>NC_136814.1:36289567-37002924 GCF_951394365.1 Tetrao urogallus | reverse complement strand
TTGGCTTTTAATGCATTCTTCTTTTAACAAACTTCCAATAGCACAGCTTCATTTTACTGCAACATCTGCTCCCTGTCTGGTGTGACATTATATATTCTATGTTATTCAACAGCTATTAAAGAGGAAAAATACGTGTCTTGTGGTCAGGTTACCAGGAATATTTCCTCAATCGCTCCTTTGCTATTACACCTTTGCAGGATATTTCATGCTTTTGAAAAACTGAGGGCATTTTAAAAAGTAGTTTATGACTAATGTCTCCTGTAAACTCAGAACTGGGGGAGGAACACTCATCTCTATGCAGTGTACAATCCCTTCAAGAAACAGACAACTGAATAGAATGTAAAAATTCGTAATTCCATTCATTTCCTTGAACAGTAAACTCATATTTTCCAGCATTTAGAAAGGAGGAATTCTGAATATACTTGGGATATAATTAAGTTAATACGTACTAATAAAATTAAATAAATAGTACTTCCTATGTTACAATTCTGTACAGAAAACTCTACATTCACTGATACCTAACCAAGGTAATCAATTCCTTCTGAAACAACCTTCTTCTGAAACAGTTGTTTTCAGTAACTTCAAAGGAGCTTCCTTAACAACTCCAACACAAAATACTGCATCCCATGCATTCCTGGATAGAGCATGAAAATATCTTGTTTATTATATCATACTTTGCAGCACTACTGCCTATTATCGGAGTGCCAATTTAATGCCTAATAATCTACAAATTATGAAGTTATTTAACAGCATTGCTATTACATGAAATTTGAATTAAATTAAATGATTGTTCTGTGTTTCGGTTAGATAAAATAATGACAGAAGAAGTGTGGAACTATCAAGGCTGCACTCACCTCACCATGGACTTCATGAAGAATTTTCATTAAGTTTTTTGCAACATATGATGGGGCAGTAGGGTTTTGTACACAATCGACTATGCTTTCCAAGGCTTCAGACAGTTTTTTCTTCTGGGATTTCTGCTTTGGTTGTGTCTCAAGTTCCTCAAATAGTATTGCCATAACCTAGTTCAGTAACGAAGTGAAAATTAAGTAATCTCCCTGCCATAAAAATGCCTTAAAACAACATTTATTCAATGCTTTTGTAATAACACAATTCAGATACAAGCTGAATTATTCATCTGTAAATAAACCACAGGTTACCATCTCTTGACTGATATTCTCAATTTTCTGTATGTGACACATTATTTGAATATTCTTACAGTCCTTTAAGGTAAACAAATAAGAAGCACGTCAAAGCTCTTGCTACATTTCCTTTTTTGCAGTGCTAGTGGCTATATCAATTCTCATCAAGTATTCAAGTGAAATCCACTGCTTTTTGTTTTTCCTTCAAAGCAAATTTGGCTGACATACAGTCTTTTTCCATTTCTCTTGATAGCCCACCGTCTAAGCCATCTGTAAGAATCACATTCCTTCAAAGCTGGCAACTTGACAGAAACAATGAACATTTCCAGTTAACTTGATTCCTCTGGAAAAGAACAGAAGCTCACAGCCACAAACCAAACTTGTACCAATGCACACCTTATTAGCAAAAATACCTGTGTTATGTACGTAGGGTCAGATATGATCTCCTCTGTCTTTTGCCCAAGATGCTGAAGAACAGGGTGAAATAGAGACTCTTTCATACTGCTCAAGGAATGGAAGCAATTGAGAGCAGCCCTTCGAATTTCACTCACAGGACTACCCAAATTAATTAGCAGAGATATCACCACTGCAAAAAGAGAGAAGAAAGGAGGAAAAGCTAGGAGAATTGCACGATCAGAATTTTATTTAACTGTCTCTGAAGAGGCACTGATATTACTTTGGAATTAAAAGAGTTGTCTTTTCACTATAAACCTCTAGACTACAAGACAGCACAGCTCTGAACTCCTTCACCACACCTCTTACATCCAAGTTTAAGCTCACAGAATTCATATATTGCTACTGACTGTGACATCCTTTTCCTAAACAGAAAGTAAGGTGCTGTAACTGACTTCTTCAGCATATGATCTTGTGTCTTTAACACCTTAAAGATTTAAAAATACCCTTCATGGTATAGAACACAGGAAAATGACATGAAATTTAAAAGTACTGTGATTAAGACTTAAGATGAGATAGGTACACCATTTTACTTACCTGGAGACAATAGTGATAACAGCTGTTTCTTCTTTTGGTAAGTCTGAGATACAAGCACTGCATAGCCAATATACAGAGCTCGAGTCTGTAGCATTGCATTGACTTCATAATTCAGATGATTTGAAAGGCTAAAGCTGTAAGTCCATAAAACGGAAAGGAATTTGAAGAGAACCTCTGAATCTTTTAGATGCACCTTAAATGTAATGGGAATTAAAAAAAAAAAAAAGAGAAAAAAAGAAGAGCATTTGTTTGAAAGCTTTAATTTATTTGGCCAAATATTATTCAAAACATCCAGTAAACCACCTAAATCAAAGGAGTACAAAGAAATAAAATTAAAGAGTCGGGTATGTAAATATAGTATATTTTTCCTTCTCATTGCAGACTAAAACCACATCCACAAGAATATTTGTATAAATGTGTTAACTAAAGGAGGTTTTTTATGTGAAAAACAAACCAAAATTAAGAACTTCTGATCTCCTCTTTCGAACAGCAGAAACATTTATATTGCAAGTACTCTAAGGAAGGAGCTCCTGACATTTTCATCTGTCATATAAAATGATTTTCAGAAATCCATAAGCCAGTATTTAAGGACTGACAGTTTATCTCCCTTGTGTGGCACAGTTGTCTCTATTGAATATTCACACTAAATGTTACTCTTAGAATTTTTTTGTGGGTTTTCCGTGTGTTTTTATAGAGCCAAAGTAAACCCTGAATCATACATGTATTGCTGACCTTCTCAGACACAAGTCAGAGCACACCTGCCTCCTTCCCCCTTCAGTAGGTAGCTGCTCCAGAAGATTTGATTCAGTTTTTCACACATCCACATCCAATTATTTCAGCTCCACTTTAGGACCATCCTGTCAAAGCTCAGTGAGGATAACTTCTGATTTTGAAGCAGTCTCCCAAGTGAATTTATGGTTCTCGTTTACTATGTAGTCTGACAACAGCTAATACTCCTCCTGTCTGCAGACTGCCTCTGGACTCCTCAGAGGTCTCCTCCATTCATTGAACAGGAGAGCCCACTCAGCATCCAGCAGACTGAACAGAGCTTACTGGAACAAAGCAATAAAGCCTTTGACATACTCTTCCCTATTGTCTTTCCCAGGATTCCACCAAAATCTAGCTTCTACTTATAGAAACTACACTGCAGCAGGAAAAAATAATTTTCTTGACCTTTAAACACTCCCAAAATCAGAGGTCAGCACTACTCCAGAAGTGAAAGAAGTAAATTATTACTGCTGCTGTTACCTTCATTACGCTCCAAGGACATTACTAAATCCATTCCTTAAATTCCGTGGAGTCTCCTCTCCCATCTTCTTTACTCATCTCTCTTCTTCAAAAACAAAGTCCTCCTTATAATTTTTGTGTTTTAAAAGCTACCAAATCTGAAAGAACAACTGCTTGGCAGGACCAGAAGCTCTAACTCAAACTTAAGTTAGCACTGAAGCAAATAATTATTATGTATTCACCTCTGCCTCAGCTTGTCCATTGTTTTTTCACTCCAGTTTTTTAGTACTTTCAATCCTGAAGCTTAGGACTGTAATTTGCTCACAGCACTAGCATGCCACAAGCAGCACTGCACGATCAATTCTCAATTTTCTCACTTTTCTTTAAAAACATCTGTTTCTGTGTAATATTTACAAAATACTCCGCAAAATAACTCAGAAGCATAACTAAGAAAATAGATCTAAAAATAATACCTTGAATAAGAGATTCATCAATGCTCGGTACTGAACAGCATCGCTCCCCTCACTAGCTCCGCAAACAAGTAGGTCAAATAGCCCCAAAAGGAGGTGCAGGTAGTCCTTGCAATCTTGATTTAGAGATTCGGGATTCCACCAAGTTTCTTCTAAAAAACATAGGTTATAACTCTGTTACAGTGGCTGCATATAACAGCTTCAGGAATAATGAGGAAATAAACAGTTAAAATAAGACAACGCATCAACAGATTTCATACTCATTTCAAACTGATGTGTAAAAGATGAGTGTCAAAACCTTAATGCTTACCTTTTGGAAAGGATGGAGGAGGTTTTAGGTCATTAATGAAGCTTCTCAATAGAAACACAAATATAGCTGACTCCTCTGCATCAATACTTTGGTCACTATTGAGCTTTTCTATATACATAGTTAATAAGCCCACTGGCACCAAACTTTCCTGTACTGTTTCAACAGACCAATTTGAGGGAGTTTCCTGTGAATGAAAATTTATTTAAATGGACACTGTCACACTCTCATCCAACAGAAAATAGAATTTAGCACTCATGTCCAGCAATATTTCACTTCTAACTTCAAAATGGATATTCGTAATAACTGAATTACGTTTCTGATTTTAGACTTAAATTTGCATCTGCAGTTTTAAAACCCGAATCTGCTCTTACTACCATGACTAAGAGTGTACACAAGCAAGATAACAAAAGGATGAAAATACAACTCTCCACAAAATATCTCTTCAAAGACGCTGGGAGTTACAGCATTCTGTGGACACCCAGTTTCATTCTTACATCTACGTCTGCTTGGGAATCATTTGAGGTAAGAAAAGCTAATTACCATGTATTGCTACATGATGGATGCAGGGGAGGTGTACACTAAGAAACACGGCCCTGCTCAAGTGGGTTTCTTATACAGACCAAAAAAGAACAAACTGTTTCAATATTAAAATAAATAAACAACATTAGCAACAAACCTGCTGGGAAATATTAATAGAAACAAAGACAGGTGAAAGATGCAGAAATACTGTTTCTCCAAGGATGTGCATGAAGCTGTAATTAATATAAGATCTTTTTCATATTTTGCTGTCTTTCCTTCCTTCCCATATTGAGACACCAAACCCTGTACTCAGCAACTAAAAAAAACTTGCATTCCTAAGCTGAATAATGATACCACGTAATACCACAAAGTAGCTAGAAAAAACGGTCCTGACCTGGTGCTGAGCTGACAGCACTGATACACTGAATCATTTGGTGGAGCATAAGGCAAGAGCTCTTCACGTATATATATTCTTTCTGAACAAGGACTCACTGGAGTGGTACAACGTAACAGCAATTCTTAATGGTAGCTTCTATTACTGCTGCCAAGTGAAAGATTCGGCTTTGAAAGTAAACGAAGGCAAGACTTTCAGTCCTCCTCAAGGTTTCTGAATTTTATGTTCTTAGGATCTAATACATTTCCTCTGCTACTAAGAAAATGCTTTCTCCAAACTGTTTACATCTTACCTCTTCAGGATGACAAGCTCTGAGGTTTCGTATCTTTTCATCCAAGAAATGAAAGACCCTGAGAGCCACTGAAAAATAGTTTTCCTTCATCGGTAAATTGCAGCAGCATTGAACAAGCATGGAACCAATTACATGTGCAGTTACTTTCTGTCTCACACTGTCAGATTCCATTTCAGCAACAAGTATCAGATCATCAACCTTGGAAATAGGAGGGGAGGAAAAAACAATGAGTCTGTAAGATAGCATGACTTCACTATGACTTTCACAGAATCACAGAATCACAGGGGTTGGAAAGGATCTAAAGGAGGTTCCCTTGTGTGTTCTCCATTACTGAGGCACCCACCTCATACAGCAGCACACCCACATTTTCCCTGGCCTTCCATTTACTACTGACATACTTTAAGAAGCCTTTCTTGTCACTGACCTCCCTTGCCAGATTTAATTCCAACTGGGCCTTAGTCTTCCTCATCACATCCCTTCATGCCCTGACAATGTTCCTATATTCCTCCTAAGTGACCAGATCCCTTTTCCACATTCCTTAGACTTGCTTCTTTCATTTGAGATTTTTGATGAGCTCCTTGCTCACCCATGTACCTCCACCCTTGCATGATTTCTTACTCTTAGGAATGCGCCAGCCTTGAAAGCACCTTGGAAGGAGCGGTGCTTGAATGTCAATCAACTCTCTTGGGCTCCCTTACCTTCTGATGCTCTAGCCCATGGGATACCTGCAAGCAGGTCCTTGAAGAGGTCAAAGTTGGCTTCCCTGAGGTGCAGGGTTGCAACAACTTTATGGCATGTTTCATTTGCAAGCCTAAATAAGTTGATGCTACAAATTATTATCTGCTGTAATGGTATTCTTTGGAACCTGGGAATGTACATGCATTTGTGTGTACTTCTACCCACAGGTAAACTTGTTAATTATCTAGATATTTTTTTCTAGGAAATAAAAATTAAACCAAGTTTAATTAGAAAAATAATTTGTCCAAATAGATAATAGCTTAATTTCTTCTTTTCCTTATGTTAAGACAGAAACGTGTTTTATCTAGAGTGTACTTGAGTTTGCTATGCAGTATACATGTATCTCCCTAGAAGCTTGAAAATTCTTCTATGCCACATCTGTTCTACTATAGTGATCATCTAGAAATTCAGCTTAGAAAAGCATGGTACACATACCATTTGCAATAGTAAGGAAGAGTCCCCTGAAGTCATGTTTTTAGAAAATAGCAGAATCATCTTCTTGTTGACCATTCCAACCAGTTCTGCAGACTTGCTAGATTTAATTGCCTCCTGAAGAACTACTCCATAAGAAAAACAAATCAGAGGACACAGGTATACAAATCAGATATTAAAACATGGATAGCTCAATAATAAGAATTAGTAAGAAAAATACCATACAACTTCATTTTTAAAATGAGCTTTTTAAGAACTCTAATCACACCCCTAGTATGACAGCCTGTTAAAAACAGCCAATCTCCCTCAATAAGCATTCAGCCTCAGTAAGTACCGAGTCCTAAATTGTCACAATTCTTTTTTCATCAGATTAGTTACACTGAATACATTACCTTCCGGCCAGTCTTTCAACAAAGGGTGTAAGGAGCAGAGATCAGATTCTGATAAACAAATGGCCATTTTCCATTCTGAAGATTTTGAATTTGCATTGGTGATCACCATAAAGGGCAACAACTGCATTACTGCTTCATCCAGCAGTTCTTTCTTCTCTTTTAAAATCTCCTCTTTGACTAAAATCTGTATTGCTCTCTCCAGAACCTTATACCTAAGAGAAAAAAGTGATGTTGATAAGCCATTTTTCTAGCATGTCTACTACACTTTGTTTTATTCACCATTTTCCACGATGTTTCTGATGTTGTTTTTCTTTTTTTTTTTTTTCTTCAGAATGCAATTAGCAATGAGAATAAACAAGGAACACAATGGAAACAGTATACAACTGAAAAATTATCCTACAATTCAGCATAGATAAAGCATAAGAAAAAGTATTTAAAGTGGAAATTATTTTAAGCATTCTTCGAAATTACTTTTCTATTTAATTTATACAGAAAGAAAATAGCCTGAAAAAAGACACAAATGTACCACTTTCCATCCTTTGAAAGATCAGCTCTCTGGAAGATGCTCAGAAGGCTTGAAACCACTACTTCTGGATTTACTTCTTTCCTGAAAATCTGGAAGGTAATCAAGAAAAAGAAATGTAAGCATAATAAAATGAAAAATAGTTTACTGTTCACAATGGATGACATAACTGCTATACAAAGTGGAAACACAGATCAAACAGCTCTAACGAAACTCCTATTGATGACAGTGTAATAAAAATATAATCGAGGTAATGTTATAAGGCTGCCCGGTGCGGCCTATGGAGATGATAAAGTATGGAGAATTTATTAAATGCAGAAATGTTAGGTGAACTGATAAACAAAGAGACAAGCAAAGCACTCTGGATAAGACCTGCTTTTACTTTGGTCCTGGCCTGGTTTTAGGTCAGTACCGTAGGAGGCAATGCAACACTTATATTTATGACAAAAATATAAGACGCATTAATAAAAGATATTCAAGTTTAAACATAGTCACTCACTTCTATTCCCATGTTTTAGTAAGGATGAATGAACACAAAAGGCCAATTATACTACTGCTAATAATACGTCCCACTACTTCTAGTAGAAGCAACAAAGACAGACCGTTACCCTTGTTGGAAACAATCACTACAATGCATACCAGAGTCCTATCCAGCGAACCTGAGCTGGTGCTCAGTACTTAGCTAATACCAACTGACCAAATGACTCCCATATGGAAAAACTCAGCTGAATATTTCTCACTAACGTAATGAGTTCTCATTGCGTCATTTTCCATACGAAAGTCACTTGACATGGCTTGCATTTTTATAGACATTCAGACTGGACAAGCAGGAGGCACACTTCATAATTAACAATTCAAATATGCTTTAATAGCTATATAAGGAAACATATAAATCCAAGCTAACTACAAACTTTGAGAAAGATGAGAATGCAGAAAACTGTGGCAGAGGAGTATGTGTGACAAAGTGAACTATAGCCTCCCAAGTCTGTGCTGTTTCATCTTGCTAAAAATGCCATACACCAAAGACAGGAGTAGAAGAGCAATGAAAGACAAAAGCCATATACCAAGAAGACAAGTAGAAGGACAATTACAAAGAATACAATCCAGACACATATTCGGAAGCTGCTAAAATATCACCTAACTTATCAAAAGAAATACACCCACCTCCAAAGCACTGAAAGCAGACATGACAACATCTCTGTTGTCATCCTTGAGGCGCCCAAAAATTGCTTCTTCTATGAATGACTGATCAAAGCCTTCCTGAAGAAACTAAAGAAAGAAGAGCCAAGAAAAAAATACGCTAGCACAATTTAATGAATTATTGGAATTGGCTTTTAATGAAGTACTGGAACTGTAGAACAAGAGAAGCAGTAACATTTAGATTAAATCACACATAACTGAGAGACTAAATTTCAACAAAAAGAAGAAAAACAAAAGTAATGTTGACTTAGATTTTATCTCAGTCTTCAAGCAGCTTAATAAACGAGAACTACATACAGACTCCAGAACAAAGGAAAAAGCTGCCAGAAGCCTTCTGAAAATATCATGTCAGGATAACACCTGAATGGTCTAACATATCACTGGTCTTTAACCAGTACTTCTGGCAAACAGCTTTTAGATGTTTTAGATGTAGCTTTCAGATTTTATACGTTTAAGTTCTCTAAGTGAGAGAATCGTGACACAAACCTTTGATGTTTCAATAACATCTTTCAAATGCTGAAGAGCCAGGACTCGCACAGCTGGCTGAGGATGATTCAAACTAAGCAGAAGCGAAGTGTCAGAGTCTTCCAGAAACTGAAACACAGATTTCAGAGTCACTCACCAGATGTTAAAAATACTTACCGTGTATGTCAGGATAATGGAGGAGAGTCTTTCTGCAATTTTTTGGAAAAGAGGAGAACCTGAACAAAAAGCTGCAGAATAATGATGTTGTGTAACTGCTTCAAATTTGGTCTTCCTCACTTTGGAAGACAGTTTTCAGAATGCAACCTGAATAGTACAGTAAATCACAGATACCTTTTTGTCCTAGAAAAACGTTACTCTTATCTAAGGATTCTGAGAAAGCTCTAACGACAATGTCAGTGTGACAGACCACAGATAGAAACTGTTAAAAAAGGCATCCCTGCCAGTACAATTGCCTGCCCTTATCTCACAAAGTTTAAAGGCCTCAAGAGAGTCATATGCCTTCATTCTGTGTGCCTTGTTTTTTTTGCTTAATCCAAGTGGCACTCCGTGACATAAACTGTGAGTTCAGAAAATCAGCGTAAAAAAAAAAAAATACACTAAGCACTTCTTTTCCAAAGTGACTTCACTCTTTCAATCATTAGAAACAAGGCTCAGGATGCTAACCATCTCTTAGTGATACAAAATAACTCAAATTACTTAAACAAAACTGTTGCAACCGTAGTTAATTCTCTGTCAGTCCGAGTTTCAATTACTCTCCAGAAATGGCACAGGAAGCATTCTGTAGATACTTTATTCTTTCTTGTTACTTAATACAAGCATTCATAAAAATCAATGCAACAAATGGGTCCAGCCACCTTTTCTGACATGCGGTGAAGTTGTCACCCTCCCTCAGGAAGTCATAGATGACATTGACAAAATCTTTCAGAATGATGAGACCTTGCTGGGCACAGCCATATTATAAGCATCAGCAAAAACACTGTACGCAGTGGCTATGCTCATAAGGAAAAAAAGTTAATTATAATAGGCAGGTGGAAATACATAAATTTTAAACATGAAAAAAGCCAATACTCATGACTGTTCATAATGAACATGGACTTAAAAGAAAAAAATCCAACAGCTTTTGGTTTTATCACATTTTTTAATCAACCACCTTCCCCTACTTAAGTAAGGTCGTGGGCTTTTGTGGGAATGGCAGAGATAGAGTTCTAAAAGAGGAAGAGAGATTTAGAACTTTGCCCCAACATCACTGTTCTAACAGTATAACAAAGTAAGAGGTAGGATGAAGAATTATGCTTCTACCTACCTTGTATTTGCCACAGCTTAATGAAAGAGAAATAAACTGGTGAAAAATATTTTGGTTGGCCTGATCCATAGCACTTTCCAGATGCTCCTCCAACACAGAGTCTAAGGCTTTGGGATACCTGCCAAAGACAAAATCCCAAATGTTTTCCACAGGGCATTGCAGAAGAGCATGTATTTCTTATAGACATGCGTGGAAATGCAAGGAAAACGCACGTGCACTTTTCCAAACCATTTAGGAAACTTTGTGAAGGCAATCAACCATTGTGTCTTAACTTAGATAGATGATATGCAGCCCACTTAGAGTAGATAATGACCAGAAATAAATATAATGAGCCAGTAGGTATGGCACTGATGATAAAACATGTAAGGACAGATCAGTAAAATAAAATTTAGACAATGATCAAGTGTCTGTTGTTTTTACCACATTTTTTTAGGCAAGAATATAGTGTTTACAACACCCAGTAAGCTAAGATTGTAGTTGACATCACCAGTCTACAGCCTGTAGGTCTGCCATAGGAAAACTGAACTTACTTTCTCTCAAGAAGTCTGATAAGGGGAAGCAGCTTTTGACTGATTGTAGCCATTTTGGTGGGATTAGATTCAATCTCGGTACCATAGGAGACAAACTCTTCAAGAAACTTGCTAAAATAACAAATAAAAGAAGAAGTCATTATTTTCAAGACATGGCAGTTTTCACTAAAAACACGGTGTTAAACAGGTAACAATTAATATGCATTACATACTGGAAGTACAGATTTGCTCCTGGACTAAAGTTTCACTCCGTTCTATATTCCCACAAATGCTAAAAGCATGGTAAAAACATGGATCGTTTGGATTACTATTATCCAATTATCATTCAGATTATCAGTTTCGAAATCTAAGCTTGGAGTTAAATGTGCAAGTAGAAAAGCATGACTCTAAAAGAGAGTTGTTATTAAACCAGAAATGACTGTAGTACTCCAGGGAAAAAAATAAAAATAAAAAAATCAATCTAAGTTAACTTACGAAGCCAAAAGGTGATCCAAATCCTTTTCCAGTGGTATACTCTGAAGAATACCTTCAAGATGTTTGATATAAATATGATCTTCTCTGTCCTCAGAATCTTCTTGGTCCTCTAAGAACAATGAGTAATCATTGATGATGAACAACAGTTTGAATGCAATCTTCTCATACTGACTAAAACAAATCACTTGTATAGGCAATATCACCTGGTGAACCAAGCACACAATTTAAAACCACAACGTCCACTGATTACTTGCACTAACTCTCTGTGAGCTACTAGCAATGCTTTCCACCAATTTCACTCAAATGCCAACGGCTCTGTTGCTACCAATAAGCTCAGGTATGCTATGGAGCATTTCAGCTCTGTTACCGTAATCGATGCCATCAACTTGTTCAAGCCTTCCCTGTCATGAACTAAAGTTTAGTGCTTTTCAACTAAAAAGCCCTTCCAAACACTATTTGGCAGTTACAACAGTTAACAAAACAAGTAGACTTACTAGTACAGACACAGGCTACAGCACACTAATCAGCTTCATTGTCCAGGAACACTTCCAGGCACATTTAATTTACTGGGCAAACAAACAACTCCATCATTTGAATTACATACAGAGCACTTGTAATCTATCTAAAAACGACCTATGCAGAGGATTCAAAACACAGATTTTGTGACACTACACTACCTCTGACAGTCAGAAATTCAGAACATCAAAATTAAGTTACTGCTGAATACTGAAAAATCAACATTTAAGCTGTTTCAACCTGTTCATTCAACCTGTTTTTCCAGGTCTTACAGAAAAACAGGCAACACCCACACATACAAGCTCAGCAACACCTTCACATGCACTGGTGCAGTTTTAGAAGCAGAAACAAAAGGAAAATAATGTAGCTACAACATTGAGAACAGCTATTTATCTGTTTGTGAGACTCAGAGAACTGTAAATACACGTGCTAACTTACCTGCATCACTTTTCACAATGCTGCAGATAAAGTGAGGCAACAAGTAACGCAGAAGAGGAGAGATATCATAGCCTTCTGAAAGGCCTTGCAAAAGTGTCACCAGTTCTGGGTTCTTGCAGAGATAATTAAATGGCCTGCACAACAGAATGGGAGATGGGAGGAAACAAATGCATGGTTATCTGGCTTGCCATAACCTTCAGACCACTCCTGAGGATTCGGTTCTTAGAATCAAGTAACAGCATCTTTGTAAATAAATGCTGAAAAGATTGTAAGGGTTTCACTTTCAGAGCAGCCCTTGCATGTGAAGCAAATACCTTCCACAGAACGGACAGGATTTCTTTTTTCTTTAAATAACCCCAAACTTGTGCTGACGTTATTATGCTACCATCACTTCCACGATTCCCACTTTAATGAAAACCTTACTGGCAGGCTTAAATTTTGCACACTAACAGCAATTCTGGAAGTGTCAGGAGAGAGACCAAACAATGACGGACTTGGACCACTAAGACTCTTCAGCTGTAGTGACCATAAGCATTTTTGAAGAACCAAATACACCTCCAAACCTTTGCACACATCAACTACTCACATCTCTGACATGGAAGCATCCCTTTAATGAGTAAGATGAAAAGCTGAAGTGCTACCTCAGCTCTTAAATGGAGAATTTCAATTGATGTAGACTTACTTTTTCCCAAGACCGTCTCCTTTCTGAGTTTGCAGAAGTAGGTTCAGGCAAGCAATCCCTTCCCTGGCTAATGAGGGCACTTTAGATAATGTCTTGCTTATCTGTAACATCAAGGAATGCACCAAGGAGGAATCCACTGTCACTTTTACTGTCATCTGGCATATTATCATATATGTTGCAGCCCTATAATCCTGTACAGAGGACTTCAAGCCCTTGAAAAAGAGAAAAACGAAGATGTATTATGTCTGACATGCACATTTGTTTAAAAAAAGTACATTAATGTACAATTTCTTTCCATCCTTACATCTATGGAACTATACTACCTTTTTCTCCATGTGTTTTAAGTAACTATAAACATAACTTTCAAGACAAAAAAGGTGTTGTGCAGGGTCCAAACATAAAGGAAGAGAGATACATAAGAGTCCTTAGAAGTGCTTATCCGGGCTGTGAGAAAGCATGATTAGACTAGGAACTTCACCTACCTAATGTTTCAAACCATCTTGAATGTTAGCAGCAGAAAAATTAGCAGTAAACAGTACACTTCATCACACAGAAAGGAAAACAAAACTTTGGGTACCTTCTGGATGTAGGGGAGAAGCATGGAGACTATACGGTCTGTTATCTTCTCTGCAGCTCCAAGAGCCGATACAATGGTGGAGGCATAAAATGCAAGAAAAACTCTCAGCTGAGCAGAGTTGCTAGCATATTCTGAAAAGACCTGGACCATAGAAGAATTAGTTATTGAGACACCAAGAAAAGTGGAAAGACGCATACAGCTTCCCAAAAATGCCCAAGATCTCAGAGCTTCAGCACATAAATTCTAACAGCTCCTGATGTAACAACTGAAGGCATCATCTCTCCCTAGCAGTAAACTTGGCCAGAGGGAACTGCTCCCTGTTGCAGAGAAGGCAGAAAGATACGGATGCTTTTCTTCAGCTATTACACTTGATCATAAAAAGGTAACCTAGACCATTTAGTTTGTGTAGTGCTCATGACTGTGAACTGGACAGCCAAGATGCTGCCACGAATGACTGATTCTCAGCCAATTCCTCATAAGAATTTCTATAAAGTGTAATCTATAAAGACAATGATAATTTTTCATATTGCAAATGAGTTTTTTTAAAATATTCGATACACCAAATGTTAATAAACATCATAATACTAACATGAAGATGGAAAAAATCAAGTGACAACACACAAGTATTGCTCTAGAATAAAGGAACAACCTTCACAGATTTTGCCACCAGTCTGCAGATGAAATCCATGAAATCCAGGTCTTTGTAGCAGTGTGTAATCAGAGTACCTCTTGCCAGAGGGACACCAGGTTTCTTCCCAGAGTGAAAAAAATAAAGTTAGAACACTCCAAGGTAAAGTGAAATGCCCAAAGTAAATAATGAATATAACCCTATTAAATTAATCCTATAGATGAGTTAACATCACTTAAATTGCACATCCCTGGATTTTTTTTTATATCTACCTTAAGAGAGACTATGAATTATACACTACACGTATATCATCATTACAAATTCACCATTACGTAGAGTATATATTCAAATAAACACATATTTTAGTAACTGCATACCTTCCTAGCAGTTGCAAATACCTACACATTAAAAGCATTCTTGAACTTTGTCAAAGAAAAAGTAATTATGATTGAAGCGTTCTGTAACTGCACTTAAAGAAAAGCAACAAACAAGTAGGCATTCAGGCTCCATTCCTACAATTAAATCTTTCAGTACAGTCCTACAACTAATATATGATCAGGCGGACCATATTCTTAAATCTAGAAATGAGTCAGCATATTATGAATTAAGTTCTTCACACTTCTCCCACCACACATCTGTTAAGTACTTTACCCTTATTGGATCCAGCCAGTGCCATTTATGAGTTGGGCTTTTTATGTTTAAAAGCTGAATAACTCTCACAAATAGTTTGGTCTCGTGATATGGCAGAACACAACCAATCAAACTATCTTGATTGTAGAGGTGGATGTGAAATCTAAGATAGAAACAAACACATACATAAACAGTTAAAAAATAACTGGAAGTCCAAAACAAAGGCCCAGCCATGTACTTCTCAGAACATCTGGTTACTTGCTTTTATGCAAGACCAGAGGAAACTGTCACACTGGCTCAAGCATCCGATCTGCCTACAGTCAAGAACCCAAAAGACACACAGTCCATACATGTAGGAAGACATTAAAGAAAGTACTTCATATGATGATATTAAGTCCCTTAGTTTCTTCTGTATTAATATTAGTATTAAGTCAAGTTACAATAATATAGCACAAATTTCAGCACTATATATGTACATACATTTAATTGTGATTCAAGCTTATGCCAACAGCAACTACCCACTCTTTCATGATACGAGACATTACACTTTGCAACTTGATAGGTCAATTTATATAAATAAGGACAACACCTCATAAAAGTACTTGGCTCACTTTTTCTTCACACCTTCTTAAATAACCCTGAAATAAGATGACTTCTTGTTATAATACAATACATATAATATCATCCACAGTTCACAGTTTAAACTGAAAATTTGCTATGTTACACAGCTCGTTATCTCGAAGTATTTTACATAAACATCTCTCCAGGTCCTCTATAAGAGGATTAGAGTTGTGCAATTTGGTTGATTGCCAGACAAATAAGTAATTACATTTTATACAGGTTATCATGGTGTATCAAAACTTCTACAGAAATTTATCAAGTGACACAAATCTAACTGGCAATGAATAATATCTGGCTCCACACAGACTAAACTCAAATGTATATATATTTTTATATATATAAATACAAATAACATTTCAACTTGTACTTCCAGAAAACTAAGTTATAATTATTCAAAATTATTCTTATGAGAAAAAAAAATCTTACATTTCTGAAAATCTGATCTACTGACACGTAGGGTTTTGAGTGGGTTACCTGTGAATGAGCCATTCCAGGCACTTCTGCGCAGGCTTCAGCATAAAGTAAGGGGACAGGTGAATCAGGAACAATGAAATATTCTCATTGAGCTGCTGATTTACTGATTTAGTCTGAACACTGCGTTCCAAGCCTTTGGACATGGAACTAAACAAGCTGGACTGGAATACTTCAAAGGAAGGATCGATCACCATCAACTCCTCTAAGCCAGTGCATCCTGTGGAAAAACAATGGAAGAATGGTTTAAATGCAACATCTGTAACCACAGTCCCTCATCACACTATTGTATCCAACCTCTTTACTATGGTGGTGTATACAAAACAAGGCAAATCAAATAATAAGACCAAAACTTTTGCTACACTTGAGGTACTTCCTGACGAAGAAAATTTTCATTTGGTAGTGTACTCGACAAACAGTGGAGGCCCACAGCATCCTGGGCTGTGTGTGCAAGAGTGTAGCCAATGCTCTATGGGAGCTGAACTTCCCCTTCCATTTCACTTTTGTGACACTGCATCTGGAGGAGTAGCTACAATGTTGAGCAAATGAGCAAAATGTTGACAACCATATACAAGCCCAGTAAAGGACCACTAAGATGTCTGAGTCTGAAAAATGACGTGCAAAGCAAATGACAAGAACTGTGTTTGCTCAGCCTTGCAAAGACATCACCAAAAGGAAATCTTACTATCTTACTACTGTCTGCAACTCCTTAATGGAGTAGCATAGGTTATCAAGAAGATGGAGCCAGACTCTTCACAGAGATGTACAATGGAAAGATAGAACAATTCCAGTTGGAAGGGGTGTACAAAGATCATTGAGTCCAACTATCTGACTACTTTGGTGCTAACTCAAAGTTAAAACACCATTTAGAACATTATCCAAATGCCTTAAAAACACAGATGGGCACAGAGCATTGACCACTTCTCTAGGGAGCTTGTTCATGTGCCTAACAAGCCTCCTGGTAAAGAAATTTGGATGGGATAGAAAGATGTAACCTGGAACACAGGAAATTCCAAGTTAAAATATGGATATATTTATTTATTTAACTTGAGGATGGTCAAACACAGACCAGAGGCCTAGTATCATATCAGAGATTGTGAAACTCCTGTTAACTACAACTGCATCTGAGATTCCAACTAGTTTTTTATCCATCTGTCCATCATCTGAATTGAATGAAACATCATAGCATTGACACAAAAATGTTATGGAAGACAGTCCAAAAAACAAAAAAACCCTCAAAACATACAACATGTGCTGCTCCCTCCTTGCTGCAACCCTACAGTTAACACTATCTCAGCAGGCATCCACAGCAGGCATGCAGAGAATCATAGAATATCCTAGATTAGAAGAGACCCAACTCCAAGTTCCACACAAGACCACCCAAAATCCAAACCCTAAGTCTGAGAGTGAAGTCCAGAGGCTCCCTGAGCACCAGCACTCGGGGCCGTGCCCACAGCCCCGTGCAGCCCGTTCCGTGCCCACCGCCCTGTGGTGCAGCACCTGTCCCCAACCCCACAGCCCCTCCCCTGTCACAGCTCCATGCCGTTCCCTCAGGCCCTGCCGCTGTCACACAGAGCAGAGCTCAGCTGCAACTGCCATCAGGCCTCCTCCTCCCCAGTCTCCACTTCACTGGGCTGAAAAAACCAGGAACTTCAGCTGCTCCTCACACACTTTGCCATCTACTGTCACAACCCTCCTCTGGACACTGTCTAAAAGTTTTATGTACTTTTTGTATTGATGGAAGGACATGCCAAGGGGCTTCTGCTCATAGAACCAAGGTTCTTAGGAAGAATACAACCCTCTCCAGAAGCATGATTTACACACAACAAATCCATGCTGACTGTTCCCAATTACCTTACTTTCCACGTGTCCAGAAACGTGCTTCAACACAGCCTGTTCCATGATTGGAACACACTGATTGGAGTGATGCTCACTAGGCCATATTGCACTGAATTCCTGTTTTGGCCTCTTTTGAATCAAGTTCACCTGTACTATTTAATCTTCTCCAGCTGTTTTTTAGATGATTTTTAGAATCCCTGACACGTGAAGAGCCAAACTTACCAATAGCAAAAAACGTGTCCCTGTCAATAGCAGCGGCTTCCTTGCAATCGAACAGCAGCGAGGCTGCCTCAGAGCGGTTCAGGAGGCTGGGATCGCTCTGGGGAAGGGCGAGCCGCTTCAGCTGCTCCGCGAGGGACGTCATAGCTTCACCTTTCGAGGACACACACCTCAAAGGAAACCCTGCACGAAGAAACCCACAGATAAAGCCAGCATCCCACACTTCTCTCCCACGAAGTAGCTCCTGAAGCCCACCCTCACCCGAGTCCCACCATGAGCGGCTTGTGACCGCAGCGGCCTTAGGGACACGGACACGGACACCCCACCCCCTTCCTTTCGCCCCCTTCCACTGCGGCCGAGGCCTCGCTGCCAGCTGCCACTTAAAGGCGCACCCAGGTGGGAGCTAACCGGAGCCAGACCAGGAGAAGCGCGAGAGGGGCAGCAGCAGGCGGTGACGCAGCCCGATTCCCCCCCTCACTCAACCTCGGTACCCACCGGGCCGCGCACCGCGCCGCTCCCCACGTGCGCTGCGCGCGCCGCTAACCCGGAAACAGCCGCTCCAGCGGCACAGGAAGCTCCGCCCCCTGTTGCGAGACCACGCCCCTTTCCCCTCCTGTTCCCGGCGCGTGGGCGTGGGCTGCACAGAGCATGCGCGGGGGGCAGCCGCTTGTTTGGTTGGGGGAGGGTGCGTGGTGGTGGCGGCCATTTGCTGCTGTTGACGGCCGTTGGTGGCCTGCGTGTGCGGGTGCGTGGGGGGGGGGGGGCTGGGGCCATAGGTGGGTCAGGCTGTGGGAGAAGGTGCGAAGACTAAGTGCGAGTGAGTGAGAGGTCTTGACGAAGTCTTCTTGTCGTGGGGTGCTGCTGCTGTTCTGCTGAGCCGACCACAACCCCTTAGAGATCTGCTAGTCAGGGCTGGCATGTATCACCAGTTAGGGCACGCAGTGCTTCTGTTGTCCCACATCAGGGTCTCTGCATGTCTGAAGTGATTCATACTGGGGAAAGTCTAAGAATTCTGAGAAAAGAAACTTAAAAGCTACTGCAGCTGCTGTGGATGAGATTCCAGCTGCAGAACCATGAAGTAGTATGGGTTGGAAGAGTGCTGGAGAAGTCATTATCCCCGAGACGAGGCCAGTTTGCAGCATGTTGCTCAAAGCTCGTCTGCTTGTGTTTGGTGCACCTTGAGGATGGAAATTCCAGAGCTTCCTTCAGCCTCTCATGTAAGGTTTGGTTATCCTCAGGTTAAAAACATGCTCCTAACATTTAAAAGAACAAACAAACAAACAAACAGAAAAACAAAAAACAAAAAAACAACACAAAACATTGTCCCCTACCAGTTTGTATTCAGTATTTCAGGCTGCAGTGTTTGCACTTTGAAATGAAAGCCAGAAAGAGAATGTGTGTAGTTACAGTCCAGGAGAAGCCTGGAATATTTTTGACGTGAGCAGTTGTAAAAAAATTATGCCAAATATAACAATTCCAGCACTGAGTGTACAGAATTATTCCAAATATTGTTGAGAAACTGTATGCCAATGTCAGAAATAACAAATGATAAAGCTGCCCTATGTGGCAATAATTTAGCACGCAGAAGAAATAATATATATAAGTATAAATTCAGCTTTGCAAAACATTGTTTACATGCTTGATGTTATCCGTTTGTTGTTCTCTTTCTGCCTTCTGTAATGACGTAGCAGTTGCTCTTTGCATTTGGACTGCATTGTGAAATGATCAGACAGTGACCTTCAGCAGCATGTACGTTGGTAAGGCCTTGAGGCTCCTAATCCCTTGGCCTTCATTAGGAGCAAGGAGATTGGAGTCACTGTATTATGTATGAATGCGAATATATCAAACTAGAGAGTTAAGATTTGCTTACTCCATCTTTTCCGCTATAGGCTTAGTTTTTTTTTTTTTAATACTTGTAAAACTCAGGAGTAACTGTTGTGATGTCAGTGGAGTTGTGCAATTGTGCAGCTGATGTAACTGGAGGCAGAAACAACCAAGTGCGATTCAGTTTTGGTTGAGGTTCTTGTTGCTGGAACAGGATTGAAGTGAAAATTCTTCAGTTGGACTTGAACGGCTGGGAGAAATTTGCTTGCTAGGCATGATATCAGGCGTATCATCGACTTACTGACCACTGTGGCAGGCGGTATCATGTTTCCTTGTCTTTTCTTGGAAAATGTACTGCAGCTTCCCCCAGCCATAAATTCTCATGTGTAGCTGCATTCCAGATCTAAAAATAAATAGAAACCCTCTGGATGGGCAGAGAGAAGCTATTTTGGGGATTTTACTATGTTAACAGCTTTGTGATATGGTACTACCAACTAAAGGCTTCTAATCAAAATTATTGTAGAGGAGGCTTTAGCATGTTTGCTCTAGAAGTGCTTCACCTAGGCACACACAAAGAAGACGTAGGTTTGAAAGCAGTAGGCAAGGGCCACCTCTGCGTTTCCAAATTTATTTAGCTGAGATAGGTCTACCCTGTCTCAAAAACATCAGGGAGAGTAGAGTTTTTAAAAATTGAAGGAAAGAAGCTGTTCTTTCATTGCTGAGCTGCTGACAAATCGTGGTGTTTTTGATGTGTGTTGTGTGTATTGTTGTAAAAATCAGCTAGAAAGTTGGATTTTCATGACTGCACAATTGTTGTCAGACAAAACAGGAGATATCTCGTGGTTGCTGTGATTATGATAGTTCACTGTCAGGATTTTACATTTATCAGGCTGAAAAAAAATGTTATGTTTTTGTATGTTAGCTACCTACTGCTACAAAAAAAATATGTGCCAGGTACTACTGAGGGAGAAGATGTTTTATATCTGCAATGTAATAGTTCTGAATTCTGTTGTTTAATGCATTGGGAGAACTTGGAAATCAGAGTGTGGCAGTGTGGCCGTTTGGGTCTTGGATGTAGTAAGCAACAAGGAGACTGTTGTGTACCAGACATGTAGCAGGGCTATGAATTATAGAAAAGAAATGGAAGGTTGGGAGAAGGTAAAAGTGATTACTAAGAAACCTGCTTTTGAATGCAGCATGCTTTTCTTACTGCAGAATACTGTCTTGCTGTTACCACTCTCAATTGCCCCTGTTATTTAAACAAGTGGCAAGTGTTGGAATAACAGCAGATCTTGTACGGTGCAACAAGCCATTCCTGACCTGCAGCTGTTCAAATCTCTATTTACTTGCCAGCCCAGCCAGTTGCTGTTTTTTTGGTTGTGTGATTTCATTTTTAATTTTTTTTATACGCTGAGATGAATCATGTCTTTTTCCCTGAAGAAGAAACAGTTTAATTATTACCCAGACACATTAAATAGAAATTTCAGCCTTTCCCCAGGCCAGCTGTTGAAGCCATTGCCACTTTCACTCCTTCATTTGCCCCAGTCACTTCCAGCCTACACACCGTTTCCATATCTGATGAACATATTGTTTAATCTAGAATGAGCTTGCAACTTTACATGATAATATCTGAAAACAGTAGGATCCATGTTCAGTAGCAGAGGGCAGAAAGCATACGTGTTGTTTTTGCTGCTTGATTATATTCAGTATTCTACATTGTAGAATCACAGGATGGCTTGGTTTTAAAGGGACCTTGAAGATCATCTAGTTCCAAAACCTCTGTCATGGGCAGGGCTGCCACCCACCAGCTCAGGCTGCTCAAGACCCCATGCAACCTGGTCTTGAATGCCTCCCGGGATGGGGCACCCACAGCTTCTCTGAGTAACCTATGCCAGTGCCTCAGCACCCTCTGAGTTAAAATTTTCCTCCTAACATCTAGCCTAAGTCTTCCCTCGCACAGATTAAAGCCATTCCCCCTTGTCCTATCACTGTCAGATTGTGTAAAAAGTCGGTCTCCTTCCTGTTAATAAGGTCCCCTCAAGTACTGGAGGACTGCAGTGAGGTCTCCCTGGAGCCTTCTCTTCTTCAAGCTGAAAAGGCCCAGCTGCCCTCCCACCCTGGGACAGGTGCTCTGATCATCTCCATACGTTTACTGTGCTGGAACTCCAAGCCTGGATGCAGTACTCCAGGTGAGGTCTCACAAGGACAGAGCAGAGGGGCAATCACATCCCTCTCTGTGCTGGCCACCCCTCTTCTGATGCAGCCCAGGATATTGCTGGGCTTCTTGGCAGCAAGTGCATGCTGCTGGCTCATGTCCAGCATTTTGTCCATTGGGTCCCCTCAGGTTGTTCTCTCTAGGGCTGCTCTCCAGGAGTTCTCCTCCCAGTCTGTACATATATCTGGGATTGCCCCAAACCAAGTGCAACATCTTGCGCTTAGCCTTGTTGAACCTTGTTAGGTTTATGTGCTCCCACATTTCAAGCCTGGCTAGGTATCTCTGGATGACATACCTTCCTTAATGTATATATTTAGTTATCCACTTTGTAAGCTTTGTTTATTTTATGCATCTTTGTGCAGGAATGAATTACATGCCTAACACAGGGCCGCTGTGAACACTGGCAACAATTGAACATTTTTTTTTTAAATATATGTATGCGTATTTACGTATATGTGAGAGAAATTAATATTAGAATATCTAGAAATTATTGGAAAAAAATATATAAGTATCTGCAATTACAGAAATGCCCCCAAACTTGCTTTGCGTTTCATATAGTTTTAAAAATCTTTGGGTTTTGTATTTGCATTCCTTGTGCCTTGGAAACTGTTGATGATATTATGCGCTTTGGGAATTTCTGGCAGGCAAATACTGCTTTTGTTTTGAGTATCAAGAGCATGCAACTGAGTGTTACTGATAAGCTCAGATCTCTCAATCTGTTGATTGGCTAGAGGTACCATGGTTTTAGGGTTTAAATAGTGACCCTTTTGTCTTGAGTTGATGTAAAGACTCAGTGCTGCTTTTCATGACTTGAGAAGTGGAAATAAACTTGGTAACGGCTAATAATTTAGTTACATAAGCTTTTTCTCGGTACTTTCTCCAATGCATTTCTTATTCTCTGGCATTCTGTGTGTTTTGTGTATGCCAGTGCTTGAAGAGAGTTCTCTGCAGAGAAACTGCTTGAGCTTCTTGAGTAGAATCTGCAGTGCTTATATTAATATTAAGCTGCACTGGAAATATTTTCTGCTTTCCTTAAGATGTTGTCTCAGCTTTCTTCCAATTCAGGATTTATTTGTAATTATTTTCTCAATTTATAATGAATTTATAATCAGTTACAGAGCAGATGGCTTAAAAAATCATTAAGATCACAAGGGTGATGCATATAATGGGGATTGTTGAGCCATGGGGAATGAATGAAAGAGTGCCTTGGTGTTGCAGATGCTCATTCATAACTCAGTGGTCTTCCCTAGAGGAGTCCAAGGTATACTTGAATCTGTGCATTTGTTCTGCAAGACAAGCTTTCTTCTGAATGCGAAGAGCCAGAGTAAAGCTTTGTTGGGCTGGATGTAAGGACAGATTCTGGAAAAGGAAAACTTGTGTTCTTCCTGCATCACTTAAAACACGTTACCCATGTTTGGCAGTAATTCATGTTGAACTCGATGCTGCCTTATACAGAACTTGAATTTGCCCCATGTTTGTGCAGTAAGGAGTTAGTATTCATTTTTACCAACTAGCAATTCATTCAAACACATTGTCGTCTGGTGTGCGTGATTTCACTGATGTGAGTGAAATTGCACTGATGTATCTGGAAGGAGAAATGAGGGCACAGTTACTGCAACTTGTCTGAGGTCATTTGGTGAATCTGTACCAATGCTGAGATTAGAGCACAGCAGTGTCTGATATCGAGTGCCCATATCCTGTGACCATCATCTCTACTTCATACCTCAACCATTTAAAACCTGCCAGGTCTCCTCTGTGCCTCCATGATAGTTGTTGTCTGGAAACTCTGACTTCGTTGACAGCCTTCCTTTCTTTCTAGATAAATAAAGGCATGTTGTGTGTCTATCCCTTATCTCACATGTACATCCAAGTTCTTTTTTTCCCCACTGTGATTAAAACTAATGCTGAATAATGTCATGCTTTAAAAAAAATAATTCTCAAATCAGTTATGGGTCAAAGGTTGGCTCACTAAGGGATTTTTTAATGCTGATAATATTAATGAAGTGCAAACTCTGTAGTGAGCTGCATAGCCCAAGTCTCCTGATTTCTCCCTTGCTTAGTATCTTTGTGTTCTGAGGCTAAGCCAATGTAAAATAGGAATGCAGGCAGGATTCTGAGAACATGATGGTTTTTCTGGAGGTTTGCAATAGGCCGTGCTACCCTCCTAGACCTGCTCTAATATTCTCATCACTGAGCCATTTTTAAAATCCTGGCTCTGCCTCACCATTTTTTCCAATCCTATGCCAGCACTATTTGTAGTTTCCCCACCTGTCACCCTGAATATTACGTGGTAACCGTCTGCGTATTGCTCTACAAATTCCATCTGCTAACAGACTGACTTGCAGCACTGCAAATAAATTACCATATTTCCCAGTTTTTTGTTTGATGTTACGTTTTTTAATCTATGCAAAATATCTATGAAAGCTTGTGGGTTTTTTTTTTTTTTTTGCTCATTATCTAGTCTGCTTTTTTGAGTTGCACCTGTCCATACAGGATCCATTACACAACAGAGGCTCAAAAGATAAGGCAGTTCAGGTATCATGGGTTTTGTGTGTGTGTGGAATATTTAATAGAGAAGATAAGGGTTAAGGCTTAATGAGGGTTCTCCTCATCCCTGAAAGGTATGATTTTATGTAGTGCTGCCTGGCAGTAGTCGTCACTAGAGGATTTGTCCTCTGCTGTGCCTTATCTTTCAACGCTGACTTTGGAGTCTGTGATTATTATGTCTCACATACTACTGACAGAGGCCAGATTTTGAATGTTCCTACTGATATTTGTCTTGTAGAATTTCTGGGAGCCAGAACTATCTGCTGCACCGACTACAAGACTGGAAATGTAACTCTAGGGACATCCTCTCCAGTGTGTAAGGGACCCTGAATGCCTGATGAAGCCTGACATACTAGCTTCCCCTCAGGCATATTTGGGTGCAGGCTAAACACAGACCTCTGAGACAAAAATGGAGATGAGGTAGATGAAGCACACGGCAATTGGACTTGTTTGGTAGGCTCATCAGGGCTTTTTGAGATAGAAAGCCTCTGCTCCAAAGAATTTGTGATTAAGGTAGACATGAAGAACCAAAGTGAGCATCACTGACTGTTTTAGAGATGGGAAAGTGCAGCACATCAAGCTTGTTTCTTTTTCAGTTGGTGGGATCAGGCTGAAGGGCCAAGTCTTAGCTTTTGGGGAAAAAATTACTGGAAGTGATTTGCTCAACGTTATGTAGAACATTTTAAACTGGGGTAGATCACACAGTGTGTCAGCCTCGTGACTTTCCTTCCACACAAAGACTTGGCAGCAGTCAGTGGTCCCAGTACAGTCAGCATTTTCTCCATACTCCTGAAGCCCTTGTGCTTTAGTAGTATCTGTCCTTCCTATAAATGTTTCTTGCTACTCTTTATCCACGGCTGCATTTCAGGGGCAGAGTAAGTTGTTCCTATATATAGATGGCGAAGCACTTTGAGATCTTTTGAAGTCAGCAATGCATTTTTTCAGTTCTTTCTCCATTTGTGTTTCCAATAGTTAGAAAAGAAATATATAGTGCACGCTTAGCTTCTGTATAATTAATATTACCATGCATGAGTAGGGGAACGATTTTTCAGAGTGAAAGCCTGTCTCTTTTGGTGCTAGGTGTGGCAGGGCTACATTCTGTGTCCACAGTGCTGCTCTGACTGAGCTCAGGCAGAATCAGAAGTTTGGTTCCCACATATATGCTTCTCTTTGCTCTTTCCTTCTTCTGCAGATGTTCTTTTCACTTGCTGTATGTAAAAGGACATCTTAAAAAATAGATATGACGTGCTTTGAAAACAACAGTGCTTTACAATCCATTTAAGCTTCTATTAGCAGATTATGTAGGAGAGCACTCTGATTTTATTTTTTATTTTTTCATTGTTGCCTCTTTTGGAAAGTCATCCTAATGGGGTTGTGTTTTTTTTTTTTAACAGAGAAATAGGCTGTGTCTCTAGATAGATAATTACATAACTACTTCTGAATTATGGAGCACTCATAAGGTCTTTTACCATCCTGTGGCATGTGTGAGATAATTTTGGCAGGTGTGGGTTATCGTGTTTTTTGCAGAGAAACATTAAAACTGGCAACTAATGGTGATCACTTTCACATGAGCTGATAGTTCTGCAGATGATTATTTAGGCAGAGAAATCTGGCTTGTTTCTAAAGCTCGCTCGGTTCAAATAGAAGAATGATGTGGAGAAACATTGTTGAAATTTTCAGCATTTTTGAAGTTTTTATTTAAAAGTTGAGGTTTTATCTTCTGAGAGTTTGTGAGAGGGAAGAATAAGAAATAGGCCAAAGGGATTGAAAGTCTGATGAACTCTGGGGATACAGGACAGCGATTTCTTGAAAGAATTTTCTGACAGCTTTGGTGGAGCAAATGGAAGTTAAAAATAAACTGTGAAACGATTTCTTTTTCATTAAAAAAAGTGTGAAAGGCCGACACAGGTGGTGAAAGCCATGCTTTGATTAGTTAGAAAAGCCCTTGGATTCTCAAGGAGCTTAATGCAACTTGTGCCAGGAGACTTTTGCTTTGCTAAGTTGGAGCTGTGATAAGAAATACTGAGTGAGTTCCCACAGACCCGTTGCTCCTGTTTGGAAAGCTCTGGCTTTGTGCTCCTCATACATGGAAAGCACAAATCATACCTTATGGCCCTGGTGTTCTCTGGGGTAAGACCTTATGAAAATTGATGTTGATGTGAGCTACTACTGTATGTGAAACAAAAAGTAAGAATAGTTGACAGTTCAGCACTGCTGTCTCCATTGCTGATCACCTAGAGCCATCTTATTTATATTAATCTCTTTGAAAAACATGAATATTCCTTTTTATCTTACCATGTCTGTGTTATTTGTACCTCAAATCTATCTGGATCTCAAAATGTCTTGCCATGGCAGTTTAAGATGCTTATGTGGGTCACCGCGTTCCTTTTTTCTTGCTTATTTCTGTTTTCTTTTTCCTTGGAGACATGCAGTTTCTAGCTGCGCAACTCTGCCAGCTTTAGTGGAGGTAGTCTTAACCTACCCGTATGTAGGGATAAGCTGACTGAGAGCATTACTGCCTGTCCATGTCTGCTTAATTTGTACTACTCTGCTGGGCTCAGCTTTCCTTTCTCTAGGTGATCTGGAATGGGCAACTCCCTTTCCACTTTGAATTTGGCCTCATAATTCCATTTTGGCTCTCTTTCCACAGTGGACCTTCATTCATATGCTTCTCATTACCATCTGCACAGTTCATTTATGAAATTAAATTAAAGTAGTAAACAAAATACCAGATACTCCTCCTAATGCTCTGTCTATAAATATCTTCTCTGCCTACTCATGTTGTCTGATTAAAGGGTAGTAAGTAGTTATTTAGAGAACCTAAGACAGGCCAGATTCCATTGAAGTAGGTTGTTCTTTTAAAATCAGAATATTGCATTTAGCTGCCTGTTTCAAGCTCGTCTATCTAAAAATGCATATCGTTAAAGCTGAAGCTCCTTCTTTTGATGTTTTCACACAGCATCACAGAATGGCCTGGGTTGGAAGGAACATAAAGGATCATGGATCTCCAACCCCTCCCGCCAAAGGCAGGGTCACCAACCTCCCCATTTAATACTAGAAACTTTCAGAAAGGAGAAAAAAAAATTAATTATGCAACCCTGTCCATAGCAAGGGCTTGGAGCTAGATGATCTTTGAAGTCCCTTCCGACCCAAGCCATTCTATGGTTTGATGATTTTCTACAACAAAAACTCTGAAATATATATTTTTTTTCCATTGAGATCATATTAACGTAACCTCCTGATGTGGATTTTGAATATTTCTCCCTTACATAAAATGTATGATCTTGAACTTTTTGTGCTCTCAGACTACCTGAGAGATTTTGTGGTTCTAGGTGTCAGTTGCTTCATACGATGATGATCTTTTGTTGGTTTTGTTATTAAAGTGATGCAGTTACCTAAGTACAGAGTAAACAAGAAAATAGGTCATACCTTTGCAGCAGTGGCTAGCAGTATTCTGAGAAAAATTCAGTTATTAATATACATGTATCCCTCTTCCAGAATTCTAGGAATTAAGGATAGATTTCCCTTTGATATCCAGAAGTCTAGTGCTAATCCACAGATGATGGGATACTCATTGTCATCATATCTCCATTTGTATTTCATGACACAGGCACTCCAGCCCATGTTAAATGATGAGAACCAGAAGATGAACTGTGGTTCCTCTTTGTACGAAGCCATCAGTGACTGCAGGGCTCACCAGTACTGCACAGGGAAGTGGTGCAGAACCATTTGATATCATCTACTTTGATTCTCAGACAAAAGAGCGCCAAGGAAAGGCTCACCTCTAATGCGCTAACGCATTAAAAGGTCACAGGTCTTGTCAGCACAGGAGACAGCTCTGGGCTGAAACATTATAGTATGTATTCTTCCATTACTTCTTTTTTTTTTTTTTTTTTAAATTCTTACTTTTCCTCCAGAAGTTTCTCCTGTGCTGTGCACAGTGAATAAAAAGGAATGGTTTTGCTCACTTCAGAGGCTTTAACAGTCCTTTAGGCAATAGGAGCATGCCTCACAAAGCACAGATCTCATCCATAGGCTGTACAAATTACATCAGCATAGGCAGAATGTGTGTGTGTGTGTGTGTGTGTGTGTGTATATATATATATATGTGAACATTCTGCTTATAATCACTATTAGACGTGGGCTGAGAGTTTCCTAAGAGGTAAATCATCTGCATGTAAACAAAAGCCTGCACTCAGCATTCATCAACAGTTGCTTCATTTTAGAGGGAAATACTATAGCAAATCTGAGAATATTTATATTGAGCAGGTGAAAAGCATGCATTTCTGACCCTGAGTTTTATTTTTAAACTGCTTATTGCATGGTAAGTACACCAAACTTAGGAAGTTAAGCTTGAGTTGATGTCATGAAACAGTTGTGTTGCAGTCTTCTTCTGAATTCAAATTCGCAACCTTTGTGCTGCATCTGTCAAGTTTTTTGAGCTGATGGGTAGTTGTTAGCTGTGTATATGTGTATGTATGATCATCTATATTGCATGGGCTTACAGGATAGAAGGCAACTTGGCAGGAAGCAGAGCTTTACATAGTAAAACAAAGTGCAAGACGTATGCTGTCTAGCTGTTACTTATTTGTATTGGTTTAGACATCTCTGGTTGCCTTTACTGAACATACTTCTCCTCTTGTATCTGGCTTTGTCTTTCAGGGCTTCTAAAAGCTCAGCTTTGGTGAGCTTTTTTTCTTTGTAAGTAAGATTCAAACTATATCCAGCACAGACACTTCTGGAAGGGATGACCTTGGCTGATGGTGCAGGATGCAATGTAGTGAACTTGCCAGTACCAAAGAAACATTCAGTTGTCACCAGGGGAGGAAGGGAAAGGAGAGGAAGAGGAAATAAGCTTGCCAGTATGTTTGATCTCAGTGCTGTCTTCTCAGATTTTACCCTGTGGAAAACACAGATAATTGGTTGCTGTCACAAATTTTTGAAGTTAATGGTTCCACAGATGTTTTTGTGCTCTTTTTGGTGTCTACATTTGGGATGCAAGGAGCGTCTTTCCTAGATGAAAAGGTGTGCATTGGTCTTCTAAGTTGTGCTTGCATACTTCTGCTCTAACTCCACACCCAATCTCTGCTGTGTTTTATCTTCTGGGCGTCCCTTTCTGCGCTGGCTCTGCTGAGCTTTAATCTGAAAAGCGGCTGGCCACAGACTTCAGGTTGATGATAAATAATGTTGTACGACATCAGCAAGTCATACATGAGTCTTGAGCAGCAGTACGTGACAGTAGATTTAAAAATAATAATAATAATAATTAGAAAGGCAGATGATTAGGCAGTGTGTTTTTGTCAGACTGCTTACGGGAGGCGAATCCCACTGGTCAGCCTCCCCCTCTTGCCGTGACAGTCCGTGCTCCGGACAGCAGCAGCACGGCGGTGGGTTCCCCGGCCCCAGCGCGAACCAGCGGCGCTGCTGGGCGCCTCTGGGCGTCTGCCCCGGGGAGGGGGGGCGGTGCAAGCGCGGGCTCCTGCGGCCGCCTCTCGGAGCGGCGCTGGGCAGCCGCCGGCAGCCACGTGACGGCCCGGCGGGGATAATAAGCGGCCGCAATGAGCGGCGCTGGGCTTCTCCGGAGGGTCGGCCGCAAGGACCTGCAGCAGCAGCAGAGAGAGCGGGTGAGACAGAGGGAGAGCGAGAGGGGGAAGGAGGATCACCAGCCATCCGCCACTACCTGACAGATAAAGCCTCCGCTCTCGGGCAGCTCATCGATATTAACATCCTGTCTCCTTGGGAAAGAAAAAAAAAAATACACACGTTGCTATCTTCAACCCATCAGCAACCATACTGAGCTTAAATATATATACATATTTAACTGTTAATAGGCAAAGCGGTTGAAGCTGATCCCTGGGTAGAATGAACAGCATGAACCAGATAGAAACAAACATGCAGTACACCTACAACTATGAAGAAGATGAGTACATGACCCAAGAGGAAGAATGGGACAGGGACCTGCTCCTGGACCCAGCATGGGAGAAACAGCAAAGGAAGGTCTGGAAATAAAGTAATGTGTGTCTGTGTATGTGCTTCTTTGTGGAATTCTGGCCTTGTAGCCGTGCTGCATCTGGAATTGCTGGGGCTATGCAGTAAAGTGTTCTTATTTTAGAAGAGGATGTAGATATAAGGTACATATTATGCAGTATTTTAAGGGAAAGGCACTCGCTTTTTGTATTCATCTATGTAAGATGGTAGTAATTAATGAGAGTCAGGAGTGTGTTTTTATATTTTACTAGGAATGTTCTGTCAGTAGCTCTACATTTGTGTGTTGTTAATAGCGATTCCAGTGTTTTGTTTTGTTGTTTGTTTGTTTTTTTTAAATTCACTTCATAGGTCTTCCTTTCACAAAGTAGTTTCTGAAATGTTGTATGTGCCTGATGGCTTCTCTAAAGCAGTACATCACAGTTATCACCTGGGCATTGCATGAAGTGGTTCAAAACTGTGCTGAAAACCCATCAAAATTTACATGCAGTATTTCTGAGTTTTAGTAGAATTTACTCTCAAGATGGACTGAATAATTTTAGAAAGATGATGTTGCCTTGAAATATATTTAGCATAGGTTTGGAAAACTATTGAATGAGTTAAATTCCCATGTACCATTCTGTGTCTGGGTGAAAAAACAAGTCTGTAAACTCCTTGGAATATGGTATTGAAGAGGAAACATTCCTCACCTTCTAGGTTTAGGAAAGCAATTGTGTCACCAAGTACTGCCTATACTCAATTTTTGAACATAGGCATAGGTTGTAGGCTCTTGTTCATTAAAGAACTGTGTGAATATGGCACTGAAGAACATAGTCAGTGGGCATGGTGGGGACGGGTTGGCGTTTGGACTGGATGATCCTTGTGATCTTTTCCAACTGTAATGATTCTGTGACTTCTTAGTAGTTGCAACCCTACCAACAGCCTTGTTAGCAGTTCAGTACTTTAGTAGTTGCTGCTCCTATGATGCCTTTAAAATATGAGAGAAGAAATATCTGATTTCAGAACACTGAGTTTTAAGCAACCTAAAGAAGGGAGGGATGAGAAATATTGCAAAGGATTTGTTACTTCCTAATGTTGAAAGTGATGTTGAAATTGCAGCTGACAGATCTAGGATTACAAGGTTATCTACTGGTTACTGGAAGGAAAAAAGGAGAGAGGAGAAAGGAACATTAAACTATAGGGCTGTATATGGTTTTTACTACAGGTGGGGAACTCCAGGAAGTTTGATTAGGATAATTTTTAGCCTGTGTCAAATCAAGAAAAAAGAGTTGCAAGCACTTTATCTGAAGTCAGTGTCTGACCTGCTGTTATAGTCATGGCTTCTATATGACTATCAAACTAAGAGCCATTAGAACTGCTAGGGCTGATGTGTTTGCTTTTCCATAGCAATTGGTAGAGCTGATATTTTCCTCTTGTTTTCACTTGTAGCTTTCTGCTTACTGTGAGTTTTACATGATTTTGCTCACTTTCCTGCATTGATAGATCCTGTTGTACAAGGATAGTGTGAGAAGTTCAGCAGCTGCAACTCCTAACCAATTCTATGCAACAGTGGCGCTCATTTTAGTTTGATGCTCTTTATATGGTGAAATATTCTTTTATGTTTTGCAGTGAGAATGACAGTGATTTCAATGTTAATGATTAGAAACTGCTCAGCTGTAACAGGCTGTGGTTACATCTGATAAAGATTCAATTGCCCTGCATTTCATGGAATCCTGTGTTTTCAAAATAAAGAAATAATGGGCTGGTTACTAGGCAAGCATCACTCTACTGCAATTTTCCTAGAATACAAATAAGTAATAAAAAGGATTTGGGTTCTGTAGGCTCTCTTATGTTTGCAGTAAATCTCTGGACTATTCCAGAAGAACTGAGAACAGTTGATATGAGGCACCACAGCAAATTTTTTGTTCCCATTCCTCCAAAGTAATAATGCTTCAGCAGAAAACTTGGTTTCTACATTCACAGATGAAAGCTTACTTCCACAATGTAGAGAGATAGTACCTTTGCTACTTCGTGTTGTATATTCCCAGTACTTGTTTTTAATATTTAAATGATATCACATTAAAATAAAATTTAAGAGGGTGATCCTCATTCCTTGCCTTGGAAAAGAGTCTGAATTTATTATGACAAGAAAAGTAAGTAATTTCACATAAAGGGTCTGAAACTTTTTACAATTTCAGGGCTTCTGTATTCTAAATAGCACTAAGATGGTTGCAGAAAGTGCATTCTCACTTTCCTTATTTATTAGGAAAAGATTGCAGATACATGGGCACAAATCTTTGTTCAAACTGGTAATATAATATAGAAAAATGATCTCAGTGGAGCCCTGGCAGTTGGCAGCATATATTTTCTATTAGACAGTCTTGGAACAAACCAGAAATAAATACCATTGTTTCTATTGTGGGCTGCCCTCTCCAGACTTGCCATTTCAGTGATATGCCTGGTATGAGATCTGTCAACAGATGCTGGTAACACATGATGACGTCCATAGGATTACAATGGCTGTGACGCCTAATTATAACCATGGTTCACAGAGTATTATGGTCTGCTGTTATCCAGTCTCCTTGGTGGCTGCAGGTGTCGGAATAAATATAAAGTATGTTGTATGAAGGGAGTCTCGGTAGTGGCTTAGCTGTGACTCTTTGAAGATGAACACCAATTTAAGTGCTTTGGTTAGGGTAATATTTGGCTTGTGTCAAATCAAGAAAGTACAGCAATTTGGCTGCTGTGTTAGCTGCTACTGGTAGGAACTTAAACAGGATCATATAGTCAGAAACTTCAAACGGCAGCTTTAAACAAAGACAGAACAACAGGTCGGTTTGTCTTTGTTATGTTTGGGACACACATGCTGTCTTCAGCAGGAACTAGAGAACTACAGCCTTGGTGTCTTTTAAACATGTAGAAAGAAATGATAGATTAGAAACTTCTGAATTTTGCTGCTTTTCCCAGTACGGTTTGATTGACCGTGTATGTTTAAATAGCAATTGAAAGATCTGTGACAGTGGCCATTTGCTTCTTCAGTACTATGTAGAAATCAGAAAGCAGAGTCTGGAGGTGCTGCGATATTCTTCTTGACTCTTTTACCTTAATCAGGGTCAGTTTACCTCCTTAGACTTCAGTTTTCCTGCTGGCTAAAAAGAGGACAAAAATGATTATTTGTAACCAAAAGATAGTTGTAGTTCATTTTATGGTATGTTAGACTAGTCATTAGCCCTGTTTCAATCACAGCTATGCTGTACTGGAATGGAATTAAAAATCATGCTATAGCTCATAGAGAAAAACTTAAAATCTGGTATCTCTTCTCTCTGTTAAATTTCTCAACTTTCTAAAAAAGAAAACATTCAACAGATTCTGCAGTTCTTTTAGTCTCTCCAGTCTTTATCTCAATATTTTTTGAAGGAACATGGAAAATTGCGATTCCCCTTAACTTAGGAAACCTAGGACAACTCTACTTAAAATGAAGATATGCTGTGTTGTTCACAGCATGTTTGAACTCCCAGGATTGCTTAGTGAACTGTGTGTTAAACAGTGCTTTTTCTTTTCCCTCTTATTAATGCAAGAAAAAAAGTTATGATGGTACAGAGTACCATTGTATCACGGTATGCGAAAAGAAGGACAGAACGGAGACCAATGAATGTTCTGACAGTGTTGAGCTTAAGAGAATACCTGACAAGCCTAAGAAAGGAAAGGGGCGCTTTTGAAGAAAGTCTAGAAACAACTGTAAGCTCATAAAGAGAAAGCTTTCTTGACTTAGGAGGTTCCATGCAGACACCCGCGATGAAGTTTATACTCCTACTAAATGGAAACATCACTGTGCCATAAGTAGCAGGCAGTAAAAGTTGTTTACTGATACATTTTATTTTTAGACAACTGTTGTTATAAATAATTTATTATAGGAGTGTACTTCTTTAAACTTTGACATCAATTTTTTTTTTTTTTTTTTTTTAAAGAAGTTTTAAATCTTCAGGACAGAGAAAAGATCTGAAGAATTATGAACAGGTGTGATTCCGTCTTCAGGACGGTTGTGTTGTAAAGGACTTAGCTGACTCCACATTGGTATCTCATGTTTCCTCCAGATGTTTGTGCGTGTCTTTGATGCTATTGCACTAATGTATGTAAAGAAAGAACTGAAAACATGTTCCTGACCTTACTGATATTATTATAGAGGAGCGTTTATATTCCAGCTTGCTTTATGGTCCTGATATCATCACCTTGTTGATGCAGAAGAGTTTTATTGTAGGTGTCAGCACCATGAAGGCCAGTGGTATTGTGGTGTGCATTAGGAAAAGTGTTGCCAGCGGGTTGAGGGAGGTGATTCTCCTTCTCTTCCCAGCCCTGGTGAGGCCACATCTGCAGTGCTGTGTCCCGTTTTGGGCTCCACAGCACAAAATATATGCCAGTGGCGGGCTATGAAGATGATTAGGGGACTGGAACATCTCTGTTAAGAGGGAAGGCTGAGAGAGCTGGAGACAAAAACACTGAGAGATGATCTTACCAATGTATTCAAATATCTTAAGTGTCAAGAGTATGGGACCACACTCTTCGGTGGTGCCCAGCAACAAAAGACAGCAGGCCTAAACTAAAACACAGGAAGTTCCACCTGAAAATGATGAAGAAACTTAATTACTGTGAGAGTGACAGAGAAGTTGTGGAGGTTCCTTCTCTGGAGGTATTCTAAGGCCATCTGGGTATGATCCTGTGTTATGTGATCTAAGATGACCCTGGCTGAAGACAGGGGGTTGGACTGAGTGATTTCCAACATCAGCTATTCTGTGAGTGTGTGATGATCTTTTGTGATGGAATAGAATAAAGAAGAGTTGGAGTATTTATTTAGCTTGCTATTGCGCTCTGTGGATACAAATCTTGATGACACTGAGCACTGTGCATGAGTGATGACTTCAGGAAAGTTTCTCTGGAGTAGAAGTTGACTTTCCAGTTAGATTTCATTTTTAGCATGACCTTAAGGACTTATCTGCATTACCTTATTTCACTGATAATACAGCTCCTGTTGTCCTTGTATGTCAAAGGAATGAATAAGTAAATAAAGCAACAACTGTAGCAAATTCTTTGGAAGGTGCTACCAGAACTGTGTATTGCAGACAAAACGCTTCTTTTACTTGTGTTGGTGGAACTTAATAATGTTGAACAGATTAGAGATGTTGATTGCGGCCTGAAAGAGAGATTGACCTTGTGTTCAGCCTGATTTCAGTGTCTATAAATAGAGTTACAGTCAACGTCCTGGATTCACTCTGAAGTCTGTGTGGTCTTCTGTGGATGGAATCTAAATCAGTGTCTTATCAGAAACCTTTTCTTGGAAAAAGTCTGCCTGTGAATGAAAAGACAGATAATCTTGTGGAAGCAAACAGCTACATTCCTCAAACCAGGAACAGGAGAGAAATGGCCATGCTTGAATGAGTGAAAAAGAAATGTAAAGCAGAAAAGTGTTGGCAGGAGAGGCTGGATGCCACCAGGAATATTCAGTGCTGTAGAATCTGGGATTTACAGGCTCTGAAATAGTTATTATGAGGAATATGGCTCTATCTGCAGTGTGTACAGTGCATTCCAGCCTGGATCCTGCTTTTTTTGTGATGTTCTATGGAAATAATCAGTTGTGGAGTGTTCTGATTGTTTTTCTCAGACTGGAAAATTATTTCCTTGAACTAGAAGCCTTGGAGTTAAAATCTCACAGCACACAAAGAGTCCATCTCTTTTTATCTCTTGAGGTTTTTCAGTGAGGTGACATTTCTTATGGAGAAGGATCTATGACAACCAGAAGTGAATGTAGGAATGTGAGGGAGGGAAATGGTGCACTCCGTTCTAACAAAGTACCAGCCTCTTATTACTCGTTCCTACTGCTTTCTGTTATTAATTGGCCATTTCTTAGGAAGATAGGTGCTCTGGGTTGTATAGCTCCAGAAATAATTTCAGAAAGGGGTTTCATTTGTAAGGAAGCAAGTCTACCTTGTACCAGTATTAAAAGCAGAATGACACTGTGTGGAGAAATCATGATACACTGAGTCCAGTACTGCAATTCTTTGTGTGCAATCCTTTTATCCAAATAGTTTCACATAAATGTCTTGGAATTTCTGCAGGTTAAGTACAGGGTTTTGTATTGCTAATAGCAGTTAGGAAAGCAAACTATTTCACAGAATCACAGAATTGTAGGGGTTGGAAAGGACCTCCAGAGATCATCGAGTCCAACCCCCCTGCCAAAGCAGGTTCCCTACACCAGGTCACACAAGTAGGCATCCAGGCAGGTCTTGAACATCTCCAGAGAAGGAGACTCCACAACCTCCCTGGGCAGCCTTTTAAAAACACATTTTGTTTTTTCTTAGTAATCACTCAGCATTGTACCTGCCTTCTGTGGAAGTGCAATATGATTCCATAGGTGCAGAGATTGTGCCTTTTAGTAACGTTAAGTTTTAGCACTCCAAAGCCAAATGCTTCTCCAGGTTCATAAAGAATTTGTTTCTAAAACAGAAATTGCTAAAAGCTCCAACTTTAAGAATGCACATGCGTAAAGCGTACATTGTTTCCTTTTAAGCCCTGGATGCTCCTTAAGTGACCTTCTTGGTGGTAGCTGACCCAATATAGGAAGCCATAGAACTTGATAGTCAATGGACGGATTCCATTTTTGCTCCCAGTTTGTCCTGATTTTTCAGCATACACTGTGATTATATTAGATGCTGATGAAACAGAAGAATGTGAAATTGCAGTGTCTCCGGTTCTATGGAGAGTTGTCCTGTTCGTAGCTGAACTCTGTAGAGAAATATGGATAAGCAATTGGTTGAAAGGCCGCAGACAGAGGGTGGTGGTCAATGGCTCTATGTCCAGGTGGAGGCCGGTAACAAGTGGTGTCCCCCAAGGGTCTGTCTTGGGACCGGTGCTCTTTAACATCTTTATCAATGACATCGATGAGGGAATTGAGTGCACCCTCAGCAAGTTTGCTGACGACACCAAGCTGAGTGGTGCGGTTGATACGGTGGAAGGAAGGGATGCCGTTCAGAGGGACCTCGACAGGCTGGAAAGCTGGGCTCGGGTGAACCTAATGAGGTTCAACATGGCAAAGTGCAAGGTTTTGCATTTGGGCCGGAAGAACCCCAGGCACCCGTACAGGCTGGGAGGAGTGGTCCTTGAGAGCAGCTCGGCAGAGAAGGACCTGGGGGTCCTGATGGACGAGAGACTTAATATGAGCCAGCAGTGCACTCTGGCAGCTCGAAAGGCAAATGGGATCCTGGGCTCCATCAGGAGAGGGGTGGTCAGCAGGGACAGGGAGATGATTGTCCCTCTCTACTCGGCTCTTGTGAGGCCCCATCTGGAGTACTGTGTCCAGGTGTGGAGCCCTCGGTACAAGAAAGACATGGAGCATTTTGGAAAGGGTCCAGAGGAGGGCGACTAAGATGATCAGGGGGCTGGAGCACCTCCCCTATGAGGACAGGCTGAGGGAGTTGGGCTTGTTCAGCCTGGAGAAGAGAAGGCTGTAGGGTGACCTCATTGCAGCCTATCAATACCTGAAGGGAACCTACACCCAGGAGGGGAGTAAACTCTTCAAAAGGGCTGACAATAGCAGGACTAGGGGAAATGGATTCAAGTTGAAGGAGGGAAGATTTAGGTTGGATGTTAGAGGGAAGTTCTTTACAAGGAGAGTGGTTAGGCCCTGGAACGGGTTGCCCAGGGAGGTTGTGGATGCCCCGTCCTTGGACGTGTTCAAGGCCAGGTTGGACGGGGTCCTGGGCAACCTGATCTAAATGTGTATGTTTGGTGGCCCTGCTAGGCAGGGGGGTTGGAACTACATGATCCTTGAGGTCCCTTCCAACCCGGGTGATTCTGTGATTCTGTGTGAATATGGGATGTGTTTAAGGCTTACCCTGTATGATTGGCCTCCTCGAGATTAGCACTTGTTAAAATAGTAACATGTTAAGTTCCTGTTGCTGATGTTATTTGCCAGGAATGGTGTTTGAGAAGAACGTGCTGAAAGGATAGTAGAATGATCATATTTTGTCAATGTGCCTCGTAACCAATCTTGGAAAGTATCAATGAGGTGTTCAACTGAGAGAACTCTGAGTGCTGTGGTGCTTGTATATAAAGGAAAATTCAAGCAAAGCTATTATGAAATTCACTTAACGAGAAATGATTATGGAGGTTGAATGAAGATTTTCTTTATCAGTGGCAAATGTGACAAATTGATTCATCAACTTTTTTTTTTTCCTGTTTAAGCTCAACATCCTCCTTCCATGTTACATTCCCCAATGTAAGCTCTGTATGCTTTTGTTACTGTTATCAAATGGGTAATTCCTACAGTTGCAGCTCAGCTATTGATTTCTACCAGCCTTCAAAGATCTGCCTGTAACAAAACAGTAAGCCTTAGCAACCTCAGTGTGAAGAATTTCTTCATAATGTGTAATCTAAATCTGCCACCTTCATTGCTGCTTATCGTATTGCTATACACTGATAAAGAATCTCTCCCTATCTTTTCTATAGGTCCCTTTTAAAAACTTGAAGGCCACTATTAAGGTCTCCTCAGAGCCTTCTCTATGCTGAACAACCTTAAATCTTTCAGGAACTGTTTTGTACCCAGAAGCAAAGGCTACTGCCTTCCTGCCTGTGCTCACAGATAGGCAGTGCAGCTTTCTCTGAAACTCATATAGCAAAATGTCTGCAGATACACCAATCCAATTAGTAAGACAATAAGGATTGGAAGAAAGTATGGATCTAAGTGGGTTTCCGTAAGCTGTAACGCAGGTGCTTAAGAGCTAGAGGAAAGCCGTGTTTTAAGCAGTGGGCTTTACTATAATCTCTTGAGAGAAGGTCTGCATCCTTTGCTCTGGGTCTGCATCCTTTGCTGTGGGTCATTGAAGAGCTAAGAGCTGAGTGGATAGGTATGGGAAGTTTGCTTGGAAGAGCACTAAAGGTCCTCAGCTCTGAGAATGCATTAAAGGAGTCCAGACTTGTAAAATTTTTAGCCCTGTTTAAGAAAAATGGGACTTACATATGTTCTGTAAATTAGTGAATCCCAATAAGAAAATATCCTGATTACATCACCAGTTCCCAAATCAAACTAAGATAGCTCTGCGGGCTGAATGTTGACTGCTTTTGTCAGTGGGACAACACAGTTCAAATTCTTTCACCAAAGTGTGTTCATCTTCTTACAAGTAAGACAAAAAGGGATTCATCACTGTGATGGAAAAAGTCAGATACTGAATGCCTAATATAAATTTAGTCACTGTTGCACAAATTCAGACACATTCAATGATGTTTAGTTTAAATGAGGCATAGCAACTGGATTTTCTTTAGTTATGAAAAGTGATTATGTAGGCAATAAATACTATACAAGTAAATTCTATATAGATGGTATTTACTTTTCATTAAGTGGTATATAAGTACTATGCTTTATATAGGTAGTATTTTAGAAATTGTACTGCAGAGCCTGCTTACAGGAGGATGCAATGGGTTATGGATCTGAAATGCAGGTGGATCAGTGAAATTTCACTTGTGAAAGTGGAATGCAATCAGATAGAAGTTTGTGCTGCTGAGCTTTGTCCCAAGTGAAAAGAAATCTCTCCTGCATATTATTTTATATCGTTGCAAGTAGGAAAATATGAAAATGTTTTATACAGCTGGCAAAACAGAGTCATTTTGGATTGTTTTACTGCCAAGTACAATTTTTTTTCCTCGAGTCCTAATTTTCTGGATGAACAATGTGTAACCAACATGGTATTCCTCTTGAGTGCGTAGTGAAATGTTGCTGACTCAAAGTAAATCTTCTATGTCTGCGTTATTTATCTCAGCTAGTACCAGAAGAAAAATGTATTTACATCTAGTACTTTATTTCCTCCTAAGCTTTGTTAAAAACATGTAACATTTGTTCTTATAATATTACTGGATTTGTTGGGTATGCCTCGTGGTGAAAGGCTGAAGCATAAAGCTGATCGTAAATCTGTACAGGTGCTATACAGTGCTCTTTTTTCCACCTAATACAATGAGACATCTATTTGAAGATAGGAGTTACCTGTTTCCACATCATTTAACCAACAAATACAATGTAATGGCCACTCTCTGTTACTGTTTCCATACCTAATTCTGTTGTAGCTCTTTGCCCTGGTGGTACAAGTACTTCTTTAGTACAAATTGGGATAACATGATCCCAGTAATCCTCAAACTACTGATGTGAGAGGGTTACAGGTTAGTTGTTATAGAAGTAATGGTTTTCCTCTGTTATTGTAAATACTGGAGCAGAGCTTCTGCAGAGATAAAGGCAGAAGAATTTGAAATAGAGTGTTCCATTTCACTGGAAGTACTTAATTGAAGTAGTAACTTAATTGAAGTAGTAACTCTAATTTGTAGAAATGCACTTGGTTCTTCAGAGGGTGGCAGCAGGAACTGCTAGTTAATAGTGGCTAATAATGTTTTGTATTTGGACCTTAAATGTCCATTCATGCTCCAAAATAGTGGTTGTGCTGTGTGCTGGTTTTTGCAGATGAAAAATGCTAAGTGTTTCTTTCACTTGGTGCGAATAAGATGCTCTGTTCATGTCAAAAGCTTTCTCCCAACTGTCAACTCTTAACTGTCAGAATCTCTTCAACTTGCAGTTCAATACCAGATCAGTCTGGCCACCCCTTACAACTGAACCTAATGTAGAGTACATTGGTTCTACTCTGAGCTGCCTCCTATAAAAGCTTGTTTCTCGCTACTACCATAGCAGGAGCCTGTGGGAAGTGGCTACCCTAGGCTAAAATTAGCATCTGTGTTTATTCCTTAAGCGTCTAAGGAAATGCTCGTATTTTTATAGGTGTTGAACACTCAGGCATTTCCAATGACATCAAGAGGAACCTCTGAAAATCAGCCTGCTATTTTGGTACTCACAGAAAGGCCTAACCATCTAGCATTGAGTGATTTCTTTTTTTAAACTCAGTTTTATGTTTAATCTTGACAGCGGTGTAACTTTTCACTGCTGTGAGACTTAAGATATCGCATTCTGGCCTAAGAGGCTAGAAGAAAATGGGTACCCAGCTGCATTAAATGCAAATAAAAAAATTAAATAGTTGTGCAGCTCTGGAATTATTTTACCCAGACAGTTTCTTTAGCCTATGGAAAATATGTGTAATCAAAATTGATCTCCAGCTGTATTCCAGGATGTAGTTCTACCACACATTTTCTTCAATGGAGCAGCTGTCCACCCTTGACTCTACTCTTTTTTGTAAATTTACAATCCCTTTTGTTTTCTGTTACAGTGATTTTAGTCTGCAGACCATATCTAATAATAGAATGGCTTGGGTTGAAAGAGACTTAAAGAGTATTTAGTTCCAACTCTCTGCCTTGTGGAGGGTGATGTTGAAATTATTGAAAGAAAAAAACAAAAGCAGTAATTCTATTCACCTAGTTACCACTTTTTAATGCTAAATCAGTAATGCAGTTAGTAATGCAACATGACAAGCAATTCTAGCTGTACATGTATATGCATTATGTATAATGCATGTATCATCCACTTGGCATCATTATTAGAAGGCAAACAAAATGCCACAGTCGAGGCTGAAGATTTCTTGCTTTTCTTTTTCCTATGGTCTTCAATTCCATACCCAAGCACAGCTATGAATGTGACTCCTGTTAAGGACAGACATGCTATAAACAAAGGACTGTGTTCTTAATTGACAAAGCATCTTGCTTATCACAAAATTATCTGTCTAAACCAGTTTATGCTTTCAGCAATTTACAACTTCAATTGTTTGTTATTTACCCATCTATTCTTAGCTAAGCCATTGAGAACATGTTAGTTAAATTCTGTATCCATTTAGAATCAAGTTATCTAAAGAACCTGAGTAGTGTTTTGGAATTTAATCTGTTTGTATGACAATATCACTAAAAAAATTTGGGAGCTCTGAAATTTTTCAGGAACTCATCTGGTTTACAGGATATTTTGAATGTTTTAGAAAATGTTACTCTATAGCTCATAAAAACATTCAAGTTTAAAACATAAGCCCAGTGTACTTAAGTAGTACCTTTAACAGCAGTTAAAAATTTTTTAAAAAATGTGTTCTTAAACAAAAATCAAAATTGAGGAGTGTTTTTTCCTAGTCATGTACTGAAATTTTTGTGTAGATTACAAGTGAAACTAGTTTTTGTGAAACTAGGTATCTACTACATAACAGTGCAAAGACACTATTTACTGTGTAAATATCTCAGGATCTGACTGTGACATCTTTTCTCCATCATGTGGTGATGTCAGAGCAATGCAAAGATGTATCTGCTGGTGTATGTGCAATTCAAAAGTTTTTGAAACCTTTTGATTTTAACAAAAATATGAAAGATGTATTTTTATACTTATGGAAGTGTTTTAAAAATGAACATATTTATATCCCACTTGGATTGGTGATATTGGCCAGTTTATAATGGATTTACTTACCTGGCAATGTAGTATATAATTAGTGGGTAAAGATAGCATGGTGAAGTAAATCAACAGAAAAGCAAGGGAAAGACATTTGAAAATCCAGTCAACTAAATCCTAGATTAGCCTACTTTAATTAATCCTTCTATTTCCAGAGGGCATATCTTCAGTTCCTTCCACACTACATGGCTGTGTGAATGTTTTGTTCGTCTCATCCTAAATTGATTTAGTCATTTAAATATGCATTTGCTGAAACAAAAATGTTAACCATTACTACCTGTGATAGTTCAGGAACTTGTAGGAAACCAGGATGAGGACTCTGGGGCATAGTTGGTGAGAGAAGGAATGGAGTCTTGAATGGAGAATGGGAAGTACAGGCCATAAGAAGGCTAATTTGGCACTGATATTGCAGTAGTAATACATGTTCATTGCTTAATATGCTTAAGAGAAAGCCTCAAGCAAGATAAAGGACATACACCTCACCTTGAAAGCACACCTGCAGATTTGTCATTGTAGATCCACCACAGTAGTCTTGATATGTTTTGGATTACCTATGTTCCATTCTTAAATCTCACCAGGGAGTGGTAATAATAAGAGATTGTATTTTTGTTTCCTAATTAGTAAGGAATTGACCATACTTAAAGCTGGAAAAGGAGAACAGAGGGAGAGAAAAAACAAACAAGCAAACAGAAAATTGGCTGTCCTAGAAGTTCTTACATTGCTGAAAAAGTTCCCTTCAGATCCACTGGCATTTTTACTGTGCATTACTTGCTCAACACTTACTGGATACTCTTGTAATACAGAGCATAGAACTCAGTGCTCCAGAATTAACTATTTCTGAACCATGTAGAAGTGAATGAATTTCTTTTGAAATTCTGTAAACTTTCAACTTGTACTTTGATATTTTGGTCCTTTGGTGCGCTAAATACATTCTTTCCTTCTGCTTCTGAACTTCTTAACAGTTAGATCCAGAAAGTGTTCACCTACCGTAGCTGTTGTTTCTAACTAGTATTTACCTTTAAACCCACAAAATATTACTTTGTTCAAAAGTGATACAGAAAGCACCAGAATGCAAATAGCTCATCACTCCATTAACTGTGAATGTTTTCAAGAGTGTTGGAGTTACCTTGATTGTTTTGTTCATCTGAGGTCTGTCTATGAAAACTTGTCGAGAACAAGAGAGTGAGTGCATGAAAGAGTGATGCTTTGCGAGCATGTATTGATTCAAAGTTGCAGTGTTTATTGCATGGATGATAAGAGAGTCCGCTACAGCTTTTTTAGTAGAACTTTCATTTTCTGGATTCAACTTTTTGTGTTGCAAATACAGTGTCTACGTCTGAAAATAAAAGCCACTGATCAAAAGTAGAGTATTAAAAACTTTCAATTTGTACTGTTCCATTAGTCTTTTTTTTCTTTTGTAAACTTTACTTCTGTTTGACCGCAGGTCAGAATATGCTTGGTTCATAGATACATTTCTTTTTCAGCATTGTTTTTTTTTTTTTACTTGAAGAGTAAAAGTTCTTTTGTTAGCCAGTATCTTAAATTTGCAAAATGTAGATGAAGCTGTAAGACACTGCATAGTCACTCGATTTTAGAGGTGAAATTGGGCCTGTATTTTACCTCTACTGTGGGGTAAGGATTTTGGATGGAGGCGTAAAGAGATTTGACTTCTTTAAAAGAAGTCCAAAAAAGCTGTGGATATGTAAGGATTCTCTGAATTCTTCAGTGTCTTTACTCACTGTCTTACTCTCATTACAGAAAACAATATGAAGGCAGTGTAACTCAGGAATCTGTTAGTAATTTAAGAACTTCACAGAGGATAGCATTTATTTATCATTCTATAGTGCTAATCTTGTACCTGGAATATTTTAATGCATTGAATTATGGTAGACAATTAAAAAAAAAAATCGGAGATATAAATTCTGTTATAACAAGAGTCAGCAGGGTAAATGAATGTATATTAACATACTCTTTCTTTACATAGAAGGCACAGAAAATAGTTATTAGAAAAGTAGTGTGTAACTGTAAATTATGTGATACATATTTTTACTGAAGTAGAAGGGAAAATGGAGAGTTAAAATCATTGCAAACAGCAAAGGATTTGCTCCTTATTACTCATTCTAGCTAGAATAAATTATCTATAGCTACTATAAGACAGCAACTTTTTGCTCTTGGTTGAAAAGCTTATCAAAGAGAGTGTTACTTGGATGCTGCTTGTGACCAGCTTTTTTCAAGAATTCCTGCATATTTGAATAAAGGAACTAAACTTCCAAGAAAAAACTGCCTTGCAAAATTCTGCCCCCTGGCACTGCTTGGGAGGGTGGTGAAAACATTAAAAGTTTTCCAGTCTTGCAAACCTGTCTAGTTACAATATTCTGGTAGCTCCTGTATCCCAACTCATGTTAAAAAATAGCTTTGTACTGAAGTTGCACTTATAATTTATAGGGTAAGGTTGTATGGCTGGGGGAACCTTTCACTTTTAGGTCCCTCTTTTGAAACCAGGCCAGGTGAATAACTGACAAGGTTGCTAACACATGCATAGTGTCTATGAGATGAGTTGTAGTCCCAGTTTAGCTCTCGAGGGCACAGGTGTCCCCATCACTTAAATGACCAGAAATGGCAGCTTCATTGGAGATGCCCAAAACTGGTCTTATTAGAGAGAGGTTGGGGCAGTGACTTTTCATTCTGGAGGTGAAAGCTCAAACAATTTCTATTTGTAAAAATATGCTCTCAAATTGCATCTGTGGGGTTATTCACAGTCATTGCTATTCTTAACAGTTCCCTGAGTGATATTTTTTTTTCTCCGTACCCAAATGGCTGGCACATTTTATAATTCAGGAACTGTTCAAGGAAGGAAAGATAACTGGCATGTAACTAGATTTACAGTAGTAGGTAATGGGTTTGTGCTAAACATCCGACTTTGATTTTTTTTGAATGTAAAATTAACTTTGACTGAGAACAAATACTGAAGATGTGGCAATCTTTTATTTACATGACATAGCTCTATCAATTTGTTTTAATCTTTCTTATAATTCTTTCTTTATTGGGATTTTTTTCAGGGTAGCACTTGGGCACCTTAAAAGCTATGGTGAATTTTCACTGCAGTAGTGCTGTGGGATATGAAGAGTTTATGATTCTCATTATCCTTGAGACAGGAGACACTTAAAAGTATTCAACTATGTCTAACATCTGCTCCTATTGTTGTTCAGTGGTTTATGGTCCCCTATAAGAAATCATGGGTCGTAAAATGCTCAGCTTTTATGTATATATATGTTAATTCATGTATGGTGTGATAAAGTTAGGAAGGCAATATAAGCGTCACAATTTCTTCTCCAGGATCATAATACAGACTTTGGGCACTGTATGTACACAAGGAACGTGTCATTACATCTGCTTTCATTTTAATTTGCTTTGTGTTTAACTTTCTGTGACCACTCTCCTGTCTACTGACTTTGATTCGTCTTTTTTCTGTTGCATTTCCTCAGCTTTCTTTCTTGATTATTCTATCTTCTCCCTTCCACTTCCTTTTCTTCAATTTCTCTGCTGGATTTCCCCCAGTACTGTATATTTTTTCCTAAGGGAAATTATGGGGTCATAAAATAGGAGAGGGAAGGGAGGATCACTGCAGAAAAAAACACCCTGACAGCATAGGTTTACAGCTATCCGTTACATGCCAAGTACTTGAATTACTGAATGGTAATTGTCATCTGCTAAATGATTTCTTATTTTGCAGTCTTAGGGCCCCTCTATCACAGAACCTGGAAGGAAAACAAGTTTTGGTTTTTCTCCTGCTTTAAGGCTGCAGTGTAGTTGTCAATTAGGATTGGAATCTTCCATGAATATTGTAGGAAATATGACTGGGTGAATCCAGGCAGGCATTCAGCCTATTCCTCTGCTTTCAGGCAGAAACAAGTATACTGTTCTTGACATATTGAACCAACTTGTTCTTGATAACCTCCAAGAAGAAAGCTTCTACATTTACCCAACTGATCTCTTTCACTACTCTGCTTATAGAGTTAAAAAGTGATATAAATCTTTCTCATGCTTTCTCATGCTTGTGACTCTTCGCTAGCTTGAATGCAGAGAACTGATTTATTCTCTTCTCTGTTGTGACTTCTTAAATGGTTGAGACAAGACTTAGTCTTATTTTGAACTATTGATTAAAGATTTTTATTAGATTCTTGTCCCTTTTATTTCTATATCACTTTCTTGGGTGAGGTTTTCTTATTTGAGTGACCTGAAATTTCCAACGTAGAAAATAGATTTGGACCATAATTGCCCTACAGATTGGTCCTGAACAGTTTTTGGTTTCAAATGGGATTTTAAACATTACATGTACTCCTATTCTTAATGTCACTGTTTCTGATTGAAAATACATTTGAAATAAGCAGAATTATCTGCAACCGATTAAAAAATACATGAGTAGACAACTCTATGGCATTGCTCATATTTTGAGAAGTCACATTCTTGAATCATTTAGGTACCTGCTGCTGTAAAACTTTCATAAATGATATCATCAATAGTAATGAAAAAGGAAGGAGCTTCCTGTAGGAAACAGAGCAGGAGATGCATTATACCAGTGATCCATTGAAGTCCTGAATTCCATGAAGGCTTATCTAAATTTTCATGCTCAGAACTGATTATTCTGTTTCACACATTAAGGCTTTCATGCCTCAACATCTCTATCTTTTCCAGACATCTTAGGTGATCTGATAAAGATATTGTCTGCCTGTTCCTAGTAAAGCAATATCGTAACTATTTTACCCCCTTCTAAAGGCCTTATGAAACCTCATCTTCATTCCTTTCATCTTTCTTGAGGACAGAGCATGCAGAAACCCGTGCTGAGTTTCCCTTTCATCTTGGTATCTTGTGAGTTTTCTGTTTTATACCGCAGGACGATGTAACTTTTCTTTCAGAGGAGACAATGGAGAAAAGTCTATGATCATTTTGTAATTAATAGCTCAATAATCTTAACATTTCACAAGGTTCAGTCTTGCTGGATTATTCTTGAAGGGATATTTACATGCTCTGTTTGGTTTTGTTTGTTTTTTTAATAGCAAGCGCTGTAAAACAGACGTGCAATCATTCAGTGCTAGGAGATGGTCACACCTTTTACAGGAAACCCTAGACTTACATAGGATTAGACCACCTGCTTTTTAAGGATTGAGGTTTCCCCAGGCTGTTCCATGCAAACAGAACACAGAAGAACGCTAGCATGACTTGTACTGTATACTGTGTGGTGAATGCATCCCTTAGATGATGTCACTAATGGAAAATAAACTTAAGGAACTGGGACAATATCCCTTTAGGGATCTGCTGGTAGTGGAAAGTACATCATGTCATCTCTGACACTGTTTGTTCAGCTGTATGGAGGGAGGTGCTGGAGCAGGGAGGGCTTTACTCAACTTGAGATTTGGGGATCTTGTGGTAAAGCTTCTAATAACTTTCCTTTTGAGATGGTTTAATGAGACACTTTCTGTTGTTCCTAGGAATCTGGCTTTGAGATACTGCCTGTGGTTTGACAATTTCTTTTTAATGGCTTTTTTGGAACATGCTAAGCATTTCCTTCACCTTAGACTTCTGGCATTCTTCACCAATACTTTCACTGTGCTTCATTTGGATTGTTACTGTGCTTGAGTCTATTTTAGTGCAATTGAACTGTACATGGTGAACTACCTCCCCTCTTACAGTCACTCTAGTTGTCCCGTGTTAGTTACGTAACATATTACAAACATGTACCATCTATTGCAGTGGGAAACAAGGGGACAGTTAATGATTCAAACCAGTAAGATGTAACATCTTAGTTGTTCTCAGTTCAGGGAAATATAGTTCTGCACTGAATGAGCAAAAGGTAGAACTGCAGAAATATAATCAATGCCATATGTAGTCACTGGTTTACATCAAGCTAGTTTATCAAGGCTGAATGGTCTTCTGCTGTTTTGCACCTTTGTGCTCTTTTTTGTGGGAGGGAGCAGAATTAAATATTTAAGAGAATGAGGGCCAACACAGACTGTATCTCAAGCCCAGGAAGAAACCCTGATCCTGAAGTCGTTAGAGTGCTGTGTGGACACAAGAGATAGGAGGTCATGTTGCAGGATCATGACTTGTTTTTTAAAACATGCATAGCAGACAGATGGGCAGCTCTTCAAGGGGGAAACCTCAGTTTTGCCTGTGGGAATGTTCTGGCAGAGCTCTCCCTAATGCTCTTACCATGTGCTGTGAGCACAGTAATGTTCCATATAACTACAGAATGAATCACTGCATCCCATTTAGGCTGGAAGTAATGAAACCCCCCAGCTAGCACAAGCAGAGAGGAAAACTACTTTAGGAGAAGGGCCGTAAAGCACTGTCTTAAGAAACAACTCTATTAGACTGAGATAATTAGAGACAGCGTGTGTGTATATATAAATATATTTATACATGTGCACAAACGTGTTGAATGCTTATGACTGAAACAAATTGTCTACGGGTGTGGTTTCCTTCTCTGGGATTTAGAATTTAAGATCTACTTAAAATGAGTTATACTCTTCTTTTCTTAACAGATACAGAAATTATTAAGCTTCCTACTAATGCAATATTTTTCATAAATTTCCTACATTAAAATTGGATTTTTTTCTTATGTTTTCTTATGTAAAGATTGCAGAAAGGCTAGACAAAAAAAAAAACAAAAAACAAAAAACAAAAAACAAATGTCTTACTCAGACCAGTTGTCTTTCTGGTGCAAGGGCAAATAAGCAGGAATATGCATATTTGAGGCAATGTGATTTTTAAAACTTATTGTCGCAGACAAATTTGTTGGAGTTGGGAAGTGTGAAAAGTTGTGTTAACCTTTGTTAGGAGCTACATATACTATGAAGGTCATGTGTCTCTAACACTTTTTTGGGCCAGATCCACTTTTGAGTGCAAATGAGTAAATCAAATAAATCTTTCTGAAGTTGTGGGAATTATTTTCTGTGCATGTCCCCATGAAAGTTATGTGGTTATTTTGGTGATGTACATTTTGGACTGGTTGTCAGTGTCCAACTAGAAATTTACTGTGTGTCTTCAGCACGTACAACAAATTGTCTCATGATCTCATGATACAGGATAACTGTATTGGAGAGGGTGGTAACTGGTGCTGTCTCAATTCTCTTTATCCCTGTTATCACAGACACATGTGAAGCTTTTTAGTACAGTGTCTTTCTGCTTTTCCTGCTCTGAAGCATTTTCAAACATAAGTTGTCATTACACCACATGAAAGTGCATGTGTGGACTTTCTCAGGAGTGTAGGACAGTTGAGCTCTCAGAGGTATCACTTTTTCTGTTAAAGCACATCCTTCATTGTGCTTGTACAGCAGTGTTTGTACCATGGAGCAGGCATACCCTGTTATTTCTTGGCATTAGCTGCAATTGACTGATAGTTAATCGGGGTTATCTTCTTTTTCTGTCCTTTGATTGCAATTCTTCTTTTAAAGTGCTTGTAAAATTAAGTGGCCTGAGTAAATTGACAGATATATTTTTTTTCTCTGGTATTTTCTTCACAGTCACAGGTCCAAATGCTGGCAGTCTTTACATTGAGAATATAGTTGGCATAGAATATAAACTATGCTCCCTCTTCTAGTTAGCTTTTCCAAAATGTTTCTGTGAGGGCAATGGAGTTTTAATGCACTAAGAGGAAATTTGAGGGTCTGCAAATTTTTTGGCTTCCTGACTTACATCCCTTCCTCTATAGTCTCTTATCCAATAATGTCAGCTAAGTTTCTCTGGTAGTAATAGATGTAGAAAGGAGGGGTTTGTTTGTTTGTCTTTTGTAGAGTCATTCATGGTAAATAAATTCTAAAAAGAAATATCTAGATATCTAGCTTTCTAATTACTTACGGTTTCTGGTATTCAACTTGGTGCCTCCAGTCCTGCCTTCTTTCTCTGAGCAATCTGATACTCTGAGATGTGTCCAGCAGAAAAAGGAATTTGCTTTGTGTAAGTCATTTAATAGCTTTTAAATCCCAATGGATTACAAAGTTGAAGGATCCTGTATGCTGGCTGTATCTTGATCTTCAGAACTTAAACGTGCTTTGAATTGCTTCTTAATAACTATTAATAGAACTCTTAAAATCAAAGTGGTGAGAATTCAGGTTTGGAACAAGTGGTGTCACGATGAGAAGGGAAGGATGAGGTGTTAAATGAAACGTGAATTGTGGAAAGTGTTAAAATTTGTGAGTGAAATTTAGCGGTAGCTTTAATACTTAAGTCAACTGATTGCATCACTGAAACAAATGGTAAATGTTTCCTTAAGTAATATTCCTATAACTATCTTTAAGTAAAGAAAGTGAGCCAACATGGAAGGTACCAGGCTCTGAAGCCATACACAGAAGAGTGCTGTAATGTTCTGTTTTACACTTTCCATGAGACACGAAGGGATAGAGCATTTCAGAGGTAGGAGTGCACTGGGCAAACAATGAAGAACTGCCGTGTAGATAAAAGATCTAAATCTCTTATTGTAGATATAGAAAATAAATCTGGACTATACAAATACAGGTAGTCTAAATAAAGAACTTGTGTAGAGTGCTTCAGCAGAAGTTGATTTGTCTTGTGAATGGGGGCATAGTAGGTAACTCCAAGTTCATCATTCAGAATGCTACAGGTCGAATGATAAACCCCAGTGTTGCTAAAAACAAATGTAAATAGTGTACAAATGTAAAATGGCAGCCAAAAAAAAAAAAAAAAAGGGACTGATATAAAATTGTTTATTGAAAGCAGCTTGACTGAGCAGTGGTAGCATCTCTGTTTATATCATAGCAATGCTGGGTGTCTTCATAAAATGATCAATATTGAGAAAAAGTGTGGAATGTGCAGATCAGGAGAGAAGAAATGCTGTCCAGTGATTGTCTTATTACCTAGAGATTCCACTGAGTGCTGGAACATCCAGTGTAAATTTTTAATTTTTCCACCAAGATTCAGTGAGCTTCTGTGACTCAATGCTCCTATTTTTCTGCACTAAATATGATGAGCAAATTTTCTATTCTGCTGTTGGGTGTGAAATTGTGCTCATTCTTTCTGTCATGGTGATCTCAAAAGGCTTACTGGGATTATTTGAAATTGGCACTCTGCAGCCTACCCTTTTTGACTGCCTATATCCCCAGTATATTCATTACATCCTTCATTTTGCCTGTAAAATGTCATTACTTCACAAAATGACCACAGCTCCCATCATGCTGGGGGAAAATATTGCATTTTGGTCACTTGGTAGGTACCCAGCTGATCCTTGAAGTGGAATAAAGGTTACGAACCTGAAGAAAAAAAAATGCAGAGATGAAGCTTCAGGTACCAGAACAGTGCATGTGTCCTGCAAACTGTTCTGTATCACTGTGGGAGCTCTGAGACAAGCATCCAGCAAGCTGCAAGAATCCTCTGTCTACACTGAATCAAAGAAAACAACAATGAAAATGTTATAGATAGAATGTTGCACTTTTAAGAGTAGACCAGTTTTGAATATTCTTTGTGTATCGTAAATACCATACTAAGTACGAAATCTGACCACTATATCATGATTTAGTTTCAAGGAAGGTTTCTGTGTTTGTTTATTGCTCTTTCCTGTTCTGTTTCTGGGATCAAAAATTAAATAGTCTCATCAGCAGGTGAGAAGAAAGGAGGCCAAACAAAATTTTGCAGTGAAAATGGAGATTTAGGTTATCTTTTAATTTTCAAAGTAATTGCATTAGAAGTTCTTAAATTTGCAAACAGAATGCAGTGCAATATTGCTTCTTTTAATTAAGCAATTATTTGCATCTTCACGAAAATCTACAGGAAGGATCATAAGGAGAATGCAGGAAACTACAGGCCTATCAGCCTGACCGAGGTGCCAGGGAAGCTTATAGAACAGATCATCTTGGGTGAGATCACACGGCATCCTGGCTTGTGTCAGAAACAGTGCAGCCAGCAAGAGCAGGAAAGTGATCATCCCCCTGTAGCTCTGGTGACACTGTAACTCAAGTACTGTGTTCAGTTTGCGGCACCTCACTGCAAGAAACACACAGAGGCCCTGGAGCTTGTCCAGAGAAGGGCAAGAAAGCTGATGTAGGAACTAGAGCACAAGTCTTACCAAGTGTGGCTGAGGGAACTGGGATTGTTTGGTATGGTTAGGGGAGACCTTTATCACTCTCTACGACTCCCTGAAAATGGAAGTTGTAATGAAGTGGGAATTGTCCTTTTCTCCCATGTAAGTAGCAATAGGACTAGAGGGAATGGCCTCAAGTTGTGCCAGGGGAGATTCAGATTGGATGTTAGGAAAAATGTATTTTCTGAAAGAGTGGTCAGGTGCTGGAGTGGTTTGACCAGGGAGCTGGTTGAGTCACTGTCTCTTGAAGTGTTGTACTAAGGAACGTGATTCAGTAGGGAAATATTGGTGGTAGGTGTATGGTTGAACTAGATGATCTTGGAGGTCTTTTCCAACCTTGGTAATTCTATAAAAATCTGATAAGAATTTTGAACTCTGTGACATATAAAATGATTGGATGTTGTACATCCAGATTTCTTAGACAGCTATGGAAGTTTCTGTTCATTGTTTACTCAAATGGCTTAGCAATTGTTTCGGAAAATGTGATGTCAATAAGGTTTTAATTATTTATTTGTTTTTATTTACTTTTACAGACGTTTACAGCTTGGTGCAATTCCCACCTCAGGAAAGCAGGCACACAGATTGAGAACATTGAGGAGGACTTCAGAAATGGCCTCAAACTGATGCTGCTCTTGGAAGTTATTTCAGGTTGGTTTAAGTTTGCCATGTTTGCTTCTCCATTGTTCAGAGATGCAGTCACCAAGGTACACTGAAAATGCTTCTGAATGGGACGGGAATAGCTCATGTTCTAGGCACACAATGAGAGTGAAGAAGGGAAACAAGGTTTTTTTTTTTTATGAGATTTTGGTGGAGACGGTCTTAAAATGATCGTTTTTTGTGAAATGGAGAGTCATATTTTCTAAAATAATTGGTTTTCATGGTCATCTAAGAATGTAAATTCAACCAAACATGTCAATTTATATTCTGAAATTGGCTGATCAACTGCCCTGAATAAGGATTCAGGGCAGTAAAGTTAATTAGTTAAAAGCTATCAATCTTGGTCACATTTGAGAGGATGCTATGGCTACTCTGGATGGAGTCCAGGTTTTCTTTACAGTTAGGCAAGTAATGGTGATGGGAATATCTTTCCCTCTGATTGATGAAGTACTGTAAAGTAGATGGTAACACTGAAATAGAGTTCTAGACACAGTAATCACTTGCATGCTTTCCAGATGTTTTCAGTGTTCAAATCACGCTCGTTCTTGAATTCCACTCACTTGAGTGTTTGTAGCCAAGGGTGTATAACAAAAAGCACATTCATTTTGTTATCCTGTAGGGGAAAGGCTACCGAAACCAGACAGAGGGAAAATGCGCTTCCATAAAATTGCTAATGTCAACAAAGCTCTGGATTACATCGCCAGCAAAGGAGTGAAACTTGTGTCAATTGGTGCAGAAGGTATGTAATAGAGCTTGACGGTGGGCCTAACTTAGGTTTTAAGCACTCATATTGCAGAAGTCTCGATAGAGACTCTGGTTCACATTGTGCTAGCTATCTATGTGTGACTCAAACAGCCCTTACTACTGATGGCTGGCTTATATCTCTGGAAGAACAAGAGCTGGAAATGTGTGGATACTTGAGGAGAGTAGGGGCATGATTGTGCTCTAAGATTTGTTTCTCTTTGAATTTAAATTGACTTGTCTGTAATTGTTTCAGTGGGTATTTAAATGACAGTTTGTTCATTTGGAGCTTTACTTTTTTCCTATATGTTATTAAAAATAAATGTTAGAGAAGGTTGGATTCTGGAGTATGCTTTATTGAATCTAAGATCTTTTTTTACCATTAGGAGCTGGGACTTTTTTCTATTTCATTGTGTGCATGGGAGGTATGCTTCTAAGATTCAAATGTAGAGTTAAGGGAGTGATCAAAAGGAAATTCTAGCATCCTGAAAGACTGAACATAAGAAGAAAGTGGGGTGGAATTTGTTAAATAAAGTTGTTACTTCGTTGATGTTCTGCTGTGCAAGTATTAAAATAAAAACATGTAGCTAGCTAAATTCTGGTAAGTGTAAACTGAGCAAAGGAAGACAGGCTCTGACTGCAAGTGAACCTAGGCCTTCCATGAGATTCAAATGATGTTATAAAAAAATACAAAGCACAGAATTGCGGGGATTGGAAGGGACCTCAAGAGATTGAGTCCAACTCCCTGCTAAAGGAGGTGCTTTACAGTAGGTCACTCTGATAGGCGTCCAGGTGGGTCTTCAGTGTCTCCATAGGAGAACCCATCACCACTCTTTGCCAGTGCTCCGTCATCCTTACCTTAAGGAAATTCTTTCTCATGTTAGTACAGAACTTCCTATTTTCAAGTTTTAAGCTATTACTCCTTGTTCTATCAGTGTACCACCAAGAAGAGTCTGGCCTCATCCGTTTGCCTCCCACCTCCCTTTAGATATTTCTGAACATTAATTAGGTCCCCTCTCATTCTTTTTTTTCCCCTTTCCTCATATGGGAGGTGCTCCAGGCCTTTAATCATCTTTGTGGCCCTCTGTTGGTCTCCTTCTGGGAGATCCCTGTCTTCTTTGAACTGGGGAACCCAGAATTGGACACAGGAATCCAAATGTGGCCTCATGAAGATAGGGAAGATCACCTGTCGGGCTGCTGGCTGTGTTCTTTATGGCTGTAGAATTATCTGGTCCATGCATCTGTAAAAGCAATGGAAGAATCTACTAGCATTTGATGATTCTACAACAGATTTACCTAGCCCTCAGTAAAAATGTTATGGCTTTGGGTCCAGTGCTCCAAACTCCGAAAGAAATGGAGTTTCTCAGGGCAGAGCATTTGGACTGTCTGGACTCACCCTTAATTCGTTGGTGTCTTAAGCGTGTGAGCCATCTGAGTCCAAAATCATGCCATCTATTTTCAGACACATAACAGGAACATTTTTGGGACTATTATCATTAGTGGGTGTTGTAGTTTAAATTCATAGTGGTCAGCCAAGCTCTACGCACCCACACTCTCTTGCTCCAACCAATAAGATGGGGAAGAGAATCAACAAGACAAATGTGAGAAAACTCGGTGGGGTGTGATGGCGACTGTTTAACAGACAAAGTAAAAGCTGCGTATGCAAGCAGAGCAAAATAAGGAATTTGTTCACTACTTTCCATTGGTAAGCAAATGTTTAGCTATTTCCAGGAAAGCAGAGCATAATAGTTACTTGGGAAGGCAAATGCCATAACTCTGAATGTCTCTGCTTACTTCTCCTTTCTCTGTAACTTTTATTGTTTGAAAATGCCACCATATGGCATGCTGGGATCAACTGTCCTGGCTGTGTCCCTTGTGTTCTCTGCCAACTTTTTGTGCACCTTCAGCCTCCTTGCTGGCAGAGGAGTGTGAGAAACAGAAAAGACCTTGACTCTGTGGGAATCTTTAAGGTCCCTTCCAACCCAAATCATTCTATGGTTTATGTTATCAATACAATTTTCATTACAAATCTGAAACAAAAAGTACCATTCAAGATACTATAAAGAAAATTAACTCTATCCTAATAAAAATAGTACAGTGGGAAAAGAAAGGCAATTCCCAAAATAATTTCAGATCTCAGAAGAGCTCTAACGAATTTCAGAAGTCCTTGTCCCCCTCCATCAATTGTACAGGTAGCCAGGGGCAGCTCAGTTAAATGAAGTAGAATGGAAAAAATTGCCTCTCCCCAAACTCTCTGTGGTAAAGAGTGTTTTAAGAATGACACGGCATTAAGCAGAAGGTACTGAAGAGAGAGTTTATGTATAGAAATGAAAATCAAACATACAGGAGCTTGTCTAATCAGTGTGGAAATACTGAAAATACAGAGTATAGAGCAAAAGAATGGTAGTTTCTGTCTTGTTGTGCTGGGACTCCAGCTCTTTCTGACATAAAACAAGAGTGTAACAGAAGGGGACCTTGTGGTCCTTCTCTGATCACAGTTTGCCCAGTAAGGTAGTGTTTTCACTCCTGAATTCTTCAGGCAAAGTTGTAGCATATAAACTGAGATGCATCAACTCATATCTGTTGCTGAGTGTAGCAGGCACACCCTCTGCTCTCCTATATCCATCATTTTGCTTAATTATTGCTTTTGGCGGGGCGCTCAAAATAGAGAGCGGCACGTGAGCATTTCCTGCATCATCTGAAAACAAAGCACCTGTGTTTTCCCAGATCAGCCATTAAAAAAGTTTAAGCTAATCCTGCTGCTCCCCTAGGAAACATCTGGTGTGAATTTAGAGTGTCAAAATAGGTAATTCTCTCTGGAATGGAGAAGTGACAAGGAGCAGTAACCCATTACAAATACTCTGTAAGGTGGTGTCCATCCATTCTTTAATATTTCTTGCTGCTACGATAAGGGGAAAGATTAAGGGGATGTTCATGGCTGTGCTGCTTATTGGGCTCTTATTGCCTGTTTGTGGAATTCTCAATCCGTAACAAGAGAGGATTACAAGTAAAGCTTCATTCATTAATATTTTAAAACTATTTTAAAACCTTGCATGGAAGCACAGGAGAAAAATACAGTGTTACTGTTGTACAGCTTACAAGTAAAGAGAAACCTGTCATTGTAAGACATTGCACTATCTCAAGTATGGCTACTAATGCACATTAGATTACATCTGTGTGGGCAGGAGCAGATAGATTCGTGTGCCTTCCCCTCCTACTCTAAACAGACTAAACACAAAGCTAGCTTTGGCCGAGACAGGCTTAGTGCCCTATTAAGTTTATCGCATCCTTTCTGCTAAAGTCCTCCAAAGCACAGTGCTGTGCTGATGCAGCAATCTAGTCTTGCATTTGACTGGATATAGTTTCATGGTGTAGGACCTCTGGCACCAGTACCTGTTTAAATAGTCCCTACTCCCCTTTGTCTTGCATTCTTGCTCCCACACTTCTCTGCCCTACCCTAGCACTTGGGCTGACAACTGTTTTTATGGCTGTCCTGGGGATTGGATCAGTAACCTGATCTGGATTTAAAACACATTCCACCTCTTTTTTATTTTGTTAGTTTTTTCAGCATTATTGGCTGGACACTCATTATAGTATGAGGGTGGAAAGTAATGCCAGTAAAGAGGCAGAATGCAGATTTCTTGAGCAGTGTGTATTGTTATGAACATCTCAACCTCTTAACATACTGCCCATCAATATGGCATGAGCCATGTGGGCTTGTGTACACCCATCAGTTTTGGCATTCTCTGAGTTACATGGATATCTGGCATACTTTTTAATCTCCAGAGCATGAAAGTTTTATATCTAAACCTGCTGCAGATCAAGTTTTATTATATGAAATACTGAGTGGAGAGAACATAGACCCAAGAGGACCAACTGGCATTTAAAATCGGCCCCCCAAAAAAAGATTAAGCTGACCACAAGGTTGAGGGGGATAAAGAAGTAGCTATGAGCCCTAATTATGTTTTGAGATTTGAAGACACTTGAGGTCTTTCAAAGCAAATGAGATAGTAATAGTGCATGGAAGACAGGCGAAGTCAGCTTAGAATTCTGGAAAATGAATGTAGAACCCTAAGAGGAAAACAGAAAAAAACTAGCCATTCATTTATAAAGTCGAGTTATCACACTAACAAAGCATAAATGTGATGGATAAGATGTCTCCCATCGCATTTGTTAATTCCATAGGTTCAAATGACAGCTTCTGTTGCATACTAGTACAAATTAGTGTGTATCTCAAGTCCTAGGGCCACCAGCTGTTTTGTTCTGTGAAAGTTGTCCCTGGATTCAGGCAACTTTAAAGTAGCAAAGTGAATTCAGTTCCTTCTGGCACCTCTTTTGACATTCCATGTTAGACTGAGGAAATTCTTTCTGTTCCCTCCCCAGGAGAACATCAGTGGGCCCACAGGCAGCCACAGCTGCTCTACTTCTTGTGCGGGCCTGGAGGTGGCTATCAGGCAAGGGAGCAGCTGGTGCCTTCTGTGCCCCACTGCTCATTTGGTGTGACTGGAAAGACAGCTTGCAGCTCCTCTCTGCCATCCTCCTACCTCCTTCCCTTCTAGTGCTGGACTCTCCTTATAGTCCACTGTGTTCTTTCAAGTTTGCAGACTGATTTCATGTTATCAACACACTTAAGTGTTTTGGTGGTGTAATTTTTGTAGTTGAAAAACTGAAGTGGTTTTGCTATTAGTTTTACAGACAATGTAGGAGCACTGTATTCTTATTGGCTGAAGGGATGCCCCTGTATCTGTGAGAAGGGTTGGAAAAAATATATTGCTAGCGCCCCGTAGACTCTAGCAGTCTTGAAACTAGTTGAAAACCTAAAAGTAATAGTATCATAGAATGTTTGGGTTGGAAGGTACCTTTAAGATCATCTGGTTCCAATCCCCCTGCTATAGGAAGAATCATCTCCCTCAAGTCCCTGGTCATGCTTCACTTGATGCAGCCCAGGATACAGTTGGCCTCCTGGGCTGCAAATGCTCGTTGCCAACTCATGTTGAGTCTTTCATCTACCAGCACTCCCAAATCCTCCTTGGGGCTGCTCTCAAGCCATTCTCCACCCAACCTGTATCTGCGCTTGAGATTGCCCCAACCCAGATGCAGGACTTGCACTTGGCTTTGTTGAACTTCATGAGGTTGGCATGGGCCCACCTCTTATGCCTGTCCGGGTCCCTCTGGATAGCATTGCTTCCCTCTAGCGTGTCAACTGCACCATTCAGCTTAATGTCGTCTTGCTGAGGATGCACTCAACCCTGCTGTTGTGAGAAAAAGAGGTTAAAAAAATCTCATTTTATATTTAAGATATTGAACATGAATAGACATCAGTGTTGTAAGACATCTACAGTCTCATGGATATGTTTCTTAACTGCTTGGCAGGAAGCCATGTATCTTAGTCTCTGGAGGTGCTGTGTCCATTGAACTGTTCTTCATATCTAGCCTGTGCTGGTACCAAGGGGTAGAATTTTCAAAAGGGCCAAAGCAATATTGGTGGACTTGTGAATATCATTTTATTTATTTATTAAAGAGGTAATCTGAGTTATAGATTTTTAAGTCGTTAAAAAATTTCTGTCTCTCTGACAAATTCTTGTTTTCTACTTCAAATTGTTAGTATTCTATAGTTACAATTTGGTGTAAAAGCATTTCTTTTTCCCAGTTCTTTCATACGTGAAAACAGCAAGACTGATAGTATTTAAGCTTTAAATATATATTTCCCCTTGGGCAATATCTATAGAAGTCAATCTGAAAGGTAACTTTCTGAGATATTGCTGGAGAACCGGCTTACAGCAAGGGAGAGATAAAGGGACCATAACCTGAGTAATCTTCAGTCCTACTGTCAGGGTAGTAGAAACACGAGTCTGTTGAAAAATGAATCCCGGTGAACTCTGTGTAGGCAATAAATTATGGTGGAAATATATTTATTAGATACATATGTTTAAGAGAAAAAAAAATGCATTTAAAAATAATATTTTTTCTTTTCCACCTTAGAAATTGTTGACGGCAATGTGAAAATGACACTGGGTATGATCTGGACCATCATCCTTCGTTTTGCCATTCAAGATATTTCAGTGGAAGGTAAGTGTAATGCTACTATGTTAAACAGGAAATTTGTTTGTTTTGAGAAGAAAAGAATTACTTGAGCTCTTTTTACATCTTCTTATACTCTGGTGTCTGTTACAGAGACCTCTGCCAAAGAAGGGCTGCTGCTGTGGTGTCAAAGAAAAACTGCTCCTTACAGAAATGTGAACATTCAGAACTTCCATCTCAGGTAAATTTTCATTATTTCAAGAGGTTAGAAGCAATCTTACATGTATTAAGTCAGGTTTTTTTCTCCACAATTGCGTAGGGATATTTGACAGCAGAATTTCACTCTTCACTGTTAACGTGGCTTTCCTTCAAATTCTTATGATCTGTATTCAGAGTCTTATTTTGGTTAGCCTTCTGTGTTATTTACCCTGGTTTATGTTTATTAATATATGCCCTGGTTATGTTTATTTAAAAAAAAAAAAAGTCCCTACTCCACACAGAATGAGCATACAATGCTATTAGACTAATGCTATTAGAGTTCCTTGCATATGGGAGTATCTAAGTACCACTACATAATGGTTTAACAAATGATTACTTTCAAGAGAGCCACTGCTAGGTAAGACTGGTCTTGGCAAAAATGTGTTGAGCACACAGATATTTCATTTTGATGAATTCATTATTTTTTAAAACAATAATAAATAAGGAGCCAAGGAAGTTGGTAACTACCCAGCAGTAGCACTTTAAATATGTTCATTTTTATCATCAGGATCATTATGTAAGCTGCAAAAGCTCTGGCCTGTGGTTCTGCACGTTTAGTATGGCCTGCAAGGGGATCTCCAGACCATTAATAGGCTACTTGCTTTTGGGATTTCATTCAGCTGGTTCCTGTAGGTGTGTTGGTGATCTACCTAATAAAAAGATGTGATTTGCCATTTGCACTATTTAACCATGGGATTTTACATTCCCTGAAACCTCTGGAGTACTCACAAGGGCTCTGTATCACAACGATTTGTGTTTTTAGAATTCATTCTTCTTGTGAAGCTCCAAGAGCACATATACTGGAAGAGAAGATACAGTTCACACATGCATCTGCAGATGAAAGAATCTGATGTACAGTCCCTATATTGCCTTGAGAAATCTCAAATTTGCAATGTGTTATTTTCCTTGAAAGGATAGCAGTATATTTTAGTAAAGCTTTATGTGGATGCAGGGAGTAGTATAAATTACAGTACTAGAATCTTAATTTTTATCAGTACATGTGCTGGTTCTGACACATGTTGTGGTGAAATAATGTCGAACTTGATTGATATTTGTTTGTTTTTTTTCTCTAATACAAGTGCTTTACAGTAAAAAGTATCTTTCAGAGTAATTGCTTCTAGCTGAAAGGAACCTCTCATAATCTTTCCACATAGATGTTATTCACAGCACTATTCGTTTCCTATTCTTTCCTTGAAAGGTAGTGGACATGAAGTTGCAATGAAGTGTCAGACCTCAGGCCTGATCTGTCATGTCTGTAAAATGTTTTAAATAAACTAAGATAATTTTTTACTCCATACTTTTTAGGAGCATAGCGTAGTTGTGTCATTAAAATTATCTGCAATAACTGACATAGAAAAAGTCAATTACTTAAACAAATTCAAGTAAATTGAAGGTTTGTTCCCCTCTTATTTTTGCACACACATGCTGTAAGTGTAATGGGTGACTGCACTTTCTTGAATGTATACTTTGAGCTATCCTGGAAAGTTGCTTAATTTAAGCAATTAAAATCAGGGTCTGTTGTATATAACGTATACTGCCTAGAAAGTGTTATGGAATCCCTAAGTGTGTATAGACAACAGAATAAATCATGCGCTCTGGGAGAAAGTGTACAGTGACGAAAGCTCAGAGGAATGGGAGTTGACAGAACATAATTGTCAGGATTCAAGAGGGGGATTCCTGCTTGATTTTAAGCCTTGAGCAAGGATGAAACTGTAAAGTGCTATGACTATTCATTACTTTTCTTCCATTCTATTTTTTTTTCTGTTGTAAAGCTGGAAAGATGGCCTTGGATTATGTGCACTTATCCACAGACACCGACCTGATCTTATTGACTACTCCAAGCTAAATAAGGTCAACAGTCTGGATGGTAGAGCATGTTGTCCTGCAGTGATTTGGCTCATTTCTGGTTTGCTCGCTACGTTTTCTAAATGACAAGCATACTAATTCTAACTAATTTTCTATACTCGCTCCAAAAAATATTATTTGGAGGAAAGGAGGCTATGACAGTCTCTTGATCTTTCTTTCTTTTCCATTACAATTACTTCAGTACTAATTGCAGAAAATCCATTTCTCAGCAGCCAGGTAGTTTGTCTCTTATGGCATGCTGTAAGGATGTTTAATCAAATACACCGAAATTCTCAATTCACATTTGATGCATAGTACAGGCCATTCTGCTATGTGTCCACAGTAAATAACTGTGTAGATTGCAGAGCAATCAAGGACAAGATAATTAATTGTAAGATTGATCAGAACAAACTCTACCCTAGGAATATACAATTGTTAGGATTACATAGAAAATGTCCACCAGTTCTTACTTAATATTTCATTATACTTCTAACTACCCATCCAGAAAGTGCAGAAGAGTTAGATACCATAACTTATTTAGGTAGCATCACATGGGGATTACAGACCCATTTTGTTACGTGGAAAAATGTATCTGTTCTAAAAGATACAAACTACTTTGGTTTAAGACTGAGTAATGAAAATCAAGTAATCATCTTGGAATTTCTGGGTCATTTCTGGGTATTCCTAAGAATAAAAATTGAAAAGACAGTGTTGACATTTCGTGTTAGATCTCAATAAATTCATATGTTTTTCTTCCTCCAAAATGAACGTATTTTGGATTCTTTTGTAAATAACAGTGAAACAGAAAACTTAATCATGGATTTAATTTGTTGAGTGCCACTTCTAGTTGGTGAGAGAAATTGGTAAATCATAGATAATATCTTTCATTCTGTACCCCTCTATGATAGATTCATTTTACTAGTGGAATCAGCTCTTATGAGAAAGCCTTTTATGAGGCAAAAGATGACAGAAAGAAGTAAGACAACTTGAAAAATTTGTCTGCTTTATTATACGTTAAATTTATGCTGGGATCCTCAAATTTTAGTGAAAATTAACTAAACACACAGTGTTTAATTTAAGCAGTTGTTAAGACAACTGCAGACCTGAACGAAAGGACAAACAATAAACTGTCAGTACCAGATTATTCTCTAATTCTATATGCATACTTTCGTGTGGATGGACAGATGCATGGAATAGCTAAGCTACCTGTCTCTGTATGTGTGCTCAAGCATGGCACAAACAGGTCAGTCTGATCGCGTTTGTGCTAAGAAAAATGGAACACAGTACAAAAAACTTCTTGGTAAAACTTGTCTACATATGAGTGCTAAGAAAAGGGAATAGCGCATAAGGAGATCTGCTTCAGCATTAATATTTCCCTTTTAGAGGCTTCCAAAATAAGAACAGGTCAGGTTTCAAATTGAGGCTGAGCTCTGGCACGTAAAGCACATGCAGAAAAATCCTAAAATAGATTTTGCTTTTCTGACCTGGCTGCATTTGACTGACTACTCCTTTTGGTTACATTAACAGCTGTCTTGGTGCCCTGTTTCTTGGTTTCTTATCTCTTGCATGCTGTCTTTTATTTTTCTCACCAATGTGCTTTGTGTGAATTTATAGCTGGAAAGATGGCCTTGCTTTCAACGCCCTTATTCATAGACACAGGCCCGATCTTCTTGACTATGACAAGTTAGATAAGGTATTTCTCTAGTTGTAGCAGAGACTTTTAGTTACTGTGGCTTATAGTTTTGTTTAAAAGTATGGGTGATTGGGATCTTCAGAATCTGCTGATATTAAATAAAATTATTTCTTTATGGAGCAACATTTACTCATGGACGTAGTACCAGGCACAATAGGAGGTGCCCATCACCCATCCATAAGCAAAGTGTCTTAATAAAGTTAGTAGGTCTCAGATTTAGTGTATTTCTTCCCATTTAATTTCAGTAAGAATTTTTGTACACACATTTAGTAAATGTTGTATTACGCTTAGTGTCTGGTGTAACAGCAGAAATAAGTTAATGGGTTTAAAATATTGTCCAGATTTCTTCTTATGTCAGTGATGCTCAAAACTGCTAAATGATGATGAAGTGAGAACTTACGATTAGAGTCTGTGTTCCACTATAACCAAATTGTGAGGGCGTTATTACTTATGGTATCTGGCATATATACGTGAAATCTAATAATTACTCACATTGCGTTATAACTAATCTTAATAAGATCATTTCAAAGTAACAAAAGAAGCATGCTTGAGTGTAGATCCTTTTACAGGGAATGTTTGTATTCAAACAGAAACCCTGTTAAGTTCACTGCAGCAAACTTGTTAACTTTTTTCCAGTCCCCTCCAGCTTCTCCAGTTTTGTTTCTCTGCCCTGTCTTTCTGAACTACCTCTGTAGACCTTGACATTGTTCATAGTAGCTGTGATCATTTAGCAGTTTTTGAATACTTGAAAATAATAATAGCATTAATGTCATGAACTGTGATTTCACATAGGATATTTTTGCTCCAAGCTGATATTAGAAGCTTGACTTAATAGCATCCCTCATCTGACATGGTCTTCTGTTGTCAGCAATTATTGTCTGTAGTGTAAGAAATGAAATATGTGCTGTTTGACTGAATTTTCCTCACTGCTTCCTTTCTTTTTCTTTCAAAAAACAAAATCAAAATCTCTAAACAAGAGAAAACTCTTGATTTTCAACAGCTCTAAGATTCAGCTTACACACGTTACTTTCAAATTTGGTTATCCAAGTCAAAACTAGGAGATTTTGCTCTTTTTGGGTAGTTGTTCTGTTTGTGGTTCCCTTTTTCCAAGCATACACTGGACCAGCAGAGAAATTATTATTTCAATAGAATTTTTATCACTGTAATACAGTGTTTACTAAGTGTCAAAGTATGATGAATTAATTTTCTGATGAACAGCCTAGTATACCCTACTGGAGCAGAGACCTTGACTGTATATTTTACTGCAATGCTTCATTCAGAATTAGCTCTTTATGACTATACATTGCATATATTATCTACATTTCCCTTCAAAATGTATTGGAATGTATATAGAATTAGAGAGTTCTAGTGTCTTACTAATATTTACCTTTGAAGGAACAGTAATAGATAGATCAAAGGGCCATAAACCCATACTCTGCTTTTTGTAGAACAGTAGCTGTGATTCCCATTAACAATTGGGAAAAACTGAGTAAGTTTTAGTGCACCTACTGCAGTAGACTTGCTTCAAAGAAAAACCTGTATTTTTGACTTGTTGTGTTTTCTTTTTCCATATAGGATGACCCCATAGGAAATATCAACCTTGCAATGGAAATTGCTGAAAAACATTTGGATATCCCTAAGATGTTGGATGCAGAAGGTGAGAGCTATAGTGAAGTTTGCATTACTTATAAGAGATCATAAAACTTATGTTGTTTTGTATCTAGTAAATTTTCAACATTCTTTCCCACATAAATGGTCATAGAGAAACTTTTCTGCTTTGCTTTCAAAGTCTTTTCCTTCTTGTTCTACATATACTGGATAGCTCTGTGCACTTTTTCATAATGTCTTTTTCTTCTGCTGTGTTTGTACTTATTATAGCACTTTGGACCAAAAGTTCAGCATGTGGTTCCACTGACAAATGAGGTTCAAATATAGAATGAAAAGATAACCCTTGCCTATAAGAAAGTATAATCTACGATTAATAAAGATAATACAACTGTTAGCAGCTTAAAGCATATTTACATTTCCAAATGAGAAGACCAGGAAGAAATAGAAGTACCTTTCAAAATTTACTACTGATAACATCACTTCTGTGAAAGAGCTTGGTTGAGGCAAGCTTGTTTTCTTCATATTTAGAGTCATATAATGGTTTGGGTTGGAAGGGACCTTTAAGATCATCCAGTTCCCAACCTCCTACTATAGGCAGAGACGCCTCTCTCTAGACCAAGTTGATCAAAACCCCATCCAGCCTGGCTTTGAATGCTTCCAGGAAGAGAGCATCCACAAACCTCTCCAGGCAACCTGTTCCAGTGTCTCACAACCCTTACAGAATTTCTGTATTCTATTCTAAAGAATTTCTACCTAATATCTAGTCTAAATCTACTCTCTTCTACTTCAAAACCATTTCCTCTCATCCTGTTTCCTCCTTCCCTTATAAAAAGTCCCTCCCCAGCTTTCCTGAAGGTAGTGGAAGACTGCTGTAAGGTCTCCTTGGAGCCTTCTCTTCTCCAGGCTGAAGAGCCCCAACTCTCTCAGCCTGTCCTTGTAGGGGAGGTGCTCCAGCCCTCTGATCATTTTTGTGGCCCTCCTCTGGATCTGCTTCAACAGCTCCATGTCCTTCTTGTGTTGGGAGCACCAGTTCTGGATGCCCCAGATCTCCACGTGGGGTCTCACTCTTGTCTTGATGCAGCCCAGGATACAGTTGGCCTTCTGGGCTGCATACTTGCAGCTCATGTTGAGTTTTTCATCAACTGGCACTCCCAAATCCTTCTCCTCAGGGAGCCTCAGGGCTGCTCTCAGGCCGTTCTCTACCAAACCTGTATCTGTGCTTGGGATTGCTCCCACTCAGATGCAGGGCCTTGCACTTGGCTTTGTTGAACTTCATGAGGTTGGCATGGGCCCACCTCTTATGCCTGTCCAGGTCCCTCTGGATAGCATTGCTTCCCTCTAGCGTGTCAACTGCACCATTCAGCTTAGTGTCACCTGCAAATTTGCTAAGGGTGCACTCAATCCCACTGTCTGTGTCACCTACTAACATGTTAAATAACACTGGTCCCAGCACCAATCCCTGAGGAGTGCCACTCATCACTGATCTCCAAATTAGACATTGTGCCATTGACCACAGCTCTCTGAGTGCAACCATCCAGCTAGTTCCTTATCAAGTCAGTGGTCCATCCATCAAGTCCATTTTTGGACTTGGCATTTGGACGTTTATTTAAGTATAAACTTTTTGCAGGAATCACTTTTAATGAATAGCTTCGTTATTTGTTTTCTCCAATAATCTTTCAATCTGTCTACAAATAACTAGAAGATACATATTAATGTTTCCTGAATTTCTTCAAGATAACCTTTTGTACTCCTGGCAAAAAATAGTGCAACAGTACTGGAATTTGCTTACACTAGTTCAAAGCATTCTTCACCAAGAGACTGCTTCCGGTGACTTGACAGTAGAGTGGTGATAGCATGGCAATTATGCAAAACACACAAACTCATCTTGTTGGCTTCCCTTAAAGTCGTTGGCAGGAAAGTTAGGCCAATGCAAGATGAGTTTGAAGTCCCAGTTTGTAACATAGTAATTGAATATTTTTCTTACTTTCACCTGCACAATTGGTTTTAATTTGATTGCAGTTCTCCTTTGAAGCTCCACTTAATTATTTTATTCTGAAACACTGTGCAAAGAATAAATGGACATGATAACTCCTTACTATTGAATATCTACTGTCATTCTCCTTTCACTCATTTTTCTCTTGATGTTAGATGCAGGAAAAATTCCTGCCCCTCTTTTCCCTACCCTCACACCCATCAGAATTCCTATGTATTCTAGCCCTTTGTTTTATTCTTGATAGTTATTTGGGGGGGAATTAAATCATGCTTCTTCTAGCACCCTCATGAGTATATGTCATCAATTTTTATTGTTGTATTTTCAATGGAAATATGTTTTCTTCTGAACCATGTGAGAGTGATTCAAACCAGTAAATAGATTGGTCCTGAAGTTAGAAAATCTCTTGTTATTATTAAAATTGTCATCTCATGTATGGATCTTGACACACTACTATCTTCTCACTTCTGCAGTGGCAGAAATCTGCAGTTTGCATAAGCATCATTCAACTATAATTGTAAAACCACCTTTTTCTGACTTTGTCTTATCAAGTAATCAAAAATGTCATTTTTTACTAATGCATTCATGCCTCAGTCACAGTCTATGCTTTTAATCTTCCCTGCTCTGATAGGGATAAAGCTATCTGTCAACCAAGCCAAACTCTTATGTGATTTATACTGTTAACAAAAGAGACAGACTGGCTCAGGAATAGCAGCATGTTTACTATCCAAGCTTTTCTTAGCACAAAATGTATTTCTGAACTGCAAGAATTCTGCAGGTTTCCAGTATGTATCAGTACTTTGTCAGTCACAAGGATCCTTTGCTAATATAGTACGTACACTTACTTTGTGACTGTTGATGGCTGTATTTCTTGTAGTAGAATTACTGTTTTGATTTAGATGAAATTGCTCTGGAGTGGCAGCGAAACTGAATCAAGTAGATCTATGAGCCATGCCATCTTTAGAAGTTTCCCCAAAACAGGTACTAGCAATGCCTTTCTGAATAGTCTCCATCTTCAGATGCTATACCATTTCAAAGAGCCTAATATGTTTTCCATTTTTGATTCCTAAAGCTTAGGTATCTTCAAATGAAATCAGTAAACTGAGTCAGGATGAAGGATGATATTTTTAATCCTTGTAGCACTGAGCTGGCATCATCAGCATAATCTACTGGAATTACCTCGTAAGAGTTTCTGAGCAGTAAACCCTTTTCTCTCTACACAGATGTAGTAAACACTGCCAGACCTGATGAAAGAACCATTATGACTTATGTTTCCTGTTACTACCATGCATTTGCTGGTGCTCAGAAGGTGAGGTTGTAGATAGATCAGATCTCACCCTCAACCTTCTTTGTCGTTTCTTTCAGCAATTTTTGTTTTCCCTCTTTTGATCTTTCCTTCACTAGTTCTTAGGACAGCATCTTAGATCCAAGCTCATTTCCTGTTGCCTGCTTTTCTCTGTGAGACATTGTCTCTGTAGAGCCAGTGGTAGTCTATCCATTTGTTCTGTAGATACGAACTTTCCTCTTTCTTCTTCCCATATATTAACTGATAATATCCAGTAGGTTTTTGGCATCTGATCACTGGAGTTGGTAGGACATTATTCAATGTCCTTTGATTGAACTTTTGTGCTTTGATTAGAAGCACTTTAAAATGTTAGAAGAAAATAAGATCATAGTGATAAAGCTATTCCAATAGCAGAATTGCATCTTTTTTTGCCTGCTGGATATTATTCTTGTTGCATATGTGTCAAAATCTTCATAACCGATGCTCAGAAAATGAATCCTTTTCTTATGCTTTCAGGATTGTTTTTAAAAATATTAAATACTCAATGGTAAGTGCAATCAATCAGCGGCATAAAACATCACTACTATACAAAACAGGGAAATATACAGACATCTCAGAAGAGCTGGAATCATGTTTTAATGAGAAGAAGTACAAGTAGAAAAGGCAAGGCAAATCAGAGAGTTGGATATATTTTAGGCATCAGTAATATAAGGAGTACTGACACATAATGTTAAAGTTAAAACTGATCCATATGTAGCTTCCAGAGGAGATCTCCCCAGATCAAAATCTAGCTTGTGTTTTCTCTGTGTTAGTCAATGAAGTGTTCATACCAATTATTATGCAGATAGTCTTTCTAAAATTAAGGTAGTTTCCTCTGTGACAATACTGTAGGATCAAAAATTCCACATTTTTGGTAAGAATTTGTGTTGAATTTCTAGAATATGGATTTTTTTTTCTGTCTATGCTCATTTATTTCAGCTTTGTATATTTTCCACAGTACATCTATGTACTCTATGTTCAAGAAAACATTAACAGTGACAACTATTTTGTGCTTTTATTTATTCTCCCTATCTTCTACTCCTTGTACCTTTTTTTTTTTGTTTTTTGTTTTCATTTCTCCCCCATAATATAGATATTGTGAACACTCCCAAACCTGATGAGAGAGCTATCATGACATATGTGTCCTGCTTCTACCATGCTTTTGCTGGAGCAGAGCAGGTATTAATAGATTGTTCCTTCAGGTTGCTGTGTTCTTGCTTGTTCAACTTTTCCACTGGTTTATATTTATAACAAAAAAAAACAAACAACCCGCCCTCAAAAAACCCAAACTCACTAATTTTGTATTTTGTTGTTTTAATTAACAATTGCAAGTATTACTTGAGCACTAATATTTGTTTTTAACAAACTCTGAATGTGTTTTAAATGTCGTGCAGCAAGTTGAACCACTTTATTCTGATAGAAATTTGTGATTTTTAATGTTGAGTGTCTTTGTTCAGTGATTGTAAAGACTGTTTCAGAAAAAGTATTTGAAGTTACTGTGAAATGGAATGGTTTGTTGCTACATCAACATCTTATGCTTTTGCTGCATAAAAGCATGTTTGACTTTTGGAGACTTACTTACTCATGCTAAGTAGTAACTTAGGGCTACCTGGAGATGTGGAGAGGCACGGAAGTTGTCCACAGCAGTATTTGCACCTGGCTCCCACTGAAGCCAGTAGAATTATTTGTAGACCAAAGTGTTGGTATAAGAAACAAGAACATCAACAGGAGATCTATCATACAGGGTGATACTATAACAAATGTTGCATTTCTGACTGCTCTATTTCTTACATTTCTAGACTAAAAAATGAACACAATTCAACTTACATAGAGAAAAAAATGCCTTAAAGTAGTTGATATTTTTCCTTCTTCCTCTGAGCTGAATTTCCCTTCCTATCTGGTAGGCTTCCTGCACCAGTGCTGTTGTGCACTCTTCCATCTGGGTTGTGCAGGTTTTGCTATTAATAGAAAAGAATGCTTCCAAATACTATTCTTAGTTGACTGGATATACTTCAGATTCATATAAATATTCGTATAAATTTGTGATGTGGAACTATTATGTCAGTTTTAAATATGGCAGAGCTACAGTGCTTTCAGAAATAAATTTGGCAGGAGCCAAGAAAAGATTTGTTGCCAGTAGTTAAGTTGTATCTGCTTCCAAGGATGTATGCGCATGTGGGTCCCCTGACTTGCATCCAGTGTTTCCTGTGTAGCTAACAAACAAAGTGTCTTTTTAGCGTGCTTTAAAAAATTAACCTAATAAGGTAACTTTAAGAATGCCCTAAGTTGCTTTTGAAAGTAAAGTATTTATTAAACAGCTATAATGACAGTGTGAAATACCTCCTTGTATAGTAAGGCTTCATTGTATGACTCATTGACTTCTATGCCTCATTTAAGACCACCAGAGTCTGTCAGTACAGAAGGAGGGTAACCTAGAAGCATAAATCAACAACTATATAAACCAATATGATTTTTATTTGCAGCTGCCATGTTCTCTTTCTTTCTCCAAGCCTGTACCTGTCTCAGAATGTTTACAAGTATGTCCTGTTTATTTGCTATATTTTATAGGCTGAGACTGCAGCAAACCGGATCTGTAAGGTGCTTGCTGTGAATCAAGAAAATGAGAGGTTGATGGAAGAGTATGAGAGACTTGCAAGTGAGGTAAAGACAGCCTTTTCTGTAACATGGTGATAATTACATTGATGAAATACCAAAAGCTGAAAGATTCACACACTGTCTGCAAGACTGAAAGTGAAAATATCATGAAGGTGAATCTCATAGTTGTAGGATTCAAAGTTCAGTATCCCCAAAATGTCAAATATCAGGTCATTCCTTTGCCACAGATTTCCTATGTGACCTCCAGCTAGTCATTCAGTCTTGTTTTTTTGTCTTGTTTTTTTTTTTGTGCCAAAAAGGGTGTTTTGGGGACTGTCGTCAGACTGCTTTAGGGCTAAGCTTGGCGTCTCTGTAATCTCCAATGATAGCTTCTCCTTCACTGTACATGGAACATACAGTATTCTTTTATTCCAAGCATGCCCCTTGGCTTTATGTACTGCTAGCTGCACCCAGACAGGGTCTCAGGGTGTTCACAAAACACCTGTGAACACAGGCAGCCAATGAATGATCAAGGCACACTGCTTGCATTGTTTCTGATTATTACCAGAAGATTGCTTTTTTTCAAAATACAGGTAATATAAATTTTCTTCACAAAGTATATACTGCAGACTTTATGAATCAGTTCCTCTTGTCTATTCTTGGTATAGGGCAAATGTATTGTCTCAGGACTGCAGATATATAATGCACAAATGAGAGCTCCTTTGTCTTTATAGTGTGCAACCTTCAAAAACATACAGAGATGATAGATACAAAGAGAGTAGTGCTGGATCGGTCTGCATAAAAATATTTACATATCTTGAGTTATTTGATTGATTTCCATTCTGATTTATGAAGTATGACTACTTCAGTACATCAATACCAATACTTTTGAAAGCAGCTAGAGATACTAGGTAACTTGTGTTTCAATTAACTGAAGTCGCCTTACATGCGTGTCCATGTACAGACCCTGAAGTCAAAGTATTTCCAGAAGTATCTAGAATATCTGAGAAAATTAGGGTTATTGTTCTGTTGAGAAAATGTTGTTCTTACTTGCCATTAGGGCCCTGACTACAACTGAAGTTAACAATAGTAAGATGGAGCAAACGATTGAAATTTATGCATTCAATATTATCTGGTTTTTTGGTTGCTCTTCCATTGCTTTAATTTCAGCTGTTTGTGTTGATTTGAAAGCTTTTAGAATGGATTCGCAGGACAATTCCTTGGCTGGAAAACAGGACCCCAGAAAAAACAATGCAGGCCATGCAGAAGAAATTAGAGGATTTCCGGGACTACCGCCGCAAACACAAACCTCCCAAAGTTCAAGAGAAATGTCAGCTGGAGATCAATTTTAACACCCTGCAGACAAAACTGAGAATCAGCAATCGACCAGCTTTCATGCCGTCGGAGGGAAAAATGGTTTCAGTAAGTAAAAGAGGCATCAATATTCCATTCTCCTTTCTACCGACATTCTCACAGAAATTTCAGTATGAAGGACTGAAGTACCATTTTGAGCCATCCTCAGGAACTTTGGTTTGCTGTGCTCTGTCAATATCAAACCGCTCTCTTAAACATTCCCTTTCATTCTGAAATCTTTCTTTCCCTTACATATGCTCCTTGCTCTTTGGAAACTTTCCTCAATAGCAAACTGTCTTGAGACAGAGCTATCTTTGGGCATGTTAGTTTACTTAACTACTTTTTTTTTTTTATTATTTAAGCAAAACTTTTGCTCATCAGACACAGAGAAACAGCTATGGCTCAAAAAATGCTTCTGGTTTTTTTTTTCCGAAGATAATAGTCTTACTGTGGGTCAGAACATTTCTTGTGGGATAAAGGAATAAAGCAAACCTGTATCTATACTCTGTTTTAGCACTGTACTTTTGTTGCTTAGATTTTACAAACAGATGGTTGCATTACTTGCAAAGGGTGGCTGCCATGCTGCATACTCAGAAAATAAGGGGTGTCTCACTTCAGTTTTCTTCTCATGCCTTTGAGCTTCTAAGGAAAATCACAAAACTTCGTACACCACAGAAAATGAAATTAATTTGTATTCCAGATAAAATAAGGATCAAATCTTCTTGATACTAATTGTTTTGTTATTGTCTGCTTCTGAGAGCACAGCACATTAATTCTGACAACAGACAACTACATCATAAAAGAACATGTACTTGGAACATGAGAGGTAAAACTAATGTATCATGAAGGCACTGAACAAACAATTTTGCTTGAAAACCATTTGTGTAGAGGATTCTTTCATGATCCTGAACTCACTTGGTTAGAATGCTTTTGTCAGGTGCAGTTGTTTGGACTATCTGATCTCCAGAGCTGCCTGACGACTGACATTTTCTATGATTCTGGTATTTGGCAAAATCTGGACATCCTGACTTCTCTTTTTGGAGGAAAACTGTGAGCGAGTCAGAAATCTGCAAATTTGGATAAAAAAGAGAGTGTAGTTTAATTCACTCTTTCTCATATATTCTCTTAACAGGATATTGCTGGCGCTTGGCAGAGGCTTGAACAAGCTGAGAAAGGCTATGAAGAGTGGCTGCTGAATGAAATACGAAGACTGGAAAGACTTGAGCATTTGGCTGAGAAATTTAGACAGAAGGCTTCCACTCACGAGCAGTGGGCATATGGTAAGCAGAGATGGCTTCTAACATTTTTCTCATTTTAACCTTCAAGGTTGAACTGTCAGCGATGTTTGCCAGCCAGGGGCACTCTAGAAATTAGCTTGGACAGCTTTAGAAAAGTAAAATGCTAACAGATAAAATTGGAGGTTCTCTTTCCTACAGTCATGGTCATTTGTAGGCATGTTGCTAGTGAAATATAACTGTGAAAATCATACTCTTTTCTACTAAGGGAGTGAGTCAAACCTAATAAGACTATCCAAGAAATGAATAAGGGCTCATACTGGTAATGCATTCCTATGTATTTGTACACCAGTGATCCAGCCAGGAGTGCAGTGAGTACAGAAATTCAGTTCTCCATTTTAAACTCAGAAATAAACTGGGATCTAAATGTGGAATTACTGACAGCTCTTCTGGTTGGTAATAATTCAGCCATCTTGATTTTTAATAGTTCACGTAAACTACATAATAATGGACTCACTGTTGCTTTGCTCCATACCCTGGATTATATCCCATGTGTGACTTTCTTTTTTAAAGATAGCCTAACCTTAGATGTAGTTGTAATGGCTACAGGACCATCTATTTTACAGCACCAACATAATGCCATTAAGCATAGTGACACTCTATCATCCCTTTTTTTTTTTTTTTTTTTTTGGCCCTGACAACCATTTTCCTGTTTCTGCCACACGTTTGGCTTTTTCCAGCTACAGTCTATTCGCACTGTGAAAGTTAAACTGAGGCTATCCAATAACACAATTGTTAGAAGCATACATAATAGTAAAAAGTTACCAAACAGATACTAGAAAAGAAACCACAGTGTTTATCATCCCTGTGAGCCTATTTTCTGAGGGTGTTCTACTCTTGTTGACATGGTATGGCTACTATACAGGGAAAAATTCAAATAAGCTTGTGCATAGCAAGTGAAACAATAGTCCCTTCTGGCTCTAGAATCTGCAGAGCTATGTAATGTCATATGGTGAGATGCAGTTGTACAGGCTGTCTGTATAGATTATTGTCCAACACAGGAGTTACTGAGGAGCAATATTTCAGTTTCTGATTTCGTTTATGCTTCTCTTGCAGCTATGTTGGCATTTTCCACTTAAAATTCAGTAATTGATACAAGATGGAGCCGTGTGTCTCTAATCTAATTTTGGCAGGAAAGTGCTGAAATTAATAATGAATTGAAAAGCAGAACATGAAAAAGAGTAACAGTTCCTTAGTAGGAATGAAGCTGAGCGTAGCAGTGTGATTTCTGATTTTGAAAATCAGTGATACACTCTAAAAGATTTGTCAGAATAGTTTAGATCCTTAGTTTTTGCTAATATACCACTTTATGCCAGTTTCTCAAGTAATGCAATGCTAGCTATTTTAGACATATAATCAACTTGTGCAAGAATCAAGGGATTACTGAGAGATCTTAAAAAATATTTTACTTTCCTAATTAATACTGTTAGGCTGACAAATTGCCACTCATCTTATACATGTGCTTTTGACCATGCCTCAGCTAAAAGAAGTTGACTGAATTTACTGTTGTTCTAACCAATGAATTAGTAAAAACAGACCAATAATTTAATTTCCTGTTTCAGGCAAAGAGCAGATCTTACTTCAGAAGGATTATGAATCTGCATCTCTGACAGAAGTTCGTGCCATGTTAAGGAAACATGAGGCTTTTGAGAGCGATTTGGCTGCTCACCAGGACAGGGTGGAACAGATCGCTGCCATTGCCCAGGAGCTGAAGTATGTTCCATTTAAAGGCTTGCAGCTGCTGACATTTAACTTTGTGATAAACTCTTTCCAATGAATTTGATAGTGTCATAGGTACCAACGTAAGAATTCCAGAGATAGCTTCATAAGTATATTATCTGAGCTGGTCACTGAGACCTTTCCCTCATCTCCCCTCTACTCCCAACCAAATATAGACGTGCAACTGACCAAAAATATTTGAAAACAAGCATTTTCAAATTCAATTTGAAGATAATCTTTTCTTTCTACTAATGAGACCATTGTGTGTTCATGGGAATGCTGGAGGTGTCTGTTTCTTAGTTCGTATGGTCTGCTGAGAGAGGTACTGCTTATAAATTGTAAACTTAGAAAATAATAGCAGTTAGACAAATTACAGAACAAGCATCTTCAATTTAATATCTGGTATTTTCCCACGAGTATATTGGTCCTTTGAAAAGACTTGATATCCTTTCTGTATCGGTCTTGGGTCATGCAGTGACATCTCTGAAGATTTAATCGTCTCTTGTACTCCGAGGCAAGCAAACACACAACCTTTCCTCCTCACTCAGCATTCTATGTCCAGAGAACAAAGCTGAGAACAATTCCACGACGTATTTAGCTATATTGACATCAGCTAGGTTGTTCAGGGGTGTGAAAAGCCAAGGCCTGTGCCTGATAGATACTTTGTGGCAAGAGAAGCCCTGAGTGTTGGTGCAGTTACTGCAGCTAGATTCTGTCTTTTTCGGTAAGCCTGTTTTTGTTTGCGGAAAAGCTGTTAATTCACATGCGCAGCACAATTTTGTCAGCAAAGCTCTGCCCGCACTGGCAGGAATGTAGTGTTAGATAATGATGTCTCCATTCTGGTAAAGTCATTTTCATTTGTGCACCAAGCTAAGGACATTTGCATTTGTAATCTTACACAGTTAACTGCAGAGGTCTTATACTGTAAATCAGTAGCACTACTCCTGATCTTAACATCTGGCACACAGTTAAATTCATTGCTCACCCACAGCACAAATCTGCAAAGGCAACAGGAACAAATGTGTGTTAGTGGTTGAAAGAGGAACCAGCATAAAATTCCCAGACTCCTCCTCGTGGCTTCAAGCCTCCAAGTTTCAGTTTCTTGATTCCTTGAATAGACAAAACAGCTAGTACTCAGCTGTGCTCTAAAGTTATTTGTTCCTTTTATGCTAGCGAATGTTTCTGAAACACCTAATCATTGTTAATTAAGCATTAGCTTTGCAAATGATAAAAATTTTGTGAATGTAGTATATGTAGCACAGCATCTGCTTACCAGCATTTTGAACCCTGTGTCCTTTACCTTTGCTGAGGCCAGTGAACACTGTATCCTGTCTATTTTAGGGTTGTCTCTTCTCAGTTGTTTCAGTAATTTGCTGTATGAAGTTAAACAAGATATCTGTGCCCTTGGCGCCAAAGGTGCTGGAAACCTACTGCTTTTAAGATGCTCTACTTTGATGTCTTCTCTAATCCATACAATACAGCTATCAGTACAGTATTTTCAATATTCAGCACTGGTTACTCCCTGAGACTTTGTAGCTCAGTAAGACTTATTGCTTATGGAGAATACTGAATGAAAGGTTATAAATGTCAAGTTTTATTATCGGCTGCAAGCAAATGGGCAGCTTCTGTTTAAATGTTGATTTAAATTATTTATCCACAGCACAGCTCTTCAGAGAGCCATTGAAATTATGGAGAAAAACTAATTTCTTTTTCCAGTCATATTTTTTTCATTGAAATGTTGAGCAATAATTGAATGCTAAAGGAATATGCATTGGCACCTTATCCAAAGCCTAATGAAGTCAACATGGGTATCTTATTGTTGGTTTTTGGGTTTTTTTTGGTCACTGGATCAGACCCTTACAGGAATCATCATCTGAGTCTAAATTACAAGTCAGTACACCTCAGTGTTTTGCTTTAGCCATCTCTTGTCTGCCTAATGTGACTATTTGAAACTGAATAATTGCTGTGTGACCTTGAACCACATCAGTTACTTACAGCATTTTTTTATCTGCACTGGTACTCTGCTGCAGCAGTTAAGTCAACCATGAGATAAAGTCGCTAAAAGTTTGTTGATTGGTGTGTGTGTGTGTGTGTGTGTGTGTGTGTGTGTGTGTGTGTGTGTGTGTGAAGCAGGTAATTCCAGCCACAATGCTGCTATAGGACTATTGTGTGTTCTAGCCTGTATAGAATTGGAACTCCTTGTCGGTGAAGTATGGAAAGACTTGGTTGGCACTGTATACAAGGCCGGAAAAAAAAGAGATAGGGGTTTTTAAAATGGGACTTGCCATTAGTGACATTGCAAATGCTAAACAGAACTAGATTGAGTCATAATATGAAATGCTGAATTCACCTATGGTCTTGTGTGCTCGTTTCAATGTTTTCAATAATCAAGATAATTTTTAGAATACCACCACTTCTAGTGTAGCAACTTATTTTCAGCCACAAAGACAACTATCTGTAGTTGTTTTGAAGAGTCTTTTTGCTTCTGGAAACCTGGGCTCAAATTGTGCTTACGCGCATGATATTATAACATGAGCCTGGTTATGAAGCAGTGCTAAAGCATGGTGCTCAGCAGGTTATTTTTGTGACACTATCATGATTCGTAAAATGAGCTCATACTTAAATGCTTCTCTGAATCTGGACAAAATCTGACTAAATTTTTAATTTGTTAAAGGTAAGATTGAAATAAAAATAGTTTCAAGATTTTTAAATTCCGAAGGCTGTAGATCTCAAATGATTAAATAGGCTGTTCTCCTGGAAGTGCTGTAGCACATGTGCATAAGTGCTTTGTTTATACTTGATAAGAAAAAAAAATGGTAATAAGTAAGAAATCCAGTGTCTTCACAGCTTCAATGCACAAATCTCCACATCCCATCCACTTAGTGAGCTCACAGCTCACACAGGATCATCACCTAACGGCCTCAATATGCTAAAATGCGAAAAATAACTTCCATCTTAAAAAGTTCTAGCAATAAAATGTCATAGCCTGTTTTATGCAAATGTCCAAGCTCCTGACTTAAAATTTCATAACAAATACATGGTTTGTATTGCATTCCTGGAAGGCTAACAGAAAGACTTGCTCCAGAGGAAGAAGCAAGTATTTAAGTTAAGGAGTCCTTGTGTAGTGTGTTTAGTCCTTGTGGGCAGCTCTCTCCATATAGATAATGGGATTTTTTTGCAGTTTTGAGGTTTTTTTAGTTGCTGTGGTATTCTATTTTCACTTGTTTTGATCATTTCTTGCTTTCAAAGATCAATTGATTTCAGCATGTCTGAAGCCTCTTTTAGACAAAATGATCCATATATTTCTCAGCTTTATCCCTAACCATATTGTTCCTACCGAATTTAAAGGGAAAAAGATAAGCACTGTCCCTGGCTATGGTGTACCTTCACAGAGGAAAACTGTCTCTGTGATTCTCTAAGTTAGTGGAGGAAGCGATCTGAACACTCCTCTTGCCACTTGCCTAGAGAAGGACATTCAAAAGGATAGAACAAATTATATCTGCATTTAACATCTTGTTCAAGCCTTAGAGTAAATCTTAGCTTCATATTGCCATATGGTCACTTAATCACAATCTCTGCAATGCTTAGTACTGTGCAAAAGGTCCTCAAGGAGCAGCCAAGAGCTAAATTCAGTGGATGATGACACACTAATAAAAATGAGCTTCTGAAGTGCCTAATGCATATTTTATTATGGTCATGATGGCTACAGCAGAACCATGCGGATTATCTGTCACTGAGACCCAAAATTCTGTTTGAAATGGTGTAGAACCTCCTGACAGAGCTTAAAAAGTTATCGCAGGCGGCATAGTAAGTAGTTTTCTGTCAGGATAATAAAAGTGTATTAAGTAGTTGAAAAAGCAGTGCTAACTGCTACATGACTTTTGGGTGGACTAATTTGCACTGGCAGCAAACCTGACTCTGGAGATTCCTGTACCTAAACAGTTCTAGTGTGTGAGAGAAAGATGAAAATTGTTTCCTGCGCTCCAGAGCTGGGCAGCCCCTGTTTAAGGTGGATTATGCCTTGAACACAAGCTGAGATCTGTTTCTCTGTTAAATGCATAGGTCGCTCTGAAAGTAATGCCTCCTATGTATTCCCATGAAAACTACAACAGGTACAAAGAGCATAATAACACTATCTAATAGAGCAAATTCTCAGCTACAAAACACTATTTTTCAACATAATCACCATCATTAGCTGTGCATTTTCACCAGTGATGAATAAGAGTCTGCACAACACACTTGTAAAAATTTGCACCAGTGGAGGTGACCCACTGTTGGTATTACCATACCTGAAATGCATCACCCACTGCCTCATTGTGCTCACATCCACTGTTTGGTCTCTATCAATACTCAGCAAGTATCAGTGAATGTCAATGGGTGCAACTTTTTTTTCTGCATTCAGGAATTCAATTCCACACCTTTGCTTCATACCCACTTCCATGTCAGACACGTTCTGTCAGACTGCCCCTCCGGTGCCATCTGTCACACAGCAACAACATGTAATGGAATATTGGCAGGAAGGTTCAATTTCTACTGCCTACCACCAACATCTGCTACTGACATTGTGGACCAATAGAATAAAATAGAAGGCATTGCTTTTGGAGCAGCCCTTTTAGCTACACAATGTGTTAGTCTGGAAAGAATCACTGGATTATTTAAAATAAACCTAATATATTTCAGGCCATTTAGTTTAACACTACCAATCTGCAGGAACTTGATAAAGCCTCAGACTGAAGGAGAGGTTGATTCTGTTTCTGTGCTGTGCTTCTTGAAATGTGACATGTTTAAATTGTACATGTCTGCATGCAACATTTGCTTACTTGGAGGAGAAATATTGCATAAAAATAGAGGAGAAGAATTACTGAAGGGCAGTGGAATAGCATGCACAACTGTTCCTGTGTCTCAGAAAGCTGCTCAGACTTTTGTCTTCACTTTCTCTTAGTGAACTGGACTATCACGATGCTGCAAGTGTCAATGATCGATGCCAAAAGATATGTGACCAATGGGACAGCTTGGGAACACTTACTCAAAAAAGGAGAGAGGCGCTGGAGGTAAACAATATAACAATGATCAGTTTAGCTAAGAGGATGAATTTATACTTAAAAGAAATGACTAAAGCAAGATTAGCAGATTTAAATTGATTTGCAGATAGATTACAATATCAAAAACAAGTCATTTCATCTGCTAGCCTTGAAAGGTACATATCCCTTTTAATGACTGATACGAAAGTATCTTTAGTACTATTGGCATAAAGCATGTGGTGAAATCACTCAATTATATAATCGTTTGCTTTTGAAAAAAATGAAGCATGACTTTGTACATAGGAACGAATATTAGCATAGAATTAATTCTTGCCTTTAATAAAAAGGAATTTACCTTTTCCAACCTATACAGAGGACGGAGAAATTGCTTGAAACGATTGATCAGCTTCACCTGGAGTTTGCCAAAAGAGCTGCTCCTTTCAACAACTGGATGGAAGGTGCTATGGAAGACCTACAGGACATGTTTATTGTTCACAGCATAGAGGAAATTCAGGTAAATGGTTGTCTTTTTTTTTTTTGCTTAGTCATAAGAAAGACAAGAAATGAAATTTTTCTTTCTTGGAGAGTACAACATAGGCAGGATATTCTATCCTGATATTTACATTGTATAGATGATATCTATAATAAATAAAGTTATTTCTTGATGGGCATGAAAGTATTCTAAAATTGTAGAAGAACCAATAGTCTTGATAAAGTTAATGGTGGGTTTTTCAGAAATATATCTACATGTATTATTTCATGTACATACAGATACATGTAGACAGGATGTCTGGGAGTCTGAGGGAAGGAGCTGTGCTTATTTACAGCAGACCTTTCAGATGATGGAAGGAAAATTAGAGTTTTCATGCTCTCCCTCTCTGTTTCTGATTTTAGAGTTTAATCTCTGCACATGATCAATTTAAAGCTACTTTGCCAGAGGCAGACGGTGAAAGACAGGCCATATTGTCAATCCAGAATGAAGTTGAAAAAGTTATTCAGAGTTACAGCATGAGAATAAGTGCAAGCAATCCTTACAGCACTGTTACTGTGGAAGAGATTCGTACCAAGTGGGAAAAGGTAATGTATGCTAAATGCATAAAAGAATGATGTAACAGTATTTTGGTTTAGGAATCTGAGACTATTCAGAGAACTTAACAATAAATCTGTCAATTTTTCTAGATCATCAGATGCCAAAATGAACCTATTTCTGTTTTAAAACTGGTGGAACTGGAACAAATTAAATATTTCCTCTTAAATATGTTTACTAATGTGGACAGTGGAAAGAGGTTGCAGCATGATAAGTTATCACTTATTACACTAGAGGCATATTAAATGCAATTAAACAGAATTTGCATCCATAAAGTAAATTGAAAGTAATAGATTGTATGAAAAGCTGATGTTGGGATGAAAGAAGTAGTAAAAAGATGTTAGCTTTCATAATATATTTTGAAATATTTCAGTAATTTCATACCTAGATTTCTGGTTCTGTAGTCTACAGTTTTCTTCAATCATATTTGTAGTTACATTGAGAACAAGAACCCAATTGTAGAGACTGTTTCTATTGCTGTCAACAACAAAACTTTCACAGGTTTCATCTGCATCTAAATGAACTCTGTGATCAGTAGTGTTAAATAAGCTGTCTTTCTGTAATTTGTCCTGTACCTCACTCCAACTCCACTCATGCTACTCATACTGTTGGTATTCTATATATTCCTTTACAGTTTCCTTGTAGTATTTCTTACTATTCCACTCCTAAATTACTTGGAACTTCCTACAGTATGCTCCCCATTTGTTTGCTGGGCTCACTTCATAATGTTTCCTGCTCCCATCACTCAGTATTACTTACGACTTCTTCTGGCTTCTCAATGAGGCAAGATAAATGTGTTGGTGCTAGTACAGAGAAGATGTTTGGGCAGTGGGTAGGCCAATGGTGCTTGCCAGAACAACAGAAAATGGCTGAATTCTTTTTCTCAGTATAAGCAGTAGTTCACGTGTCTCTTCTACCCAGTTTCTGCTTTTCACAAAAGCTGTAAAAATCTAGCATCTTTGGGACCATTAATGTTTTGTCCAGTAAAACTGAAATGGGCTGTTACCTTAAAAAATTACAGGACAGGGATTAAAGAGAAACTTTATTTCCTTAGGAACCAAGGCAGATCATTTGCTATAGGTAAATGATTTTGTAGAATATATGAATTTACGAAATACCTAAACTTATGTGGACAAAGACGTGATCTTTGTGGGTTATAAATATCATGCAATAAGGACTAAATTCAGAATGTCCCAGGGAAGTCTAAAAGGGTAAGTCAAAAAAGTATTTGCAACATATGAGACATCTTCAGGTATATGTGAGGGGTAGAGGGTGCCTCATTATCCTATCTTAATGGCTCTGATTGAATGAAATATTTTCCACTGTTTATTCTTGGAACTGTTCCTTAGAGATCAAATTTTTTCTGTGCTTCCACAGAAAAGCAAAATATCTGCTCTAGCAGCAGTTCAAGTTAAACAATTCTCCTGAAGTTGAGTCTTGGCAGAGGTGAGAAATTGAGTCTCTCTAGTCAGGATGCCCAAGACCATGGGAGCAATTTCTTATGTTAGCACAGAGGTAAATATAACAGTGATAGTTTTTCTGGCTTGCTCTGATGTTAATCTTCAGGTCAATAAGAAAAATTAATAACTGTAGGACTTAATTGTTCTACTTGTTTTAGAAGTCATGAAGGCATTCAGTCATGAATGCCCACACTTAATGCTTTCTCATTGTAACAGGTGAAACAGCTGGTACCTCAGAGGGATCAATCCTTGCAGGAAGAACTAGCCCGCCAGCATGCCAATGAGCGCCTGCGTCGCCAGTTTGCTGCTCAGGCCAACGTCATTGGGCCATGGATCCAGACCAAGATGGAAGTGAGTATCAGACACTCATGCAGAAGCTGATGAATAAAGTGTTTTATCATTTGTTATCTTTGTTGCATGTACAAGGCATCAGCAATGTCTGTGATAGTTTGCTGGCTGTTTAATCACAAAGAATTTAGTACCTGTTGATTCTTAGAACTGTAACATTGTATGAGTGACACCCTTGATGGTTAGTAGGATATGTAGCTTTGAAAAAAATATGACTAAACAGCTATTTTGCCTCTGCTCTTTACAGAAGAATATTGGGATCACCAGCAACTCAATATTAATTCCAGAAATAAACCAGTCACGTTTTTTTTTTTTTTAAATGAGCTTTCTACAGTAAAGTTTGTCATCCCTGTATGAAGATTTTATTACTTTTGCTTCTTAGTCTGAAAATATTAAATATTTTTGTGAATGCAAGTCAAATTAGAAAATCTGAAGCTTACATTTTGCGTGGTGGGGGGGTGTCTCTTTGTAGGAAATTGCCCGCAGCTCTATTGAAATGACAGGGCCTTTGGAGGACCAGATGAATCAGCTGAAGCAATATGAGCAAAATATCATTAACTATAAACACAACATTGATAAACTGGAAGGAGATCATCAGCTTATACAAGAAGCCTTGGTGTTTGACAACAAACACACCAACTATACTATGGAGGTAAGCATTTCCTCCGTTTTGTACTTGTTAGCTCGTTTTGCCATCTTCTTCCTTACAACTGCATTCCCTGATCTGAAGACATGGCTATGAAGGTTGAGATTTGGCAGACTTTCTGATAATACTGTGAAACTTTTTTTGTCACGCATTTTATTGCACGCATGCTGATGAGGATGGCCTAATGCAAGACTGAGACATAAGATATTTTTAAGAGCCCTTCCTGGGTCTGGTAAAGGTGGAACAGGAGTTAAGTGCTTGTTAGTGGAATGTAATTGGCTTGATTTCTCCTCTGGTTTGCTGCAAACAAAAAGTTCAAATGAAAATATAGCTCATCATGACTTGTTTTCCTTCAGATAAACAGTAGTACAGTAGTGGATTTTTTTTTTACTTTTTTTTGTTTGTTTGTTTTCTGTGACAAAGCAATGTTACATCTTTACTAATTTGCTATGAGAATTTACAGTTTACCAGTGAAGGTCCCAGTGCTGCTGATGTGTAGGAGGACAGTTGTTATACACACTCATGGGAGATGGCTTCTCTGTTCTAAAGAATGCTTTCCATGTTTGCAAAATAACTTGTGAGATTATTTACAGAATGTTGGAAAATGTCTGAAATTGGTAATGTAGGAAACACTGTTGTTTGAATACAGCCTCTAACTAAAGTGTGATGATAGAAAGTAATAGCACTCAAGTCCAAGTCTTGTCATCCAGAATAAACTCAGGGAACACTTGCTTATAGTAAAAAAACAAAACAAAACAAAACAAAAAAAAAAACAAAACAAAACAACAACAACAAAAAAACGCATTTAGAAACCAGTTCCATATTTTCCTGAAGACTTTTTCATGACCTGAGTTATAATGTATAGTTAGTGGTATGGATAAGGCATCACATAAGTATTTGGAGCAGGTTTTTGCTGACTGTATTTTTCATAGTTTCAGAAAAATGTATTTGACTATTTAATGAATCAGTCTTTTCTCTCTCACAGCATATCCGTGTTGGATGGGAGCTCCTACTTACTACCATTGCTCGAACTATCAATGAGGTTGAGACTCAGATCCTCACAAGAGATGCCAAGGGTATCACCCAGGAGCAAATGAATGATTTCAGAGCATCGTTCAATCACTTCGACAGGGTACAGTACTCCTACTTTTTCTCATCTAGCAGTATTCATTGTTCCTAAAAGCAAGCCTTTTTCCATTCCATATATAATCTTAAAAATCTGCTAGTGCAGTAACAATGGGCTATTTAAAAAATGGTTATAAAGATCAATTAACAAAGTATTTACAACCTTACATTTGCAACATTTTTACATGAGTTAGATCTACTAGCTCTGCACTCACAGGAACACCACCTTCAAAACTCAGTCCACATTTCAGATGCTGAGAAAAGATTACCGTAATCCAACACTGGACCACTCTCTTTATTTCAGTATAGATTCCTGTACTTATCAGACTGTGATTAACCCCTAACTTGCATTGTTATCGTGAGTCAGCTCCTTCAAATTATTTCAGGATGTAGAAAATGCTGTTTTTTTTTTTTCCCCCCCCACCAATATCTTGTCCAGCTTTATCCAGAATGGTTATCCATACTTGATGTGTGTTGGACACTGACAGTGATCATTTAAGTATATTTTAGAATATTCTTAACTGTTCTCACGACTCTGCTTTTTTGATGAAACACACAACTATAGAAAAGGTTAGCCACAGAGGAATTGGGGATGGATTTTATGGAAAATCTTAATGTGATTCTAGTGCAGCATAATTCCTTTTTGTATAAGCTGAGGAAGCTGAAGATACCATTACAGAAGCAGAAGTAGCTTTCTTGGGTGGAAAGAAATATATTAAATGGTTTCCCCAATGCACTGGAGCAGATGACTGAGAAATTGGAGTGATTAAAAGCAGAGTACCAGGTCTGGATAAATTACACATTAGTATTTAAGATACCCTATTAAGGGAAACTTTGCATGAAGGTTTGACAGCTTCCTAAAGATAAGGAAGCAAGGTGACTAAGTCCTAAAATAGGTTTTACTAAATAGCCATTTCTAGCATCCCTATGTCTCTGTAGTCCATAGATACCTATATCTTGGCAGTTCATGGATAAATTCTCTGCCATGCTGGCAGCAAGGCTAGTTCAGTCACTGAGCAGTTGGCATCTTTCGGTACCTCAGAAGGTCCTGAAGGAAGATGCTAACTCCTACAGCAACCAGCCCTATTAGGCATCTTAATGCTTTGCAGAAATAGAAAGAATTTGAGATACCAAAGAGTGCAACAGAGCAAAGTCTTATGAAGGGCTGTATTGCCTCAGAAAAGGTGCTTATGTCACAGAGTGATAGGCAGGCTGGAGATGGGCCATGACAATAACGTACAATGCAGAAGTGCTTCTCAACTCCTAGATTCCTACCTACCTGCATCTGTATCCTTCTCTTTATAAGAGAGGACATAGCTTCGTGCATGTGCCCTCTGCTCTTTCTTCTGTCACAAGAAGCCTGAACACATGGGTCAGATTCCCCAGTATATTGTACAACCTCAGCAACCTGGGCCTGAACTGTAAGTTTAGCTGCACACCTCACCTGCCCTCATGTCAGACATAATCCAAAGGCCTTAAAAATAAGGTACACATTAAGAGAAGGATGCTTTGCATATGTTCCCCCTAGTATGCTCGTCCCTACGGAGATTAGAAATTAGTCCAGGAGGACTTCTGTGCTGTCATAGTAGAACAACTACATTCTTAAAAGGATAATGTAAGTTTAAGAAAGGAAAAAGATAAGCTCTAAAACCACTTGGCCTTCAAGCTTTCTGTAAAGGACAGACAACAGAAACACTAAAAAAAGAGAAGCTTATACTTATTAAATTGCACTGTAATTTAAAGGGCAGATATGACGTGATCTGCACAGGCTAGAAAGAGACACTGAGCAAAGATGTCTGAGAGGAGCAGGCTTGTTTTTCATTTTTGTATCCTCCTTGTTCCATTGCACACTTGAAAATTTATTGTCAGTGAATTAAGAAAACCTGGAATGCTTCAGGGGTACTTCAGAGTGCACAAAATAATGAAGACTCTAAACTCGGAAATTGGATAGAGAGGGCAGGAATTGTTTTTTTTTTTTTTTTTTTTTTTTTGGTCTTTATCACCTCAGAGGAATGAAGCTGAACATAAGCACTAACATGAAAGTACTGACTTCTCCCTGTAAGACAAGAAAAAAAAAAAGCAATCATTTAGCAATATATGTAATAATTCTGTTGCTCATAGAAGCATTTCTGTATACCTGACGTTTAACAAATACACTGAGAGAATTAGTCTGCAGTTCATATTGATGGATAGCCAGAAAAAAATTTAAAAACTAATGCTGTCCTTGACCAGGAGGCTTTAAATACATAAGCAGAACAGAGTCATTTTATGCATGCTATAGCTCTGACTTCTATGGTGGCATTTCTCCAGTCTTAATGTGTGTTGAGGATGTCAGCAAAATACTACTGTGCAGAGAAGCTCTCTTCTCCATTGTAAAGAAGCCATATTAGTACACATAAACCTAACAATTTTTTATGAAGTATTTCTAAAGACAACTTGCTTTAGTTATAAATTATAAATCTGAGGAAGGATGCCCTTTCTTCCTCTCCAGGAAAGCAAGCGAATAACATGTATGTGTGTTTTTTTTCAGTTGATAATAAATCATGGGACTTATTTCTGTACTTGTTAGTTCTTTGAAAGATAACTGAGTTATTTTTTTAAATGGCTTTTACATCTTGAATATTTTGCAAGTTCTTGTTTGGGGCTACATGCCCCTGACCCCTAAAGTACACTGAGAGAGGAGGCACCATGCACTGAAGAATAATAAGGGCAGAAAGAGCTTCTGTTTCCTTCAGTATATCCACCCGCACAGCTATGCTAGTACAAAAAGCCATTAAAAGTCATCTTGTTAAAGTCAGATGGCGAGTCCATCATCTCCCTTAAGGTAAGGAGGCAGCCCTCTAGGATCTTCTCTTTTCATTTGAAGGCTGACGCCCCAGAAGTTATTCCTGGGGGTGTTGCTGCAAGGTAACTCCTTGCTGGAGGCTATGCCTAAAGGCACAGTCTAGGTGGAGGTGTAAATATAAATCTTTACTGATGCTGGTATATTTCTTCTCTTAATGTGTTTGCTTAGAGGAAAAAAAGAAAGTGGAACACAATGGCTAAATCCCAGCAGTTTAGAAGTGTTCAAAATGGTGCATAGCTGAATAATGGTATGCAGACAAATTGGGACATTGAAATAGTTATATTATCAGTCACTGATTTTCAAGTCTTTTAAGTAGAATCCTTTTTCGGATTCAGGATATATAGTAGTTTCTAAGAAAAATTGGATAAAATGTCTGCAACTGCTTTGCATGCAGTATCCTACCAGCTGTTGATATATTCTACTATCTATTTTTGGCAAACTACAGATTTTAAGTAGGAGTCCTGCATGCAGAACAAGAGCATCCTGCCACCCTTTATTTTACTAACAGAAAAAACAACTTCCCATTAAAAGAACCACATGATCAAGCCTATACAGGTCAATTAATATTCATGAAAATGAAGCACATGTGGAATATGTATTACTTTCACTTAAAATCCCACTTTTTTATATAAAGCCACATATAATTCACACAGGAGAAGGAAAGGGGACTAATAACAAAACAAAGTGAGATTTCAGTGTTTTAGTTTGTGTTGATAAGAAAAGATAAATGAGTCAATTATTTAAATGCTTTACAATGATAATTTCAGTACTTAATGTTGGTTTCTAAACAATGGAAAAACCATTTTCCAATGAGTAATCCATTAAAGGATTTTAGGGACCACTTAACCTAGAATTTAATAGGGACTCTTTAAAATCAGTTTTCAAAGCAAAATTTATAGATCATTAATGAACTGAAAATAAGTTGTCAGGTATAAATTTCTTTTGAATCTAGGCAATAAGTCAGTAGTTCTTTTATTTGACATATGCACATTCAGTTTCTAAGTAATATCAGATCAAGAGAGAAGTAACAGTGATTGAGTGTGGAAAAAGAGTGGAACAGACTCAGTGATCTGTTTACTGCATCTCAGATACACTGTATGGCAATAAAAAATGCAAGCAGCAGATGGTAGTTCAGCAGAATAAAAACTGCCTTATAAGCAAAAGTGTTAAAAAAGTAGAAGAGGCATGATTTTAACATTGTAATTGAAGTCAAGCTCCTCTTCCACTAAGGAAAAAACTAAAGCACAAAACTACAAAAGTTTCACACGTTTTAGGAAATTAATTGCAGTAAGTTAACATTACGTTTCCATTAAGTTTATAAACATATGGTTATTAATAAAATGTAGAATGTTCTTTACTAACCAACTAACCTGGTCTGTGATTTTTTTTTTCCTTCTTTTCTTTTACCTTCCAAATGCATGACGTGTTATGGGATGCTAGGATGAATCTGACAATCTACATTCTGATGAATTTAAAGCCTGCCTCATCAGTCTAGGACAGGTTGGAAATGACCTGCAGGTAGAGGAAACTGATGTGATTCTGTTTTCAGATAGGTCAATACAATAATTTTCTATTATGAATTTAAGCACCAATGTATACAGCACAATGCTTTGAGAAGATCCTGTGCCTGGGAAGGCAACTGAGTTAGATGAGCTCTCTTTCAGCATACGTTGGAGCACGTTTCTCTGACTGCATTTCTAACATTTTCCAGGCTGCTTCTTTTAATTGATAAGAGACAGCTGTGGAGAACTTTTGGCACTCAGACTTCTGTCCATTTTCCTTTCCTCAGACTCAAAACAAGTGCTGTACTGTTCTCTCCTTATTTAGGATGATACGTTTCTTTCTAAACCACTGTATTACACTGCAAAACAGAGGAGATGTTTATTTACCTTATTACTATCACACAATTTGTAAGTCAGGAATGCTGCACGTGAGTTACTGCCTTTGAAATTAGCAATCTCCTTTTACTTCAGGTCTTTCAGTTACCTCCTCCTAAGTCTTATAAGCATCACCCTTTAAGCCAGTATGTTCATTTCTTTGTTATAGTGCAGGTCTTGGTAGCCTGTAGTCAGAAAAAGGAAAATCTCTGTATTTATTTCTCATATATCAGCAGACAGCTTTTATCATGTACATTTCCTAGCCTTGGAGTGGAGTATTTTAGTCAATGATACATTTCAGACTGTTTTTAACTACACTTATATTCACTACACTATCACTTGCAGAACCTTCAAAAGACATTGCATATCAGGGAGGCAGTTTGTGCATCTCCTGATTTTGACTAGTTTAGTAACAAATTTTTCTCCTTGCCTTTCTCTTTGTCTTCTCTGGTTGTGCTCTGTGTATTCCTATGTTCTCCCTGATCTCTCCCCTGACTTTTCTTGATGTTACTTCTTGTGTTCAAAATGTCTGTTTCCTGTGTGTGATATGTTAGTTACTTCTTCCTTCTCTAAAACTGATGATAATTCTGATGACCTGCTTGGGCAATGTCAATGAATACTGTTTACACTGGATCCAATTTCCCAATGGCCTAACCTCATCTCTGAAAATGACCGTGGATGCTTCAAACCTTCCCATCCATATTCCTTATGTTATTTTGGTCAATAGAGGAAGAATGGACTGATGGACCATGATGATTTCAGAGCTTGCTTGATTTCAATGGGTTATGATTTGGTATGAATTTTAAGAAACAATGGCAATTGCTTACAGTTTGTGAAATTAACCAAAGCAACACTAAAGCTTATTTAGGTTGACAGAATACTAATAATACAATTTACACTAGAGATACTAGTTCCTTGGTTGTTTTTTTTTCCTCCACCTTCAAATGGTAAATAAGGAAGTTAAATGTAATACTAGACAGTACAAAATTCTTTTAATTCTCACAAACTACCTTTGGGCATTGCATTTGATTTCTTTCATTTATTTATTTTATGATTTCCCCCACTCATACCAGTTTGTTCTTTGTAGCAGAAAGATCTGAGTAAGTTGAACTGTCTGGTATTTTTTTCTTAGTTCTCAGTTCAATGAAGCTGCCTGTGGCTTCTTGGAATATTTTTTCACCTCCTTGTGCAATACCTTAATTACAATGGGAACATTACTGATTTTAGGAGGGGGATGAGAAATGAAGTGTTAAAACAAGTTTAACAATTATTAGAATGGGAAAGAGGAGAAGTTGAAAAAGTTAATTGAAGGTAAATGCTATGTATTTGGGACAAATAATATTTTTTTCAAAAGCACCAGGGCCATTTTACAAAGGATGAGTAGTCACTTAAGATCCCAGATTTCACTAACTGTGACGTTTATGTTCTGAAGTCAGTAAGGTGCTTTAGAGTGTTTGTAGCCACTGCTCCTTATTGGTTCATGAGAGGTATGGGCTGTCAGAGATTGATATTACGGTGACCTTCCTGGTTTTTTTTTTGTTTTTTTTTTTTTTTTTGGTGTGTGTGTTTTTTTGTTTGTTTTGGATTCTCTGAAAGGGCGAAGCTGAGTTTGCTAGAATCATGTCTCTGGTTGACCCCAATGGACAAGGAACCGTCACTTTCCAGTCCTTCATTGACTTCATGACCAGAGAAACAGCAGATACGGACACGGCTGAGCAAGTGATAGCTTCCTTCAGAATCCTGGCTTCAGATAAGGTCAGTCATCTAGCTGCTGGCTGTAAGAACTCAGTAGCTCTTCCTTTCAGCCTTTACTTGCAGAAAGCCTTGTATGAGGTTGCTTTTTTTTTTTTTGTTACTTTTTAGTAATAGTAGAGCTTTGTTTTCAACTTGTAATAGTTCAGAGAAAGCATTTACCTTTCTTCTTCTTTGGTACCAACTCTCTTGGATGAAATGTGTACTGAATTCAAGGATTGATCTGTATCCCCTCACATCACAAAGAGCTGACAAAATCAGACTTCTTAGACAATACTTAAACAATTTTGGTATAACTGATATATTGCACAACGAGCCTATTTCCCTACAGCAGCCTTAATTAGAAGGGAACTCATTCTGCGTTACACGACGTTGTCTGGGTGTTTCAGTGTAGTTTGGCCCTGGAACATAGCCTGAGTCAATTGCACAAGACTTCAGCTAATTGTGAGCCAGATTGTGACCTGACAGGATAGCAGGGTGATGCAATGTGGTATTGTCCCATCCTAGGAGGAGGAGAACGCTTCCATTAGGGTACATGGAGGAGGATCCTGAATATAGCATGCTTTCCTCTTGACAGCTAGACCTACAGCTGAGTGGCAACACAGTAGCTTCTGGAGGACAGAGGGCTCCTGCTGCCAGAGAACCTATCCTGGGCTATTGAGAAATGAGAGATCAGAGCAGTACACATCTATTTGCCCAGGCTCACTCTACTGATTTTCTCATTCTGGCAGTTTCTACTGATTCTGTGACCTCAGTTATGGACCACATTCTAAATTCAGGACATGTTCTCAGCACATTTACTGTGGAACACGTTTCGATTTCCAGATGTGTTCTCAATAAGAATTCATATGAAGGATGAATGCTGATGTCTCACAAAAATACAGTTTTCATTATGTTGTTATTTTAAACAATGCTGATTCTGCTATCAGTTGATATGAGTGCATCCTTCATATCATAAATGCAAATCATTAAGAGCAATAGTGCATCTTTCATAATGAATGCATTAGGCTGTTGAAACTAACAGGGTCTAACTGAAAACATGTTGGTCCTATCACTGCAGAAGCAGCAGTGAGGCACTCTAGGAATGAGCTCCTGTATTAGTAGCAGGCTATCCATGGCTGCATAGTACTCACTGGCTAACACACACAGTTGCACACATTCCAGCCTGAGGCTGGATTTTGACCTAATCGGTTTGTTGGTAGGATTGTCTCCTTCAACTCATCATTAAAGGTAGAGTTGACCAAGAAAAACACATGGCTTCAGGAAAGTAGGCAGAACATCTGAGCTTATTAGTCACATAATAAATATATTTGATGTCTCTGAAGAATACATACTAAATTTGTCCATCATTTCCCCCTTCACAGCCTTATATCCTGGCAGATGAGTTGCGTCGAGAGCTGCCTCCTGAGCAGGCTCAGTACTGCATCAAGAGAATGCCACAGTACACGGGCCCAGGTTCTGTTCCTGGAGCTCTGGATTACACCTCTTTTTCATCAGCACTGTATGGAGAGAGCGATCTCTAATTCTATAATTGGCTATATTCACAGTAGACACAACAAATACCACACCTGATTGCCCAGATTGCTTCTCAAAAGGTTTGACAAGCTGATTAAAAAAAGGAATTTTACAAATGCAGTAGGTACCTTCATTGTAAAGTTCTATTACTAAAGTAACTAGTGTATATTAACGTGTGCAGCACGCTAGATTTCTGCAATGTTGGTTTTAGGTTGTCTGTCCTATACAATGGCAGAAAATATTTAAAGAAAAAGAAAAAAAAAAAGCAAGTTATTAACTTTGGAAATATCTATTATGAAAATAAAATGCAAGTCCTAAGAACATTGAAACTATTGATTGTTAAGATTCACAAAATATTGATCCATTTTCAGAATGTTTCAATGCCACATATGCTTCTTTTAACAACGTTCATAAAACTATGTTAAAATCATGCATTTTACTTTCATGAAGCAATGTTATTTTCCTCTCATGTTTTCTGATTTTACATGCTTCTGCTGGTGAAATTTAGTAAAATGGTAAAATGAAGTTTTTCAGGGGAGAAATATATCAAACAAGTAACTACTTAGTTACTGAAACAATTAAGAATGCTATATTTTTGTCTCCTAAAGACAGTTTTATATTCTCACAAATAATTGTAAAATAGGTTAAAAAAAAAAGGCCTGAAAAGCTGATTAAAATTGCAGGTTTAGAGTTATGTAAGCAGTGCTTTTCTCTTAAGCCTTTAACTTTTACAAGGTGAGAGAGTACTTTTATAATCAGAAATAATAGGGAACCTAATTTTATGTAAGTTGTTTTGTTTTGAAACCCTCATCCTTGTCTGTGTTGGACAGTCTTTGTTTCTTGGTATAAGAAAGCCAGTCCCATGTTGTGTTAGTGGGCAACATTCATCTCCATTCTGCATAGTGCAAAATCCCATCTTAGCAAATGTATTGTGGTTGTCTTACAGCTTTAACTGTTCATTGCTCAACTTATAGTTTGTCTTGATTTCTACTGGTTCACAGGCAGTTCAGTCTGTATTATGTTCCTGTGCACTAGTAATTCTACTGGTTTTTTTTTTCCATCTTGAGAAATTATTAAAAAAAAGCAGTAACTTTTTTACTTGAATCCTACTGTCACTGAGGAAATGCAATGTAATCTAACGAAACCATTTACAAATGGTGAAATGAGTTGTGCAGCCCAGTGCTATTAAAGCAATGATGTGCCTATTAAATAAAGTCTGCTTTTCAAAACCTTATGAGACTTCTGTCATTGGAATCACCTAGTATTTTCCCCTAATGACTTGATATACATCTGAAAATTAAAAGAAGTTTGTCTGTTGAAAGTAAGAGTTCAAAAAAAATGCTATGCATTTCTTTACACTGCTGAAGATGCATTTAAGGCCCCATGAGGTGACATGAATCTAAGAATGAACGGGGTAGTGTTACCACTGAAGATGTTGGCATTAACACTTCTGTGCATCTCTTTTTCCTCATGCATGAAAAAGCCATTGGTAAGTACCCAACAGTGTTTTAGTTGGGCCTTGCTGCTTTGATATCTTTGAGTGGGAAGCATTAAAAATAATCACTCTCTGTATTATTTCACTCCTAAAATAAGCATTCTGCAGGTAAGGTGCCTGTGATGTGAGCAATTTTAAACTAATCCCAGAGGAAGACAATGACCAAGTCACTCTTCCTTTACCACCTTGTGTGGAGAGGCCAGCAGATGGCTTCAAAGGGAAAATCAAGGCTACAATCAATCACATCTCCACCAATGCAAGTGCAGCCCGGCATGCTGCCAGAAGCTACCACCTCCACTGCTGCTACTGACATGGTGCAGCATTGTTCTCTTCTTGTGATGACAGTGTCCGTACAAGCAAAGTTTGGAAAGCTCCACTTTAGAGCAATGACATTTCCAGCCAAATGGCTTTTGGGTAGGCCAAGTCCTATTAAAAAAATAAATCTGTCTATCTCTAATTGTCACAGTTTAATGCAACTAGTGGGACAGTGCATACTGATGCCAAAGATTTATTCTGTCCTCCTCCTGTTGCAGTGTGTCTGAGAGCTTTTTATTTTCTCTCACTAGGATCTACCATTCCCATAAATTCTCCTGCATGCTATTGAATATGTTTAAAAAAACAGGAAAAAAAGTTTGCTGTTTTTTCTTTCATCTTTTGCAAACTGATCCTTGAGGCTTTTGTTTTCAATTATTATCTCTTTATCTTTAACCTGCCAGAATTTCTAATTTCATTTTCCTTAGGCAATCCAAGACAGAGGAAATCCTTCCTTCTGTGAATTGAAAAAACAAACAAACAAACAAAAAAAAACAGCAGCAAAACCCAGTCGAGTTTTAATGAAGAGTTTTAATAAACTCTTTAGTAATCTTGATTATCTAGCTGAAAACCAGTAGTGTCTGGTGGATGCCTGAGTGACTGTGATGAATAGATATGGCAGACGTAATGCTGTCAGACATTAAATTGCTGAGATACTACCCACCTGCATTTCTGATCCACTCAGCCTTAAGAAGACTGTGAACTCTCCAAATTCAATATTTGGAGTACAAATATTTCCGAGTAAATAATTGGAGTAAATATTTTTCAGGAAAAAAAAACCTAAAAGCATTCATTTATGACTGACCCCATTTGACCATCCTTCACTTCTCTCTTTTCTGGGAACTCGGGCTGATTTTTCATTAAGATATTGCTTCTTCAAGCCAGGCCAAGGGCACAGGTTGCCCAGTTGTCCTTATTTGCACTGAACAGTTGATAAGAACAGCTATAGCAGAACAAATAGTCTGTCAAAGTCCTTTTGGAATAGCTTCTTGTCTCAACGCCTAGCTGAGAGTAGTTACCCCTTTTGATGATGGTGGCATTTAACTTAAGCGTTACTCCACAGACAGAATTTGCTTTGGCAGAGGCTGATCATTTGCCTTTTCTGAAGAGGCATAGCTCTTCATGCAACTTTCCTGTTTCTTCATAGATTACTCCTTTCTTTCTCAGACACCAGCTCCTTTCTAAGATGGTCTTTTCCCACTTCTAACAGCTGTCCTTTAGAGTTTACATTTTCCTGACTGAGGATGCTGACTTAAATCCAGTTTAGTGATCTCAAGGTTCCCTTGAATCTGATTTTGATGGAGGGCACTTTATTTCTACTTGATCAGAAATAAGTTATTCTTGTTTTATACAGAGGCAATAAACGAAGTATTGTTCCCTTTGGTCTTACATAGTATCCTTAGACTAGCCTGCTGTGCTTGGAGCACTCTCTAAATTAGATCCCTTGATGGACAGAACTGGTAGTATGCCGCTGTACATGGAAAGGCATTAGTGCACTGTGTGCAAAATGAAGGTATAACCAGAGACTACCAGCACTTCTGGCAGTGAAATCCAGTGCTTGTGGGTAGTTCAACTCTTTGCAGCAAAGAGGGGAGAGGAGAATGGAGCCTGATTAACACTATCTGCCAGCTCTACCCTCCTTTTACCCTGCAGATGGCTTTACCCTGATCTATTTGCTTTCATGCATGTAGAAGTGGCAAGAAGGGGAGGGAAATACAGGATATTTTCATGTGCTCAGAGAGACTGTGGGCAGTCTCAAATGCTTTCTCTTATAGTCCTGTGAAGGCACCTAGGAGCTCAGATCATCAGCAAAGACTTATTATGTGTGGTACTGTACAGTGTGCTAAGACAATCTAAAGAACAGATGGGACGCAGCAATTCTCGTTGACATTTCTGAGGAATTGTCAGATCTTAGACTGCTTAATACATTGCAAACTGTACAAGTGTAAAAGCCCATAAATCAACTTTTTAGTTTTACAGGACAAAAGGAGATGCCAAAAAAACAAAAACCACCCAGCACAAGTCAAAGGGAAATATTGTACATCATAGGCTACAGAAGAAGCTATTTACATTGACATTGAAAACTAAGCAGAAAATATGACCTGACTGTTGTAAGTAATCATAAGCTGTAAATATTAAGCCTTTAGAGTGACAAAGTGCACTCACTTGGCTGTTCCCTGACACCTGTTTTAACATATGAGTAAATTCATATTAGGTCAAATAACAAAAGAAGGACTTGTGCTAGAGCAAGAGTCCCTATCAGTGTCTCCTGTTCATGCTGTGGTTACTGCCTGCAGATGCAAGAGGCTTCCTTACAATGCTGGGTGAGATTTAGAATCAACACGACCTGTGAGTATTTCTTCATATCTCAAGATCTGGAAGATTTTCAGCATTCTGCTCTCCTCTCTATTCTCCTACCCGGAATGAATTGAATGCATTAGATGAGAAGGTATAGCAATGGCTCAAACTACTTTGGAGAAGGAGGATATTGTGGCCTCCTGTAAAAAAGGGTAAAGCAAATGTCACGGCTATGACTGTGATCATATGCAGTTTTCACAAAGGGATAAAATGATTAAATCTAGCAAGTTAGACTTTAAACCAAACTGATGAATTGTGCAGTTTCAAAGTCCTTTAAAGGAAAGAGGATTGTCTATAAACACACTTTTCTAACAGTTGATAACATGCAGGACTGTTTTTCTGTGCAAGTCAGACAAAGCTAAGCAGAACATTGGTCTTTCAAGGTGTTTTACACACAAGAATTCCCTCTGCCCTTTCAGAAAATCTCTAAAGGTTTGATGTTCAATGAGAGAAAACTACATTAATAGAGGTTGTGCCCTCACTGGAATGGAGCCTTGGCTTAAAGTTGGGAATAGTTCTTGAAGCTCCCTAAAGCTAATCATGTTGTACAACCTTCAGGTATCCATTTTTTCTCGTCTGTTATGCTCTGTCTTCCCTATCAGTGCAGAATACACACAGTTGCAGTACGTACCTTTGTCTGCACTTCTCATGTTTTCCTTTTTTATTACGTGGCCAGACCTCCCTACAGTACTCCTCTCTTTTCATGGATCTCAAGCTGTGTTGAATACAAACTGATGTACTTGGCAGGTTGAGTGCAGTGCCATTTCTAGTGCACTCATGCTCCTGCTGCCTAGGCCTTGTACTTTGACAGCTCCCTCAACTGCTTGTGTCTGCACTTCTGAGTGAGTCTGTTTATGGTTAAGGCCCTAAATACTTCAGTAGTCTTCAACTGCCCTGAGAATCCTCACTCCTTGCTTGTGCTATGTTGTGCATATGCTGTCTTGTGTAGTCTGTGAGACTTGGCCTTGGTCCCATCCCGTGACTACGGATTGTCAGCGTAGCATGCACTGGACCATTGGCTGAACCTCCTAGGATCATTGGAATTGCTATTTTTGCTTGTCTACTGCAGAACTGTGTCCTTGCCTGTGAAGTCACTGCTCCTGCTTGCCTTCTGCTCCACAACAAAACACCTCTGAGCTCAATGTTCACCAGCTTTTCTTGGGGCACATGTCCAGCTGTGTGTGTCCTGAAATACACACTGGCCCTATTCCTCATTTTTTATGCTATCTTGGGGTAGCTGGCAAGCCTGCTTCTTCCTCTCTCTTTTATTGACTTGATGTAGATGCCTGAAGACTGCTATGAAATGTTATGATCATATGAAACCTGTAGCAAACTAAAAGCAGTCAACACAGCCTTGTGCAGCAGTATAGATAAGCTGTAAAACTACACCCCTGTATGAATTCCTACTCCTCTTTGTGCTTGCATTTCAGCAATTTTAGGCATTTATGCACTTTTTGATCAACTCAGATTCCGTAAAAAAATAAATTCAGTTCACTTTAATATGCTAAGTGTTGGAGACTTTGAGTTCTTCTTAAAATAGTGATGTACAAAATGTGTTCTGTGGTAACTAGTTGATATTCCTCTAAAATGCATAGGCTTAATAGTCTTTAATAGGTTTAACTGAAGTTTGCACAGAACTGATCTTGCAGCCATCAGCTTTCTTTTGGCTACTGGTAGTATTTGGATACTGCAATAGAAAATGTTAATTTGACGTAAACACAGGAAGTCACTTGTATTTTGGCCATTAAGATCACTCTTTAAGTGATGGGGTCTAGAAAATTAATTACTGAATGGAAATTGAATGCTTCACTTGGATATAATACTGCGAAGCGTGACTGTTCTTTGTTGACAAGAATAATCCCACTATTCTTTATTTATATGAATAGCCCGTTGGGTCTGTTGGCTGTAGGAACAGAGGCAGGTAAATACAAGAATAAAATCCATTGTTCAGTAACGAATACTACAGAGGTATTTAAAACACACAGCCAAATGCTAAAAGAGCATCCTAATGGTCAGTGTTTGGTCCTACCTACACAAGTGTGCAATGTGAAAACATGGGTGTCTAAGTAGAAAAACTGCTGAACCAGATCTCAAAATACAAAGACTGCTTTGCTTGAAACACTCCCTGTTTTCAAAAAAACCAGTAAGTTTAGCTGTGTGCAGAAGGCGGGGAAAGAAGTAGCTTGAAAACAACTCCAAATATAGTTGAAATGCCAAAATGTGATCTGACTTGAACATTTATTTAGATAAAGATATCTATTTTGATTCAGAGTTAAATCCTGTTGCAGTGTTAGCTGCACTGAAGTATTCCTACCACCTTCAGAAACCACGGTGCTCAGCATGACAACAGATGTTTGCATGCGTGATAGTGTGTGCAACAGATGTTTAAATAGGGCTAACTTGGCAGCATTACATTTGGTTCTGTTGTTAGTCTCAAGCTGACGTTGGAAGCAATTTTTGTGAAACTGCATAAAGACAGCTTTGCATCACAACTCTTTGTAATCATAATATGATGATGTTTTCCCCACTTGAAAACATCAGAAAACATCATTAGTCTACAGTCTATCCAAAGGAGTTGCTCCCACCTTCTTTTGACAATAATACACTACCTTTATTTTTGGAGACATACTCCTCCTTTTTCTTTATTTATATGCTGACAGTTCAACCCAATAAATCAGATAAACTAGAGCTCTGGTGCAGAACTGACTTCAGATAAGGTATTTGAGAACTTCAGCACTTTTACAAAAGGAATATTTAGTGTCACATTTATTTTTTGCTACCCTTAAGTTTGTTAAAATGAGGTCCAGAATACTTAACAGCCATTGCATTTATTAGGTTGCATATGGGGAACAAGCAGCTTCCAAGACCACTATATAGGTTACCTCTTAATACTAAATAAATTCCAAGAACGATGCCAAATTAAAGTTTAATTTGACCACCCATAATGCTTCTAACTCACCATCCCAAAGGGTGTGCTGGAGTAGGATGCAAGATTTTCCCAGATGATGGCATCTTTATATTCTACTATCCTTTGCCCCATTGCTCTGGCAATTCTAATCTGCATCTGGCGTTATTTTAAATATCAGACAGGGAAAAGTGTTTAGACAGTCTAATTTAGCAAAATGATAACAGCACTCCAAAAGACAAAGGAAAAGCACTTTTCAAGTGTAAGGGCATTCTCATTGCAAGTTCTTGAAGGTTTCCTGCAAACAAACCCTGCAGCAGAATAAGGACAGTGACACACATACAACTCTTAGCACTGCTGAGTATGGTAATCACTGAAAATAAGTCAAGATTAAGGACTCAGAATCTTCCAATAAGCACCACAAATCATATTAAAGGTAATGTTTCTTCTAACTGCTCCCTTGTTGGATGGTCTGGTTTGATAATCACTGCCATCAGCCAGTCAGTGCTCTTCTGCTGAGCCTCTGGAGAGTATCTTGCGTTGGTTGCACTCACTCAGTTGTCCATAAAGCACACAGATTAAGCAGAATCTGAGAGTGAGGTGCTGCTGCCTTCTCTTCCTGCTACTGTCCTTTACTAGCTCTGGAGACTGTACAGCTGCAGACGAATCGGATTGGAGAACCGTTCTCACTGAAAATTGACGTTTAAGGAAGTGCCCTGTGAAGGCTAGAACCTGCACGGGGACAGGCATGAGAACACGAGAATGGAGCAGGGTAGAATTTAGGACTGTCTATTTGCAGTGGTGCATTGTCAAACTGGCTCAAACTGGTTGTGAGACTGCGGAGTAAACAGGACTATGCGAAATGATCCTTGTCAGAAGCACCTTCAAACTTCCAGCTTTTTTTTCTTGCTTTTTTTTTTTTTTTCCTACTGACCTACTTTGCAGCAGTTACACAAACAATCGCATCAGTGCACGCATGGACGTGCTGATCTGTGGTGCAAAGATCTGCCGCCACAAAGCAACTGTGGAGACTGAGCTTGTTAGCCTGAACTGCTGTCAGAGAAAAATCCCATAGTGTTGCATGGCATGACAAAAAGGCTGGCAGTTGTAGAAAGTCAAACAAGGCAATACACTCCCCTGAAATCACCTGATTGAATGGTGCTTAAAGTTGCTTATCTCCAATAATGTGTGAAAATTCTGTGTGAAAGTGGTAAAATTAACCAGTCTATAGAAGTAACTGATTTCTGTACATTATTCCACCTCCCGTGTTACACTTTTAAAATAATGATTTTCCAGACAATCAGCAACTTACACTGGAACTTCAGGGCACAATTTTGCAGTGAGAGTTTGGGCTGATCACTGGACTGGTTTGCCCAGGGGTCAGGTCCGCTCTGTTGCAAATGTCATCATTCAAAACCAGAGCATGGTCTCTACAATGCAAGTTCAACTATGCCCAGTTGATTTTTAGGCGTGACTGTATTTCTTATGAAGCTGAATTAGACATATATTATTTAATCCTAAAGCTACATTTCTACATGTACTTGCATCACCATTGATTGAAGTGAGAGTTGATTTAAGTTTCTAGATCACATTAAATTCAAAGGGTTTGTAACCAACTGGTTTTATGTCTTAAAAATTTACTCTCAGAATTTGAGTGTAAATATTTAGCGTGTAGGATTAAACCAACCAAACACGTAGGTTGTCCATGAGCCAGCAGTGTGCCCTTGTGGCTGAGAAGGCCAACGGTATCCTGGACTGCATTTGGAAGAGTGCTGCCAGTAGGCTGAGGGGAGGTTATCCTTCCCCTCTACTCTGCCCTGGTGAGGCCACATCTGGAGCACTGTGTCCAGTTCTGGGCGCTACAGTATAAGAAAGACATGGAGTTCCTACAGCAAGTACAGTGAAGGGCTGCAAAGATGACCAAGGGTCTGGAATGTCTCTCCTGTGAGGAAAGGATGAGAGAGCTGGGCATGCTTAACCTGCAGAAGAAAACTGAGAGGGATACTTTCAATATGTACAAGTTACTTAAGGGAGAGTATCAACAGGATGGGGCCAGGCTGTGAGGGTGCCTGAGCACTGGAGCACGCTGCTCAGAGATGCTGTGGAGTCTCCTCTGGAGATATTCAAAACCCATCTGGATGTGATCTTGGGCAATGTGCTCTAGGTGACCGGACCTGAAGCAGGAGGTGGACTAGATGACCCCAAATGGCTCCCACAACCTCAACCACTCTGAGATTTCTTCCCAACTATCACACACAACTAAAGCTCAGACATCTACAGGAAGGAAACAAATTCTGTTCTGTCCTGTTACACAGAATCTGTGGCCTCTATATCTTCATGTACAGTGCAGAATTTTCTTTGTTTGCTGAAGCTACTGAACTGAGGAAAGCAGGACAGGCTGCTCAGCAGTCTATTTTACATTCTTCCATTTTCTTTTCTTGTTTTGAAGATGGAGCTGGTTAAAATGCCAATGCTGTTCATGGTTACTACCGGCATCTGAGCTACTGACATTTGTTCTGAGTGCAGCGGTTATTCCCTTCAGTTATTCCAGCTCCTGGCAAACTTGAGCAGTGGTTCTCCTTAGTGTGACTTCTGAGAGGCTGATCTGCAGCAAGAACAGACCTGCTTCTTTCCTTCACAATGTGAGTCTTCAGATAACAGGCTGAAGGCTGTACTGACACAGCAGAAAAAAAGTGGAACTCTTAAGACAAAATTAAACACGCTTTATTTGCTTTGTTCACCTGTAAAGCAAACCGTGCTTTAAGTTGCTCATTTCGTACAAATTGGTGATACACAACACGCAGGACAAAGACATCTCGTCACACGGGATGGGTTTGCTTCCTTAGCGCTGCGGAGGTCGCTAGGGGCGATACAAGCGCTCTCGCCATGTTCCAGAGGTGCTTTTCCCAGCTTTCCCCAGCAGGGGGCAGGCCTTATCGTCGGCACGTAACGCTACGAGGAAAGCCGGATGGGAGGGGGGGACGTTTTCCCCATCCAGCCCCGAGCAGAGCCGCAGAGTGGAAGCAAGCCAATCCCTCAGCCTGGCTTTTAGCCCGTTTGCTGCAACAGCGGCGGCCGTTGCCTCATTCCCGTGGCAGACCTCCGCCTGACCCCCGAAAAGCGAGAGACTGCGGGCGCGCGAAGCGGCTAACGGCCGCGCTAACGGTTGCAGCGGCCGCCCCGCTCAGGGCGGGGCTCGCGCGTCAGGGGGTGGCGCGGCGGCCCCACGGCTCGTGCTCGCCCGACGGGCTGCGTCGTGCCGGCAGCATGGCGCGCGTAGCCGCGGACCCGCCGGGTAACGGGCGCGTGCGCTGTGCGGGGCGGGGAGCGGCGACGGCGGGGGGCCGCGGGGGGCCGGGTTGCGGAGCCGGGCACGTGCAGCTGTTTCGCCCGCTAGGGGGCGCGGCGGCAGCCTGGGGGCCGCCGCTGGCGTACTCGTGCCGCTCCGAGCGGGCCGGGTACGTGCGGCTGCCCTGAGCGCTCAGCCCGGCCGCGAGCGGAGCGGAGATGGAGCTGGTGAGGGCGCTCGTTCCGGAAAGCTGTCGGTCGCTTCCGTGCGTGCCGGTGTCTCGGAGGGGCTGCGCCCAGACCTGTCCCGTGCCGCCGGATGGAGTTCGGTCGGGAACAAACTAAAAATGGAAAACAGAGCCCGCCTTCTGAGGCTGCCGCTTTGTAGCGAAGCCTGGGCGTGCTCGCAGCTGTTCCTTGGTTCTAAGCCACAAGTCGCATTTCCTGGGTTAAGGAAGATATTAAAAGCGGAGGGGAAGTAAAATCAGCCCCTTTTGGCGTTGGAGTATTTTTAAATGGGCAGTTCTGCCTGCCACCGCTTTCTGCTCTGTGCAGGGATGCCGGGCTCTCTCCCTTATAATCCTTTTCAGGGAATCGGCTGTGCAGCCCCTGCTGTGCTCTGGGTGGTGCTGAGCAGGCCTGCCGCCGTTCTACTCGCCGGCTGCCCGAGTTCCTCTGTCTGCTTACAGCTTTGCCACGTGCTGGGTGCTGTCACAGCATCGCTGTCCTGCCGCCGCAGAACCTACGCGTGGCTGAAACGGAAAACGGGAAGGGGTTTTTCAGCAGCCTGAGCTGAGTCCAGCTGTGTATCCAAGAGCAAGTGCTGGGTCGCGTGCTTTGGTCGCAACAATCCCAGGCAATGCTACAGGCTTGGGGCAGAGTGGCTGGAAGGCTGCATGGAGGAAAAGGATCCGGGGGTGTTGGTTTACACTCAGCTGAACGTGAGCCAGCAGTGCGCCCAGGTAGTCGAGAAAGCCCAGGGCATCCTGGTTTGTATCAGAAATAATGCATCCAGAAGCAGCAGGGAGGTGACCGTCCCCCCTGCACACAGCTCTGGTGAGGCCACATCTTGCACGTTGTTTTCAGTTTTGGGCCCCTCACAACAAGAAAGACATTGATGCCCCGAGTGTATCCAGAGAAGGGCATCAGAACTGGTGAAGGATCTGGATCACAAGTCTTAGGAGCTTAGGAAGCTGGGATTGTTTAGTCTGGAGGAGGCACAGGTGAGACCTGATTGCTCCCTACAACTGCATGAAAGGAGGCTGTGTGACAGCAACAGGACAAGAGGTAATGGTCTCAAGTTGTGCTAAGAGAAGTTCAGATATTGGATATTGGGAAACGTTTCTTCTTAGAAAGAGTGGTGAGAAAATGAAATGGTCTGCCCAGGGCAGTGGTGGAGTCACCATCCCTGGAGGTGTTCAGGTAATGTGGAGGTGTGGCACTGAGGGATGTGGTTAGTGGCCGTGGTGGCGGTGGGCTGACAGTCAAACTGAGTGGTCTCAGAGGTCTTTTCCAACCCTAATGATTCTATAGTTTGGTGATTTTCTAATGTTTGAGAACAATGGCTGTTGGAGGAAAGTCCTGTTTCAGATGGAAACAAAAGCTGCCTGTGGGAATGTTTGTGGATCCACACTGCGCAGTCATAAGGCAGTAGTTGATGATGAGTATATTTGGTAGTGCAGCAAAGGATGCGTGTTCTCCCTGTCTCTTCAGCAGCAGGGCACGCCATGCAGTGAGACCCTGCTTGGGTAGGAGGGGTAACAAATAAGTTAACAATAGGTTACTGCTGAGAACCTGTCTGCTGACTCTTGCTATGGTTCGTGAAACTCAGTGCTGCCACAGGGCATCCAGCTGAGGAAGATTTAATTAATCAAACAGCGAGTGATTACAAAATTGTCATCAGTTGTTTTTGGCAGGCTAATAGCAGGAGCGGTCTTTCTAGCTGCTGTTGTCTATGGTTGGTGTTTTTCTGCATGCTTTTTAATATACTGTTTGAATGGTGGAGAAAGCTTGCTGAGACCTTTGTGAGTCAGTGTTAGTTTGTTGAATTAAAATAAACAATTTGTAGCTGCTCTGCTGATTAGGGCAGAACCTGGTCAAACTAGTGAATGGTGTTTTAAGTGTCTAAATCTCCTTGTAATTCCTTAATTCATATTGTTTCACAATGAAGTGATAAAATGTCTACTTTCACAACTTGGTTGGGTATTTAAAACATTGGAAGCAAATTGTAATCCTTTATTTCTTCCCAGGGACTTGTTGCCAAATGGCTTTATGCTAATAGATTTATAACATAAGTGCATAAATAATAAAAAGTGCCTTTTGAAAATCGTAGCAGGCATCAGAAAAAAAAAGTGTTTTTAGGCAAATTGAAGGAATGTCTTGTTTCATCCCTGGGGCTGTTGAGCTGCTGCATTTGGAAATGTTAGGTTACAAATGGGCAAAGCTTATATCTTTTAGTCACAGAACAACTGTAAAAGTAGACAGCTGTACTGGGGAGACGTCTCAAGTGTTGGGCAAAATTACTTGGTAATGTCTAGAAGTGATAAAAGTTGCTTTAGCTGGTTTCATTTTCTTTCCAGACTAGCGACTCCCTTGTTCATATGACAAATCTGAATAAAGAGGGAACCAATTTTCTAAGGCTCCCCAGTGATCTTCATAAAAATGCTTTTTTTCCCCCCCAACTTCTGGCTGAGCAATTTGAGGTAGGAATAGGGCTTGTAAATAAAAGAAAGTAATAAAAAGGAAACAGCAAGAACAGACTGATTTCCTTTGCTTAGGAATATCTCCAAGCATTTTTTTCATTTATTCTCTAGCCGGCTCTTGCATCCTGACTCTTTTTGAGAGGGGAATTATGAGAGTTGAATGTTGAATGAGGAGGATGGTTCTTGGTTTAGTAGAGCTGACTGCCAGCCTCGCTTTTCTCCCAGGGATAGAGTTCAGCACTTTCTAGCATTTTTATGAATTGATCCTGCCTGATTTCTGGGCTCTCCTTGGATTTGTCAGTAGACTTTATTTCTGACTTGAAAATTGCATTGTCTGTGTGCCAGAGCACGTCTCAAAGCAGTGTGGGTTTCCTAATGGATGAAGGGTTGACCCTTAGCAAGGATAGGTGAAATGGATTTTAAAGAACTTGAAGTTGTGCCATGCTTTTGTAGCATGAAATCTGTCTGGCAGTGGCAGCCACCATCATGATTCCCACACTATTTTCTGTAGCCTCTTTAAGATACTCCTGAAGAGGTACAGGTTTTACAAGCTTCTCAGAGTAAGGCTCTTTTCAGCCTTGGGAGCAGAGATTAAGCAGAAAACTGCTGCTATGGGTAGAAAACAGGACGCTATAGTTGTGTATCTTCAGCTAAGCAAGCTGTATAGAAAGCAAAGTGGGCTGCGTGAGGTGCAGGGTCCAAAACCAAAGGGATGGCTGAATGTCCGTGTGCTTCCCAGTGTGTGAGAGAGAAGCAAAGGGTACGAGGGGCAAAGGCCTGTGGCATGGAGGAGGGGGAGACTGCAATGGCATGGTACAGCTGGTGAGGCTGTAGTGGTCTCCATGTTGTATCACTGACCTTGGGACCACTTTAAAGTGAAAGCAAGCTCTCACGTGTGTCTCATTGGGTTACAGCTCTCTTGATGTGAAAGAGTTACATTTCATATGAGTCTGCAGTGCAGGCGCGCTTTCTGATATGCAGTATTTGGGTCTTGCTTTTGAAAGACTTTAGGTTGAAGATTGACTTTATTTTCATGAATAATTTGATAGTTTAATATGAATAGGTTTAAGCTTTTGTGTAGGAAGCTGCTAAGCCTGCCTGTTTGGTGTTCAAAATTTCTACTTGAGGGTGAGGTGTTTTTTCCTTTTGGTACTTTTATCTTCCCTTCAGTTGCTTCATACTTGTTATAACAAACATGTTCACTTGAAAATTTTATTTGGCTTCTCTTTTTGGGAGAGCTGATTTAGAGCAGGTCTTCCTTGGTTTTTGTATAAATATAACCTTGTAATACTTGACCCTGGGCCTCATCTTCTCTGTAGCATTATTTATTTTGAGTAATACTGGTGTCAAAACAGAAGTTGCACTACAAGAATTCAGAAGGAAAGATTCAAAGTCATTAGTAGGTACAATGATTATTAAGTACTCCCGCCTGTGAGTTGTGATGAGATATAAGGACATATTTGTGTTTCAGAAATGATGTTTTTTGCAAGTGTTTTGATGATAATGTAACATGTTATCAAAAAAATGCAAAACAGGTGTTTGCTCAGAGTAAGCAAACACAAGCTGAATGAAAGAGGATGAACAATTGTGCTTCACTCATCAACATGCTTGTAGAAAAATAGGAGGAGTCTAAGAGCAGGAGTTGGATTACTTGATTTTGTGTTATCGTGGGCAATATATAGTTTTTTATTGTGGTTTTATTTATGGTTTTGAATTTCTGTATTATATTTGGGCTGGGCTTTCATTTAGATCATAAAGCATTAGAATACTGTATCTTCATCTCTAATAATTATTCTGAAACTTCAGTTGTTTTCTACTTCAGTGATAACAATGAGAAAACACTGAACAAAAATTTCCCAATCCAACATCTTATAATCAGCACATGGTTAGTCAGATTAGTTTTATTCTGTCATTGCTGCAGAGATCTTGTGGTTGTGCAGAATATTATCTGGCTCTTATCTGTTTGTGTATTGTAGCATCTGTTCACTAACACAAGTGCAAAATCATTATTTACTATTCTAATGCAAGAAAGAGGTCCTGTAGCTTTTTGTGAATTTTGGACTCAGTTGAAGAATTGCTTTTCCTTGGTCCTGCCTTCTGGTTGGCACTTGTGTGTTACTTACAGTATGGTGTTTGGTACCAAGAAGCAGTTCTGCGTTGTTCAGTTGTCACTCTAGTTGAAGTTATTGTGCTTCTCAGTGTTGGAAACTAGTTTATATGAGAGCTTGATGTATGCCCTTGTGTACTGCTCATACTGATATTTCTGTGGCCAACTCTATGCAGATGACTGTACTGAGGTGAAAGACCCATTGAGTGTAATTCTACGTAGATAGATGCAGCTGATGATGTGATTGGAGCTCTAGGTGGGATAAAGCAAATAGTGTTTGATTTCAGTATAGGATTAGTTATTTTATTCTTTCTTAAACGGAAAGAACTCAGGTTATTCAAGTGTATAGATTAGGAATTTCAAAGTTGCTTAAATACTGGATTTCTTTTCTTGCAGCATATAACCAGGAAAGTGTGGAAGACGAAATTGCATCAGTTCTGCAGGAGCGCATAATGATTTTAGATGGAGGCATGGGTACTATGATCCAGCAGCATGCTCTGGCAGAAGGAGATTTCCGAGGGCATGAATTTAAAGATCATTCCAAGCCTCTGAAAGGCAATAATGACCTTCTGAGCATAACTCAGCCTGATATAATCTGTGACATACACAAGGTAGGTAGTTCTGTCTCTTGACAGCAGAAGGAAGCAGAATTTGGTCTCTGTGCTCCCCGTAAGCTTCTAGCTCTCCTGTCTCTTTAGGGATTAGGGAAGTGAGTGCTAGGTAGCCAAGTGAAAAAGAATGAACAGATTTGACCTTTCTGGTTAGATGACCATAGCATTTGTGTCTTTGTTTCTAATGTCACTTAGCGTTTTTTTAATATTCCTTTTTGTCTTGTGTTGCTGCTGCATTTCTGTTAATTGTAGATATTTTTTCCTTTTCTCCTCCTCAGGTAGTAGTGAAAATGCATCTAAGTAGGACAGATTTGAATTCTAGGTGCATGTTTCTGTAATTGTGTATTAAAGGGCTGTTAAATGTGGCTGCCTGAAGCAGACCTTTCCATAGGGAACAAAAGGCTTTCTAATGAGTATGTATGCTTCCATGTTCTTTTTTTCCTGGAATATTAATGTGTGGCACAGAGAATGAAACAGTTTATATGTGTTCATTAGAAATTTGCAAACAGATTTTATTATTTCCATATCTTCAGTTAGACTTAAAAACAAACAAAAAAAACAAACAAACAAAAAAAAAACAACCAACCAGACTTGAAAACAACAATAAAACTTTCTTAAGTCTTGTATTTCTTGAGTTGCAGATATTTCTAGGTCCTTCTGCAATAATTTGAACAATTGAAAAGCACTGCAACTAATTGATATTCAGTTGAGGCCTTACTTTTTTTTTCCAGATGTTTATTATAAAGATTTGTATGTCATTGTTTAGAATCATAATTGGTATGTGTTTGCAAACCTTAGTATTTATTCTATATTTTTGTATTTACATTCTGTCAGTCTTTGAATTTTAAGAAAGATGAGTTGAAAAGAATCTTTGACCTATCAAAATTTTAGGAATAAATATTTGTTGATTGAGTTCAGTCCCAAGACTGTCAACTGAGCTGTAATTGTGAACTTTGGAATTTCTGTAGGCTGCTGGGCTTGTACTGTTAATCAGAAAAGCTGGTTTAACAGTTGAATTCCACATAGTTATTAGAGTGTTAGAGATGTAGCTTGAGATTGAATATTTTAGGTCAAACCAAATGTAAAGTTGGATAATCACATAAGAGTTACGGATGTCACCCTGATGAGAAAGGAAAGGAGGAAAGCAATTGAGAGAGGTTATCAAAACGAAGGGCAGAATATAAAAAGGTATTTCAGTTTGCATTGATTTCAGTTTACTTCACTTGTAATTAGTCAGCCAAACAGCAGCTGAACACTTAATTATTTCATGAATATGGGTCATTAGTTAAACTTTAAATGTGATCTGCACAAAATGTAATTCTCCTAAGCTTATATTCTGTCACAATGCTGCCTTGTGCTGTAAAGTTCCCTTCATAACGTATAAATTTTCTAATCGTTTGCTGTTGTTTCACTGCTGCTTTTCCCAGGTCTGCTCACAGCAGCCCTTGGTAGCTGATGGTGACTGGATAACTCCCTGCTGTGTCCCTGTGTAAAAATCCAAAATGTTCTTCAGGTGCTGAAATTAATAGCTGGGGTGGTTCACTAAATGTCAATAGAATGTGTGATTGACACTAGAATTCTGGAAGGTGATTATATGGAACGCTTCTGTTGCTTTGGTCCCATGCCTTGAACTGAGTAACTGCCTTGAGAACTTGATCTCCTTTGATTTGGGCGGTGATTTGTGACTCTGTTTTTTCAACAGGTTGAGACAAAATAGATAGGTTGCCTTTGTTCCAGCTCTGTTCTGAAAATTTTGGAGACTTTTTTACTCTCTCATGTTTTTCAGGAATACTTGCTTGCAGGTGCTGACATCATTGAAACTAACACTTTCAGCAGCACTCGAGTTGCACAAGCTGACTATGGCCTTGAGCATTTGGTAAGAACTCTAAATTAATTATATGTTTAAATGTTTTTTAATATTTTGGTCTTAGCAGCCAGAATTAATTTATTTGCCAGGTCTGTCAAGACTGTTTATTGACTGCATGCTGTCTGTTGGGCCAGGTGGTAGGGTTGCAGCTCATTTCTGCAAAAATAGAAGGAGGACGATTATATTCTCTGTGTGTGACAGTTGTGGTATGCCTCTTGCTAATGGAAGCACAGGGAATAATGGTCTGTCCTAGATTTTGTTTGAGCAGTAGTTCTCAGTTCTGTGAATGTGATTGGTAGGCTTCAGTGCTTCTGAAGTATCAAGTGCCACAATGGAAATGTGTTTTTTCCTGGGTGTTGTCTGCACAGTTGACTCTCTGACCTGGAGGTCTGTTGCAGACAGGGTAGGGTTGTGTTGGTGTTAATGTGGAATTGCTTTCAATCTTGTGTATATCATACCTACTCTGTGGTATGTGTTCTGAAAATCAAAGGGATTTGCAAAAGAAAATAGTTGAAAGTATGCTACTTGAATAAAAATTGAGTTTAAAAGTAGGTTAATTTTATCCTCAAAGTTCTGTTCTTTAGCTTTTGTTGACTCAGAAGGATTTAATTATTACCTTACAAAATTAAATGTTCTGATAAGCAGCTGTAGGCTGACACATGTGGGATGAGATCAGCCATCTATCTTGCTGAGATGTATAAAGCTGTTCTATCACGTAGCCTTGAAAGGAACTTGTGTGTTTAATTTGTTATAAGCAGTCTTTAGAGTGTATTGCAAGCTTCAGAATGGAGGAGTTGTATTTCTTTCAGGGTGTATTACACTGTTTTGAGCTCAGGGTTTGTTTATAACTGTCTGTTATTGTTCTAGGCATATAGATTAAACAGAACCTCTGCACAAGTGGCCAGAAAAGCAGCAGATGATGTAACTGCTCAGACAGGTAAACTGTACTTAAGTTCTTATTCATTTGTTGTTTTGACCTGCCTTGCCACAATCTCTGAGATGTTACTAACCAGAGGAGGAATACAGTCTGCAGACATGAAAACTTCATTTTAGCGATAGCAACTGTTTTGTATCATAATTAATACCACAGGGATTTCAGTATGTTTACAGGATCTGGTACTTAATGTGATCTACAGTAAAGCTATCTTGAGCTTGGCTGTTTTAGACTGCAGGCAATGCATATGTGCTAGATGTGTTTTAGAGAAGACAGACTGAACAGCTTATAAGTTATGTAAGTTTGAAAGGTTTAATTCTTACAGAATTAGGATAGCTGATTATATGTGAACGTGGACTACCAATTACTTCTGGTGCAAATCTCGTGGTTTGACTCTACCCAGCAGATACTGGAATCTGCTTAATATCTGACCAACACCTGTAAATGTGCAGTCTTCTATTTTCAGGGCTTCGTGTGAGAAGATTATGACTCATTTCTACTTCTGTGTTTCAAGGACAAGGAATTTTGTCTTGTATTCTGGCATCAAATTCTATTTCAAACTAATGTGCTGTTGCAGATGAAAATCTTACTGTTGTAATTCATCCTATGCAGTAAAAAATGTAAGATTTGAAATACGCTTTAAAAAAAAAAAGAAAAGAAAAAGAAACACAGCACTTTTAAAATTTTACGAACGCATGCCAGACCATTCAGATCATGTTATTTAACAAAAAATACCAGGATAGTTCTATGCTGTGCATAGGTAGTTGAGTGAGGCTTCGTATATCAAAGAAAAGTGATACTAAAAGAAAAACAAATTGAGCCAATAGCTTATGATTGTCTTTTGCACAGACATTCTTCTGTCTTATATATGTGGATTGAACATCTTGGATAGAATTAAAACAGAAAAAGTTGTCTGTACTGGGTGATCTTGTGTGTTAACCAAAGGCCTGGTTTAAGAATAGTTTGATAGTTCTTGATCTTTTTTTTTTGCTTTGAGAAGGCTATCACTGTAGAACTAGAGGTACTGTATTTTATTTTTCTTCTTCTGCATGTTGGTTTAGGAGTTAAGAGATATGTTGCTGGATCAATGGGTCCAACAAATAGGACACTTTCAGTGTCACCATCTGTGGAGAGACCAGATTACAGGAACATAAGTAAGTATTTATAACCATTAAATTACTTGATTTGGGTGATAGATTGAAACAGATACCTCCAGGTGAAGTAAACATAATTCCTGTTTTATAGCTTTTGATGAACTGGTTGAAGCCTATACAGAACAAGCCAAAGGACTTTTGGATGGAGGAGTAGATATCATGTTAATAGAAACCATCTTTGATACAGCCAATGCCAAGGTGAGGCTTGTGGGGAAAAAAATATAAATTGGTTATATAAATAATTAGTGTACTACCTAAGGAAATTCAATATGGTACTTGAAAGAGCAATCAGCAACTGCTTATTAAATATGTGTCAGGACTAACATGAAGAAAGGAAATATTTTTTTAATGATAAAACAGCCTTTTCCAGAATTTTTCTCTCAATATGTGCTGTTAATATCTTCCTAGCTGTTTGTACCAGCTGTTCTCTTATTCCCAGGAGCTGTGCTCTATTGCAGAACATCTCCAAATGCATTTGATATTTTTATTCTTCAGTATAAGCAAATCTGGTATATTTGTGGTGCACATTGGAGAGGGGCTGTCCAGTGTATGTGACTGGGGGAGTGGGAAAGCTTGCAATGGTTTTTTGTTTGTTTGTTTGTTTTTGAGGGAACTTGATACTGCCTTCAAATTTAAAAAACAAAAATTAGGAGTAGAGGATTAGGAGGATAGGGAGGATAAAATATTTCTTAAAATTATTCAGTGTAGTAATAGACTTGCTATGGGGCTTAAAACTTGCAATTCTATATAGAAAAGTCAGACTGGATAAGCAAACAGCATTTCTTCAGGCTTCTGCCATGGGCTGATTAACATGCAGTGTTATGACTCATCCTTTACAGATATGACCCGTCATCGTGGAGTTTTGGCTAGGACTCCATAGTTTTAACACTGTGCTGAAGGAAGTTCATATTCACGTGCAACGTTCTTATCCTAAGTAGGCAAGCAATTTTCAGGAACTTGAAGGGGTCATGTCAATCTTTACTGTTAAGATTTGTGTTGGTCAAAGTTCTTTGCAAACTGTATGTCTAGATAGATTCAAGAGCAGTGAATGTGTACAAAAAGTAGTACATATAACTTGTGTTTGGGGCAAGGGTTGTGCTGCAGACTGGAGGGAGAACTATGTGCTGATGTGATTTGGAGTTCACAAGCATCTGGTTCTCATTTGGTTATCCCACAATACTTGTTTTATACCTGTTACCAAAATGTGTTTGAAAATCTAGAAGATATTAGAGATAAGGAGAAAGCCTCTTGATTGTGGTGAGATTACAGGCAGTATTGGGGTTGCAAGTTGCATGAACAGCCATAAAAGTAACTAAAAATATTAATGAAAACAAAAGCTTACCTGAACAAACAAAAAATCCCAACAAACAGAAGAACCACCCCTAAAACCCGTTAATAGTTTTGCAATTTATTCTTCTCTAGGCAGCTCTTTTTGCACTCCACAAGTTGTTTGAGGAAGAATACACTCCTCGACCCATATTTGTAAGTAATTTGTATAGTACTTAATATTTTACGTATATATAAGCTAGATTTGTGAACTAGATGGTAGTTCAGTAAACCCTTCTGAAATCTGTCTGGAAATGAACGAAATCAGTGTCTTGGAAAAGTACATTTTTGTGATTGTGAACGGAGAAACTTTAATGTGCAGGGCTTTATCAAATTAGTCTTAGCTGTGTTCAACTAATTAAAATAAGCCTAACCCTACTTTGGTTGTCTCATCACTTTGAGTGGACTATAGGTTCATCTGTTCTGATTTTCAGCATTTCAGCCTTTTAAATTCTTGCTTTTATTGATTTAATTCTTCTCTCTGTTCACTTGGTAATTAGGTTTCTGGAACCATCGTAGATAAGAGTGGGCGCACCCTCTCGGGCCAGACAGGAGAGGCATTCGTCATTAGTGTTTCACACAGTAAGCCACTTTGGTAAGGAAATGTATCTCTTGCTTAGTAAGTAGTTTGTAGAATGTGATTCTTTCTTATTTTGACCCCTTGTTCATAGTGAAATGGAAGTTACACTAACAGTTTTCAATTTTATCGCGTGTATTGCTATTTAGTTCTGCTATGGTTCCCTCAGCAGAAGTTATGTTTCCAAAGAACACTGAACTTTAAAACATTGCTGTAAATAATTTGGTGTGCTGTGTTTGTAACAACCTGGAAATCACAAGTAGGTCGAAGCATTTAAAAAAAAAAAAAAATTCTGGCATCTCTTACTATCTCAGATTGTGCAAGAAGCTAATCCCTGGTGGGCAGAACATACATCTTCTTAGAGGGAAGCAGTGTCAGCTCAAAATATCTCAGGATGGATCGCAAGACAAAATAGTGAGATTTCATTCCAGTGTTCTTTTTACTGAATTTTTACAAAATTGTGTTTTTCTCCAAGATGTGCATTTTGGTTTTGAGAGCTCCTGACTCTACCGCTTAACTCCTGTTCTTATCTGTTGAGGCCAGAAGGAAAAAAAAAAAAAAAGTATGAGATTAAGACTTATGAAGATGCATACTAGTAGCAGATTTTGGCCATTGTACAAAGTCTTGCATATTAATTTGAATACTATTTCCTATTTCTCTATTCTGTGTTTCTATTCTTTTTCTACTTTTCTACTTTCTTCTACTTTTTCTTTCAGGTTGGTTCTTCTCACACAAATTTATGAAGAAAATATATATTTTTTCCTAAGTTATTTTACTTAAAATATGTAATTCGGTATTAGCAGTGCATACTATGCACGTTGTGATGAGCCATTGTTTGTTTTTACAACAAAATTCCAGTGAAAATGCACAATCTGTCATCTCAGTGATACAAAAGCAGAAGACTGCATTCACAGTTTTACTGACTGCCCTTGAGGCTTCACTTTCCCAGACCAGACGGTGCTCCAGAAGTAACATATGGAGCCTCTTGGAACAGAGTAGTAGTTGACTCTTTTGCTCAGCATCACAGTTTAGTGATATGTATTTGGCATATGTCTATCTCAGATAAGATTGCTCGTAACTGTCTTCTCTCTGAAGGGCAGAGAAGGGCACTGGAGCAGAAATTAAGGATTTGTTAAATAAATTTGTTAAATAAAGCTATCTTATATGTCTGAATGCTTAGGGCTTGTTTCCCATTTGTGCAAAGGCTGCTACACAGCACTGTGGCAGAAGGTTCTTAGTTGTGGGAGCAGACTGCATTTAACAGTTCATCTTGGCAGATTGAGATTGCGAGTCTTCAGGGTTTAGGAAAAAGCTGATCAGACATAGTATCCTAGGAATCATGTTCATGCTTGTAGGGGCCTGTTCACATATTTCCTTTTTGGTTTTGTATTTCTTGTTCAGGGTGATGCATTGTCCTTCAGTCGGTTTGGTTTGGGGTCTGCCTAAAACATGTGTCCTCTGTTTAGTTGACAAGATAGCGGCTGAGAAATGCGTGAACTGTTACTATAAGTGCTGAAGGATGTGTTGCCAGATGCGTGCTGCAAAGGAAGCTCAGGTGTGGAATGAGTTTTGTTTGTGTTATTGCTACTGTGTTAAGATATATCCTGAGTTCAGGACTCTCATGTGGTGTTTGTTCTGGTCCCAAGGGCACTCTGCAGTCTTAGCTTTCACAGAAGCTGATGTATCACTTATATGAAGCAACGAGCAAGGAAGGGAGATAAAATTCAGGATGATGTTGTGATGATTATTACTTCTTTCAGCAGCACTGTAAACATCTTTCAGGTTTTACTGTGCTTTTAGGATGGTTTCTAGAAACCAGGATCACAATGAAAAAGATCTCTTATGTACTTTCTGAAATATAAATTTTCGCTTCTAATATCAATACAGACATTTTGAGTAAAAACTGCATTTTTGTATGTGTGGCTGAATGAAGGAAAACATGATTGTTCCACTTATGTCAGTAGAATTGTGAGAGCTTTAGTCACGCAAAGACTACAGCAGAAGCTGTAGTTCTATCTGCGTCACTAAGATGTAAAATAATGTGCTGAGCAGATTCAGTTGCCCAAACTTAGTGCTGCTTTGAGGTGTCCTGGGGGATGCACTCAGTGTCTTCCAAAGTTGACATAATTTATGTATAATTTCTAAGCAGAATTATTGAGTTCGTGGCTTGAAGCAATTCTTCCTCTTCCAACCTTTTTTTTTTATTCCTTAGAACAAGGCTCTTTTTCAGTCTGTTGTTCTCATTACACATGTTCTCTTTTGCATTTAGAAAATAGGTATGTTGCTGTAGTTTGAACTGAACTTGGTAACGGATGTTAAAAATAAGAAGGGACTCTTCGGGTAAATATGTCAGAAGAGACAGGCCAAAGACAGCATACCTTCTCTGCTAAATGAGAAAGGAGAACTGGCTGTAACAGATACGGATAAGGCTGAGGTACTCAATGAGTTATTTGCCTCAGTCTTCACTGGGAGCCAGGAATCCCACATTCCTGAACATGTAGGTGGGAAATGGGGCAGCAAACACCTCCCCACTGTAAGGATTGTGACCAACTCATGAGACTGGATGTGCACAATTCCATGGAGCTGGATGACATGCATCCCAGGGTTCTAAGGGAGCTGGCTGATGTGGTTGCCAAGCCACTTGCCATCATGTTTGAAAAGTCCCAGGGGACTGAAAAAAAGAAGGCATCACTCCCATTTACAGGAAGGAGAGGAAGGAGGACCTGAGGAACTACGGGCTGGTGAGCCTCACTTCTGTGCCCAGGAAGATCATGGAGCAGACACTCCTGGAAAACATGTTAAGGCATGAGGAACAAGTGGGTGATCCAAGACAGCCAGCATGGCTTCACTGAGGGAAGGTCAGGGAAGGACCAATCTGATGGCCTTCTGTGGTGGAGTGACAATACTGGTGGACAAAGAGAAGACAACTCATGTCATCTACCAGGACTTTTACAAAGCCTTTAACATGTTCCCCCACCACATCCTTACCTCTGAATTGGAGAATTTGAAGGGTATGCTATTTGATGGAGAAGGAATGGATTGCAAGGTTGCAGTCAGAGGGCTGTGGTCAGTGGATTTGTGTCCAGGTGAAGGCCATTAATGAGCGGTGTCCCCCAGGGGTCCATCTTGGGATCACTACCCTTTAACATCTTTATCAATGACATGGATGGTGGGATTGAGTGCACTTTCAGCAAGTTTAATGGTGGCACTAAGCTGAGCTGTACAGTTTATAAAGCAGAAGGAAGAGATGCCATCCAGAGGGACCTTGATAAATTCAAAAGGTGGGCTCTTGTGAACCTAATGAGGTTCAACGAAGCAAAGTGCAAGGATTTGCACTTGGGTCAAGATAATCCCAGATATGTATGAAGACTGGGAGAAGAACTCCTCAAGAGTAGCCCTACTGAATATAACTTAGAGGTCCTGCTGAGTGAAAAACTAAACATAAGTCAGCAGCCCGGAAGGCCAGTGGTACCTTGAGTTCCATTAGAAGAGAGGTGGCCAGCAGGGAGTTGATTGTCTCTCTCTACTCTGCCCTCGTGAAGCCCCAGCTGGTGTACTGCATCCAAGTCTGGTGCTCCTAACACAGAAAAGGTGTGGAGATTTTGAAGAGGGTCACGAAGATGATCTAGGGGCTGGATCACTTCTGCAAAGACAGGCTGAATGAACTGGAGTTGTTCAGCCTGAAAAAGAGAAAGCTGCAGGGAGACCTCATCATGGCCTTCCAATATCTAAAGGAAGTTTATAAACATGAGGTAAATCAACTTTTTACCCAGGTAGATACTTATAGGATGAGGCAGAGTGGTTTTAAACTAAAAGAGGGAAGCTTTAGATTAGAAGTTGGGGGAAATTTTTTTACCAAGAGAGTGGTGAGGTGATGGAACAGGTTTCCCAGAAAGACTGTGGATATGCTGTCCCTGGAGATATTTAAGGCAGGTTGGTAGGGCCCTGGGCAATCTGATGCAGTAGTTGATGTAGCTGTTAGAACTCCATACTTGAGGTCCTTTCCAACTCAAGCCTTCTATCATTCTATGCAGTTGCTTTCAGGATGATGTCTCTTTACTCCTTAATTGTGAAACAGAATTTTGATTTACTATTCCCATTTCAATTCAGACTTGTCTCCTTCCCCTTTGCCCTTTTCTTGTTTCTTATGATTCTCCTTTTGCACAGGTTTGTTTTATAGATGGAAATTAAATTAATTAAAGAAAGGGGAGATCAGACTGGTTTTCTTGAAGATGGCTGTGTGAATCAGTTGTTTCACTACTAACATTCATTTATCTTGTGTGTAACTTTATCTGACATTTTAATTAAAAAAAAAAAAAAAAACCAACAGTATTTAAAATTTTATCTTTCAGCATTGGCTTAAATTGTGCTTTAGGAGCGGTTGAAATGAGACCATTCATTGAAACAATTGGAAAATGTACAGCAGCATATGTCATCTGTTACCCCAATGCAGGTGTGTTATGTGTGCATGCTGCTATACTTAGAGGGGGAAGAACTGTAACAATTGCATCTCATGGTATATAAGAGCTGAACTACCTTGAGAAATTACTGTTCCTGCCATTAAGAAGAGTTTAACAATTTTCTAAACTGCTTAAAATAGCTATTGTTGGTTCTGTGACAGTGAATCTAGAATGCTCTCTCGTGTGATTAATAGTCTGTGAGTAATGATTCCAAGTGTGATGAGGAATTCTAGTCTTCATATAAGTGTAGCTTTTTAAAGTATGTCTTTAATGGAATATAGTTCTGTTCTGGGGGGCTTTAACAAGTTGTAATGCAAAGAAAATTATTTTTCAAGGTCTTCCCAATACTTTTGGTGGTTATGATGAAACTCCAGAAGTGACTGCAAAGCACATAAAGGTATACAGTTTTTCTTGTGAAAGTGTCATAATTAATCTGCTTGTAGACAACAGTTCTTTGCTTATATTGGGTGCTTATTTGTTACAGTACTGTTTCTTTTCCTCATTTGGCCCTGAATGTCAGTTTGATTCTTTATAGACAGTTTATTGAATGATAGTGCATTCAGGATACTGGGTTCGGACAAGCTACTTAAGAAACTGAAAACTGTTTTCTCTTTGATTTGAGTAGCCTTCTTGCAGCTTTATCTGTGGATATTACTCATCTGTGCTTCTACATGGTTACTTTCCTGTTTTGGAGTCATTCAAAAAGCTGAGTAGTTTTTATAAACTTGGTGAAGTTTTACAGAGTTGTTTGGGTAGAATACCTGATGCTTGAGGTGTTCCAGTGCAAAGTGTCTTTTCAAGTGCTACTTGATAAGTGCAGGACAGAACTATGTGGCCAGTGTTGGAAAAACACAGTATCTGTTGCGTGTTAATTCCATTTTATGCTGTAGTACATGTGGTCTTTGATATTCATGTAAGTTTTTATCTGGGGCTTCACTATAAAATAGACCAGTTTCAGATCTAGTTTCCTAAAATTAGGTGTTGGAATTTCTGGGTAGCTCTGGGTGTCCGCATTTCAGAACAAATTCTAAAGAGCAGAAATAATATTTGTTTCTTCAACTATTTTTTTTTTTTTTTTTTTTTGGTCTTGTGATCCCCAGAATTGCTTAAAGTTTAGGGGGGAGAAGAAAAAAAAAAAGAAAAAGCATATATCAGTATATGTGTGTGTGTGTGCATATACGTATAAATGTGTTATATATTTTTATAAGATGCCTGTATTAACTTAAAATTAAATTCTCTGTTTTCCTCCTTTTTGCAGAATTTTGCATTGGATGGTTTGGTCAACATAGTTGGAGGTTGCTGTGGTACTACACCAGCACATATCAGGTATCTAATGAGCTGTGACTTAAGGTGCACTAGAAATTAAATTAAATGCTGCTTCTGAGGAGCAATATACCACGGCTTCTTACAGTTTTCTGGGAAGATGGATGACTATAAAAAGAAAAAAAAAAAAGCAATACATGGAGCAGAACCTGGCTTTCATAGTAATGTCTCATGAAGAATAAGTAGAGACATGGTTCAAACAGAGATTATACCTGTGCTGTTTTATTTTCTTGAGATTCTTGTTCTATAATTATTCTTCCTTGTTCACCATTTGATAGAATAGACTTCCTATCTTTTCTTCATTACTCTGTGTGTTCTTTCTTTGAGTGCTTTCTGGCACTCTTACTCGTAATAAAACTTCAGGTTTCCTTTGATAGTTGAAGAAATTGTAGCGGTGTGCTGGGGGAGTGTATGAACAAGAGATCTGGGAATGTTGTTCATCTGTGTTTGTTATTCATTTGCGCTTCTATGTTGCTACTTTTCTGTTGGGAAATCGTTCAGAAAGCTGAGCAGTTTTTATGAACTTGGAATGTGGAATGGGAATGTTGAATAACAGCTCTGTTGATTGTCCTGGCCCCTCAGAAAGATCGTTTCTCATCTTTCTTACTATAAGTAGGTCAGTGGAAAAACTTCCCTTTTTCCACCTAGGCTTAAAAGAGAAGGGGCTCTTATGGTTTATTTTTATTCTGATAACAAACTGAGAGGCATGTAGAGGACAGCATGTGTCACTTCTGCCTGGAGCAAAGAGAAAGATGGTAACTCATGATCATCATGAGTCATTCCAGCATCCAAGAAAAAAATCTCAGCTAAGAACAATGTTTACCACTTGTTTTTTTTGTTTCTCTCGGCAATTATGTGGCTTTGGTAAATTAGGAATACAGTAAGTCAGCATGATTGAAGTGAGGGCTGGTGTGGTATTACATAAATTTTCCCACTGGCATAATATTTTTGCATTCCGTATTTGATAGATCTTTATTTTTGTAGGTTCCTTGCATATAGTGGTAATAGGATCTTCTAATAGTATGTTTTTGACTTTAGCTGCACAAAGTGAAACGTGCTGAGTAGTCTTGTGTGCTACAGGCTATTATATGTCTAGCATATTACGGTTGAGTATTGGTTAGTGTTCAATTTTAATCAAAAACTTTCCTATTTATTTTCCACTCTCTAACGCAGGGAAATTGCTGAAGCTGTAAAATTATGTAAGCCTCGTGTTCCACCTTCTCTCTCTCAAGGATATATGCTGCTGTCAGGTATAATAGGATGTGGCTTTATAACTCAAGCAGCCTTACTTTATACATTAATTAAACTGTTTTCTCCTGATCGGAATGGCACTATGAGTTTCTGATTCTAACCGAATCCAGCAAGCTTACAATGTACAAGTTTATCTAAATCGTACTTATTGCATTATTGTAACTTATATTTATTGTATAATATAATCAAGCCAACAAATTTTACTCAGAAAATCTCAAATATTTTGTAGTGTTGAGTATCTTTAACTCTCCTGCACTGCGAACTAAAGATAAGCTGAGAGAAATCAGGTAATCTGACTGTAGCTGGTGACAGAGTTGGGAAGAGATCCTTGTTCACCTGCTGTGAGGCAGCGGCCCTTTTTTGCCTCGGGTGTGGGGACACTTGTACTGGGATAGCGTTGCAGTAACACAGATCTAGAACATCTTTTGTTTTAGATAAAGCTGAGTCTGTATGTTAATGAGCCTTTCTCTGAAGTCTTCAATTTAAACAGTTCCTTCCATATAGGTAAATTACTTTGTTATAAATTAAATCACGATTAGCTCATGATTTCATCTAGTAGCCTACTCTGTTCTGCCATAAAGTTTGCTTGTCTCTGAGTTACCTGCTATGCAAAGTTCCTCCTTGGCTGGTTTATTCTGAATTTAGGATTTTGGATAAGAGATGTCCTTGTTTCTCTGCCAGTTCAGTGGGCTCTTTCTCTGGTCATGTTATCATGAGATAATGTAGTAAGAAACTGAGACAAGTTGTGTGTGTATCTGCATATGCACAGAAGCCCAGAGGATCATTGCTTTGTGACATTTATTTTGGACAGATTATCATAGAATTGTGAGTTGGAAGGGACCTTTAAAGACCATCTAGTCCAACTCCCCTGCAATGAATAGGGTCATCTACAGCTAGATTGGGTGCTCAGAGTCCCATCCAGCCTGATTTTGGGTGTCTCTAAGGACAGGACATCAACCTCATTTCTGGGTAACTGGTACCAGTGCCTCACCACTCTTATTGTATTAAATGTCTTCCTTATATCCAATCTAAATCTTCCCTGTTCTATTTCCACTTGTCCTCGTATGTCTTGTTGATTGGATGAATCATTGAGGAAGAACAGAAACATTTGGTGTTTGCTGGAAGTTGCTTTGTTGTATCTCATTGCCAGTTGTTCAGTAGACCTGTGCATGCCCTGGTGTGCTGAGAAATCACTATTAAAGTAATAGAAACTTCTGATTTATGGCATAGATGAATGCTATTGTTTTTCGTGCAGTGTTTTCTTTTATATTTTTGCAAATATGTTCAAAAATATCTTTTCAAGGTCTGGAGCCATTCAGGATTGGGCCATACACCAACTTTGTTAATATTGGCGAACGCTGCAATGTTGCAGGATCACGGAAGTTTGCTACACTCATCATGGCAGGCAACTATGAAGTACAAATTTTAACAATTTTAATAGATGGTGTTCTCAATTTATTTATGCTTTTTCGTTATTCCATTGTATTGTGTTATTAGTAGTTTGTTTTGCTGGCAAAAAGTGCCATTCTACAAAAGTAAGAAAACAAGGAGAATGAATTTTCTTACTACCCTTTGCTTCTGAGCTTACTGGCTCCTAATTAATTGTGCAAGAGCAGCCTTACAAACTTTTTTTGTTAGTTTGCTTTGATAAGTGTTACAGTAAACATGACTTTACATTTTGAATTAAACTGTTCAGCAGACCAGTCTACACAATATACGGTGCTGTATCTAGGAGCAGATTTGCAGAGGAGAGGAAATTGCTCTTACTTCCAACCTGTGCAGTATGTCTGATTTGGAATAGTTTGCAGTACTGTGCAGCCCTCTTTATTTCCATCTAATCTCCGATCTGGTCAGCGTTTTGTTTGCATCTGATGTGTATATACTTTGATCCACCATGCTAAATGAGAGTTGTTACAGAAAAAGATGTTTAGACAGTAATTGGTATCTTGAAACAGCGGAAGGGCAGGAATGTGAAGACCAGAGGGCTCATTCTTTAAGTGTGTCAGTTGTTACTGTTACATTCAAACAAGCAGTAGAATAACATTTCTTGGCAGCTGAGATTCTGCCCTGAAGTATGCTTTGCTCTTGATGCAATCAAAACTAAAGCCTTAGTTTGCTTGTTAGAAAGTCTGACTCTTAAGCTCTTAGAAGTCATGAAGCAGGTTTGACCTATTTAATATGGAAAACTTCAAACACTGGTTGTCAGGGTCCATGAACAGCTGTAAAACTTTTTTTTTCTTGCCTGTTATAGTGACTAAAAAAGAGAAAGGGAGCTGAGAGTCCTGGATATTTGGTCTGAAGGGGAAGTTTTAGTTTCTCAATGCTTGGTGATGATTCTGCAGATGGAAAAAAATGCCAAATAACCTCCAAAAATAAACTACTCTGTGTTATAAAAGAGTGTAGCTTGTGATGCCGAAGACCCTTATTCGATACTGTCACAGAGTCTGTTTTCCTGTAATCATGTGCAATCAGAAGTCCTTGTTACCATGCAAATCTTAGCTCTTTCAATTACGTGTATGACCAGCTGTCTAAAATCAATGCCACATTAAATTTACGTTGTCATGTTTTTGTGAACAAAGTAGTTATCAGTTGTGCTGTGCTAGCAACTTTTGTTACACTGCTGTATATAATAAGTCACTTCCTTATTATTTTTTGGACTGTCCTGTAAACTCCTATTTTTTTTATTTTGATAATTTGTAGATCTATGCATTTATTTTGGAGAAGTTAAATGTGATGGTGAGAATGAGTAGGCTGTATTCTGCTGACTGCTTTTTGGTTTAAAATCTCTTCTTTAGGAAGCCCTGACTGTAGCCAAATCCCAAGTTGAGATGGGAGCCCAGATTCTTGACATCAATATGGATGATGGGATGCTGGATGGACCTTCTGCAATGACTAGATTTTGTAACTTGATTTCTTCAGAACCTGATATTGCAAAGGTTGTAATGGAGTCACTCCAAAGCACACTACAGTAGAGATCACTTTGAGTTGGAATTTGCCTTTCAGAAAATTTTCATTTATTATCCAGTTTAGATGCTTAACACTCAGATATAGATGTTACCCAGTGGCAGAAAGGTATCTTAGTAGGGAAGGCGTCTGAAGGGAATTGAGATTTTAACAATCTGTATCCAATTTCAGCTAGGCGTATGCCATTCTTTTTCATTAGTTAGAGCAACTTAGTATAGGTTGCTCTTGCAGCAGTTATGAGTATAAAGGAATTGTCATAGAAATTCTTGAGTTAAACTTGCTCTGAGTTTTGTGTTTAAAAAAAGGGTATCTACAAACACCGTCTGAAAATTTGGTATTCATAAATGCTGGTAAATGTGTGTGCATTTTTATGTCCAAATAAAGCAAACAAGATATGAAACACTAAACTCATAACTTGTATGTATCCCATTGTTCATCTTTCTGTTCTTTATAGGTGCCACTATGCATTGATTCTTCAAATTTTTCAGTGATTGAAGCTGGCTTGAAATGCTGCCAAGGAAAATGCATTGTAAACAGCATCAGTCTGAAGGAAGGTGAAGAAGACTTTCTAGAGAAAGCAAAGAAAATCAAATTGTATGGGGCAGCTGTGGTTGTCATGGCTTTTGATGAAGTTGGTCAGGTGAGTGTTACAGGAAGGCTTTTTTTTTTTTTTTTTTTTGGAGTGTAAGTCTTCCTTACTCCTCTGCAAGACAAGGTTGTTTTGTTTCATTGGCACTGGTGATATAAAGAGATTTATATGTAGTCTTAGTAGGTGTTTCTTTTACTGATTGCATGCTTGAGGAACTTCGTTCTGCTTCAGAGGTAGTTCTGCTAGCACAGATATGTCTCTTGCTCTTCCACTATGCTTCCTTCCTTCAGATAATATTTCTTTTAGTTCAGAAACTGAGTTTTGAATATGAATGGAATCTCTGGATTCATTTAGTCATTTTAAAAAACGCATATTAAACTTCACATCAGATGGTGGAATAGGAGCAAAATTATTTTCAGTAAGTTCAATCAAAGCTCTAATGAAGGTGGGGTGTTAGTGATGTCTTTAGTTAAAAAAAGAAATAATTAAAATCTTGTATTTGTTTTCTAATGCTTATGATATTGAGACTGGGATTCTGTATTCTTGAGCCAGTTTAATTGTAAATGATTTCTGGCAGGCTTTATATTTTGTGCTGTGTGTAACTTTCACATCAGAATTCTTTTTCTTCACCAGGCAACAGAAACAGAAACCAAGATTGCAATCTGCTCCAGAGCATACCACCTCCTTGTGGAAAAAGTACACTTCAATCCAAATGATATAATATTTGACCCTAATATTTTGACCATAGGGACTGGAATGGAAGAACATAACCTATATGCCATTAATTTTATCAATGCTACTAAAACCATAAAAGTGAGTTTTAAGCTTATTTTAACTCAAAGTATTTTATTGGGGTTATTTAAAAGGAAAGCAAACAAAGACTACCAGCACCACCAACAAAAATCATCACTGCAAATAACAGCCATTTTAAAGTACCACGGGGACTATTCACCTGGAGTGGAGCCAGTTCCCAGTATTGCTGTATTTCCAGAACAGTTTTAAATACTTTGATTAATATTTTTCAATCTGTTAACTTTAATGTTACTTTAACTTTAATACTATATTAATTAAAGAAAGTAATAATTGCATTCATTGTTCTAGCCAAAGGTTTTCTTTGAAGGCTTGCAAAGGTTGTCCTTTTAACGTAATTTCAGTTACTGGTGCAGTTTTGTGCCATTACCTGACCTTTTATTTAGATAAAATTTGTGTAAGAAAGAACAATAATGAAGAAAATCGCCTGAATACAGCTAAGCAGCCAACTAGATCAGTCTGGAGATGCTCTGTCAGTAGCAGTCTAGGGTTTGAACACCTTCACAGGATATTTTGTCACCCCTCCTGTTTCAAGAGGAGAGGCCTGTCAGGGGAATGGGAGAGCCACAGTAGTTCAGCAAGGGGGACATCTGGAATGCTCCTGAGGGACAACCTGTGTATTTAGAATAGTACCAATGAGAATGATGGGAGTTATTTACATGTAGCTGGAGTAGATCTTTCCTTTTTGTTTGTAGCTTTTCCTGCAGATATTTTAACTTCTTTCTTTGACTTCGAATAATTAGAAGGATCTGGAACAGGGAAAAGGGTGCATAGCCAGTGCATCATCACTGAGGTGCCCAGCTCTTTTATGACTGAATGCTGTGCTTAAGTTTCTTTTTTGGAAAGCTTTTTTTCTAAAACACTGTGTGCAATTCCCACAGGAAACACTGCCAGGTGTCAGAATAAGTGGGGGTCTTTCCAATCTGTCTTTCTCCTTTCGAGGAATGGATGCCATTCGAGAAGCAATGCATGGGGTGTTCCTATACCATGCAATTCGGGTATGATATGTGTTGGCTTCCATATATTTGTGCTTGGCAAATGCAATGCTGCATCTGACAGCTCTGTTTGGGGGGAATTCCTGTATGATGGTGGGTTTTTTTGTTTGTTTTGTTTTGTTTTTTTTTAGTGTGGCATGGATATGGGAATTGTGAATGCTGGGAATCTGCCGGTGTATGATGACATCCACAAGGAATTGCTACAGCTATGTGAGAATCTAATCTGGAACAAAGATCCCGATGCGACAGAGAAGCTTCTACATTATGCTCAGGTAACTTCAAATTTTAAATTTTGAATAGCTTTTAGCTTAACACCTGGGCTTTAATGCTGGTGATAGCTAAATGAGCCTCTGAAATACATGTCTGTCAATCCAAAGGTAAGTATTAGAAGTTGCTGCTGCTGCTACAAGTAGTTGCATTATTAGTATAGAATAAAATGTAAACTCTGTAACAGATTGAGCCCATCAGATTTTAAAGTTGCCATAAAAGATCCAAGAAAATAAAATCGGGAATGGCCAACCCACAGCCAAATCAAATTGTGGAGCTGGAGCATAATTGGAAAGCATGCTGTGAGAGGCAGAGAGTAAACCTATCTCACTAGTGGTGATAGCTTGCTTGGAGTATATGTAAAAGGTCAATATCCTGGCTTCCAGTTCAAGTTACTCATGTCAGTGAGGATCAGCTGTTAGGTAATTTTGAGATCCTGTCATGGTAATGTTAGTAAAAGACATTAAGATTTCCAGTTTATAAGCCACCGGATTATGAGGCAGAGTATGTGAGGATTGGAGCCCACCTATGTATGTGGATGACAAACAGTAGTTCTTGTAGATCTTCAGATTGAAAAACGTATCTGTGATATGGAGTAACATAACCTATTGCAGCAGTAACTGAATTATGCCAAATTAATTAGGTTTTTAACATGAAGTGTCATGTGTGGGTCAGAAATCAATGTGAATTACATTCCCAGAATTAAAACCCAAAGGATTAATAATTCCATCATTTTTTAGGAGTGTGAAAGTTACTAGAACTCTTCCCTTTCCACACCTTCACTTCCACTTTGTTTACATCTTTGCTGAGGTCAGTACTCTCTGGGATATAAACCTACGAAGTGTTTGCAATACATCATGTGTGTTTGCAGTGTGGTTTGCATGTATATATGAACAAGAAACATTTTAGAATAATCTGAAATTATTTTGTGGGTCAGTGCTTAGTTATCTCCATTTCTTTAAAAGTGAAATCCATAGATGTAGCTTTTGTGCTGATAAGCTCCTGTGGAAGTCTATTTTTCTGTTCAGAATCATGCCCAAGGAGGAAAAAAAGTGATACAAACTGATGAATGGCGGAACAGCACTGTGGAGGAAAGACTGGAATATGCTCTTGTAAAAGTGAGTATGTGCAGAAGGTTGTCCTACCCAAGCGAATGGTCCATGGCTTTTAGAGATGTATAATTTCAGCTCCTATTCTATAAGGACTACTCTTGTCTTAAAAACTTCCCAGCTGCTATTGTTTTAAAAGTTATTAAGAATAAACACCAATTAAATAAAGTAATGAACAAAGAATTACTGTGATTTTTCTTTAAACTTCAGAAATTGATGTCCATGACTTTTAAAGTCTTATTCTGGCTGGTGTTAGAACATGCTTTGGGTGGTTTGGTGTTGTTTTTTTTTAGTTGTTGTTTGTTTCTGGTAGAGGTTTTTTAGTGTGTGTGGTTTAACAAAACTGCACTGAGTTGCACTTGTGCTGAGGGAGCTTTTCATGTAAATGCGTGGTTCTGTTACGATATGATTTAGAAAAATAAACCCACTAATACTGGATATGATTACTTGGAATAACTTGTTCCCCAGAACTATAGTCTTTTGCTTGGTAAGGAAACTTACTGTAGTTACACATTTGAGTTGCTCTTAAAGTCTAGAAATACCTAAGGTTATTTTTTTGTGTGGGGTTGTTTTGTTTTGGGTTTTGTGGTGGTTGGTTGTTTTTTTTTTTTTTTTTTTTCCTCGTATGATGGCAGCTAAATATAAGTTTGTTTTTTTATTTTAGAATGATAAAAGCTTTTCTTTTTCTTACTCAGGGCATAGAGAAGTATGTCACTGCAGATACAGAAGAAGCAAGATTAAATCTGGAAAAATACCCTAGACCTCTAAATGTAATTGAAGGGCCTTTGATGAATGGCATGAAAATTGTTGGTGATCTTTTTGGTGCTGGGAAGATGTTTCTGCCTCAGGTAAGTAGAATATTATGTAATGAGTTTTAAAATTTGGCAAAAACTAAACATTCTATGCTGTTTCTTTTTTCAGACATAGTACTTGAATTGTGAAAATGCAGATACTGCCAGAAAGTGGCCCTGTTTCTTTTGTACTTTGGAAGTTGATTTTTTTTTTTTTATATATCTTTGCATTTTTCTTCTTTTTCTCTCTGAGGCTTTTTGCTTTATTTAAAGTGTAGTCTTAAATCTGGGCCCATGATAAAGAGCAAAAGGGGAAAAAAGATCCAAGTAAAATATCATTTGATTACAAGCAGGCTGCCACGCTTAGTACCTAAATCTGGACTTGTTTGTAGCTTTTCATTCTGTTGTGAGCGATCAAAGAGATTTCACAGCTAGCAGCCTATTACCAAACAATGCTCTGCCAAGATGGAATCTAGGTTTGCAAAAAAGTTTTGTTGTCTGAATGGATTTTAGGGTATTCCTGTATTTTATCTTTGCTATTGATTTTTCTCCCTCTTTTTTTTTTTTTCTTCCATTTATCTGTGCAGGTGATAAAGTCTGCTCGAGTTATGAAGAAAGCAGTTAGCCACCTTATTCCTTACATGGAAAAAGAAAGAGAAGAAAGGAGAGCCAAACAAGGCAGCTCAGAGGAAGAGGCAAGACACAGTCCTTTGTTTAGTAACTTTTGTAGTATGCAGTGTCAAAAAATGAAATTATTTTTTGTTAACATTTGTTTTTATGCTGTAGAGTTGATCCAACCATATAAAAACTGACAATCTTGGCTTAATTTGAAGTTGGTCTGAAGTTCATGAGGTGCAGATTTTCTGAAGCTCTAATTAGTACTTGCCTAACCTGTTGTCAGAGTGTATTGCAGGAGATCACAAGCTTTTATAGGCCCTTAATTCTGTTGTTACTTTTTGCATTTGTGTAGACATTTAATTCTAGTATTATTTATATCATCTATTTTTAGCATTGATTGTGGCAAATTTTTCCAATGGCTTTTACTGCTCATGCCCATGTTTCCCTTTACTCAGAACTTCCCTCTGACCATTCTCAGGTAAACTAACCAAACTGCATATTCTTTTTTTTTTTTTTTTTTTTTTTTTTTTTTTAAAGATATGACATAAGACCTTTTGTTATGATAGAATAGTATACTCACTGTATGTGTTGCTATGACCAAGCTGTGGGTGACAAGTGCTCTATGAAAAGTTAGTTGTCTTTTCATGTGATCATTGCTCCTGCTTTCTGAAGGCTACTTGTAATATAATACAGCAAATATACAAAGTAATAATATGGAAGCAGAAATACTCAACTGACAAAAATAAAAAATAGGTAGTAACTGAGTAGGTAGTGAGTTCCCAGAGAAAGGATTGTGGTTGTTACAAATAGCAGGTAAATCAGCATTTTCATATGACTAGGAAGCAAACAAAAAAAAAAACTAGCAAAGTGAAATGTACAGAATTTTCTGCTCTACTCAGCTCATTGATAGGACAAGGACAGCGTCAAGTTTTCAAGGTGGTACTCAAGGAAAATATGTTAACCAGTAAAAGCATTTCAAAAGAGACCAATAAGAATGATTCAGAAATGCAGACGGTGAAACCTTCAGTGAAAGTTTGGAGGCATTGACCTGTGTATGAAGTCTGAAGGCAACAAAATACCGTGCAGTCTTGACATGTTAGACATACTTGTAGAGACTAAAGAAATAAAGTTTCTGTGTCCTACCGAGAGTAAATGGATCTTAAATTTCGGTGGAAAGATATTTAAGTTAGTCTGTGGAGGGAGCAAAATGCCTTAGTGATGCTAAAGCATTACAGTATATTGCCTGTAGAAGTTAAGAGCTTTTATTCTTATGTGACTTATGATGTGGAGAGGCTTTAGTAGGACACCCAATCAGCTCTGTGTTTGCCTGAGGCTTTGCCAGTGCCAAACAAAATATCTGGCAGTGGGCTTTGTAGTCTTGTATTGACTTTGAATACCAATTTTGACCTCTAACATGTATCATGTTTAAATTTTTTGCAAGCTGTTGTCTGTTTTAGATTTTCTTTCTATCCTTTTTTATTTTAACCCTATGTGTCATGTTTGTAGTACTGTTACTGAATTTTATCTTATTGATTTTAGAAAGCTTATTCAGTGTATCAAGTTGATCCTGAATCCTAGTCCTGTCCTTTCACGTCCTCCCTCCCTCCCCTAATGTTGTTCTTGCATTTTATCTATCATCTTAGTTATTTTGGTAACTTTGGTAATGTAGGTTACCAAATTATTTTCTGATTCTTGTAGGCCTTTCCTTTATAGCATCTTCCTATTTGACAGGGAACAACTGATGATTACTCTCTGAGAAGAGTTTTATTAATTATCTGAGCATATGCTACAAGTACCTTCTTTCAAATTTGATTAATGGAATGTGTTATGGGAGCACTGGAAAATGAGGACATAGTACATCTGTTCTTTCTCGGTACTAGCAAGATTCTGTGCAGTAGAAAAGTTCAGAAGAAATAGACAAAGTCTTATAATACTCATGTCTACTGTACTTTAATTATAGGTGCAGTTTTATTGATTTAAATATTTTTCTTCTACTCTTGCCTTTGACTGTCAAATTTATATGTTGTGCAGAAACTTTTCTTTTGTCCTGTGGAACATTACATTGTCTTCATGCATTCTTAGAGGCAATAGTTTTTATCATAATCTGGTGTTTGACACAAATAAGAAAGAAGAATGGCCTGAGTCTAGAGAAAAGGTGATATTTGTGTGTTTTCTTTGGCTTTTTTTCTCTGGATTTTTGAGTGGTTTCTAATTCCTCCCCTCGAATGTTCTTACTGTATATCTTTCCATTTGCTGTGAATCTGTTGAGTGATAAGTCTAAAGAGTCCAACTAATATTTTAGAAAGAAAAACAACCTGAAAATCAAATCCCACTAATCTCAATGGAACCATAGTCTTTTCTGCATGTAAAGACAGTGTCTTCTCTCTAATGTCTCAAGCAGATCTGTTCTCTTGTCATGAGTCACCTTTCTGTTTGTCATCTTTTTCCTGCTTCTGCTGTTTCTTAATTTAATGCAGATAACAATGCTGGTATTTGGTACCTTCTGGTTTGTTCTGGTGCTGTTTGAAATCAGTGAAATTTGTTACTGTATTGCCTCCCTGAGCACTGGACTAGGACCTATTGGCACTTAATTCTCTGACTAAAATGTGATAAGTGGAATCTAGGAAGTCCTTTAAAAATACCACAAAAGATTGTGAGTCACTGTATGTGCTTGAGGGGGAACAGAAGGGAAAATGTAGAGCCCCTGTTGTTTTGCTTCTTCCACATTCTGCTGGGCAAGGGTTTAATCTTTGTGAGTATTTTTGTCACTGGAGAGAGAAAAACCAGCTGCATTTATCCCCAAATTTAGATTTGGACTGGGACAAAAATGAGTTACAGGCTCTAGTAGCTGATCTGTCTAATGTTACCCAGGTTACTGTAACCTGCAGGATGGTTTTAGTCTCACACTGCCGGGAAATGCATTGTGTTGATAGCTACATTTGAGGATAAATAGCTGTGGCTGTGGATCTCTATCAAGATTTAAAAAAGAAGCATTCTGGATATGTGCCCAGAACTTTGAGGACCTCCTTGTTTGAGACAGTTGAAACCACAATGTGCCCTAAGTAGGGTTTATTCAAAATGCTGAAATACTGTGTGCTCTGGCCCAGGTTGTTTGTTGCTCAGCTCACGTATTCATTCTTCTCATAGGCAATGTTTTTACTTGCATATCAGTCACTAGTTAAATCATCAGCAGTTCCTGGAAGCAACATTTTTTGATCTCCCAATGTTTGGTTAATTTATTTCCCAACCTTTCTCTTACATTCCAGCAACTTATTTTCAGCTGCAAAATTTGCATTTTTGTATAGAGATGGCTGACTTGCCTTCATTTTGCATTTGTAGTTCTGTGTTCTTCTGTAAAATGGGAGCACTGAGGAGATGGTAGATTTTTAGTAAGCAGCAGCATTGATAAGGATTCCCAATGTCTCAAGTAATTGTGTTAGGACCATGGGAAATGGTAAATGCTATTATCTCTATATAAAGCCACCCAACCCCCAGAAAATGAAACTAATTTATAGTGTCAATGAATTGAATATGCTTTGGCCCTCTGCAAAGGAGGTGACGTTCTGGCTGGGCTGGTAGGTATTTTCAAATTCAACGTGCTCAGGTTTCCACTTGATTTAAATTCTGTGCAAATCAGGTAGTCTGCTACTGGCATTTCATCCTGCATCAATGCAAACATGGCTGGAGCTGCTCCAAACGACAATATGAATTAGACCTCTAAAAATGTATCACGAAGACTCATGTCTTACTGGAGGATTGTAGAGGAATTCCACTACTACCCTTCTGGCAGGACCCTTTGTCAGGGCTGAGTGCCACCTTACTTAGGTTCAGTCTGACAGCGCGCATTCCCTTCTTCAAGGAGATTCTTTTTCCAAAGTGTTTGTTCAAACTGGGCAGTTTGAAGTAGCCTGATCACTGCACTGAAATGTCTCTTGCTGCTTATGTTGCATAAAGAGTTGATAGCTACATTTGAGGATAAATAGCTGTGGCTGTGGATCTCTATCAAATTTTTAAAAAGAAGCATTTTGGATATGTGCCCAGAACTTGAGGACCTCCTTGCTCAGGAGTCTTTTCTGCTTTTCCTGATTCCTCTCATGGAATTTCTTTCATTCTGCTCACCACTGCATTGGAGAAAGATTGCCCTTGATGCATGAGCAGATGTATGATCATGAACCTGCATAACCTATTATTTTAAATATTTAAAATATTTATTGGTGAGTTTTTCACTTGAAACAGAAGTACTTTATAGGATTCCAGTTATTGCACTACACAGAATGCTATTCAAGTCTGATTTTCTTGTGAGTGGTGTTGTGTTATTTTTCTTAACAGTTTTGAAAAACATGCAGTCAATTTGCATGAACGTGTCTTGTGCAAGTTTTTATTACCTGCATCTTATGAAGGAGTTGTTAATATTGATTATATCACTTCTGCTGATAAGAGAATACTGAAGCTTATGAGTAATTGAATTCTTGTGCCATTTCTTCAACTTTCAGGATCCTTATAATGGTACAATAGTACTAGCAACTGTGAAAGGTGATGTACATGATATTGGCAAGAACATTGTGGGAGTCGTTCTGGGCTGCAACAACTTCAGGTAAAGAGACTAAAACTGTGTAGTTGGTAGCATAACTGTAAAAAGCTAAATAATTAGTATACTAGGCCTACTGAAGCTGTGAACATAATAGTTAGAGATGGGCATATATTAGGAACTGTTCTTCCTTCCCATAGCTGTGACAGGGAACATAGATTGTACCAGTTACTACAAATGTGGAGGCAAGAGGGCATCTTTCTGTAATTCCTTTTTCCTAAACAATTGCCATCCAAGATGAATACAGTTTAATATTAAACTGAAAAGTAAGTAGGAGAATTAAGTGTTGCATGTAATATTATTTAAATGTATGTATAAAGCCTTAAACATAGAAGTGTATTATCTGAAGAAACCAGGCAGGACAATTCCAGTAGGCGAGACTGCTTGTGTGTTTTGTGGTGTGCTGGGATAAAAGGAAATCTTGGTATGGTTTTCAAGTTGTTTGTCAACTACAAGGTTTTAAAAACTAACTGTGGTATATCTTGTTACATAGGAGATGAGATTTTAATTCTGAGCTTCAAAAAAATGAAACTTCAAGAAGAGTCAGTACTTTCAAAGCCTGTGTGCTTACAGCAGGGTTGACAGCGGTGTTGGAATGAACGGTCATATTTCTGTCAGGGCCCTCTGTCGATTGTTGTGCGGACCTGAATGCTCTGGAACTCAGTCTTGTCATTCATTCATTTTGTTTTGTTTTTGACTTGTTCTTTAAAAGAGAGCAAAGATAATTTCATCATTTTAAAACACAAAGCACTGAGGGAAATAACAGCATTGTGTATATGCAATGTACCCTGTTTCATTACTTCTTGAAATTGTTTTTTCTTTTCCAACTTTGATTTTTTTTTTTTTTTTCTTTATTTTTTAAACTTAAATGAGTGGTGTTTTCTGTCATTGTGAATATGAGTGAGACTGAATGAAGCCAGCGGGCTTGTGTGTCTCACTTGAAGCAGGAGAGTGGGAAATAAGTAGAAACTTTGACAATGGCTTGGGCTAATAGGAATAGAGTGCTAGCAAACAAACAGCAGTGTCTCACTTCGTAAAATGCATGACAAAAAAACAACAACAAAGTAAGTCAGTTTATATTCCTGACATAAGGTGTGATACCACAAAAATGCTTAGTACTGCCTGAATGACCTCAAATAAAAAAAATTAATCACCAAAAAACCCCACAATGTTTCTGTCTTCTGTGTCATTAGTAAATTTAGTGTATTGAATTTTTTTCCAGACTCATAGGTGTTTCTATATTAGAACTCCCAGCAGTTGTGTGGAGAGAAACAAACAAATTAATCTTTATTTTAAGTCCAATAAGCTGTTTGCAGTAAGAGCAATGTGTTTGCCCTTTAACAGAACTCTTTAAAAGAATCTTGTCATCTCACTTCTTTTCACAGAGTTATTGATTTAGGAGTCATGACTCCATGTGATAAGATATTGAGAGCTGCTGTTGAGAACAAAGCAGGTATAGAGAGATTTCATTAGTACTCCTGAATTATTTAATTTCAAACCTTGCTCTCTGCTTTTTTCAGGTTTTTTGTTGTTGTTTTTTTTTTTTCCTGCTCATTGCATTTCTGTGCTGTCTATTATTTTATCAGGCTACCTTCAGGTAAATCAAAACTTTTCCATTAACAGTAATAACTATTTAGTATTTGGCTCTTCCATGAAACTTAGCCCAAGGAACTGAAAACCTGCATTAAAAAGACAACTCTACTTGTAGAGATGCTTTAGTATTTGTTGTTTAGTATTTGTTTTACACGTGGATAAATGGAAATTTGGAAAGGCTGACTAACTTTATGTTGGGTTTTAAATCAGTATAAGAATTTGGCCTTCCCAAAGCAAAGGAATAGAATGAATTATTCTAGGAAAAAAATTGAGTTTTCTGAACTGAGTTGCAGTTGTGAAACAGTCTTGTAAAAGATGATTTGCATGGAACACAGGTGGTGAAATTGGAAGGCATTTGCTGTTTCTAAGAGCAGAGTACTCAGGCTCTGAGGCTTGAAGTTTGCCAATCAGAAATATTGTATGTTTATTGTGAAGCTGGAGCAGTGGGTATTCAGCAGCTGTGAAGACTGAGAAATCTCTTAAACTGAGGATTCAGAATCACTTTCATTCTTGGAAAGCTTTCTGATTTAGGTAAACCTGTCTAATGTAGAAGACATTACCATGGTTTCTATCTCAGTGTTTTCTATCTGACGCATGAAGCTAGGAATTAAAGACTTCCATTCTAAAATGATGCATAAATTTTTACAGGATTTCCTGAACCTTTTATATGCATGTGTTTGTAAATTTTAAATAGATATTATTGGTCTGTCTGGTCTCATCACCCCATCTTTGGATGAAATGATATTTGTCGCCAAAGAAATGGAGAGATTGGCAATAAAGATTCCTTTGCTGATTGGAGGAGCAACTACTTCTAAGTAAGATATCTCCTTTGGGAAGTTGGGGAATGTGTATGGTAGTAGTGTCAACCAGGGAAAAATCTCTGTAGCCATTTCTCTCTCCCTTTTTCCTTATTTTCTCCAGACGCACGTGCTTGATATTTATTTACTTAAGACTATTATTTCTTTTATCAAGTGCTGAAATACAGTGCTAAGATGTATTTGGAATAGAACAAATAGCAGACAACTTTTTGTTTTTGCAAATGTATTTTGTATGTGGAAATACTATTGTGGTAACTTCTAAAAATTAATATGTGTATTCATATGAATACAGTTATGTTATTCTAAAGGGTAGAATGGGAATCGGAATATCACAAAATCATAGAATGGCTTGGGTTGAAAGGGGTCCCCAGGATAATCAAGTTCCAACCTGCATGGAACAGCCAGGGCCATCAACCTCCAGATCTGGTACAAGACCAGGCTGCCCATGGCCCCATCCAATCTGATCTTGATCACTTCCAGGAATGGGGTGTCCACAACCTCTCTGGACAGCCTGTTGCAGGATCTCACCGCTCTCTCTGTGAAGAATTTCCCCCTGACATCCAATCTAAACTTCCCCTCCTTGAGCTTAAAACCATTCCCCCTTGTCTTCTTACTGTCTACTCTTGTAAAAAGTTGATTCCCCAGTGTGAATGATTTTGAGACTAGAGATGGTCATACAGACATCAGGGTGCTATTATCTTTCAGGAAGTTTCCGGCATCATTGTTCAACACTGTGCTGATTGGGTCGAACCTCCAAACCTGTTCAAGCAGGGTGATAGATGATACATTCTAACAGCTTACCTTTAAGTAGTTACCGTTTTGTCTTTGTTAGGCTGAACTTTCTTTTTTTGTTGATACCTTGTTCTTTCTGATCCATTCAAATGAAATAATGCAGCTGCTATGATATCCTGAAGTAAAGTGTTGACAGCTTGCTGACATCTAGTATGAGCATTACCACAGATGTGTTTTGGGCATTGCGTAGTGGCCTTGTCATACTTTGCTAAGTGGTTTATGTACAGTATCCTTCAGTAGGTGACAGCTAAGGAGGTTGCAGAGGTCATTTCTTGCATAACTAAAAGCTGTCAGCAGTATTACTTCCTTTAGCAGAGCAGCACATAGCCCATCAGAACCATTAGCTACATGTATTTTGTATTATTGGCCTTAGCAAACAGGAAATAGCAGGATCACTACCCATCTTTATTGGTCCTACAGTTATAATGTATGATTCATTACATTCTTTTTCTTCTTTTTCGCAAGTCTCTTTAGTTATGACTTCTGTACTGAGAACAAACAAGGGGTTTATTCCTAAACAAACAAACAAACAAAAAAATGGGTAGGGCACTTCTAAATAAAGAGCCTTAGAGAGCCTTTTTTTTTTTTTTTTTTTTTTTTTTTTTGTCTTTTTAGTGTCTGTGGAGCACTGTGGCATAATAATGGATGTAAAATAAGCAGCATCAAACAGATCTCTAAAATTTATAGGTCGAGATGAATGCAGATGGGCAGCATGAATTTTGCCCTTAAATGTAGAAATAATTGAATAACATATAAAATATGCTTTGTATTCGTAAACAATTGTACTCACATGAACTCTATATAAATATAATTCTGCATGTGACCAGACAGAGTTTATTTAAAATGTGTCAGATGAACGTATGTTTTATGGGAAATTAGATTAGTAGTATGTATTTAATTTCACTTGCACAGCTTTAAGTTTAACCTCATGTACTCTGAAAAGTTGTGTATACGTTAGAGCTTGCTAATGAAGAACTGTCTGCGTTTATTCTCTGAAATAGGTAGACATCATGATTTGTAATGGGTAGACCATGTGTACTTGGCAAGGCAGAAAATGAGGTTAGTTTGAAAGAGAGAGACTAGATTCTGACTACAGAATCTACATAATGAAATTTCACTTCAGCTTGCAGCAATGTTTGTGTTATTTGCTGTGCTTATTTTGTGCTATTTGTTTGCTATTTGCTGTGCTTTTGTGAAATTCAGATGTTGACAATTAATGGTGGTGGTTTTATTGTGGTAATGTTTGTTTAAAAAAATACCTGTACCTGATGATACAGTGCCACTGTAGGATTACGCTCTGTTTGTTTACTTTGTCTGTTTCTATCAAAATGGATGATAAAGTATCTTTCTTTCTAATAAACTGAGCTGCTAATATCAACCTAGAATCAAATTAAGGTGTTCTTAGACAACTGGTTACTGAACTGTTGCACAGTCATCATTAACCTTATGTTCAAGTGTTTTTACTTTTTGATAGAACCTGAAGAAAAGTGAGGTTGGGCCTGCTGCTTACGTTTGATTGGAATAGAGTATATATTAAATAAACTGGGAGTTCTTATTTTAGTGACTGGGCTGACATAGCAGATGCAGATCTGCTCTGTTTTATTGCCATTGACAGAATTCCTTTTTCAGGTAAATGGAAAGCTTCTGCCTCTGAAGTAGAGCATTATAGAAATTGAAATAATCATCACCGAATATGTTAATATTAATCCACACACCCAGAAGATAACATGTGGGAGGGAAAGCTGTACGATGAGCAAACAAGATTTTACCTTATTTTTTTCTATTTTTCTTTTGTAAGTGAGAAAGTTCCAAACTAAACCTGAAATTTCTGAGAATTAAACTAACGAATTGCTGACTTTCAGTCAGCTAATAAGACACTGAGGAAATATATGCTGTCTCATTACTTATGAAGCATTCTGATACTCTTTGAAGTAAAGTTTTTATGTAGCTATTATTAAAAATCTGCTACTCATCAGTGGTTTCTTGTTTTGAAATTCTGGTCTGTGCACTGTCAGGATGTACTTTGTATTTTGCAGGGACTATTGTTTGTTTTCCTGCTTTGTTTGTTTCAGTTCTGAAATGCTCACTTTCTTTTTCATTTAAGAACACACACAGCTGTTAAAATTGCCCCCCGCTATAGTGCACCTGTAATTCATGTCCTGGATGCATCCAAGAGTGTTGTGGTTGTAAGTTCTAACTATAATTTCTCATTTATGCAAATATATATGCCCTGCTTTTCTTTCTTATGCCTCTCATCTATTTGTCTAAGATTTAATATTATCACAAAAAATGGAAGAGATACTACAGGGACCACTTCCTAAACTAGTGTTGCTTCAGCAGTTTTTTTATAGCCACTTAGTTTTCTCATTGAGCTAATTTGACTTACTGTCATTGGATACCTATATTTACATGTCAGTTTGTCTAATTATCTATCTATCTAACGGTGGTGACATGATTCACTCTGAATCCTTGACTGTAGTTCTGAGATGTTTAAAAATGAGGAGCAATGTGATTATGCGTGATCTGCTGTTCTCCCTTTCGAGTATATTTGTGAGATTAGAGATATGGCGACAGGAAAACAGTACTATGAAGTGGCTGACTGTGGTTGAGTGAAGATTTTTGGAATAGGAGCTCATTCTGTTAGACAAATAGGTCGTCTTAGCAAAAAAAAAAAAAAGGAAAAAAAAAAAAGACAGAAGTAGCTGCCTGTTGTTTGAGTATTCAGCCTCTAGAGTCATAGAGTATCCCTCTTTGGGTCTTTTGAGAGCAAGATGGAACTCTGTTAGTACTGTCAGATGTAATTGGATAAAGTTCACTGAAAGTAATGTCTGAAAGATAGCTTAGTCTGAAATTCATACTGTGTTCTCATAGTGTGTTCTTTCCTTTCTGCAGTGTTCCCAGCTCTTAGATGAAAGTGTAAAGGATGATTTCTTTGAAGAAATATTAGAGGAATACGAAGAAATTAGACAAGAGCACTATGAGTCTCTTAAGGTACAAATGTAAATAATCTAGTTTTTCTCTTGTTTGAAGTGGTAGGTACTTATATAATTACTAACACTGAGTTTCATCTCTTTATGAAGACCTTGATATATACTTGTGCTGATTTTGACAAAATAAATAAATAAAATTCTAGCCTGTAGGGGATAATTCTACATGAGTCTAACATACTGCTGGCAAAATCTTGATTGTCTGAAATGAAAACTCACTGATACCTAGGATAGCTCTATGAGGCTGGCAGTCATGTCAGCTTAACCAGTCTTCAGGAAGTCAGTGCTCTCGCATGGCAGTAGCTGAAAACAGGGAAATGCACTGAGGTAACTAAAATGACACCAGTTGTTTTTGCTGATCCTGTACTGTGTTCTATTGTGTACTTCACGCTACCGCATTTTCCTGTTGTCTTTGTGTTGTCTTGGTTAGGGATCTGAACAGCTTCAAAGTAGAGAACTTGTACTGCAATTTTAGGAGAGTGAAAGGAAAGCAGAGAGAAATAAAAGGTGCGGAGTGGCAGAGTGTATATAGACTTTGTTTATCTGTTTGGCTTTTCTATCATTTTTGTAGAGAAAAGCAGAAGCAAACTGAAAGTGATCTGACTCTTGAATGGTCTTTTGACAGACATAGATAAAGGTTGAGGCCTCATACTCAGAAGATGAATCCAGCCAAGTTTAAGACTATCCTTTTTAAGATCAGTCCACAGACTGAGATGACCAAGTGCAGGGCTGTCATTTAAAGAGAATATTGTAGTGAATTCAGTTAGGAGTTTTTGGAATTGAAATTAGTTTATTTTCAGAATTGTCCTGTAAGAGGTTTTGACTAGAATTGTATGACCACTGTGATGGTTAGAGTTTGTTAGAAAGATGTGTGTTTTCATAAGAGTAACCTTTGTGTCCGTACAGGAAAGAAGATACTTGTCTCTACAGCAAGCTAGAAGAAAAGGTTTCCATAATGACTGGTTGTCAGACCACAAACCCGGTCAGTTTATATGTTGTTGATTGTAGAGGTGGTGATTTTGTTGTGTCTTTGTTTCATTTTATCTGTTGGTTTAATTAATTGGATGGTGCTTCATTAAACTTCAAGATGTAGTAGCATTGTGTTAGAAATAGGGTAACAACTTGAGTAAACTCAGGTCTGTATGAGCAGACTTTTTTTTATTGCTTAAGTTCCATCTTGCTGATCTGTTTCAACTTTATAATTTTTCACAGTAATTAAAAGAAAAAAAAAGCAAAACATCTCAAAACAAAAATTAATAAGAAATTGGGGGAAAAAAAAATCTAAACCAGAGTCACCCATAATGCCCATATAATCAAAAATCAGAGTAATGCAGCCTTTCCAAAATAATATTGAACTTGTTCATACTGCAAAGCTTATGAACTGCTTTTAGGCAAAAGTAGTTGTGACACACCATTTTCTCAAATTCTTCCTTACAATTTAATGGAGAAAGAGGTAGATATTTTTTCTACCTGTCTCTGTACCATTTTTGTTGTTTTAATACCAAACACCAGAAGTATAAACAACCTTCCACAAGAAGGTGCCTCCTGTAGTGGCATTAACAGGTGACTGCTTTGTCACTTCATTTACAAGACTGTGCAAGTTAGCTCCTGTTAGGCAGCAGAGCTCCACAAAGCTGTTCATTCACTACCACCCCAGTGGAATGGGGAATAGAATCTGAAGGATAAAATAGAGTCTCAAGGAAATGCTGATTTTTCACTTGCTCATATTAATAAAAGCTGTGTTATAAAGTAGTGAACAGCAGGGATTAAACAAGTACAAAGCTTGTGGCTGCATCATATCGAAGGTCCGTATCTCTCTTTCACTTCTGATGCATACACACAACGGTGTGTGTGATGGTAGCAAAAACTCTTACAAGATTCATATTGTCAGAACTATTTTACAATACCATAGCTCATTATGTCTGTATATAGAAAGTGGCATTTGTAATTACGTATGACGCAGGCCTATGAAATCTTTTGGGTATGGATAGGTCGATTCTGATCTTACGTTGAATATTTTATCCCATGAAATAAGTAGAGAATTCAAACATCAAGTAAGAGTTGATTTACAGGAAATTACAGAAGACCTTACATTTTCTATTTTGACTTTTTATGACTCTTTTTAAATTATTTTTTTAAACCCAGAGTATGGTATAACTTGGGCAGGATGTGGCAGTGAGAATTTGAAATTACTTTAGAAGAGTTCATTTGCAGTGGTGGAGGCTGGGAAGCATCAATTATGCTGCGCATATTAGAGCAATATTAAATAATTGTCTTCATGTCAGATTGTACTTCTAATTCCTACAGTGAAACCAAAATTCATTGGTACAAAAGTCTTTGAAGATTATGACCTGAAGAGGCTAGTAGAGTACATTGACTGGAAGCCTTTCTTTGACGTTTGGCAACTTAGAGGAAAATATCCCAACCGGAGTTTTCCTAAAGTATTTAATGATAAAACAGTAGGTAAGTAATGAAGTTGCATTTACTTTGTGTGCATGCAGCATTCAGATTGTGAATATTTTGAAATAGACAGAAATGATAAAAATGCATACTGGAGGCCGGTGACCCTGCCAATAGCAGGGGGACTGGAGCTTGATGAACCTCGAGGTCCTTTTCCAACCCAAACTATTCTATGATTCATTGGCACTTAAATGTTAACTGAACTAATTTGTGTAAAACAACATTTACTGATGTTGACACATGAGGCAGGAAGGTGCTTAGTCATTTAGAATTCACTGCTAAAACATGGGCTGCTATTTTAACGACAGAAAATGGCAACAGAGCAATTAGCACATGTCCCTGTTAAGGGCTAAGATGTCAAGAGGGCTCTTCCTCTTTTTGATACTACTCAGTAGGCTTTGGAATACGTGATGAAGTTGAAGAAAATGTTTAGGATTCTACTGCATTGTGGTAATGTAGATGCATGCATACTTTCCGTATTGCTCACTTCATTCTGAGTCCTCTGCCCCAATTAGGATGGTGATGGCTATAACATTTGTTTTGAGATGCATGCTGTTACAGCTGTACAGACATTATCACACTGCTATGCTCACTGCTTGCTCTGGCTGACAGATTGCTGCAGTAGAGAATTTCGTGGAAAATGAATCAGTCTTAAGCAGTTTTTGGACTTGTTCAACTGGTTGTGAATGCTTGTCTTTTCAAAAGGTTTTCTCTCTCTTTTTTTTTTTTTTTTTTTTTTTTTTTAAATAGGCGAAGAAGCACAGAAAGTTTTTAACGATGCTCAAAATCTTCTGAAAATATTGATTAATCAAAAGAAATTACAAGCAAGGGGTGTGCTTGGGTTCTGGCCAGCTCGAAGTGTTCAAGATGATATCTATTTGTATGCTGTTGAAGAGGCAGTGGGATCTTCAGAACCAGTAGCAAAATTTTGTGGCCTGAGGCAACAGGTAAAGTAACAGAATAAAGTGATTTTTTTTTTTTTTTTCTGAGTTGTAGGAGTAGAGCAGAAATGCTGTAATAAATATCTACGCAGTAAGTAATTGCCATTATCTGTCTGTGCTTGTCTTGCCATTTCTTTCAGTAATAACAAGATCTTGCTAATAATGACCCAAGTATTTCTAATTGTAGCATTTGTAGCAATTTGCATTGTAATAGTTGTACAGAATGCTTCATAGACTTGGCAGCTTCAAATCTCTGTTTTGTCTTCCTTTTATTATTTAAACCATTCTAAAGCACTGTGCTGAATATATTCATCATGTCACTCTTATGTGCTAAGTTAGAACCTAATAATATCCCTGGATTCTACCTTAAATTTCTGTTTGGGTATGTTAAAGATGAAAAATATTTTTAATTAATATCTGGAAACTAAAGTTCAGTGGAGATGAATGTTTCTGATAATCTTAATTTTTTTATATAAAATTTCTTGTATTAAGAGACAGTTTATAATCAGTTTGCTGCTAATTCCAGTTGTGAGAATCATTATTTTAAGTATTTATGCTCGAATCATACTGGCATTTGCATTTATTTTCGTAACTTGTACATTTTCAAGATATTCTGCTTCTCTTCCTTCCCTGCGTTTCACTTTGGCTTCTTGATAGTTCATATATTTTGTCATCAAATATGGCAGAAACAAATCTTACAAATAACTTGAATTTCTGAAATACATTATTCTTACTCTGTGCCAGTATTGCAAAATTGCACGGAGAAGTACATAGCTTAAAGTTTGTCTACCAACTCCTGGAACAGGTAATCTATTGCGTGGAGACTGATCTTAGTGTATCTTCAAGTCCTTGGCAGATGTTTATGTAAACTGTTCTCAGAAACATTCAGGGGATGCTGTTCCAGGGCCTAACTACCTAGTTAAACATTTTGATAGCCAAATCAAGTTTACTACATTTTCTTTTCCTGTTCTTTTTATCTCATGTGTTTGCAATTTATTGAGGATGTCTGAGAGGTTAGGAACATGAAACTACATTATTGTGGGTACTGTTATTCTGGAATCTCACCCGTTTTAGCTGAACGTATTTCAATCTAGTGTATGTAGTGATCCAGCAGAGGCTTCACCAGAGTAAAATAGAAAGGAATAATTGTCTTCTGTTTTGTATATAGAATCTTCCTCTCAGTACACAGAGTTCTCCCTATGATGTTGTCATTATTAAGCATGAGATGGAAATCTAAAAGCAGATGTTTAGTATTTTCTTGTAACTATGATCAAAACAAAAGAACCTTAAATTTAAATAGGGATCAAATGAAGGAAAACAAAAATTCTTCTGTTTTATGGTACTTGTTATAACTTAGTAGTATATAATTTATACAGCATTTATCTTTGATTGTGAGAAGTGATGGTGGTTTTTTTGTTTTTCAAACTAAATTTGGGATTGGGTTGAAAGCATCATTAAACACTGGAATACCATAGAATAAGAAAACTTGGAGAGGACTCTTCAGTAAAGTGATAACCATGATTTAACTTCATTTCTTTGTAAGTTGCACAGATATACAGGAGTTGTCCCACTTTTTCTTTTTTTTTTTAAACAGCAGTTATGTTCCTACAATAAACACTGATTTCATCCTCAGCTTCTTGTTAAATGCTGTTGCCAGCATTCAGTCACCTGTTTCTATTCCCTTTTCTCCATTTTTGGGAAAGGATGTGGTGAGTGAGTCTTTCTTTTTTGCGTAAACCCCCTTGAACCTTGTTTGGGGTTCAACTTTTCAGTAGTGATAGACAAATTTTGTTTCAGTTTGTACGTGGATCATGCAAACGTAATTCCAAGAGTACTGTTTTTTTTCTATGCTACTGAGCGTGTGGTTTGTGGCATAAGAAACAAGGAGTGTTTATAGACTCTCACAGGCATTCCATAGTGGGAGCTGCTGAAGAAATCTGCAGTTTGCATAGCTGAGGTGCAAACTATCAACTGTCCATTTTGTTGACAAATGTGGAGTCTGAGTATTACAGATGGAAAATTCCTCTTCATGCCCAGTGGTTGGCACAAGAGTGTTTGCTATTTTGTAATACTTTGTCTGCAGAATAGGCTGTTAAATCTTACCAGCTGTAAATAGAACCAGAACATCTCTCTGTGCCTGTTCAGTACAGCATCTCCTTCCTTTGACATTTTGTTTTTTAATGATCTAAACACCCTCAGAAGAGTAGAAGTGCTTTTCATCTAATTCAAGGGGAGGAAAGTTGTTGTGGCTCAAAGACTAGTTAGGTATTTTTCAGAAATTCTCCAAGCCCTTTAGTCTTAATAATCCTGGTGTTTGGATCAATAATGCACTAATAATATATTCTTTTAATGTTCTGGCTTGTTTGTTTGTTTATTTTACTTTAGGCTGAAAAAGATTCTGCCTGTACAGATCCATATTACTGTCTCTCTGACTTCATAGCACCACTGGATTCTGGCGTTTGTGACTACTTAGGCCTTTTTGCTGTAGCCTGCTTTGGTGTGGATGAGTTATGCAATGACTTCAGGAGACAGGATGATGAGTACAATATCATAATGGTAAAGGCACTTGGAGATCGACTGGCTGAGGTATAAAGTTTTATCACGTTTCCGTGCAAATTTTCTGTGTTCTAGTTTTGACAAACTGCTGTTTCAAGTTTTAGCATAGACTCAGACTGTTGTGTTAGTGCATGCCCAGTATTGAATCTGGAAGTGAACTGATTCCCTTGAGCTTCTCTTAAGAGAGATAGTCTTCTGAGCCAGAAGGGACTCTGCTATCCTTACTTCCCAGCTGCAAAAACTCCTCCAAGTTCTTTTTGAGCGTTTTGATAGTTGGTAGAATTTACTACGTTTGTTAAACAAGGCTGCTTAAACAAAACTGTCTTTAAATATTGCTTTGCTTACAAGAGAATGTGTGTTCAGACCCAGATTGAACCCCCAATATTCTTGAGTTGCTTGACATTGCACTGATGTGCTTTCAGCTTTAATGGTAACCATGGAGATGTGTCAGGGCACAAGTCTTTTGACTTAATGTACCTTAGACTTAGGCATGCTCTTAAAGCTGTAACTGAAGTGGTTTAGAAAGTTCTGGCCCTTCTCTCCAACTCTACCTCTGTCTCCATGCTTATACCTGAGTAATCAGTGTAAAATTTATAGGAGCTTCAGGGCGAGTAGAATTGGCTGTAGTTGTGTACTTTAAACTATAAGGGAGTTTTAGAAATCAGTATTTGATGCCATTGAAGGATGTTTACCGAAGTGGAAATTTCTCCTGAATGTAGCCATTGCTGGCAAAGTAGTATAATCTGTAAGAGCAGATACAAAACAACTGCCACTCACTTTCAATCAGAAGAAAGATCCGATGCTGAAAAAGAGCAGTAATCAGTATTTACATCTGAAACCAGTATGGCCAGAATGGCATTCCACAGGTAGATCTCCATTCCACAGGAGGAGATATCCAAAATAGACCTATTGTCTTCAGTGTTATAATGATGTAATACTGCCATTACCTACTGAACTTCATCATCTTTAGTGACCGCTTTAGATGCTTATTTAACCGTGTAGCATTTTAAGGCACGGTAACAAAAAAAACCCAACCATGTTATTTACCAATAAGAGAAAAAATGAAAAGGTCTGAACTAGAAAAATAAGCATGGTATGGGAGTTTTACTGTGATCAAAGTTTTCACCTGTTATAAGATCTTTCTCTTAAAAAATCAAAGTGGAAACAAAGAGAAAGTCTTTATCATTGTACGCCTTCATCAAATAACTACTGCATTTGTTTCAATAAAAATATATATATTATATATTTTGTGGAACCTACATATATTTTTTTTCACTATATTTCAAGGCATTTGCCGAGGAACTCCATGAAAGAGTTAGAAGGGAATTCTGGGCTTACTGTAGTGATGAGCAGCTAGATCTTTCTGACCTACGCAAAATTAAATACGCGGGAATTCGGCCTGCTCCTGGTTATCCAAGCCAGCCTGACCATACAGAAAAACTCACCATGTGGAAGCTTGCTAACATTGAGGAAACAACAGGTAACTACATCAACCTTACTAAGACTTTTCAGCTGTTTTTGTTTAATGAGAGAATGAAATGTCAACAAAACAAAGAATTAGAGTGTGAAGAACTGCATGTAAAAATGGAACTGACATGGTTCTGGAAATGGCTGCATTTCCTCTTCCATTGTTGCTTTTATTTTCCTCATGCAAGGAAAAAAATACAAAATACTTCCCATGGTTTTGCTAAAGGAGTTTTGTCCTTAATTAGTAAATTACATGCAAAAAGGACTTCGCTATACAGAGAGAAAATTTCTAGCATCCTTATGGCTACAAGAAGGCGTTCCATATACAGACAAAATAAAAGCTAATTCTGCACTGTGTTTCCTAGTCCACAGTAACCTTGAGATGGTAACATTTAAAAAAAGAAGAAATTCTATTTGTTTTCCTCTTATATTTTACATATTGAACGCTTCACTGTTAATTCACTTCCAAAATACCTTCATATGTTTCAAAAGCTCTAGTTAGCCATTTCATTTTCAAAAATATCCTTTTTTTTTTTTTTTTTTTTTCCTGCGAACAGTTCAGTTACTCTATAGTAATGCTGTAATGAAAGTCTGCAATGTATTTAAAGTTTTATGTATTTTCTTTGGGATGGACAAATAGATAGTAGTTTTATCTTTCTAACTCATTGGAAAGATTCTTGATTGTGAATTTGCTTGAAGCTGTCTGACAGAAAAAGATTCTGAACTTACACTTATTATCTGGAGAACAAGTATGTTTCCATTCTCTTTTTCAGGAATTGGTTTAACTGAATCATTAGCAATGACACCTGCTTCTGCAGTTTCTGGCCTCTACTTTTCCAGCCCCAAATCAAAATATTTTGCTGTTGGCAAGATATGTAAAGATCAGGTAACTTGCACAGTCTGTTGAGGCGTTGTTACAGCATTCAAAAACAGCTTTTGTCCAGATGCTTCAAAAGTTTTTGTCAACACAAAAAGCCAGAGTTCCCAAATTTTCATTGTGTTTTGTGTTCCCTTTGCAGGTTGAAGATTATGCACTAAGAAAAAAATTGTCTGTGGCGGAAGTGGAGAAATGGCTAGGACCCATTCTGGGATATGATACGGAGTAACCGTGATAGATATGTGGGCAAGCATTTCTTTCTGATGGTCCATTTGCCAGAAGGAAAAATAAAGTGGCATCTATTCTCTTTCATCACTTCCCTTAGTATTCACTGGGAGTGTTTTGTTGTTTTTGTCACTGTTCTGGTCCAAAAAAAGCCCAGAACCACAACTACCCCAACAAATCAAATGAATTCAAATGCAAATACGAGAAGAAAATCCTTCCTATTGAGAAGTTCCCTTCCATCCAGCTCAGTATTTGGTCTTATTGTTCCTAATTTTTGATCAAGGAACTCATATTTCAGATGTGCCAGGCATATGGGACCATGAAGGTATTACGATCTTAGTCGTAGCAGTGTGCAGCTAATTGCAGGGTGAGATGTGGAAGTTTAATTCCCCTCTTGTCCTTAGGAAGGCTTTGAAATGAGGGCCACGTATTTGTCTCACTGACTGTGCACTGATGCTCAACAGGATTTGATTTCTGTTATCTGAATGTGTATTAGGTCAATGTCATACAGAAATATGATGTGATTTTATTTTTTTTTTCTATGAAGTCAGCAAAGGTTTTAAACTGAGTTAGTAAGAACAACTGGTGTACAAACAGATCTCCTTTTCTCAAATCTATCTGCTCCAAATTTAGGTCTTGTGTGTACTGTTGGTTAGGTTTGTTTTTATTGTCTAAATACTAACTCAGGTTTTAAAAATACTTTGTGATGACAACTGTAGTTAAAACTTTCAAAAGAATATAATGTGCTGGAACAATATCAGAGATGCAGTATTATGATAAAACATTAAATGAGATGACTGAGCCTGTTCAGTTGTCTCATGCTTGATTTCAGCTGACCACAGTCTGTTTCTACTCTGTATAAAGTGTAATGATACTTTCCTGTCTTCCTATCTCACAGTTAGATTCTGAGGATTAATTCATGTGCAAACAATCTTTTGTTTGTGGAAAAGTATGAGAAGCATAATTATTACTATTATCACGTATTCTGAAATCTTGGAGTTGACCAGTGTTATACAAACTTATAAGCTTCTGGCACTTTGATTTAAGAAGCAAATAACAGCAACACTATCATAAGTAACAGTTAATACCATAGGATTATTCTTCAGATTTAATGTTAAGTGAGCTAATTGTTCATAGCTCTTAATAATCCCCTAAAGTGCCTCAATTATTATTCAAAAGTGAATGTCATAAAATATTATGGCAGGGAAGTCTCATTTTTCTGATCTCTAACTGTGAAGAAAAGACACATTTTATGAAGAAAATTGACTTTTAAGTAGTCAATCTGTGATCTTTTAAGTTACAATTTTTGAAATGTTTATGTTTGACTTTATGTTAAAAGAATAATCTTTAACTAACAGTTTAATAAAGGTTAAGCTGTCAATGCTGTTATCATTTTAGAATTCTTTCAGTGGCAGTAAATATTGCTGTAATGTGAGTAAATGATTTCAAAGTTAGTATACACATTGTATTATTAACCTAAAAGAATAAATGCTGCTATTGGGTTCTTAAAGAAGTTGAGGGTCGTGGTTTTGGCTGGGATAGAGCAAATTTTCTTTGAAGAGGCTTGTATAATGCTGGGATTTGGATATTGGGTGAAAATAGTGGTGATAGCAGTGATGATATTAGTTGTTGCTGAGCTGTGCATACTGTCCAGGTCCTTTGTATTTCTGATATTGCCCTGCCAGCAAGGCGCTTGGGGTGCATAAGGAGCTGGGAGAAGGAACACTCAGGACAGCTGACCAGAATTGGCCAAAAGGACATTCCGTGTCATATGGCATCATGCTCAGCAATAAAAACTGGGGTAAAGGAGGAGGAAGAGGGGACATTTGGAGTGATGGCTATTGTATTCCCAAGGAGTCACTGCATGTGCTGAACCCAGCTTTCCTGGGAGTGTCTGAACATTTCATCTGCCTGCTCATGCGAAGCATTGAATTAATTCCTTATTTTTTCTTGCTTGCATGTGTGATTTTTGCTTTACCTGGTAAACTGTCTTTATTATCTCAACCCATGAGCCTTTACAATCCTTCTCTTTCTCACTTGGGGAGAGTGAGCGAACAGTTTTGTGATGCTGAGCTGCTGCCAGGGTTAAACCACAACACTAAGTGTGTTCTTAACTGAATGCTTTGGAATGTATCACCCTTTAATTATTCATAAAAATAATAACTTCCTTTCTTTGTGTATTAAGAGGCATAAGAAATATGCTCGTTGATCAGCTGATTCTTGTTGCTGGAGTGGTACTTTACTAGAATGCTCTTTTATACTGCCAAAATACTGGGGGGGGAAAAAAGTCATAATACTAATTTGGCCTTGAAGTAGCCTATAAGAATTGAAATCTGTTTTGGTTTCTTGTTCACACGTGCACCTTTGCCTCAGTTAATGTTTGGGATGTTTCCACTCCACCACTCTGTATCTCCAGCGTTTGAAGGAGAGTGTCTTATTAGTCTGAAATTCATATTGGGAATATGAAAATGTGGCCAGAGTTTGACTTGAATGGTATGAATTTGTTAGTTTATTTATTTTCCTGAAATCAATAGCAGATCATTGAGTGAGTACAGCTTTAGTGGATTCATACTGACCGAGTAAGTAGGTCTACTTCTGTGTAACCCAATGGAGATGTTACCTTGTGTTATAAGCAGCGGCTTTCAAATGCTATCCCACTTACTTTATCCACACATTGAGAAAGATCTTCATCTTAGCCTGCAAAACTTGTCATTGTGAGAACATGTTTGGAAGAGTTATTCCTTGTTGTTATACAAATGTTTTTAGCTGGGACAGTTTCACACTGTTAGTTGTTACCTTGAGTAAGAAATATCTTTGTTCTTCTTTCCAAAGAGAAGGTAAATTATAAAGGAAAGTGGTCTCATTGTTTTACCAATTGAGATGTTCTCTTATATCAAGCTATACTGAAAAGCTATGGTAAGATTTTACCTCGTTGAAGTAAATGAACTTGATGGAGCATGCAGGAAAGACGGACAATTTTAGAATGCATACAAGTTTTTTTGCGGTGCTTTTCTAAGTAATACAAGGATGTAAGAAATGGTGAAAAAGAATGTTTTGTAAACAATTGTTTTTAATTTTCATGAATAATTTACTTTTGACACACATTTTGTAGTTGGGCTAGCAGCGTGATGATTAAGTTTTGAGGCAGATAAAATTTATTGGTGACTATCAAGAGAGAATCATAGAATTATAGAATGGTTTGGGTTTAAGATCATCCAGTTCCAACTCCCCTTGCTATAGGAAAGGACACATCCCAGTAGACCAGGTTGCTGCAAGCCCCATCCAGCCTGGCCTTGAATGCTTCCACGGAGGAGAGGAGTACTGTCTCTAAACTTGCATCCTCATTATGAGATCTATTTCAGTGCTGCTGTTACTCCTGGGAAGGTCGTAGATCAGTTTATTTTGTGTGGGAGTGATACTGATGGTGAGATGATACTATTTCTCCCTACACACCTCCCTGATTTATTGTGTATTTGAAAATATCTCACTGCTTGCTGATGAAATTTGAGAATAATTTGCATCTTTGTTAAGCAATATGAGTCTTTGTTCACCCTTTCAGTTAATTTCTTTTCTGAAACAGGTGGTGTCCAGAAACAGTAACAGGGAGAAGGGGGACTTTGAGAATATTAATTGTTAGAAGTTCTGTTTTTCAGAAAGAGTCTAGTTTACTATTAACTGTGACTGAGTTTCATGAAAAAATGATTCAAATGTTGGCTGATTTACCTGAACATGTCTTGGAAAAAACGGGGTGTTATGTTGTTGGAGCAGTGGAGGAGCAAAAAAAGTAGCTTTATAGTTCAGCACACTAGTTCTGTACAGAAGCAGCAGTATGTCTTCTCAGTCACTGGAGAAATTATTCTTTTGTTTTCAGTTATCATATCCTTGGCATGGCAAAGCCTGTTCAGCCCCCTACAAGGTCATTCAATTTGTTTGTCAGGCCTAATCCCCTACAAAGTCATTTGATTTGATTGTCAGGCCTTTGTAGGTGCCTCTTCGAAAATTAAAATAAACTGTGAACAGAATAGGAATATGTTTATCCCACTTTCCCCCTTAATTTGTATACTGTCCAGTGAAACAGAACTGAAAAACCAATGCAGTAAGCCTCCATGTTCTTTTGTTCTATTAATACCACCGTGGTTTAATATCTTGAGATTTTTGACCATGCCAACATGCCTGATATAAATAGCTGTGCAAATAGAGCTCAACTGAGATTACCAAACTTGGTGTTTTGGATTTTTGATCCAACTTGAATGGGGATGTCTAAAAGTAAGCTAGAAATTATCCCATGTGGCCCTAATCTGCCATGATGGCTGAGAAGTTAAAGACCTTGTTTTCAGGAGTTTTTGCCTGACTGCCGTATCACCAGTATGGCCTTTGCTTAAAAATCCTGATCTCATGCTAGGGCAATGTCTGCCGTTCCTTCCTACAAAAAGAGCATGAAATAAGTGGATGGAACATAGAAGTTCAGATATACTTCATCTTAGCTCATCATCTTTTCTACCTCTTTATCAAACCAGCTAACCTCTTCTGTTTTTCCATTTTCCTTCGAGCAGCCCCCTTAACCTGAATGTCAGTTTCCTCAGACAGGATCCTTTGTAGACTCTGTCAAACTTGAACCTTAAAATGTTTTTTAAATGTCTATTTCAAAGTGCGAAACAGTTATCTGACCTAGAAAGAGAATTTTTTGCTGGGAAGCATTGGACATTAATGTCAATTGGAGTCAATAGCCCTACCCTTAGGAGCCTTGCAATATCTTCAGGAAATTTCCATGCTGGTAGGATGTGTACATGTAGTAAAGGAAGCTAGAGGTGTGGGATTCGCAGAAAGTAATTTAATTTCAGTAGAGTGTAGATAGGGGATAGAAGACTGCAAGAGTTGTAGCAAGTGCATTTCTTAAAATATAGGTATTCTGAGGATTTGTCTTATAGTAAGTGAAAATAAAGACTATAGCCCATATCTTCTGTCTACCATCAAAATATTAGAAATATAATTTGAAAACAAGTCTTAGGGAGTTTTCATTTATGTAATCTATGGATGTGATTAATGAGTTATAGTCATGTTAATATGTGGGAGAGAGAAAGGAAGAATCAATACTTAACTTGTAGCCAGCTTACTGCTAGGGGAAACTGTCTCGCTCCAATTTATAGGAGGGAGAGGAGGTTCTTTTATTATCTATATACCCGGCGTGAGATTAAGAAGCAACGGTTCAAATGTTGGTCCAACCAGTTTATTATAAATTTTAATCAGGGGAAATGGGGAAGGGGAGAACGGACACTATTATGAATTAGGGTAATGGGGGAAGGGAAGGAGGGCGATAGAAAAGATAGAAAAGGAGAAGCAAGGGGTCTTTATAGGCAGCAAGAGGGAGATAGTCACCACCATGGATCCAGCGAGGTTCGTAGTTCAGTCTTTAATCTTCAGTAGCGGTGGGTCGTCAGGCAGAATTGTCCTGTTGCCAATGACGACGACAACCATGGTGATGATGGCCCTTTTTCAGTGCTTCAAGGTGGTTGAGTCAGCTGTTTTTGGAGTGACAGCTCAAATCCAAAGTGGTCGAATCAGCTCTCCTTTGAGTGACAGCTCAAACCCAAGGTGGTTGAGTCAGTTCTCCTTGCGGTGGCAGCTTCTGGCTCTGGGATCTCAGCAGGAACCTTCTTTGTTCTTATCTTTCTGGCCTTGCCAGCAGATAAGAGGAAGCAGGGAGGCACCAACTTGCATCTTGCCTTCGCAAGATACAATGGTATCATCCCCCAGCCTTCCATACTTAGCTGGAGTGGTTTGGCCACAGGCCAGATCTTCCGCCAGTGAACACTCCTGAGCACTCTCTTCCGCTCTTCTACAGAGCAAGCAGCTCTGGGGGAAGGGGCTTGCAAATGTTCCCAAAGCGATATCGATTGTCACACAGTTAGCACCCATCACTTGCCTCCTTGACAAGTCACTCAGAGTCTTATCACAAGAAAAACCTCAGGAAGCAAGCTTTGAGCCAAAAAAAAACTAAGAAGGATTCTCACAGAAACATGCAAGCTGTTGGAAAAAATAACAATAAACCCAACAAAACAACACCACTACCAACAAAAACCACCTCTTGGGAGTTGCTGGAATCATTATGTGCATGAAAGTTCTTGACAGAATGCTCGTGTTCTGAGTCTGACAGTATTGTGTTATATGAAAATAAATCATCCTTCTTTTTCCAGGACTTTCGAAGATGTTAAAACTTTTGCATCAGCTCTGTATCTGCGCAGAGACGTTACCTACCCAGCTCAGATCAAAGATCATCCAATTTTTGTTGTTGTTTTCCTTGCTCAAGGTGTTTTAAATGCCATTTTTTAATGTGTGCAAGAGTGCAACTTCACTGAATGTTTTATTCTTTAGTACTTTCCTGTACTTAGTCTATATCATTTTGCCCTTTTCCTCTCCCGTAATACAGTGTGAAGTGTAATATAGTGTGAAGATGTAATATAAGTAATATAGTGTAATATAATATATAGTGTAATATAAGTGTATAGTGTAATATATAATATATAGTGTAATATAAGTAATATAGTAATATAGTGTGAAGATGTAATAATATACAGTGAGTGTAATATAGTGTGAAGATGTAACTCAGCTCTACTAATAATCTGCAAGTGCCACGTGTTGTCTCTGTATATGATTTTTTTTGAAACAGAATAGAAAATGTATATTACTTTTTTGTTGTTAAATTTCAGAAAGGTTCTCTTCCCAGAGAATGGATAACTGTTTTCCCTTTTAATCCAGCCATCATTTGGGAATCTAGGTTGAGCTTCACAAGTGAAGTACAGAGGGTCTAAAAAGGTGTCAGCTCTCTGTGGTTGGTGGATCTTTCTGTACTTTTGTTCCTGTTATGATCTTGTGAGAACAAATACATACATATCTTTTCATGTTGGGGCAGCTGTGATAGAGAAAGTAAGAAAAAGCTGCACTGAATGGTGAAGACTTATTTAGCAAACTGGTGTGTACTGTAACTGTTGTCATTGATCAGGGTACATTTTTCAATTGCTGTCTTAATCTTGTCTGTGCTCAGCTGCTTTATTTCTGGAAATCGTTAATTGTGAAACCTCAAGCTTTGCTTTGAAGAGAACAAGGTTCTCTTCATTTAATCAGGCGTTTATAATGAATGGCTTCTCGCTAACTGCTGCCGTGTTTTGGGCTTTTATAAACCTTTTGTAATTAAATAGATTGCTTTCTTTAGAATATTGTTATATAGCAATTACATTGCTTCTCTAAGGCCCACAAGATGGGAGTTGATTATCAATATCTGATTGAACAGTTTTATTCATGGCCAAGTGTTTGCAGGCCAGTCTCATTAGTCAAGAAGTTTGCTGCTTATGAAAACGCGACCATCTTTACACACCTTATTTAGGAAATAAATGTAAGCATGCAATTTTATTATTTTAAATTCCAGATGCTATTCCTCAAATTGCAGGGCAGCTGAAGGAACAAAAGCCTTAATTCAGTGTTACAATACTGTCTATACAAACAAATTTAAAAGCACTGAGACAAGAAAACTTAAAACTTAATATGATGTAAAAGTGTTCCACAAACTTACTTGAACAGTATCTTGTTCTTCAGATAAATATTAGGCAAAGAATCTATAAAACTGGAGGCAGCAGTCAGCTAAGGCTAACAAGATTTTAGGCTTGCAGTGACAGGATCAGCAGCATTTCATGCCATTTTAGGCATTACTATATGCTTTGCTTCAACCTTTTGTCAGTTTCTTCCACAACAGAATCCTGCTGCTGTATCCAAATCCCTGGTTATTCCACGAGAAATGTTTGACATGGATTTTGTTGAAAATTTTGATGTGCACTTTGAGGATTATTTTTTCTGAAAGGTTTTATAGTGCCATGCTGAAGATGAATATTTCTAGTTCTTGAACTTTAAAATATTTGTACTTCCTCAGAAGTCTTCAGTCACTGACATTTTTACTACTTAGTGAACAAAATCAAATAGACTGCATTTCTTTCTATGTCCAAGTAGGTTGGAGGAGGGAGTAAATAGAGAAAGGAGTTTTCATGGTAGTGTTTTACTTTCAGTTCTTGATTAGCGTATGTCTGCTGTCATAATTGCTGCCTAGGAGCTGAAATGAGCACCTCTTAGAAGCAGTTCTAGTGTCTGATCCAGCTGCTACTGAAGTCCATGGAAAAATTGCTACTTATCTCAAACACAACTTTGATCAGTCCTGATGCAATAAGAAAATTCACTGTTCAAGTCATGTCAAAAACACTTGAGGATCAACAGGATGTGCTTTTAATCCTCCTTTAGTAACTCCTTGAAATAGACGGCTGGGACTATGACAGTAATTTTTACTTTCATTCTGGAATGCTTGTCTGACAGAAAATGGTCCCCTGTCAGGCCAAGATCAGATAAGCTTTTCAGCTGTGGGTCCAGTATGATCAATTGTAACCATCCATCTCAGGAACATCTGATGGAGATTGCTGAACAAAACCAACAGCATGGGTATTGATTCTGTTCTGCAATCTGATTGATTGAAGGTGCAGAAGTGCCCTGATTCAGCAAAGATTGGTAGATGCAGGCAGCTAGCATTTTGCTCCAAAAATATTTTCATGATGACAAATCTCCTGTGATTTTAAAGCTAATACTGTTGAATGAGATTTTGAGCTTCATAGTCCTCGATGCTTACGTGAAAAGTATCTTGTTCTTTCTAGATGCTGTTGGAGATTCATTTGGTGTTTTTTGAAAAAGAGCTCATCTTCGTTAAATTTCCTCCTTAAGTATATGTAGGTTGTTCTGAAAGTAATGTCTCCTATTTATTTCCATGAAAACTACAACAGCTACAAAGTGCACTGTGGCACTATTTGATAGAGCAAATTCTCAGCTACAAAACTATTTTCCGATGTATTTTCAAAGTAATCCTTGTGTATTTCATATTATGTAATTCTGCAAATATCAAGAAAATCACAGTACTATCATATTTTTCATGCTATCTATGTCTTCAGGATGCTGAGCAATGGCAAGGCAAAAACTGCCATTATAGCTATTGCTAATCAATCTGAATAAATTTGAGAAATGTGCTATAGTTTATTTCCAGAAAGCTCTGCGTGAAATATACGAAGTGTCTTACTTTTGTAGCTCAAATGATGTCTGTAATGATGTGAAGCTCTTAGCAACATGTGAAATATCATTTTATCTGTTCATGTATTAGTAAAATATGCCTTACTTATAAGCAGAGTCTTAGTTCCTTCATTCTCCCATGGTACTTTTAATGGCTATATATTTCCTTGGAAATAGGTCACTACTCATTTCTTGCTGCTGCTAATTCTATTCTTGCCACTAGAGTTTTTATTCAGGTTCCAGGCTGTTACCAGTCTTCTTTGCTACCCTTGCTCATTTGCTGAGTAGAGTGGAAGTCAGATGTTATCCTGATAGCTTCTGTTGGAAATGCCACCAGTTGTGAAATGGACACACTTTTCGCTCAGGCTTTATGGTTCATAGGAACCTTTCTAATCCATCCACCTACTGCACATCTTGGCCTTTATTAGCTGCTAATTTCCTTCTTGAAGCACCACGGTAAAGGATGGTAAAAGGATTTCCTTTCTCTGCCTACAGCTTCGTTTCACAATTCAAGTGCAGATCTACAAACAATAAAAAACAACACCTCTCTATGCCAGGTAATTGTAAGGCAGCCTTGGCAGTTCAAGCGCTGGGAAGAACAGTTGTTCAAGAAGCAGCAGCACCCAGGGAGCTCTTACTGAAGCAGCTGGGAAAGCGACCTTACATACAGAGCTGGTGTCCTCTCCGTTCCCTGCCTGAGGAGTTGGAGGTGCTGAAAAACAAAGGAGACAAAGTGCATGAACGATACAAACTTTTATTCCACTGAGTTACAGAGGCCCTTTTTCCAAAAGCTTGTAGTGGTTGTGTTCACTGACTGCTAGAAATGCTTGGACTGCTTTTCTATCCCTTTCTGATGTAAGAGTTCTTTACTAGAAAGCTAATAATAATTGGATTGGAGGAAATCTAATCTGAGACTGCTATACAATTTAAACACAGCCCTTATCAGTAGTAAGTCTGAGAAGCCATGCAGAAACCAAAACTATTAAGAAGAAACACGTGTTCTTTTGTTTTTCTCCTGGAAACAAGTCTTACGTAGAATGGTTTGTGGATCAGCATCATGACCATTCCTCTGAAGAAGAAACTTAAGCCCTTTGCACATCTGTTTCTGTTGCAGCCATCACAATCTTTTTAATTTTTTTTTTTTTTTCTATAAAGTATATGCATATTGCTTGATGGGTATTATGTAGAAGCCAGTATTTAATGTTGGTGATTTCTATGTGAATACTAGAATTACAGCTGTCAAGGGACTGCTGCATACTCATCGTTTTCTTGCTCACTCCCTTCCCTTAGTGGCAAGCAGCATGCCTTTGCAGTTGTTTCCCTAGAGGATGCTTTGAGTTCAGGGGGCAGAATTTTCTCAGCTCTCATCCCTACATTTGCTGTAAGCAAAGCAGGAAGGCCCATTTATTCCAGCATCTTCAGGCAGCTCTGATATTAACTACTGTTAGTAGTCCAAAAACTGCCAATAAACTTTCATACACTTCATTCAAACAGGTTTATTTTGGTGATTTGTGTATTCTGGGTCTTCCTAGTTCTCTAGTCAGTAATCTGCTTCGCCAGACCCTGGAAACGTCCCTGTAAGCATGGAAATATTTCTAATTAAGAATGGTAATCTGCAACTGGATTTGTGAGTGGCAGATACATTTCCATCTTTCAAGTAGAATCCTCACAGCCACAATACTTCTGGATTCAGTTCTAATTCAACGTGATGGAGAGTTCCAATTTTTCTGGGGAAAACGGAATTCATTAGGTTTTATGCTCCTACTTATTTAAAGTTATAAATCTTGAGTTAAAAAGAGCCTATAACTTTAAATAGTAGATTCCAGGCTAGCCTGTGATAGTTAAGTCTAAGTAACATTTTAATGAACTGTTTTGGTCTTCACCTGCAGCTACATATCACACATGACTGAATTGCTATATGTTTGCCTCATGGTGCTGCTACAGGGGAGCATGTGCTAAATGTCAACTGCAGGGCAAAAAAATCCTTATCCATTCAGACTTGCTATGGCAGTATGCCTGACTATGGAGAGGAAAGCCAAGTTTGCACAGATGTATAATACAGACTGCCCCTGTCTGACAGCCAGAAATCGGTGAAATCCAGTTCCCATATTGACCTATCTTCCGATTTGCTGTGAATCCTAAACTGTCAGTACAGAAGCAGATTTCCTTCTAATAGTTTGCATGATTTTAATTCTTGATTCTTAGGATTCCTGACTGGCTGCTAGCAGACTACAGCAGGTGTGCAAGTTTTGTGTGCTGAAGCAACTAGTGTTGTATGGTATGTAGAGAAACACCACCAGCAAAAGGAGTGGGGACCCAGCAGCTGTATAACCACATGCCAGGGCTCTTGAGATATCTTGCCAGCCACCAATTTTTTGTTCCAACCTGAGCACCCAGGTGAGCCCTTTTAAACTAATAAATACAATTCATTCATTAAACATTCATGGGGAATATAGTCTGTGTAATGTTTTTCATTCATTAATTGAAGCCCAAACAGTGGCTGAACTCTAATTTGTGATAAAAATGTGATCTGGTTTAGACTGCAATTGACCTGGCTTTATGACATATTCTGCTGGTAGAGTAACCATGCTGGCCTTTCATAGTAGATGAAACATTGCTTAAGACAGGCACTCAATTACTCTGCTTTAGCCAGATACACTGTCCTGTAGTCCAGAGGAATTAATACTGAACCCCAAATCTGCTGTGTGTTCTTTAATCCTAAAATTCATGAACCAAGGATGTTAGATTACCAGACATAAAGCACAACCAAGCGTGTTATATTTCCAAAGACATGATAATTTAGGAAGTGACATCCTGATGGAAAAATGATAGGTAAGCATAAAATCTTTCCTGCTGTCAAAAAGATAATTGGACAGCATTTATATGAGCAAATGAGGTAAGTACGGTGTTTGCACAATGTGAAAAGAGTAGACTGTATAGGAAACAGTTGCTTTTGGACTGTCAGCTTTGGAGAAAAGCAGCCTTGTGGTTCAGAAATATTACAGTTCCTTAGTGTTGTCAACATCATTTAAGCAATACCTTTCTGCTTAACCTGGACAACCAGATTGGATTTTATTTCATAAATATGTATTTAGGAGCTGTGCCTGTAGGAAGGCACTCCCTTATGCTCCACAAGGGAGGGCTAGAGGAGTACAGAGTAATTAATCATCAATGCTTGTGCTGATCAGTATGAGCATTCTTTAGAAAGAATGAGAATTCTGTATTTAGCTTGAAAGTTTACAACTTCTATATGCTGTGCCCTCAGAGAATAGCTAATCATGGTTTGTAAGTTTTCAGATGCTTTGGGGAAGGGTGGGGGAATCATCCTTTGTTGTTTGTGAAATAGAGCACCAGCCTCTCTTGAAACAAACGTTAATGAAGGATATTTATTTTTTTACTGAGCAAGAACTTAATCAAATGTTTGGTTGTCTGAAAAATCCAAGTGCCACAGAAAGAATAGGTAATTGACAAGAGATGTCATTCGTAGAGAAAGAACAATCTAACTTGGTTGACATTTTAATTATCAAGGTCCTTAGAAGAATTCCTACCATCCATCAACCAAAAAGACTCAGTTTCCATTGATAGAAACCCCAGTTCTTGTTTAATTGATCATCCCTGATGTTGCAAGAAGTATTGCACGTATATATTGGGTAGTCAGGTACACGTTTAAGAAATCGCTTGGCATCAGAGGGTAAACAGACAAATGTAATGTTGCATGAGTAATCAGATAAACAGTTTGAATTTTTTTTCTATTTGACTAGAAACAAAGGTTTCTACTATGTATCTATTGAGAAAATGTTAATATTGCCCTCTTCCATTGGTACCTTATGAAATATTCTCTGCTCAGCTTTACCTTCAGATTCTTATAGTGGTTATTTCAGAAAAATACACTTTGAGTTTTGTGTTGCCAAACTTTCTCATTTTGAGGTATGCTTAGAAACAGAGATTGCATAATTTAACTTCTATGTGTGCTATTACCATAAGAAATTTCTAAAGATCTTGCACTTTAAAGCTACTTTTATTTTGTAAGTTTCTTAAAACGGAGTGCACATGTCTGCTGCACCACTGTAGATTAAAGCAAAATCACGTGAAAGATCATCCTATAGTTTTATTGTTCAGTAGTGAAGAGAAATTATAGGAGTTACAAAATCAATTAATTGATTTCTATTACCTAACACGGTACTGAGTGGGCTCTGGTCGTGTTCAAATTTTTAATTTCGGTTACTTCTAATCCCATTCTTCTCATTTCCACTGTGTGGTGATAAACTAATTAAAAGCATTAGAATAGATTGGGTAAGGACTGTGCAAACACTGGCAACACAGATCCCAAGTCTCCTCTGCACCATTGCCTCCGGAATTTTGCATTCTTTATTGTTTCCTGCTTGAAATGAGAAGTGCTTAGCACAAAATTAATGACTTTGAGGAGGGAGATGCTTTGCATGAGATGATGTGAGACTTGCCAAATGCTTATTTAGGCTATGCCAATACACAGGAGGTTGTGCAAAGCAGAATCTTGCTAGTGACCTATTGGTGCTGCTTGTGCCTGGAAGCTTGTGCTTGTTTCTTGGCTCTGTCCCCAGCCTCAGCTCTGATCCATGCTGCCACCAGTGCTTGTGGCTGATGGAAGGTGCCCCAGCACTGCAAAGCTGACCATCTGCCCACCTTTCTTGGTAAGCCAGAGCAGCTGAAAAACAACCTTGTCTTGTTTTACTACGTGGCTGCTTACTATGAATTAAGCATGCAGAGAGAAAGGTAGGTAGGTGTGAAGATTGTTTTTATTTGGTAGGAGTGTCAGCTTCAATACACATTAATTTGTAGCTCAGGTAGGTTCTAACTGGTAGCTGTGGCTCCACAACAGATAAGATGGGAGATGGGTAAAGAAGCAGTTGTCTTTTAAGCTTGAAGGTAGAACATTACTGAAAGGACACCTAAGTTCCTTGTAGATGTTTGTATTCCTTGTTTGCTGGTGATATTTTAAATTATTTAGAAATGCTTGATTGAAATGTGTGGTTATGAAATCCAGCTGAGAAGTCCACAGTTTAAATGTTGACTTTTTTTTTTTTTTTTGCTGAAAGGGTATTTGACTTAAACCAATTACTATCACTCGAGGATGTTTATTCAGTACTGAATATAGACATCCAAGGACTGTGCTTCCAGTTATTGCATCAGAGTGAATTAAAACGCACAGTAAAAATATCTGTGGAAGATGAGGTAATGGAGTCTGCTGTGGAGATATTCAAGACCCATCTGGATGTTACCAGTGTGACCTATTGTAGGGTACCTGCCTTAGCAGGGTGGTTGTACTTGATAATTTCTTGAGGTCCTTCCAACCCCTGCAATTCTGCAGTCCTGTGTGATTCTGTGAAATACTGCATAAACAAGTATTTTAGGTTCTCAGATCTTTGTCACAATCTGCTTAGTCTAAGCACTGGAAACTAGAGGCTTCAGAATTGTTGAACTGCTCAAAAGAGGAAATGCAGAAAGGACTCTTTAGAATCCACAGAAGAAAAATTTTCTGGTAAGATCTAAGGCAAAGCCCCACCAAAATGTGGAAGACTCCACAAGTACAGTGATTTTCACAACGGCAGGGATGTTAACACCAGTTAGATTTCAATGATGACAGCTAACAACCATCCTTTTAGAATTCAGCACAACACTCCACAGCCCGGGTCTTAAACTGCTGCACCATGTTCCTATGAGCTATCAACCACCTGCCTTGCTGCTCAGCTCTGGAGGGCTCTGCTTTGCACAGCAGCATAGTGGAACTGCTCTGTACACTACAAGTGCCGCATGGTGATGCAGCTATGCCTTTGCTCAGGGATTTGTCTCCCATGTCAGTCAGGAGCCCACCTCCTCCTGGCCCTCTTGCAGAACAAGGCCTGGCCTGCAGCAGCTGTACATCAGTTGGCATTGAAATAATTGCCGAGTAGCAGGGAAGGGAGAGAGACATAAATAGTAGAAAGAAAATAATAAATTTTAAATAACTAAACTTTACACAAGTCTAGATCACTGACTTCTGGATATAACCCAGATGTACTCTGTTCTGAACCTGTGTGACTTTTTGGCCTCCCAGCCAGCCATGTAAGGTAATAACTGCACAACTCTTTCTGTCAGATCCATGTTGTTCACACAGGTTTCAGCTGAAGGCAGAACACTGTCAGTGCATGAAGCAAGACTCTCTGGGAAAGTGCACTCTATTTGCTTCAAATGTCAAAAAGGTTGTTCTGGTTGTGGGTGTAAGAGCGTGCTAGCATATGCACAAGAGCAGTCACATTGTGTAAGTTTGGGTGTCTAAATTAGGAACATAGCTGTGTAAGGATCCCTGTATTGTCTGTGGAGAGAAAAACCTTCCTTAGAGAGATTCAAAGTGGCAGCTGAACTGTTCTTCTATTCAGCATAATAAAAATGACACAGTTCAAACCTCAAATAATTGTTATAAAAAGTCTTTACAGCATTAAGCAGCCTGGTAAATACCTACATTCGCGCAGAGCTGTAAGATCTGTGTTTCTTTACAGCTTCTTTAGTCTATTTTGAATCTTTTAATAGGCTGTGGTGTATGGAATGGAAAATTAAAGCTTTTGATTTATGTGCTGCTGCTTTGCCACTTTAAGCCACAGTAAAATACTTACGAATGTTAGATGACAACTAATATTTAGTCATGTGAGTAACTGAAGAGGTTATATCAGGGAGCAAAGGGAATGGATAATTCATCTTTTTAATAGTTTCTATATGCTGGAAGAGACAGGGTGGTTCTGTAGCAGAGAAATAAATAGAGAAGCACTCCCAGTCCCTCAAGCTCTAAGGATCAGATAAAGACCAAGCTGCTGCAAAACATGTTTAGGTGAGCAGTGCCAGCATGATGGGCACATTAAGAGTTAGTGCTAAAATAACAGACAAGCCTATGTGCATGAAAAATCTTGGTAAAATACACATCCCTTTCCCTAAACTTACTGTGAGGCCACTTTTTTTTCCAAAAGTTTTAGCAAATGTTCCGTTTTAAAAAAAGATTCATGTATCTTCTTTCTGAATTAGCTTTGGCCTTGTTCAAAAAAGGCAAAAGGCACTGCAGTCTTGATGATTGACTTCAGAAGAGAAAAAAAAAAAAGCAAGGCTTTCGTGGTTTTTAAGCTGAAAAAAGACTTAAAATCACCATCTGCTCTAATCTCTTCTATAGGCTATAGAATCTTATCAGTTGTTTCTGCATAATACCTTTACCTCCTCCTCGAGTTACGTCTTTCTTAAAAAGTCATGTAGGCTGTAGGATTAAAATACGTCTTCAGTTGGTGCATAATTTTTTTCTGGAATACAGAGAGTTAGATAATATGATTTTCTGTTCTTGCAGGTAGAGAAACAATTGAAATCTGCAGCTAAACGTTTTCTCTTCCTGAATCTTGCAATCCATTTCTGCAATTTATTTTCTGTAAGTTGTTCTCTGAAAGCAAGGCAGAACCAGCAAATAACACTAGTGACTCATTAACTTTCTCAGTCATCAAAACCTGTTCACGGTCATTCTGAGACCACTGAATAATTAGATTTATGAAGATATTAGAAGGAAAAAAAAGCAGATATAACAAAACTTCATATTCCGAGTTCTGAAATTAATTCTTTGGAACTGATGTAATCAGGTTTTTCTATAAGAATTTACATTTGCAGTGGCTTTCCACTGTGAGCATTCAGTAGTTGGGAAGGCACAGATGTATGAAATCCAAGCAAATCTAGAGTTCATTCTTGGTGAATATGTTTCATTAATTTGTTCTCTTTAGTAAATAGTGAAGGCCAGGCATTTTTAAATACAAACTTGAGCACTATAGTACTATATATTTAAACCAAACAACAGTGTATGTGACACTAAGTCCTCACTTTGGCCATCTCTCCTTTGTAGAAAAAAATAATCCTGTAAAATTTACTAGAGTTTGTTTTTGTATGCCAGAACAGAATGAAGTTCTCATATTCTTTCAAATTTTTATTAGTCTGAAGAATTGCTACTATCAGGCTGTTTTGGAAAATTTGGATATTAGAGACTTCCTTGTGTTCCAATAAGATGTTTCTGAGTTTAGTGGGTTTTTCTTCATTTTTTGGTGGTGGTTGTTGATTTTTATTTTTATTTTTAATTCAGACACTGTCTGCAAACCCTGGCACATCTCTTCAAATTAGATTTATTAAATTGACCAAATATCACCTTCTAAGCTGCTTGAAAAACACAGAAAAATGGTTATGAAGGCTAACTACAGGAATTGTACTCTGAAAGCTGGGTGTATAGACACTTTCTCAATTTTAGAGAAGGTTGTTGTGGTTGTTGATTCAGTATATTATGAGTGACTACTAATAGTAAAATTATTCCAATGTGACTTTGAATCCATTAAACCAGTCCCTGAAAATATCCTACTAACTAAAAGCAATTCTTAGCATAAGCAAAGTACAACAATGGATTTTCCAGTATTCAGTAATGTGTATGGCTGACCACTAGAAAATAAAATTTAAGATGGAAAAAGCTAACAATAGACTTTGCTGGTAAAATTTAAACTGAAATCAGTGATGAAATTGAGTGGGAGAGCAAATCTGATACAGTAACTGGCATAAAACACTAAACATTTTTAAGCAGGATTTGCATTCAGGTATATGGAATTTCAAAGTGGCAGCCCTGAGAAGTATATTTTGAAAGTGGATCTCAAATGCTCTTATTAACTAGATAGAAGAACTGAGATATTGTGGGACTATAAAGAAAACCAAAAAGGAAATAAACAGGACAGTCAACCAATTCTTTATTCATCAAATAGTCTACCCTTCAACTCCATCTCTCTCCAATTTAGAGATAAGGATGTGGTGTGGCATCGTGTTAAAGGCCTTGCAGAAATCCAGGTAGACTGCACCAGTTTTCCAAGTGATGCAGAATTAAGTTTGCTTTTTTTACATGACTTCAGTGTTTTCACAAGTTCAGGTGTTTGCGTATATAGCACTGTTACACAGAATGTAGCTGCCACCCGTGTTAAAGCATTTTAATAAAAATAACCTTAAGTCTCAATAACCTTAATATCTCAATAACATTTATTGTGGTTCTTGCAAATATATCTTTCCATTGTTGTATAATTGATGTGAAATAATGTATTTATTTTAATTAAAGTTAAATGATCACAAGCTAACTTGAGAAAAAAGAATTGTACTTGAGACAAAGACAGAAGTAGCGCTAGAGCTGGACACAGCTTAATATAAGTGGTTTCCAAGTCTGTATTTCTTCAAAACGTCTAAGAAATCTTTTCTTTTCTTTACAGTAGATTCTGGTTTCTAGTAATTACTCCAAGACAGTGGTTACAGAATCATTTTCAGCTTCGAAGTTTCAGTTAGATACCTTAGCTGCAGGATGAGAAATTAACAGTATCAGTATCTACATTGTTTAGAAAACAGGGTCAAGTTACACTCACTCATATCTCTGGCTGTCCTTAGCTTAATGCTGTTTCAAGATAGTGTTGAAAATTATGGACTAAAAATATCCACTCTAACTGACAACTAAATGGAATCAGACCTATAAGGCTGTTTTATGTAACACAGAAATGGAAAGAGAAGCCAACAGACTCAGACCAAGAAGAAAACTTTCCACCAGTTAGCATAGCAGACTTGTAGCTTTCATCTCATGAGTGTTATGTTTACGGCTACCCCTAAGTATGTGCATGAGTATCTGGAGAATATTATGAGTCAGGAGGCACATAAAATATACAAACTTTCTGGTAAGTCTAAAAGAAATTTTATAACTCCTTACCTAATCAGAGCTAGGGGGAGGGCAAGAGCACAGCTAAGAGCTGCAATTTGTTTGTAGTTTCTGTACCTGTGACAGGGCTAGGTAAACTCAAATATCTTAAAATGCACCTTCAAGAAAAGTGAGCTACCTATGAGGGTACTACAGAAACAAAACATTTAGAGCAGAAACCATCACGCATGGTAAACAAGTACAGTCCTTGAGACGCAAAAGTAGTAAGCACATGAATAATGAGACCCATTCTGCAAGCAAAATGTAGGTTCAGATCTCAGGGATTTCTTTGCTTACTGATACTATCTAACCTTCTTCTATGCATTTTTCTTTTTCCTATTTTTTTATTATTATTTTCTCTGTACATGTTTTGATATGTGTTGTATGTAGGACACAGTGTGTCAAATGGCACAGTATCACACCTTCCTGCTTGTCAAATGTCCTTTGCTTCAAGGATATCTGAAGCATCAAGTTTCAGTGTTGCTTTCTTTGATGCAAACGCTGAGAATGTGAGAGTTTGTTGATGGCAAGGAACTTCCTCCTTGCTTGTTTGCTGAACTGCTATGGTTTTTCTCTTCTCCTTTTCTTTTTTTTTTCTTCTTTCCAAATCTTATCAAATGAAGCTATTACTTAGTCAACTCTTTAAAATATTTTGTTCTTTGCAGTGATTTTTTTTTTCTAGGATATCATCTTGACTGAGCTGTGTTGTTTCCAGACACTTTGATGTTCTGGGTGTCATACTTATCTTCTAACTTTTCCAGGAGACAGGAGCTGATACAAAGGCTGCAATTTCTCAGCCCAAGTCCATGGCACACTCACTCTCTTAATTCAGTGCTATTTTCAAAATGTCAAATTTATTCAGAATAATTGCACATGCAATTTTTCCAGCAGATAGTATTAACTGTCTCAAGTGAACTAAGTGTTGCAGTTATTAATCAACAGCTTATTACCCATCTTACAGATGCTGGGATACTACAGTGTTGAGGGGAAATATTATGTAAAAGGGATTGCTCAGAATTTGTACGGCAACACTCACATATCTAAACATTGCAGGGGATAGCCTTCTAGGATGAGGCCTTATAGATTCTATGATACACAAAGCTAAGGTAGTTAAAAGATATTTTTCTTTTCTGGCAAATTAGGGAATGAGAGAAAGCAATGGTTGACACCAAAGGGATTTACTGTTCATATTCCAGGGCGTAGATACACTCTAGAAGCTGTAAGTTAAACAGTAAATCATAACCTGTAATGCAAACAGTAATGCAAACCTTTAGAAACAAACATATTTGTGTGGGTTTTTTTTAATGCAAAACAGTAAAAATGGAAAGCTTGTGATTCTTTCTGCACTCTAAAGAAAACTAAAGGTAGATTAAACTGAAAGTGGAAGTGAGATGCCAGTTGATTGGCCAGAATAAGCAGTTTGCTCCACATAAAATAATAATGATGGAAAGTATTGCTGTCTTACTATGGGGAAGATATTTTTCACTGAGGCATCTCAGATTTCTACTGTATCAGAATTATGCCTATGGATGTGTTTGATCTTGCTCCCAAGGAATGAAGATCTTTCTCCCCACTGGAAATGAATACAGACCTAGGGATTTGTACCTTCTAGATATTCGCTGCTAGATGTTGTGCTGATGGTTTCTTTCTCTAACCAGGAAAATAAATCCCTCTCTCCCCTTTTCTTTGGTTCTGAACTTTCCTTCATCTGTGTCATTATTATGTTGTTAGATAAATGAGAGAGATGCAGTTTGAATTGCTACTGAAAGGAAATTTTCACTTTCTCAGGTCTTGACTGGTAAGGAGACCGGGATGTTTATTTTTCACTGTTCTTGACAGTCTGAAGTGCTGATATTCCCTTGTGACTCTTGGCTCTTCTCTCCTATGATAGTACAATGCCTGAAATTCTTATCTTGCACTAAAAGCCTAAAAGAGCCCTTAAGTTTATGCAACAGGGTTAGTGTGTGGGGGAGTATTTTCACAGTCAGTACTACTTTCCCTATACCAGACTTTTTCTCTGTACACAAGACCTTGTGTGTAAGCACTGCTACATGAAATTATTGCTGCTATGCTGCACTCTCCAGGAGGTATAAACCTGGTGAACACTGGTCCTAGGGGACCAGTGCAGGGCTAATTGCTAAATTTCCCTGCAGATCAACTCATTTCACCCCATAGATGTGACTTTCTGCTCCATCTATACAGGTAGCTGTGGCATTGCTTTTTTATTCTGTCATGCTTTTCTTTTCCTGAGCTGCACTGAGTTTTGTTTCATCTTGGAAAATAGGCAACAAGCACAGAAAGAGGTATTTTTTTCTGCTAACATCACTATAGATTCTAGTGTAATCTTCCTGAAAAATCTATTTTGAGTAGTGAAATAGGGCTTTTTCACACGTATGTAGCTCCTGTGATTCACGCTATGGTAAAAAGATGGAGCTTATCTGTGTAAAGAGATTTAAAAATGAAAATAAAAATGTATTCAGTGAGGCCATCCAGTTGCTGGGCCATGGTCTGTGCACATCTGTTGATCCTTATATATTTTGTCTGTTGCATGGCAGTAAAAAAGTTGCAGAGAAAAGTTTTCGTTTCTCATTCTGCAGAAGTTACACACTACTCAAAAGCATTCAGAAGAGTAAGAGTTGCAGGAGCGGGCCCTCTGTATGAAAACAAAATTCTAATATGCATTTTGCCAAATCCTTGGTAATAATATCTTGAATAATGCATACTTACAAGGAGAATTATTATCTTCATATTAAGAAGAATTAATGAAGAATGAAATTAATAAAGCAAACTCATTTCAGCTTGATAACTAGTTTTAAAAATTTGCAAGATAGATGATTAGTTTCTGTGTGATGAAGTAATACTCTGAAGGAAGTGTATGGATACTAATAAACCTCAACAAAATAGCGCAGAAACGGCAACTGACAATAACATTGGATTGGGTAGAAATCTTTGCTATCTCTAGATTTAATCTTCAGTATGTCAAGATTCAATACAATCAAGAATGAATCAAGGGTAAATCCTATTGGACTTTTAACTAGCAGCTGTTCTTTATGCTACTGAGCAAGTCTGATAGTCTAAGAAAACAGGAAAATAGGCTTTTCTACCTCTCTGAAAAAAAGCAAGCAGTGACTTGCAAGATTTAAGGAAATTATATGGTTGAAAAAATATGTCTGCTTGTGCTGAAACACTTCCTCTAGTATGACTCCAATGATTTGCTTGCTTTTCCCTTGTTTGAATAGAACCAACATTTTTCTTTCTAATAATGGAGAAGCAGAATGTGTTAAATATTCTATTCCATGAAAACAAATCAAAACATGACTGTTCTGTTTAAAGTAATTCATAGGGAGTAAATACACTTTTTTTTCCCCCCTTCTGCTGCCTCTTTGGGCCTACACACACTGAAACTAAAGAAAAGCGCAGATGAGACTGATGAACTGCTCTCATCTGATCCTGACAGATGCCACTGAGGACAGAAAGAAGGGTATCATCATCCTTCTGAGTTAAGCTAAATCCATGATATCAATTGGAATGTACATAATGCACAACAGCCAGTTTTCACCATCACCTCCTATCTCATGTTGATTTTCCTTCCTTCTTTCTTTCTTGAGGTCTTTTTCTGACCTCTGTGTGTCTGTGTTTTCCTAGGAGGTGTGACTTAACTGTTTAAGACTGTGGCATGTCTTGTTTCATTGCAGTGAACCCATGACTAAAAGGGCAGCTAAAAGCAGTGTTGTAATCATCAGCTGCTGTTAGGAGTTTGCCAGGTTTTGGAGTGGTTGATAAGACCACATACTGGGCCTGTCCTTCTTCAGTTGCAAATATGAGCTGCAAGTATGAAAATAGCTCATTCTTTTCATTTTTTGTACTCTTTTCCTCTTCCCTGTGTGTTACTGCCCTCAGTTACTGCTCTCTTTAATACAAAGTATGAGGGCTTTCATTAATAAAAGCTCACTCTAAGGATTGTAGGTTAAGACAATGGAAAATAAAAATGTTTACTGTTCTGCTCAAAGTGCTTTATCTTTCCCATTTCTTTCTTATTGTTTAAGAAAATATTCAAAGCATTTTAGTGGTGTTTCCACTGTGAAACCAAACTGACATTTTAAAACTTTAAATTTAGATGTTATATACTGCCATGCTCAAATAGATATTTTTGACTCACCTTGTCTTTACAAAGTCATACTTCCTCTCCCTGGTCATTTGACCAGCAAGAACAATTTTTCTGAATACCAGCAAATACTATACGAACTTGGGAAGGAGAAATGAAATAAGCTTATAAACATTTCCCAGCTCTAATCATAGACTGAGATATTTTCCACCTGCAGGAAGATCCACTAACATGTATTTTCAAAACGGAGCAGACGTAAAGCATGGCTTTGTTCTCCACACCGTTTGGTGCATGGGCCTAAGCATAGTACACAAATTGGAGAGATTCTGCTTTTAATTTGGTGAAAAATAAAGCTGTATATCATGCCATATGTCATGAAGCAAGTAAGTGCTGCTCTGTGAATAAATCTAGCTTTCTGTGCCACTTGAAGTGGATCAAATAGTACTTCTCAGCTGCACTTGCACTCACAATGGGCAGAGCTCATAGAAGCTGATTATGCAAGCACTGCAAGGGAAAATAAATGCATAGAAATATCACTGCAAATGGCTGCCTCCTTGAGATTCAGTATATATTTAGTTCCCGTGTTGTCCCTTTCTTTCATCAGTAGTAAAAGATAATGAGCTTCAGGGACTGTGGGAACCAACAGTTGCAGCAGAACTAAGATATCATGCAAAAAAAAAAAAAACCAAACAAACATTAAAAGGATGACAGGAGATCATGCTTGATGGGAGAGGAAGTGCAGGACTAGGCTTGTGACTGCTTGAATGGCAAAGCTTTCTGTCAGGACTTATTAAATGCTCTGCTTTGTGCTTATTTTTGTTTGCTAAGAATAATGTGTCATGTGTCATTTGAATTTTTTATCTAGCCCACAAACAATTTTTTTTCTTGTGAATTTTGAAGACAGACCTGAAGGGGCTAATGTGCAGAGAAGTGGCACTGGTTTCCCTTGCAGCCAAGTAACATTGAAATACAGCTGAAGAGCCCAGCAACCATTGCTCATGTAAGCTGGGCAGGGGAGCTTCAGCAGGGTAAGCAATAGCATTATTACTGCAGAGAATAGCTATCCTAGAGCTATTATTAGCTGATGAAGGCATAAATTGTAGAACAGTTCACTTGCTTCAGTTTCTACTGGTCTTGAATGTGAAATAAACATAGTATGAGTAGACAAGACTCACGGCTCCGTGGCTCAAACAGGAGCTCATTTTCTTGGCCTGTAATAAAAATACGTTTCTGTAAGAGGATCAAAGCAGTTTTGGTTCTTTCATTGTAAAAGTCTAATTGAGTGAACAGTGCATTTGGTGCTGCCATAGTTGCACTGATAGTTTTATCGTTGCTTAATGCACAATATACTTATCTTGTATTGTAGGACGAGTCAAGAATGTTAGCATTATGCTTTAGAATCACTAGGCAGGGACTGAAATACACCAGCAAATTATGAAATCTTGTTAGCGGGACAAGAGATGAATAATATTGGCTTCTATTAAATCAGGACAAATCTGAATGCCCTGCTGTTAATTGTCTGGGAGCTCATTTTAAGTTTTCTGCAGCAGTCAACTAAAAGTCTACTAATATTTTTCTTAAAACACAAAATCTTTATTCTCTGCTGCTTTGTAGTGAAATACTCTGGGTAATGTAGGTGTAAAATATTATTGCGCTGTTGATAGAAAGCTTTACACCCACTTTTTGTTGCTATCAATAACTATAACTATGCACACTAAGAGACAATCATAGAATCAAGCCCTTAAAATAAAGTTCAATACACAGATTAGGCAAAATTGTCAGAGAAAACTGAGCACCATAGCTGCTGTTAGTGCCAGAAATCACGATGTATTGTTAAAAAAGCAAATGTTAATTGGACAATTAAAATCTCCATTTACAATATGCAAAAAAGCCTGAGGGTTCTGCTTTAAAGTAAAGCTGAGTGTTTCAACTGAAAACATGCCTGCCTTGAAATGAAATGCAGAAATTTTATAAACCTCTCATTTCTAAGTGAGTGACTGCAGTGAAGTATCTCTCCCCTGTTTAGGGATATGCTGGCTTGTTAGAAATGTTGAAGCTGGATAGTGCTCCACTCTTCCTGTGATTTGAGAACAGTTCTTCTATTCAGATGGAACCATTCTGCCCAAAGCTGTCCTTTTCTGTTATATTCATGCTGTGATTACTAAGCATTCTGAATTAGACTAATAAAATCTCCACAGCTATGGAAATGACCTAGGTAGCCTTGGAGGAAAATGCTCTTGAAGTGTAATTCCGTAGGCTTTAATGAAGCAAAACTATTCAGCTCACAATTACTCACTGACAACGTTTCAATAGTTACTTCATGACATAGCTTTTATGTGATGTTTTGCTCTATCATAAAGTATACAATCATTGTCATATAAGTAGTTAACAGACTGCATGATGTTTTATTACTGGGAAAAGAGCTGTGCACTAAAAAAAGTGAAAAAGGAAGATAATGAAGTGTTAACATTGATTTTACAGGGTTGTTGGTTTTTTTTGTTTGTTTTTTTTTTTCATTTTTCCTAAGCAAAAGTAACAATAGGATTTAACTGATGCTCACTCACTGTTTTAATGAATATGAAATAGTCTCTGCCTCTGAACCAGGAAAGTGGGAGCACCTTAGTTAAAAATCTTGGGTAATGCAAGGAAAAAATAGTCCAGGTCTTTTCTGATTCCTTATTGATGCACACCTGCATGAGGGGAATGGATCAGAATGTTCCAATTGTTTTTTAAAGCCCCATATTCTGTGAATTGCAATGGAACTTTGATAATGACATCAATCTGAGCTACATAAATCAGAGCAGAATCCATGAACTGGGAAAGAGGGTTTAACAGGAAGAATAAGGTCTGGAGGGAAATATTTATTATTCCAGAAAATTGTGAACAAGTCTCTAAAATACTTCGGTAGATATATCTGACATCTTACTGGATAGTTAGTATTATCACTTAAGAAGTGCAAAATATCTTGATATGATTAATGATTAGTGTATTCCTGAACTTAACAACTATTGAATTATTAAGTCATAACTAACATTAAAATAGAATCTTGTACAAGATTTTTAATAACAGCATGTATTCCTGCTAACAAAGATTTTGAATCAGATAGTGAATCACAATCAATTATTTGTGATGAAAGGAGGGGAGAACTAGATGGTTTGCAGTAAAACATTTCTTGCTGCAGAAAGTGACCAGAAACTGGTCTTTATGGACTTTAGGTTCAGTTTAGCATAGCAAACTGTATATGTCTTTAAAATAACAACAGAAAATCCTATATACTTGTTATGGACAATACTTATTTTCTGAGTCCAGAGTATTATGCTCTATAGATTTTGATTCAGATGTGTCCAGTTTTCCTCCTTGTTTAATTCATTAAGCAGTCACTTTCCAGTTTCTAGATGTGAGGTGTTTTCAGTGCCTGAACACTATCAAATAGTCATATGTTACTCTTTATATCTGTTGTATCCATGGAGATAAATAGGAAGTGATACTTTTGGACTGACCTACATATATTAACTATTATTTTTAAATAAACATTTATTAGTCTTTTACCAATTTGGTGATGAATATATATTTTTAAAAATTATATAAGTGAAAGGAAAAATTGAGTGTTGGCTACTTATTATACAGCACTGTCCAGATACCATACCTACAACAATTAAGTGCTTGTTGTGACTGGAATGTAAGCACAGTGGTTTTGGTTCTCTGCCTCTTACACTTCTTAATGGCTACAGAGTCTAATCTTGAATTAAGAACTAACCATTTTTTCCCTCTGCATTACTGCAGTGGTGTTTAGATTTGTGGCTTTTAATATCCAATAAATAAATAAATAAAAATTATAGCTCATGCATTCCTTTCTAGGTAGAGTAGCTCATGCAGAGGACATTAGAATGACTTCAAGGAAGTCCGCAGTGGATTCTGGAATCAAATCATCAAAATTATAAAGGAAAACAAATGCAGTACCCTATAAAATTATCATATATTTAAGAAACAAATAATAAAATCTGTAAAATAAAAAAAAATGTGAGCTCTGTGAACCTCTATTTTTATTGGTCAGTGAAATAACAGTGGAAAAAAATATTATTAGGACAGATTTTTCCTGTGAGTAAGTAGGGAACATCTATGTGTTTTTTTTTTCTCCAGTTATCTGCACTGGCATACAAACAGGGCTATTTATGCTTACAGATGGTATTTAACATCCTACTTTGCTACTCAGTGAAGAAGTAGAAACAATACCCTGTCACTTACGTGACACCATAGACATCACAAATATTCTAAGATAAATGCCAAGTGTGTATATCCCAATATTATGGCTTGAATTTTTTTTTTAACACTTATGAATAACAAAGGCATCAGTAAACTGGTTTGCATGTGAATTTTTTCACTCAGACAAGCTAAATTAATCATTTGATTACAATGAACAGTTTGCCTAGGAACAATTGTAATCCTGCACTTTTGTTGTCATAGTCACTGTTCAAATGAGACATTTGCATTATTTGCAGTTATGGATCCAAGTTTTAAGTTTCAATTCCTTGTATTGTTTTGTGTCTTACAGTGTGGCAATATTCAAGTCTTGATATTTGTTATTATGCATTTGAAGAACTGTACTAAAAATGACAGATGAAAGGTAAAAATAATATATATGATGCCGGTCTAATTACATCCTAGTCCCCAGGTTTAATATAACAACTGAAAATACTTTAAAGATTTCTCCTTCCCTTCATCCACTTTCTCTCTTTTCTAGACTTTTTTTTCTTCCTAGTAGTTTCCCAGTTTCTCCTGCTAACATCATTGCCTCTCATAATGTCTTATGAGAAAAATACATTCCAATTGCTGGCATCAAGGATATCGGATTGGAAAATGGCCACTCCAACTGAATTTTATGCTGTTTACCAATTTCTTTTATCATTAATTCATAATCACTTAAATAAGTTAAATATTCTCTGTGTTAAATACTCTGTGCAATTCATATTATTTTCATTTTCTCTGAAGACATGACAATTATTGGTTACTCTTACAGACTTGCCAATAAGTTCCACCTTTGGTAGCTGGTATCTGATTAATACCTGTAATGCAGAGTTGATTTTCCCTTAGCAGAATTTTCACGCTGTTCCCAGTGATAAGTACATACAGTTGTCCTAACAGCCATGGAAATATTTGTCTACCTCTCCTCAGAGCAAAATGTGAGCCTGCTGTATTGCTAAAACTTTATTTCTTAAAAACAAACAAACAAAAATGTCATCTGAAACAAGTTTCCTTTGAGACTGACTAATCTCTTAATCATTTGAGTACATCAAGGTTCCTGGTTATTAATCATAACAATAAGGGGTTTCCCCTACTTTGTTCCAGGTTGTTATTTAGGTTGCTGGTTGTGAACTCATTCAGAACAAAATAAAGAATTCTGAAAATGGAGATGCTTGCTTGAAAACATTTTGAAACATCTTGAAAGCCTTACCACAACTCTTTGCAACTATGTTGATTTTTGAGAGACTGACATATGAATGATGTCAATTATTAGGTTTTTTTTTTTTAATTCAAAAAAAGTACCTTCTAATTGCTATTTAGTTGGCTAAGTAGTGATGGAAATCTAATTTCAAGAATGCTGGCAGAAGAGAGCACCAATACATCTCAATTAGTCAGTAAAAACTTGAGAATTGGGTATGTTCTTCTATATAAACACAACCATACAGTACTGTTGCATAGTTAAGGAACCTATTAGAAGACCCAAGCCATGAGGAAAAATTGTTTTAATGATGGTATTCGGTGTGCACTTTTAATGTATACTATCGTAAACATAATATCACAGAATCACAGAATGGCCAGGGTTGGAAGGGACCTCAAGGATCATGAATCTTCAATCCCCCCACCACATGCAGGGCCACCAACCTCCCCATTTAATACTAGACCAGGCTGCCCAGGGCCCCATCCAACCTGGCCTTGAACACCTCCATCCACAACCTCTCTGGGCAGCCTGTTCCAACACCTCACCACTCTCTCTGTAAAGAATTTCCCCCTGACATCCAACCTAAATCCCCCCTCCCTCAACTTAAAACCATTTCCCGTTGTCCTGCTGTAATCTACCCTTTCAAAGAGTCGATTCCCCGCCTGATTGTAGGCTTCCTTTAGGTATTGAAAGGCTGCAGTGAGGTCACTCCTCAGCCTTCTTTTCTCCAGGCTGAACAAGCCCAGCTCCCTCGGCCTGTCCTCATAAGGAGGTGCCCCAGTCCCCTGATCATCTCTGTGGCTCTACTCTGGAGCCTCTCCAACAGCTCTCTGTCTTTCTTGTACTGGGGACTCCAGGCCTGGACACAGTAGTGCAGATGGGGCCTCACAAGAGCAGAGTAGAGGGGGACAATCACCTCCCTGTTCCTGCTGACCACCCCTCTTCTGATGGAATGCCTCCAAACAAACCGAAGGAAGAAACTAAAAAAAATTCTTATTTTATTCCTGCCAACAGCTTCCAGTGCATTGATTGGAAAGTACATCAGAAGCTTGAAAAAGTAATAAAGACTCTAAGGAGACAAGAGCATGAAAAGCCAAGCAAACTATAATTCTCCGAGACCCGAAAAAGAAGATTCATAGCTCCTCCTTCATGTTACTAATTTCATGCACTGTAATGAAAAAAGAGACTAAAAGCTTTGAGCCTTGCCAAGATGGTTGCTTCAGATAGTGGTAATTTCATAGTTTAGGGGGAGAAGTGTAAATTTTTAGGTTTGGCCACTGCCATGTTCCATCCATATGGCAGTTCAGAATGAGCTCACGATGTTCAGCTGACAACAGAAGAAAAAGTAACAGAGAATGTCTCAGAAAATGGCTATTCATGTCCAAATAAAAAATGCAACTTTTTGGAAGGACTTTCCTATAATTAAACAGGAGTTTAATTTTGGGCTTGCTTTTGTATTGGCTTAAAACCGAAGCTTTTCCTCTTTTATGAGAACTTCACTGTCATTATATTCTTACGTGAACATTTGTTTGTACAAGTGATATATACTGAGTACAGGACATAAACTTAACAACAGACGTGTAGTTTATATTGTATTTTATAGATTCAGGATGAGCACTACTAAGAAAAAATGCATCATATTTTTAAACTCTCGGGAGATTGTGATGGGCATATAAATATGTGCTCTTAGTTATAATTATGCTTCCTTAACCTCTGTTAATTTGCAATGGGCATTTTAAATTCAATGCACAATCAAGTTTACTCATTTTGTTCAAGTTTTCTTGTCACAGCTCGGATCTCAATTGGCATTGATTTTACACTGCTTCTATTTCATTCACTTTAGTCGTATTCATGAGATAGAAAGTGATGAAATCATTTTAGTTTTACACCACATGGAATAATACGCTTTCAGATAAGACTGATATCTGACTAATGGTGACTTCAAAGTCTGACATGCTGTAACAAACAACACGGGGAGGGAGGACAGTACTTGCCCCATGTCATTCCTTCTGGCATTGTCTTATTCTGTGCTTCTAGGAAGACAAAGTTAGCATGGTAGTATACTCTGAAACAGGTGGAAAACCAGGGGAATTCCCAGCTGATGTTACTGAATGCTCACTATTTACATTACTTTTATAATGGATAGCAGACATCATATATTTTACATAGATAACTATTTTGGATAGACACAACATATTTCTGCATCTTTTCCTAACACTGTATTAAGTTTCCTAATTCAGATGAATAAAAATTATGAAATTCAAGTGCTAAAATGTGCATAAGAGTGTCAATGCATGTTCATTTATGTTCATACCCTTTTGGAGTATCTCAGATACACTGTTGCACTGGTGCTGCCTCACTCCGAGGAACCCATTTTCAGTAAAGATTGGTACAGGTACACTATATATTGTCACGGTATTGCTTCCTCAATAAACTAAGACTGTAGGAACAAGAAACTCTTGCTGTCCAAAAGCAAAATGAACAATGTAAATGATGTGACAATTACAAAACATGACAATTACAAACGTGTACTGTGATGGGCAGACTTGAATAGAACTGTAAAAGAAACGTGGCAAAAACAAGACAACAAATGAAGACTACATGAAGAGCAGCAAGACACACATAATGTAGGGGAAATTATGTACTGAAAATTGGAAAGGCTACTTCTACATTGGAGGAAAAAAGTGCAGGAAAAAATACTTCATGTGTGTTATAGGAGAACTGGTTAGCCAACTAAACATATATTAGAATTGCAAGAAATGGCAATTTTCCTGCTACATTTTCTCCCTCTTTCTTATCTTCAGAGGCTTTGTCTTCAAACTAGCAGAATTATTTTGGTAGGAGTAGAAGCTGTCTTTTTTCTGTGAGCATTTTTCTGTGGAAAGCTCAGCCGTGAGTAGGTGCTAATAAAAATCTTCAGACTTGTGAAAAACAGTGAGTATAATGTAATGTAATGTGGATTAAAATTGAGCAAGTGAGAGTTGGGAACACAAAGTTATCTGCCATAGGGATGATTGGCATCTTGAAATTTGGGACTAGCTGTCCTGTAGCCAACAGCCCTTTACTTTCACATCTACTCCAAAAATGTATTTCCACCAAACTCCACTTGTAAATATCAGGTACAGGAGATATCATCTGGTCTAGAGGGAGGTGTCCCTTCCTATAGCAGGGGGGTTGGTACTATATCTTAAAGGTCCCTTCCAACACAAACCATTCTAGATTCTGTATCTGTTATTTTATTCTTCCTAGCAGTTAATTTAAGCAACAATTTTGTGAATTATACATAAACTCCCAATATGATAGATATTAAAAAAAGAATAAGTTGATTTTAATTATTTAATGCAATTGATTCAACATAGCTACTGATTAGAGTCTTACAGAATTAAACATAGCTACTGATTACAACCTCACACTAGCTAAAGTGCATTCCCTTTAAAACACATCAATCCAATCACCAGAATGTTTTAAGAACTCTTCTCATCTTTCCACATGGGTAGAGTAAGGCTTCTTGTTTTGAGTGGAACGAGACACATATGTTGTAGCTGACTGCTGTGGTTAAGGTAATATAGAGAAAGTCCATGGCTAAAGAATCTAGTTTTGGCCTTTTTGTGCATGCACCAATTTTGTATTTTATGCATATTCTATGTTTTATAAGCAATATGTACATATATGCATTAAAAAGTATGTGTGTATTGTATGTGCACATACAAATAATAGTTCCTGATGAATAACGTAATGAGATCTCCTTCCAACTATATTTCATCTTTTTCACCCTGTTCAGAAAGCCATTAGACTGATCTTTTATCTTCATTACTTTTTGCTTTGTTTCTTATGCAAATTATGTAGCCACATGTGGCGTCTCTGTTATCACATAATATCCTTCAACTAACTGGGAAGGTCCAACAAATTTGACAGCACAAGAATTTTCAGCTGGAGTTTGCATCTCAAAAATCTGTAGGCAACCAGGTATCACCAGTTCCCGGAACAAATTTCATTGTGTCATAATGTTGTACTGAAAACTGTACAAACTGTTTCAGTCAATGATGTCACAGTGAACTATTTATAGTTTTCTCTTTTCTTTCTTTTTTTTCTTTCTTTAATATGCCCTTGCTTTACATGCAGCAAGTCAAGCAGGCATCTCATCCACCACTCACCTTCAGACCGATATGGAAAGTATCCTCCTTGCTCTACAACGGAAACAAGAACTGGATCCTGTAAAATGATGTGAACTGACCTTTACTTTCATATGAAAAAAACAAACAAAAAACATTTGCAAATTGTTGTCTGAAACTCACTTATTCTGTAAGTGGGATAAAGTGCAAACAAAAGTGTTATTTCTTTGATGCACCTTCTTGAAACATGGCTCAGACTCATGGTTTCAAGATTCAGACTCAAGACTTTTCTCTTAGCAGGAGTTTTTTTTCGAGAAGCATTCTGCAACCTTTATTACTTGGAGGAAGGGATATTGAAGAGGTCTGAGTATTGTGATGATATGAAATGTATTTTCTTGACTATTTTATCATACTTAGAAAAAAATATTTTCTATCAGGAACAAGTTTGAGAGGTAAAAATCTCTTGAAGTCAATGAAAACAGAAAATTATAAAGGAACTGATTAAGCTATCAACCCTGGAGTTCATCTGCAGAACCTTTGATTCAGTTCTACAGGCCTTGTGGATCATGGCTACATTTGCAGTTTCCGGTCTGTCAGAAGAACTGTTTATCCACAGCTGCCAAGATCTGGGCAGAAATTTTAGTATTCCTTTTTCAGAATGCATTAAGCGAGCATGAAGTTAAAGACAACAAATATGGCTTCTAAGGAACCTCTTAGTTACCAACATGCCTTCTGTTTAACAAAATTATTGTGATTTCATTATATTTGCTGGTTACAGTTCTTCAAAAGCCTTCTGCAGGCACGCACCCTTTGGACACATTGCTGTCAATGATAAGATGTTCATTTTACTATTTTCTAAGCTTCTCCCTTGTCCTCACCTCATGACTATTGCACCACACGAGCAAAGCTTCTCTGCTGTGTGTTTACTCCTGAATGCTACCGATGCTGGAAGTCTTGCAGTTCTTGCGGGCTGTCAAACTCCTCTCTCTGTTGGAGGCCTGGTTTCCACACCAACAGGAATAAAGTGTGGACCTCGCAAACGCTCACTAGAGCTAAGCACGCATTTACACTGGTGACCCTCTGCTGCACCCTTGGCACGCGCTATAGCCGCCCTTCGACCAACGACAATTTTACAACCCGTCATTGACCCTTCGTTTACCACACTCGCACGCGCCGTGCACGCGTAGCTCCGCGGAGCAGCCGGCAAGGGGCGCTGTGCGGCGGGCTCGGCGCGCGGAGGGAGCGGGCTGCGGATCACCTGCAGCAGCGGGGGGGCCGGGAGCTCCGCCCCCCTTCCCGCGGTTAATCGCATCCTCCTCCGCCCGTAGCAGGCACTGGCGGCGCGGCGGGCAGAGCCGTGCACCTGCGGCAGGCGCGCGGGCATCCGCAGCTCTCTCGTTCCCAGCCGCAGAGCGGTGCGGCCGTGAGCAGCGTCCGGGAGAAGGAGAGAGAGAGAGAGAGAGAGAGTGAGAGTGAGAGTGAGAGAGGGAGCCATGGCCGAGGGGGGCGAGGGCGAGGACGAGATCCAGTTCTTGAGAACTGTAAGTGCCGCGCCGGTTTGGGGCAGGATCTCGCGGGGGGAGGGCGGCTGGGGGCGATGCTCTGAAGAGAGCTCAAGGGGGGGGAAGCCGCGTGCACGGGAGAGGAGGCAAGGGAGCAACGGGGGGAGCCCCGCCGGGGCTTTGCTTTCCGCTGAGTAGCCCCTGCCCCCGGCCCGCGGGCGTGGGGGTGCGAGCAACCGCTGGCTTCGCTTAATGGGGCTGGGAGGAGAGGGTGACGGTGCGGAGGCGGCGGTGCGGGGGCACGCGGGAGGGGGAGGCGCGTGCTGGGAGCCCCCGCCGCCTCCGCGAGTATCTGAGCTCGGCTCCTGCCCGCCGCCGTGCTCGCGTACTGCGGATACTCAGCAGGCTGCGCTCCCGGCTTAGGGGGCTGAGACCGCGCTCCTTCTGCAACAGCGGAATAGAACAAATCGCCTCTCGAGGTGCTCACTAACTTGCAGGCGTTCTCCTCGCTGTACACGGACTAACACAGCTCTTCTTTCTTGGTGTGAGCATCCTCAGCCCAAAGCATGTAAAGGCGCTGGAGCATTTCTTCTCCTGAGTTCAGTTAATTTGTCTGGAGCGCTGCGCTTCTTGCTTATCTGGATTATTTTACTTCATGCAATTCTTTGTTTACCTTCTGAGCCATCTCCTGAGTGCTCTCTGTAGCTGCAATCCTAGTAAGTTTTGGAGATGGGTATATTTGAACGGTGCAGCATACAAACCTAGTCACAGTTCTAGGAAAAATTGCTGAGATACCCATTAGGTAGAGAAAGAGATGCTGAAATGGTGTGGTAAAGCTTATATTCTTTCTTTCTTTCTTTCTTTCTTTTTTTTTTTTTTTTAAGTGCAATCCAATGTAAAAAATGTTAATGACTAATGTGTAGCAACAAAATATATTTAAAAAGAATGGAGAAGCAAATTGCACAGCCTGTGCAAAGCACTTCACATGCCATTTGCAGCATTATGGAGCTTAGATTTCAATCTTCTTGTGGTCTTTTTTTTTTTTTTTTTTTTTTTTTTTTTCTCTCCTTCAACCAGAAGCTGGAAAGTAATAGGCATGCATCCTGTTATAATAACATTTATTATTATTATTATTATTTTGTTTTGAGTTCTTGGAAACTGTGGTTGTACAGGGAGGGACAAGGCTGTTATGCAACACTAGCATGAAAACTGTCAACTTTCTTTCTTCTTGACATTATTCGATTCCTATTGTAGTGTTGTGTAACACCTGAAGACAAACCAGAAGATACTTTGTTGAAAGAAAATGTGTCAAATCAATGTGTACTTTTTTACTGTTTGTCCTCTTCCTGGAAAATGCTTTTGAAATACTTGTGCCGTCACAGAGAGGCTTACTGCAGTTCTGTTTGTTAGGCTTAGCTCATGAAATGCTGTTATCTGAATACTTAATAGGAAAAGCGACGCTGTGGACATGATAATGCTGCCATGCACATATAGAGTAGTGCTGAACTATTGCACCTGACAGCAGCAGCACGTTACGTAAAACAGCACTCCTGATAATGTGCATCAGGCTTAATAGACTTCTGGCCAACGCAGCCTTAGACCATGCTTAAAAAATCTGTAGAATGTTGTACTGATGGAAAGTGACCTTGAATGTGATAAACTGAGGCATGGGGGAATTCATGTAGTGAAATAATGGAAGACCTGAGAAATAGCCTTTTCATGTGATGTTTTTGAACCTCTAATCTGTAGTTACATGCAAGTAATAATTTTAACTTCTCTTTTCCTTGTGCTTTATGGAAGTCATGATCGTGGCTTGGAAAAGTCAATTGCTTTAAGATGTAATCTCAGTGTTTCAGTTCTTCTCCCCTTAAAGTTTGGTTTAGTACTCCCTAGAGCTGTTGGATACCTTTGGCTTTCTGAACAATGTTGATAGAAAGCACTGCAAGTCAAATGTTACTTGTGAGTTGCCTCAGTTTCTCCTTTTAGTTGTTTATTTTCAAAAAAGTAATTGGGGATAAATGAATTCATGAATGGATTGGTAATTAAAATAGAAAATATCAAAGAACATCATATACCAGCAAAAAAGCTTTCTGTGCGATGAATACCTTAATCACGGCTTCTGTAGACCTGCTGCATATAAACAGTGTTCTTTGAATTTTCTTCTTTTGATATGTCAGGATAAACTCTATGAAAATGTGGGTTCTCTTTCTGACACTTCAAAATTTGTAATATCTTTAATTTTCTCTGGGATTTCAGTAGAATTTGTCATTTGTAATATTTCAAGAGAAATGTGAGATTTCCTTCAATAAAAAGATTCCTTTCATTGTAGCTAGCTATTAAACTGAATTTGTATTTGCCATCTATGTGTTGATGCATATTTGTGTGTGTGTGTGTATACGTGTATATATATATAATATATATCTATATATAATATATTTATATTATATATATGTATATATAAATATGTATATAAAACTTAGGTTTTCACATATTCCTGCTTTGCCTAACAATTCCTCTTCTTTTGGTTCTCTTATCTTTTTTTTTTTAATGAGGTGACATCATGCATTTCCTCCTACAAATTTGCTGCAAGGGTGCTTTATGTTACTTTCAGAACAAATTGAGGTTTAACATGTCACTTCTGGAAAGTGAATGTAACTTGTTAGTGCTCTGGACTTCTGGAAATATCAGTCCTTACTCTGGTTGAGACAACTTTAGATAGATTGGAATTCAGCTCTCCTTAATGAAGTCTTGTATAGTCATGTGAATGACGTGCTTGTCCACTGACAGTAGTCTCTTTCATTTGCTGAATATTGTGTGGAGGTAGCTTTATGTTGATATATATCCCCTTTAAGGCTTGGTCATATGTTACTGTGTCTTCCCCCACTGAAGGCATACGTGCTGTGTAAGGGGAGTAAAGAGGAGCAAATAGCATGCCTTTGCTTGTATTAATCTGAGGGATGGCTTCTTTCCCATGCAGGATTTTAAATCTTTTTTTTTTTCATATTCAAAAGTAGAAAGATATGTCCACAATAAGTTTTAATTGTTTAGTGTTCAAGAATGTAAACAATTCATAATTAACAGGGAAGTGACTTGCTTGTTTTTTTTTCTTCACTTGCCTAGAGTTAAAATAATTCGGAGTTCCATGAAAAAAAAAAAACAAAACATAATGTGCAAAGGCTCCTTCCATAATGTCATAATGTGTATGTGCAAGGAATGTGGTGGTTTTTTTTTTTTTTTTTTTTTTTTTTTTTTTTTTTTGTTTCTTTTTTAGTGTAGAACCCCCATAAAGGAAGGCCTTTGAAGGGGGAATATAAAGCTATAAAGCCAAGGATGGAATTAAACCAGGTGCACTGTTTCTACAAAACACTGCTGGGAGTATCTTGTGTATCGGTTAAAGGTGTTCTGAGTTCTGGAAGCTGTTCTGTACCTAGGAGTGATGTGAAAAGTTGTAATGTAGCTATTAGAGCTTCTGATGTTCCTGATGGCAGTATGTATGGTTTTCTGGAACTGTGGAATTTCTTCCATTAAAGACAAGTGCTCTTGGTGTTTATGGTAGGAGATGTCATCAAGGCACGTTGAAGTGAGGCTGTTAGGGTTACAGTCTTCTGCACAGTTACTATTGGAATACTGATGTTCTCCTTTGTGCTCTTTGCTGCTGCTTTTTTAGTTTTTTTCCCCTCAATTCTCATTTGTTTAATAGTTTCTCTTGCTCCTGTGAGTGTATTTTGTACTGCCTTATCTTCCACATAGACTTAATTGTTTTGAGTGTAACTGTCAGAGGGAAGTGTAAAGGTACTTTTCAACACTGGAAGTGTACTTTTAAATTAAGTTAAATGTTACTTAGGTTTGATGTGGAAAAGATTTTATTAACTTAGTGCTGGGATGTAGCACTTCAGATAATAAAAGAATAGAGTTCATGGCAGAGAATTTTTCTTCGCTCAGAATTGAATAATGTGATTTAAATGTGATTGCATTTGAAGAACAGGAGTTCCTTGACTCCAGAATCTGTTGTAAATGTCCTTTGTTATACACAGCATTTAAACAAAGAATGTAACTCCAAATCTGATTAAGAAATCATATGCTTTGCCCATCACGAATGAAGATATTGTGGAACTATAGAACAAAGAAGGATCCTGGGCAAAGATGATGTTAAAGTTATTGTAAAATAATAAATAAGAATTGTTGTTCTGTGCATCAGAAATGATTTTTCGTCTTTTTTTTTTTTCTTCTTCTTTCTTTAGTGCTTTTCAAACACTGCTCATCTTTTAAAGAATTTTATCATAATATATTAGGTTCTGATGGCTGCAGCCATCGAATATACAAATGCAGCTGACAGAATAGACTAAGGAGACTGCTGAAAACAACTTTGGATGTTAGGAACAATTTTAGAAGGAGGTAACACTAAGAAACACGTCGGCTACCTTTTGTTTATATTAATAAACCATCGCTGTAACTATTAGTACGTGACTTGCAATGATTCACCAGGGACTGGCACAAGAGACCACGGTTTAACAGCTCATGTGAAGAATGGCTTGCCTGCAATTGCAGCATATGTACCTTCCTCTCTGAGACACTGCACTGCAGTATGGATACTGAATATGATCTCAATTTCTATTTTGGAATTGAGCTGGACAGACAGTAGTGAATGTGTTTTAGCTACTCCATTTTATACTTGGGAATTGTGCGAATGTTTTACATCCAAATATTCTAATGCCAAAAATGCTAGGCAAATATTTTATACTGCCATTAGGATAATATTACTGGATAAAATCAGTTGTTCTATCTGCAAACTGTCTTGTCCAGTGTTCTGCATCTGGAGATCACCTGTACCAGATATGTGCAAAAGAGGTTAAAGAAGCTCTGTGGTGAGCAGTTGGCCCACCAGAGAGAGAAGTTTTGTGCTGGTCTTGTGAATTGATTGACTCATGTATTTTGATGTGCAGAGAGCTTCTCTTATTTTCAGTGTCTGGGGATGCACTGATAAATGCTGCTCCTTAGCGTTTTGAAGGTCTGAGGGAAAAGCTATTCCAGGAACTTAAACTGTGGAAAGGCTGTAAAGACAGAATTCCAGTATGAACACTGGTTAACTTCCGACTGTAGATTTAATGCATCTCAATATCTTCATCTGCCTTTGACTTCTTTATTTTAGTGCTATAGCCATTTTTTCTTAAAGGTGGTTTCTCTACTGCATGTTTGTATGGGAAGTGCACAGGATGGTTCTAATTAAGAAATGTGAAGAAATATGAAGGAAAGAAGGCTGCATCTAGAAAGTACGTAAATTAAATTGAAAATCAGGGATCTTTTCCTACTGCTTTTCTTTAAACTTAGGGATGCTTTGTATTAAAACAGTGTTGGTTTTCTCTAATCTCTACACAAATGTTTTCTTCCAATTTAATAAATGGAAGATACAAAATTAAACTTGGCTGTATATAGACAGCAAAAGAGAAGTTAAAAATGGTGTACACGTAGGGACTGAGTTTTCCTGTACTTTCTAATTATGATCTCACTGACATAAATCTGTTCTGTGTTATTTGATGACACAATTTAAATGGGTTAATGAAAGAAGTTTTTTTTTTTTTTAATTTTTCTTAAATCTTTCTTAGCGTGATGTGATTTGAACTGTGATTGATTAAGATTAAGGAGGTCAGCATCGTTCTTTCTGTATTGTCTAAGCATTTTTTTTTGTTAATCTGTGTCCAAAATGAGTTGTCTTTCCAGTTATTAGCAAATCATTACTTGGAAATGCTATAAAGAAGTCTTACAGAGTGCTCTGCTTAGTAGTACATATGTATGTTTGCTGCTGTATGTTTGTTATATGTTGATTTGCTTAAAAAAAAGAATTGGCCAAACGAACAAAATATTCTTATAGCACTACTTTTTTTTTTTTTTTTTTTTTTTTTTTTTTTTTTTTTTTTTAAAGCATAAACTAAACAAAAATGTTACTTTTTGTTGATTTGTGATGGATCTCACAGTTGACATGGGTTAATGAAGTGTTCCAGGTCTCACAGCTCAGATCCTGCTGAAGACAGAACTGTTGACTTCAATAAAGCCAGATTTTCATCTCCAGACCTGGACTGCAGGGAGACTGGCTAGAAGTGTGTGTGTGCATGTGTTAGTTGTTACAGTTTAAATGCAGATTTGCTTCTGAAAACTATGAAACTCTGGAAAAAATTCGATCTTAGGTTGGAATTGCTCCTAGCTATGACATTGTTAGGAGACTTTCTTTGTAGCTTATCTGACAAATCTTTTAGTTCAGCACATCTGGGAAATAAAGCTCTGTGAATATTTGGAGATGACTGTCTTTCATGATAGTAAAGAGAATAAAATTACAGCAGTTCTGTTTGTATTTTGCATTAGTGAGGGGCTTGTTCTTTTATATATAATCAACAAGAATTTTGCTGTTGACTGCAAGGGGACAGTTCCTTAAAAGAATAAATTGTTGTGACATATTATCACTAGGGGTGAATGAATGATGATTTCCTGTTAATAGAATTCTAGGCTTCATTTCTGAACGACAGAACCTTCCTCACAAGGAATACTTTATCTCTTAAGTGGCAGTTATTATTGGAATATTCTGAAAGTTTTAGAAGCTGAGCTCTGGTTTGATTGAACTACTTGTTTGATTTTTCTGTTGGAGCATTGAGTGTAGGTGAATGAAAGCAATAATTACTGCAGTGGATTATCCAGGCACTCTGACTGTTGAGTGTGTCCAGAGGAGGGCCACAGAGACGGTTGGACATCTGAAGCATCTTTATTACAAAGATAAGCTGAGAAAGCTGGGCTGCTTCTTCCTGCAGAAGAGGAGGCTGTAGGGAGACTCACTACAGCTTTCCAGCACTTAAAGGTAGCTTATGGAAAAGATGGGGAGCAACTTTTTATGTAGCCTGATTGTAACATGAGAAAGGGGAATGGTTTTAGGCTAAAACAAAGTAGATATAGGTTAGATGTTAGGAGAAAATTTACTCAGAAGGTGGTGAGGCACTAGTGCAGGTCGTCTGGAGAAGCTGTGGGTGCCCCATTCCTGGAATTGCTCAAGGCTGGGTTGGTTGGGGCCCTAGGCAGCCTCAGCTGGTGTGTGGCAGTGCTGCCCATGGCAGTGGGGTTGGAGCCAGTTAATCTTTAAGGTCCCTTCCGAAGTAATGTATTCAATGATTCTAATAGCATGTGCATCATGTCCTGCGATGAAGGAAGGGAGGGGTGGCCAGATTCACAAATCCATTTGGTTAGATTAAGGTGAAATGACACTCAAGGTCCAAACACAATCATCAGTTTTCATGAGAATCTCTCTACTGCACTTATCTTAAAATTACTGGCACTCTTACAATTGTATCTATTTAAGCTGTGTGGCTAAGTTATGTGATGAGGAATTAAAATAAACCTTGCATTACTTGACAACTTTATAAGGAAAAAAGAAAAGGGGAGAGGGAGTGGATAGAGAAAAAGACGGACGAAGAGATCAACATTCTGGTTTCCAGCTCTGGTGCAGCTAATAGAGGGATCCTTGGTCTGTGAGAGTGTTCATCCAGAAGTTCCGAAGTCTTGAAGTCACTCCCAAGCTTCTCCAAGAGGTGCTTTTATGCCAGTTAGATTTACAGGGTTTGTTGTTAACAAGTGTGTTGTCAACAAGTCTGCAGTTAACAACTCCACCTGTACCCCCCTGAAAGGGGGTTTTCATCAGAGCAAGGCTGCCCATCTGTACAACTCCTTTCTCCAACCATGTTTTCAGCATTTAGTCACTTGTTACAATGATGGTCTTGGCATTGTCTGGGACAATTCCAGCATACCACAGATAAAGTATTTTACTTAGGTCTGTTATAACGTTATGTAGCTCTCTATTTCATTTGGACTATATTTTCCTTTGCTTGTATGGATTTGTATTTATATCATGCATTCTTTAAGTAATAATATTCCCACGTATCATAGAATTTCTTTTAATTGAAAGGGACTCTTAAAAGTCATATAATCTTGACTCTCCTGCAATTAACAGGGACACCTACAGCTAGATCACATAGCGCAGAACCCCATCCAGCCTGACCTTGAATGTCTCCAATGATGGGGCATCCACTACCTCACTGGGCAACTAGTTCAAGTGCATCCTCACCCTTATTGTGAAATCCTTCTTCCTCATATCCAGTCATTATCTCCCTTTTTTTATTTTGAAGCCATTTCCCCTTATCTTGTTACAACAGGCCCTCCTAAAGAGTGAAGCAGAAAGGAGTAGATAATGATATTCTTGAGTAACAAGAGGACCAACCAACCTTAAACTAGTGAAATGACTGGAGAGCAAAAGCAAGGCAGACTTTTAGTCCTATCGTCTTTTCTGTGCTTTTTCTTGTTTAGAATAAAAAGATTTATTTCTTTGTTGTCATTGTAACAAATAGTACAACTCAAGGTTAACAACTGCCTGCAACATCAACCCAGAAAAGGTCACTTTAGATTTCTAACAAAAACTAGTAGAATCTCTCACCTGCTGTACAGCAGCATAGCTGTAGTGATTACTTTTTAATAAGCCTGAATTTTGTTAACCTGCTGTGTATTTACATACAAAGCCTTGATTTCTTTTCTTTTCCTTCTCTTAATAAAGATGGTGTTACTTGTCAGACTAATTAAACTCCTCATGTATAGCAGATTACCTACCTACCTACTAATAAAATAGTCATCAAGGAGACTGTGGCAAAAGTTGTTGAGATGCCATTCTGTACAATGTGGATTGATGGGTGCAAGACTATATTTTAGTACGCATTTGAACACAGTAGGACGACAGAGAATGAATTACAAGGTTGTTATATTTTTGTGAGGTGCCTTCCTACAAGACTTCAGAATAATTCAACTGTAGGACAACATTCTTTCATTACCAGCTTGTTTTCTTTTTTTTTTTTTTTTTTTTTTTTTTTTACTTGACCATGGGAGGTAAAATCTGATGGATTTTAGAAGCTTGAAGTATTATTACTACATACTCAACACCAGTGCATTCTATCTACCTTTGAAGTATACTTCTGTGAGAACTTCTCTAGAATCCTGCTCTAATTGTTGAATGTACTGAGTTTGAAGGCTATTTCTACTTACATCCTTCCTCTACAGGAACAACAGCAACAAAAATTTGCATTGTCCTGTGAGTTTTCCTGAGGATTGTTAGAAAATGAAGTAGTATTAGTGGAATTGAACTGGAAAGTCTGTCTCCTACAGCCCCATTTCTTCCTTCCAAACCACACGTATCCAGAAAAAAGAGCCTGGGTCTTGTGTGGGATGTGTTCTTTGGATTTATAAAGGGAAGAAGAGGGAAGAGGAAAGTATCTTTCTTTAGCAAATATATTACACAGTGAATGTGAACTCCTTCATTCCTGTGGTAGCAAGTGCAAGTTCTTATGTAGAAATTTAGATGGAGAAGTGAGAAGAATTTGAAGAGTTTGCAAAGCAAGCCTAGATGATGGATGCTGGATCTGCTTTGGTCTTATTTAACTGCTTTAATTAATTTACTGATAACTTGATCCTCACTATACAAGAAGAATGTAGCTGTACTAATAAATATTGAAAAATTACTTATAGTATGCTTATTTTTTAGTTGTAAAGTGGAATCTTCCTGTAAGTAGTAGTAGAGACATGTTGAGCATGAGCTAGATGCTAAGCCTCTACATATGGACACGTGGTCTTCATCCCAGTGCAGTCTTCAATAAACAGCTTGGTTCCATTGGCAGTAATGGCCAACTAAATACCTACAAAGATGGATAAGAAACTTTGAGCCCTGCAACAGTCATGAGAATACAGTGGAGTTCTAATGCTGAGGGTTAGATTGAAAATACATATAATTTACTTGACTTCCCTCCTCTCTTTTTAACTATGTTTCCACATGTTTTTAGTGTACGTTTTACAACTCTAGTGCATGAAAAGTAATGTTTCTGCAGTTGTTTTGGGAACAACAGTGAGATAGAATATACGTTCCCTTTTTCAACAGAAAAGTAGAAACAAAATTTCACAATGTCTAACACAGGGAAATTCTCCCTAAGAATGGAGATTAGGAAAAGTAAAGATCAAAGTGTGCCAATAACATTTTATTAATTTTTTTTTGAGTCAAATATGTTGATGAACATTCCAGAAATGTGATTTTAATGGCAAAAAAATGTCTGTGAAGCAGTGCTAACCCACATCTAAGCATAATGCTGGAATATTAAGGATAAAAAGGAAAAGAGTTGTATTTATTGGTGTGTACATATTGGTATGGTCTATCTAATTTCTTTTAGTCTTTGAATTATGTAGTACAATCCTTCTGAAAGGCTTGTGAGCAAAGTAGTAGCTATCTCCTTTCTGTAGCTATTAAATACTATGTAGGTAAAACCTAAAAAGTCCTCAAATTCTGTAAGCATTCCACTACTGTTCACTGAATTCTATATAGCTAGCTTATGAAATAATGATTTGCATACTAAAATGTTTTTGAGTAAGTCCTGGCATGATGGCTTGTTCTGGTATGTCAGTCCTTGCTGACTCTTTAATCACACTTCAAATGTCAAATGAAGGGAACGCTTATTTTTAATACTGGTACTTTGATGGAAGAAGAATCTTAAAGCTTACAAGAGGAAAGAATTACCAAACAAGTCATAATTAAAGGGCTGAGCAGACTAGGAGGCTTGTAAAAATGTTCTGTAAATTTTGATTTCAATGTGAGAAGGTTTCTGCAGTCCTTTGGAAGAAGTGTTCTTGCATTTTAGACAATTCCAAAATATTTCATGAAATGTTCTTATGTTCTCTTAGTCCACATCAGAATTGTTAGCTGTATCTCATACTGTACTTATTCTGTAGGTTATATGCTATCTGCAGGTTCAGTTACATTTGCTTTTCTTCAAATGTGCAACATTTGAAGAATTTTTTCTTCAGTCTTACTCATTCTTCCATTTTATTGTCAGAAGTGCTGAGTGCCCTCTGTGTTTTGGATTTAATTACTCTTCTTTGTATGAAGTTTTACACAGCTTCAACGGATCTGTAGCAGAACTTGCTATTGTCCTTAGTTATGAATTTAAATATTCAATCAAACTGGAAGAAAAATGTTTTCCTGAAGGCAACTCTTAATTTTTTTTTTCTTGCTGTCATCCTCTTGAGAGCTGTACCTTGCAGTCTGGCTTTTCTCCAGAGTGAAATATATGTTTATGCATAGAAACTGTATTTTAATTCGAAATTTAGAGACGAGTAGAAACTTTCTTCTTTCATGGAGGAGAAATGAGAAATTATGTCATAAAATTAGACTTTCCTGTTTGCTGAAGGGAGGTATCCTTTTCTAGGGGAAATATGTGGCTCAATTGAAAAAACAAAAACAAAACACTATACATGTATTTTTAATAATTGAAGAAATTGTGCCTCTTCATTGAGCTGAGAATGGAGGTTTCTTGTTTTCTGTTTTCATTCCTAATTTAGGAATCTTCATAGCTATCTGAAACATAGTCTGATTTGGGTTGGAAGGGACATTAAATATCATCTAGTTCCAATCTTCCTGCAGCAGTCATAATTTACTGATAATAATTATTTGAATGTAGCTTAATAACCAATTGTGTAACATGTAAGATGAACGTGTTAGGCTGCAATGTTGATATATTTTATTGATAATGTTCCAGGTATCACTTTTCTGACTGTTCTGATTGCCAGAAGTAATGTATATCTTTCTTTTTTAAAATTTATTCTGAGTTTCCTAGTTGAATTTTAGCTTATAGTGTAGATGTCTGCTGTGATTGCAGGTTTTCTTTTTGGGTACTCCTTTAAATCTATCAGCAAAGCAGAATTAGGCATTAACTGTTCTATCTCTATTTTTATTTTGCTCTCTGTTCTGCTTTTTTTATTTATTGTATTATTTTATTTATTTATATAGTTTGTTTATTTATTTATTTTTTACTTGATAGTTACAAAGTTAAGAGCATCAATGATTATTCTTTCCTTCCAAGCCAACTTGTTTCAGGGATTGCCCCTCAGACTGGTTTCAAGGAATCATGTACTTGGCACAGAGGTATATTCTGACTGAGAAAATGGCTAAGTGAGAAAAACAGTATCAGTTTCCCTAAAGCTTTAACCCTGTAAAGTCATCCAATTAATATAGCATGTGAGAAATGCTCAGTCTTTATAACTTGACGGGAGAGATTTGTTTCCATGCATGGCACTTGCATTTCTGCTTACATAGGAAGGCCTTGGTTCACTTTTTGGTTTACTAACACAATAAACTAACATGGGATAGAGCACGTTCACTGAAGGCGTATATTCACTTGGGTAGCAAACTGTGGGAGTATGAGGGCTAACAAAATGACATATTTATGTATTTAGTGATTTCATATTGATGAGTGAGGTTTTTATGATGATTTATGTCTGTTACAGAGTTACAGTTTGACAATTGGAACCACATCTAGAGCTTGGGAAGCACACTTTGTTGTAGTAAGTTCTTATTCAAAAGTTATGGCTTGCTATTAGTAGTTATACCCTAGTCATTTGTCTTACTGGGAGGGGCAGAGAAATAAGAAGTTCTGAGAGTTGAAATTGGTTTGTAGCGGCACTGTATACGTCTAAATAAAATAATAAGTTGAAGAAAATGCTTATGTTCCTTACAGATTTTCTACCTGGATCCCATTTTCTGTGACTAAGGAATAGTAAGTCATTTAAATGAAATAAATACATAAATAAAGCAGGTTGGTATAACAGGTTGTTAAGGGCTATTTCATTAGCAAAAGGGCAGAAGAAAATATTACAGTACAAATTTATTTTTTGGCCAGATGCCTAAAAATAAATGCTGCTTCAAATAAAGACGTGGCTGTATTACCTATTACTAAAATTCTACTACATTCATAAGGCAAATTAATTGATTTTAATGTTTAGCAGAATAATGCATTCTGTGTAGATTAAACATTTTATGTACCAATTTGCTTACCCAAAACTTCCAAGGCGAGACTATATGGCTGTATGTATGTTTCTTTAAATCTGTTTCTCTTCTCACTGATGTTCAACATCTTTACCAATGACCTGGATAAGGGTTAGAATGGACTGTCAGGAAATTTACTAATGATATGAAGGTGGGAGGAGTGGCTGATACTCCAGGAAGCTGTGCTGCTGTTCAGTGAGACCTGGACAGGCTGGAGTGTTGGGCAGAAGGGAACCTGATGTGGTTTGTCAAGGGCAAGTGTGAAGTCCTGCACCTGGGGAGGAATAACCACGTGCATCAGTACAGGTTAGGGGCTGATCTGCTGGAAAGGAGGACAACAGGTTGGCCATAAGCCAGCTGTGTGCCCTTGTGGCCAAGAAGGCCACTGGTATCTTGAGGGGGTTAATAGTTCTCCTCTGCTCTGCCATGTTGAGGCCATGAGTACTGTATCCAGTTCTGGGCTCCTCAGTTGAAAAAAAATACAGAAAATTTCTGGAGAGAGACCAGAGGAGAGCCACAAAAATGATGAGGGGCCTGGAGCATCTTCTTTACAAGGAAGGGATGGAGACCTGGAACTGTTCAGCCTGGAGAAAGCTAAGAAGGGATTTTGTCAGTACTTATAAATATTTAATGGATGGGAGCCAAGTGGATTGGGCCACTCTCAGTGGTTCCCAGAGACAAAAAAAAGGGGCATTTGGCACAAGCTGAAACATAGCTGTGTACAAACATGAGGAAACATACAAACATTTGAGGGGTACAGAGCACTGGATCAAGCTTCCCAGAGAGACTGTGGACTCTCTTTCTCTGGAGGTATTCAGAACCCATCTGTATGCTTTACTGTGCAATCTACTGTAGGCAACCTGCTGTAGTTATTTCTGAGCTTATTTCTGAGGTCCCTTCCAACCCCAATGGTTCTGTGATCCTGTGATGTCAAATTTCTTCTAGATTTAATCAGAGCATTATCACAAGCAAGTACAATTGTGTACTGATGGAATAAATGGCTCTGAATCCTTTTCTGTGCTCTTTAGTTGAAGTTTTAAACACAATTATATTTATCTTATTTATGTAACAGAAGTGTGTGACCTAGTTTTTCTACAGTTAGTTTTATGGTGTGTATGCCATGCTAACTATCCTTTGAATTATTCACAGCTAAATTTTGGTAAACTGTTCCAAATTTGCCATGCAGACAGTCTTGTCCAATTCAACAAAGGTAGTAATCTGTCATTTTCCTCTTAGAGAAGAGAGCTAGATGTCTCTTACTTTGCAAATCTTCCTGAAATCTTTATTAATAACCTAAATATTATTCTTGCAGAATAGTGTCTTTTAATTAGTGTTAGCAATGCACTTCTACTGTGTGCAGCATAATTTTTATTATGTCGTTTGTGGAACACGAAGTCAGCTCAAATTTGGATTTGAGATTATGTATACTGTTTAATTTATTTAATAAGTCATATATGCTATGGTGGAGTACTGATTTTAGGTGCTTAATACATCTAAAATACTTTTCTTATCCACATTTTTTATTCTTCCAGCCTCATATTGTTCTTTAGAACTTCTTTTTCTTCTACTTTTTTTTTAATTAAAAAAAAAAAAAAAAATCCTGGTCTGTATTATAAAATTGTAGACCTATCTTGTCTTGAAGCTTTTACTTTTAGGTGAGTACAGTTTTTGATGAAGCAAGTTTCAACTACTCTTGAAAGTAAGCAATAATTTTGAAATTATCTGGTAATACTCATTTTCCATCATGCTCCCTGCCTGAAATGGGATGTGAGTTGTATACATTTGTTGAATTTTCCATAATTAAAACTGAATCTTCTGTGCACATCTGTGTATGTTGTGTCTACCTGTTGTTTTCCTGTTGTCTAGAGGTTTCTCTGTTACTGGAAGCTGAGTATTTCAAATGACGCTTATGGTATGTTCTCATTGTTATGTTTAATAATAAATCTAATTATTAAAATTAATCATCTAAAATATTGAGTAACATTTCTGTTTTTATCTTACTTAAGCACTAAAATTAACTTGAAACAGAGTAAAAAGAAGAAAATAATGGATAGTGATATTTGCTTGAAAGTACACATTATTTTTATCTTCCATATATCTTATTGCTAATTTATGATTGTTCTTGATCATATATATAACATCTTTGTTTGCCTAAACTATGCTATATTTGGCATCTAAACAAATTTTTAATCCTTAAATTGTTAAAAAATCACACCTCTCTTTATGAAGGGGAATGAACAATACACACCAGTGTCTTGTCTTGTAAAAGATACTGCTGAGAAAAATTGAGTGTTTGTAAACAATTTTTTTTTTTTTTTTTTTACATTTGGACTTAGTGTTCTGTTAAGTAGAATAAGTGCTTCTACTGAAGATTTTTATGTCCTGAAAAGATCAGATTACTGTAATAAACTCAGGGTAGTTTATATAGTTAATAATGATTTTTTTTTTCACACTTTTTTCTCTTGCTATGGATAAAGAATTATTTTGAAAAACTTAAGTTTTTAACACTTACTATAGAAGATATGGAAATTATTTTTATGCCTTGATTAATATTTGTCATCTGAGATTCTTGTGACTTTTTTTTCTCTTTGCAGTTCTCTTTCTTTTCTTTGTGCAAACAGTAGAGATACTTTGTCCTGTGAAATTGTTCTTTCTTTTTTCCTCAAGGCAGAAAGCTACATCTATTCTGTAATTAGTGCTTCTCAGTAAGGGGTAGTGCAGTGAAAAATCTTAAATATATTTTCTATAACTGGGAACATTTTGCTGAAATCTGTAGTGGTATTTGGGCCTGAAAACATATAAGAATTACAATGGACATGGATACTTATAATTTGGAAAACAGCCCAGAACACCTATTTCTTCCACTCCTTATGAGGTGAGGGAAAATGTTGAAAAAGAGATCTTTGTCACTGCTCTTCTGCTTGCAAGATAGAAAACAGAGAGATGAAAATCAGGCTATGTAGGTTTCGTGCTGACTTTGGGAAGAAATTCATTCTCTGTTGACTTCTTATTGCAATAGCGTGTACTTTCTCAGCAGTGAGAAAAACCTGCCATTAAATGTTTTGGTCTTTGGAAGGCAATTCTCATTGTATGTGACAATTTTCTTGTCTGTTTCAGCTGGAAATTTGAACAATTTACTGCACTGGTAACAGAAGATTCTAGTAGATTCTAGAAGATTCCTGATAGCCAAGGAATAGCTTTTTCACTGGATGTATAAGAGAATTAAAATGAGAAAGTGTAGGGTAGTCAACGACATTCTCAAGTTTTTGACTATGTAATTTTTGTTACTAATAAGTGCTTTTAACATCTGTAGTGGAAATGCTAAGTCACAGCCTGAAGCAGTGATTGAGCACCTGGTGGGAAGGCAGAGCCAACCCAGGGAGCTCAGCTGCATGCAATTTACCTGAGTGACTAGAAGGGGTGGAGCCAGGATCCACCTGGCTCCTCATTTAAGGACTGGCAGTGGAGACAAGGGTATGTTGCTGGAGATTCCTGCGTGCCTGAGGTCTTCTGAAGGTAGGCAGATGGCTTCATTTCTGTGCTTACAGCTGTTACATTTGAGCAAATTCTTGCTTTCTGTAGCCTGTGACCTTGCTGCTGTGCTGTTATTGCTGTGCTTTCTGTTGTGTTATAACATCCCCTCTAGCTGTGATTACAGTTAGCTCTTGCAGTTGTTAGCATGGTATGTGTTCAGATTTAGTTGTTTGTGCTGAGGGTGGGATTTCTATATGCTGTGTTCTCAGAATACTTAGTGAGCAGCGGCAAAGAATGCAAAAAGCATTATGTTGTGTTCAGGCTGTTGTTGTGGAACCTTAATGATTGTAGACAGGGATTTTTTTTGGCTGAAATGTGCACAAAATCCACTATCATCATTTCAAGTGTAGTCCCACTTAAGGGCAGACATGTGTCAATTGAAAGTGTTGCTGTAATTGAAGCATTGCAATGTGATGCTCATGAACTGACTGGAGATTGAAAGAGGCTGCTGTTACAAGATTTGGAGATTATCCAGGAGGCAAACAGAATATTATTAAAGATTAGCTGATAGAAGTAACTTTCTCACCTGATTCATCATGTCTGTGTACAGCTTTCAGCGCAGACTTCTTCTCTCCAGACTTGTTTTAAAATGAAGACTTTTTCTGTAGGTAAGGGGTTATTTTTAGTTTGTATGATATATATATTTTTAAACATGTTAAGTTATTAAATTTGCTTAAGGGAACTACTGAACTGCTAAACTAATTCTTGAAAGGCTTTCATGAACTTTTTTTTTTTTTTTTTCCTTCAAATTTTCTTCCTCTCCAGACTTAGGGCATTAGAAATTCTGTTGCATTGTTCTGGTACATTTCAGTGCATTAGCTACACAGCTCGGCTGGCAAGGTTTTGTTGTTGGCAACTAGGCTATCCAGAGGAGATGAATCATCCAATTTTATATTCTTGGACCTTGTAAGACCAAGAATGAAAAAGTGTGTGTGTGCGCATATCTGTTTTTCCCTTGAAGACAATTATAGAACATCAGAAATGCTTTACAACTATTCCTATTTCATATGAATATACACTTACATTTTTAAATTTTTATTTGTGTATTTTTTTTTTTTTTTTAAGCAGTATGTGTTCTGATATTTGTTATTCTTAGTTAACAAATACATCAAGAAGATTCAGCACATTATCAAAAGTGTCTTTGTGGCCAATAGCTCTGGTTTTGTTGGATTCTTGGTTGTGTGTATGAGTACAGGTAGAAGTACGTGAATGTCTTTTTTTCCTCAGTGTTTTCCTGTGTTTAATGTCTATTGAAATAATTTAAATAATTAAGAGAGGTTCCAGAATGGATCTGACCTCTATACAGACTGGTGCTTCTTTGATGCCCTTTAATCTGGTAAGAGTTAAAATCGATATATACATATGGGAAAATTTAGTGTTCTATGTAACATCCGTATTTCAATATTAAAACATACATGTTTTCTTCCTTAATCTGTGGTCTTGAAATGAAGTGGTGAAAGAATACATGAATTTCGAGACAGACTATGAAGGAAAAGAATTACTGTATGTTTTTTGAAGAACTGAATAATATCTTCCTAGGTATGACAGAGGGGATGAATGGAAATCGTTGCTACTGAGACAAAACCTGAAAAACTGCAATGTGTAGTCAGTTATCAGAGGAAAGATTACAGCTGTTAGTTGCAAGAGGAACCAGGGGGCAAAATCTATTAATATTCTTATTGATTGTTTTACGTAGTGCCCAGAGGGCTCAGCAGAGGCTAGGGGCCCCTCTATGCCACTGTGCATGCACAGTGAGTATCAGTTCCTGCCTGAAAATAACGACTCAAATAGGCCAGATGGAGAAACACTGAGGTGAGATTAAGAGGCAAAGAACTGAAGTAATGGGTCCAGAGACACAGAGAGGGTTTGTTCTGGACTCTTCAGACTAATTATGATTTAAGATATAGGAACTTAGAGAACTGTGACATTGAAGATGAGTACATAACATGGATATGATGTGAGAAGATATATGATTTCAGTGCATAGATTCAAAGCCTAGGGACAGAAGGCAGGATGCAAAAAGGTGAATTTTTTTTTTACAACTTATTGGATAGTCTGTAACAGACTAAAAAAAAAGTTGTCTAACTGGAAGTTCCAAATGGTGAACACGTGGCTGATTTGAAACCTACGAAGAAGTTAAAATTACAACTGAATAAATATAGGAATCCTCTGAGAATGTTTCCAAGGAGATATGAGTTGTCTTTGCAGGTTTCAATTATCAAAACTTTCAATTATAATGTCGTTTCTTCTGTGTGACTATAAAAGGCATTTTTTCATGTTTATTGATTTATGTTGTCATTCTGTATTAAAAATGTACTAACATAACTTGGGTGGTCAGTAGAAATTCTATCTGTGCTTGAAAAATAGGATTATTTAACTGTTGTGTCTCTGCAACTCTATTCTGTAGTTAGGTTCTGGTTAAGGAGTCGAAGCACACTGAAATTTGTTAAGGTGGAATATAGTCATCCTTACTTATGAAAACTTACCCAATGAAAAAGAACAGTATTCCGTGCCATCATAATTTAAACTCCTAATTGCACTGTAGAAGCAAAAACCTAAGTTACTGTAGTTAGCTGCTGTACTCCCACCCTGAGTTTTGATATATAATAGTTATTGTAGGATTTCTTGGTTAAAATATTTTAATGGGGATAATTCATTCTTAGGATCTGTTTATTGTGTTAGGAATTTGTATCCTGGGGAAAGAGTGGGAAATCATTTTATGATTTTTTTTTTTTTTTTTTTTGAATAGCAGAAAATGAAAGAGCAATGGGGATGTTTTTTGTAAAGCAGTGTTTGTAACTTGAAATTAGAGTAGGAAAAGCACTTGATGGTTTAGTACAATGGAACTTGTTACTTCTGCATGCTACTTTTTAGTATTTTTTGCACTGATTAGGATTTTCCACTTTTGAATACAGTGAAATTGTACTTTTATAGCTATATCTACTGTCTTCCAAATTAACTTAGTATGCAGATGGCACGTCAGGTGTTAGTGGGATGGAAGAAAAATAGAAAAATGAAAGATTATTTAATAGTCTCAGTTCATACTGGGACATAACTATCGCTGGCATTTTCCCTGGATTTAATGACTCACCTAAAATATGAATGCATATCTGTACTGGTGAACACAAAAGGCAAATAGAAGCAAAGATAAGCAACCTGTAATGCACTGCTTCTAAAATAAGAAGAAATACCATATGAAGTTAGAATTTGAAGATTTAAGCAAAATAGGGATGTCACTCAGCATGAAGTACCAACTGTTTCCAGCTTATTTAGTATGCAAGAACATACTTAGGGATGACTCATAGCTAAAATGCCTTACATAAGATTACCCAAGTATCACTTCAGGTGATGGAAAGATACCATAAAAATAGTAATAAAATCTGTATCTGGATGCTTTCCTTGATTTATACAGTGTTATGTTTGTCAGACCCTCTATTATGTTCAGTATATATGCTTTTATCCTCTCTATGGATTTAAATCATACAAATAATGACTTAAAAAGAATAGTTAAAAAGTTATGTGAGGATGTAATTTTGTTTATGATTTAATGTCACAAGTTCACCTAGCCTGGGAATTAAAAATAGCAGGCTGGAGCAGTGTTGCCTTAAAAGAAAAGCTGTTCTATGACTTCAACTCTTGCTAACTCTGTTTATTTTCTACTTCACCCTGCATCAGTGGTCTAGTGAAGTAAGCTAGACTTTTATCTTTCGTTGCAGAGCTTTTATATGTTGTACCGATTTATTTATTATAGATTAGATAAAAATAATGGAAGTAATAACGAAGACCAGGGATCCATTTAACTCAGTACAGTATCTCCACTAGTGTTCAATAACAGATAATGAGGAAAAAGAGCAAAAGTGCACTTTGTCCCTGCTATTTGCCATCAGCCTGTAGTGGTTTGTGACGTCAGCAATTAGACTCAGGAGCGGTGACAATGAAATTGGTAGCAATATGAGCTCTGCAGCTGAAGTGGATAGTGCTTGAAGAAGCATTGCTCTTTGTTTTGTAACTACTATGTACAGCTATTTTGAAGCTACAGTGTTCAACAACTGATGATCCCCAGTTGTGGTATGGGAAAAGGCAGTGAATCACGACTGAAAATATTACTGCATGTGTTTGTAACTGCTGTACTAATTTTTGTTTCACAGGCTTATGCAAAAGGTGCAGTATTTAAAAACAAAATCAGAAGTTTTCAATTTTAAAAAACAAAAGCCCCTTTTTTTTATGTTACACAGCTGTAAAAGTGACATTTTTTGGAAAAAAAAAAAAAAAAAAAATCCATCCTTATTTGTGTATATTTCTTCCACAGTTTTGCATTTCCCATCTACCTTTCCCCTGATTCTTGGTCTGCCCTTCTGTGGAAGAATTTACAGCTGCAGATTTCCTGGCTTTTATAATCAGAGATCCAAACATCAAGATCTGCATGTGACCTGCGTTCTGGAGGCTGCCTGACCCTTTGAGAACTAACAGCCCACTTCATCTCTAGCTGTGGTTGTTAAGAATGTTTGGGGCATTAGAAATGCTGTCAAGCACACTCATGATTTTCACCTGAAAGGAAATCATTGCTACTTGCTTATTGTGTTTTTATGTTTATATCTTTTTTTGTCATGGCTTTGGTGCTAAGCATTTTGATCTTGGCATCTCAGCACGTGTTCATGTGTTTGGGCTGAGTGTGGTGAAGTCCACAGAAATATTGCTGTGAAGGGCACGGAGAAAGTAACTGCAGCCTTGCCCAGCTGGCTGCTGCTGCTGAGGAGGGAAGTCCAGCATCTATTATGACAGGATGTGCTGGAGAGAATGTTTGGGGTAGGAGTGAAGAGCCTTGAGGAAAAGGATACAAAACCAGGTGCTGTTTTTTTCTTTTAAGGTTCTGCTTTCTGACCTTCCATTTGCCACTTCTTAATGTTGCTGCTTCTGTATATTTGAGAGCCTGATGGGGCTGTACTGTGGGCAACTTTCTTGGCGGAAAGTCTGGGAAGATAATGGCAACTGATCAGATAATTATGGACAAGTCTGCAGCCTGGTGGGCATCTAATGATGAATGTACTTTCATGTTGGCATAGGCTGGCTATTCTTCAGAGAAATAGAATCCCCTGACATCACTGCTGTGAGAAATGGCAGAAGGTTCAACTCCTGGCCTTTGTGCATGTGTAGATGAGCAGAGCAAATGGGGAATAGGTGACGGTTATGCAGTGCAGTGAGGGGATGGGTGACTGTGGCGCATCGTGGCTAATTCTCACTCTTTAAGACAGAGGGCAAACTTACGATCTAAATGTTTTATGAGTAAGGCAGTAGAATTTCTTAAGTATCCTACTTTTTTTTTCCCTTCAGTAATTGTGCTTAGCAATTACTGACGCCTTTTCTTTGAGCTCTGGAAAGTATCAACTAGTAAGTGCCAGTGTTCAAATACTAAGCTTTAGAGGTAGAAAATACTTATTCCAATAATTGCAATTTGGAAACAATTAAAGCAGTATGGGTATTTTCAATTTGATTTTCATTGTAAATAGCAAGTTGAACTGCAAGTGGATTTTATTTAGCTGTGAAAGACTGCTGGATTGGTTAATATTAAAAGTGGGTTACTGGCTTGAAATTGACAGTAATAGGATATAAGAATTCCAATAAAAACAAACAAAAATTAATAGTTGCTGATTCTCCATATGCTTGAAATTAATTATGGTAACAAGCTTTCTGCCTCTCAGATAAGTAGTCAAAGGAAGGTTCTTCCTGAAGCTCCAGTCTGAAGTGGGGAAGATGCTGAGGTGAAGGGGATTTCCTCAAGCAGCAACCAAACCAGTGTTGTACCTCTATCCCTCTCTTTCCAAACCAGGCAGCAGGCATGGTTTGTAACACCCCCTGCAAAGATTTAGAGAAAAGAGAAAACAGCTGTTCTTGTGCACTGCATGTGACAACATCTGTAAGTAGGAGGATGCACTGCATGGAAACCCAGCAGCAAACATCTTTCAGCTTCTGGTATTCTGAAATGGAGGTCACTAATGCCTGGTTTTCAGTGGTAGCAATTAATGCTTGTAGATCCTTAGGGACAGAATTAAAAAATGCATAGCAAGTTAAAAATACCTTATTCTCTACTGAAATTAGCAGTAAGTTTGGGTTCTTTCTGGTTGTGAATTAAATAAAGATGTTTCTAATGTTTGGCAATATATCCTTTTTCTTGTCGAAGATTTAAGATTAAATTATCCTACAGCAACTCTATTCCATTCATAAAAACAGTATCTACTGACCAGTACAAAACTTTTCTTTTGTTGTTAGAAATTTAAGTACAAGGAAAAGCAATCATAATTTTTAATGATTGTAAGTGTGTGTGTGTGTGTGTGTGTGTGTGTGTGTGGTGGGGAGAGGGGTAAGGGGAGATGAAATTTTGCCTTGATGTAGGAATTGTGATTTTTTTGAGCTTCTGAGTTTTAAAAATGAGCAAATAAATATGGACTAAGATGATAATTCCTTACTATGTGGCTTTTTTTTTTTTTTTTTTTTTTTTTTTTTTTTTTTTTTTTTTTTTTTTTTGGAGCCACTGGGCAGCATGTTTGTTTTAAGTGGAACAATGTATGTATTCCTGAGGGATAACAAGTACCCTTTTTCTGGATGTACTCTTTGTGTCCTCAGACTAATAGGGACAATGATGCGTTTACATTACTGCTCCATTTAAAGAATAACTGAAGATAAGAAATAAATACTTCATTCCCAAATGGTGTCTGCAATATTTAGAGGCTTGGCTAGGTTTCAAGAGGGTAGACATGAATTCAGTATGAAAGTGCTGCTGTTTCTGTGGAAAGAATAAGCTGTGTCATTTGATCAGAGACAAAATGGCTATTGAGCAATGGGGATTTTGAGGAAATAGCATTTAATAGTGAAGAAAAAAGGCAATATGTGGGTTGTCATTAACTCTATCTGCTTGTGTAGAATTGTCACTGGTTGCTCTGTTCTGCTGTTCGTGTACTTCCCTACTAGTTTCTCTAATGGAAACACCTCCCTTTGCATTCAGGGCCCCTTGTGTAATTTATTTATTTAATTTTCTTTGAAGAAGCCAAAAAAGGTATTGATTTTTTTTTTTTATTTTATTTTATTTATTTATTTATTTATTTTTTGTCCTTTTTGGGCTGATGGGAAGATTGTTCAATTGTTCAATTTGACTTCAGACCAGTGGGAAGTCATGCCTCGATACAAATGTAATCTTCAACGATCTTTTTCTGGTTTGATAAGGCTTGCGCTATTCAGTGCAGTTTAGCAGTTTTATTTGAAACTAGCACGATATCATAGCTCAGGCAGACTTTGACAGACCGTTTTGAACTGAGCTAAGTATTAACAGATTGTTCAACCAGAGGCCTGTAAGGCTTGCCTCTTGTTCGTTAGAAGGAAAGCCTTCTGCACAGGGAAGGTATTTGCTGTGCTGCCTGGTCTGTGAAGAAGATACTCTAAGAACTGCCTGACAGTTAAGGCTCTCTTCTACTGAAGTGATGAAGATAGATATGTTATGCACTCCCTAAGCCACAGAATCACAAGGTTAGAAACAACCTGCAAGATCATCTAGTCCAACAATCCTCCCATTACCATTGCTACCACAAGCACTAAACCATATCTCATAGCTCCTCATCCAGGCACCTCTTGAACACTGCTAAGGATGGCAACTCCACCACGTCCCTGGGGCAGGCCATTCCAGTGTTTAACCACTGCGAAAAAAGTTCTTCCTTATGTCTAACCTAAAACGCCTTTGGTACAACTTGTGTCCATTTCCTCTGGTCCTGTTCGTTGCCTGGGAGAAGAAGCCAAACCCCTCCTCATCACAACCTTCCTTCAGGAAGTTGTAGAGTGCAATGAGGTCTCCTCTGAGCCTCCACTTCTCCAGACTAAACAATCCCAGTTCCTTCAGCTGCTCCTCACAGGACCTGTGCTCTAGGCCTTTTACCAATTTTGTTGCCCTTCTCTGGACATGCTCCAGGGCCTCAATGTCTTTCTTGTAGTGAAGGACCCAGAACTGAACACAATACTCAAGCTGCAGCCTCACCAGTGCTGAGTACAGGGGGATGATCACCTCCCTGCTCCTGCTGGCCACAGTATTTCTAATGCAGGCAAGGATGCTTTTGGCACTCTTGGCCACCTGGGCACACTGTTGGCTCATGTTCAGCCGAGTGTCAACCAACACACTCAGGTCCCTTTCCTCTTCACTGTCATCCAGCCACTCATCCCCAAGCTTATAGCACTGCATGGGCTTATTGTGGCCAAAGTGCAGGAAACTGCATGTTGTCTCCAAACGAGCATTTCCTGTCTTAAGTCTCACTTCTCCTCAAAATATATAATAGCACCTGTGTTTGAACAGTCTGACACATGGTAGATTTAGCTGTGGCTGCTGAGGCTTGATGAGGCCACTTTGGTCCCACTTCCTGTGTTCCCACGTTTTGAATGGTGACTGGAGCTCACTGAGAGATCTTCCTATGTGTCTGAAGTCAAATGTTCGGTGATTGGAGATATTAGTTGTGCTTGTGAATTCATTGTGCCAAATTCAGTAATGTACCTTTAAGCTAAGCCATATCTCTGAAAACCAATCTGAAACACCTCAACAGCTACGTTATGAATTAGTACTTACCCTTGACAAATATGTTCCTGTGGCTAGTTACCCTCAAGTTAAAAACGCGTATCCTTTTCCTCCTTGGCATTTTTCCCTACTTCATCCTTCAGTGCTGTCTAATGACTAAAAGATAAATTGAGAGTGCATTCATAATTTAGCACAGTGTAAGTGCTTACAGTCTTTCTGTCAAAAATGACTACAGCCTAGTTCACACCTTCCCAGGTTTAATTTTCTGTGTATCCACAGCTGATTCCTTCCTGCACAGTGGTTTAAACATAGACTGTATTCAAATAGACTCAGTAATTTCCTATACCCTTTATTACTTATACATCTCGGATGCTTTTAGTAAATATTTTCTACCTTGGGATTTCATTGCAGGAATATTTTATTCTTCCTAACCACCCCTGCTTTTGATCTTCTAGCGTGTGTGGGGTTTCTTTTCTGTAGCTTTTTTATTGGATCTACTGACTTTTCAGTTTCCATAGATAATTCAGAAATGCTTTATTTCTGATTTCATGTAGGTTTTTTTAAAATTGTTATTCTTAGGTAAGGATCACTGATGCATTGTTATAATGTTTTAGAAGCTTAATTACTGACAACTGCTTTAAATGCCAATTATGTTCTGACTTTTAGTGTGAGTAATACTGTATTTCTTATTTTCTGTTTTACTTGTCTTGGATTGTTTACAGTTTTGTTTACCTGGTTAAGAATGAGTCGATTATTCTTTCAGTAGAATAATGCTCTTTTTTTTTTTTAAAAAAAAAAAAGAGTAAAAAAAAAAAAAAAAAGTCATGCACTCTTTCCTGTATAAAGTATATAGATGTTTTTGTGGGTATCCGATTATTTAAACAAAGCAGTTTGGGGAAGTTAATAAAAAAATATACATATTTTTAAATCTTGAAACTCCATATGGAGATTTTTTTTTTCTCTATGTCTTTCATGTGCTTTTGCTCTGTACTGGCACAAGCAAATCAAAATTTATTTGTACAGATCAGTGGAAGAACAGATAATCTACAATAGAAGCATGTGGCATTGATCTTAATTTCTAATATCGCAAGTAAGCTTGAATGTAGTGCAGCTTATGTGATGTAGAGAGTATACGTTAGTGGGAGGAAAGCACAGAGAAGGAAACTGACTGAGGTTTCAGTTCTTTGGGGCTCAAGCACTATAATTTTTATCAGTTTATCTTGCACTGCACAGTTGAGTTGCTATTAAATCTTAAGGCTTAATAAATGCATTTACAATGGTGTTTGGTCTTCTGCTTTTACTTGCGTAATAGTGATCTCATATAGTTCATCTCAATGCATAGGGATCTGGTGTGTTTTAGTAATCCTTGCTTGTGTCAGCTGGGGAGATAAATATAGCACATATCAGTGGAGGGAGTATGTATGCAATCTTAAAATGTGGAGCAACTTAAAATACAGCATCTGCACGTGAACATGTACAAGTGTCATGACTTGACATATACACATTATTACAGTACTTGGGTTTTTACTGTTAAATTAAGAGGAGGTTGGGCTTGAAATTATGGTAAAAGCATCCCTTTTCAGAAGTTGTGTATGTTTTTGTGGTCATGTCCCTGGGTGTACCAAGTTCGATTTATCCTTAATGCTTGAATTTCTATTATTTTCCTATGTGATCAGAGCAGATATTAAGGCTCAAGAGCATAGATCTAGCAGTATTTCAAAGTCACAGGCAGTACCAATAAAAGCAAGTGAACAAATATATGCTTCTATAAAATCCTACAAGAGGTTAATTGAAATAAGAAATCCTTCATCTGTTAGTTATGTTTTACATCCAACAGCACATTCATAAACAACTTCAAATTTTCAAAAATATTAGAAGTAGCTTGGCACCCTTTTACAGTTTCTCAATATGCTATTGGTCTTTGCCGTGCTTGGAGTGATTTGTGTCTTTTTGTTTCTTTAGTTGTCAGCAACCTTGTTCAGAGGCTTCTGGGCTAAACTTAAGCCTGTGATAGTGTTTATTTCTGTCTGAGGTAACAAAGATGTGCCTCTTTCTAATAAAGAATCTTTGTTTGCTTATGTGATAAGCCAGTGTTGTCTAGCAGTATTTGCTGGAGGTTTTAGCGAAGGGTATATGTGATATAACTTCTCTCCTGAGATGACTGAAAATCTAGTCCTATTTTTCTTAAGACAGATATTAGTTAGCTGTATTGTTAGCAGATTGATGGGTCAGATACTGACTTGAGGATGGGTTTATTTCTCCATCTATCAATAAGTATGAAATCAGGAGATTGACTTTTCCACTTTTTCCTTGGATACAAGAATGTAGGAGGCAGAAGTATGAGAGTTGGTGGCATTTGGATTTGATTTCAGAACCTGACCCATTTTCAGAAAACCACTTAATATCATTATAAGGGCCACGAAGATGATCAGGGGACTGGGGCACCTCCCCTATGAAGACAGGCTGAGGAGAAAAAAAGGCTGCAGAGTGACCTCAGAGCAGACTTTCAGTACCTAAAAGGAGCCTACGATCAGGAGGGGAATCAACTCTTTGAAAGGGTTGATAACTGCAGGACAAGGGGAAATGGTTTTAAGTTGAGGGAGAGGAGATTTAGAATGGATGTCGGGGAAATTCTTTACAGAGAGAGTGGTGAGGTGCTGGGACAGGCTGCCCAGGAAGGTTGTGGATGCCCCATCCCTGGAGGTGTTCAAGGTCAGATTGGATGGGGCCCCGGGCAGCCTGTTCTAGTATGAAATGGGGAGGTTGGTGTCCCTGCATGTGGCAGGGGGGTTGGAACTTCATGATCCTTGAGGTCCCTTCCAACCCGGGCCATTCTGTGATTCTGTAGTTATGACATCATTCTCTGAAAGTCCTGTTGAAATTTGCATGGGTGCTGCTGATAACTTCAGGAGATTTGTTTTTCTTATAATAGTTAGAAATTTTCTATTTAACTAGTTGTGAGGCAAAAAATAATTAACACCTAACTACTGCCTGCTAGTAAGAAAGGAAGAATGATGACTGAAGTTTTTTTGTTAATTGATGGCAAATCATGATCAGCAATGCTTAGCCAGGTGTTTTTCTTGTCTGTTTTCAGTTTGACTTTGACTAATTAATTGCAAAGAAGTATTTTCAAATACTTGATTTTAGGACCTGAACATATTTGGGAACTGATATTATCAGTTGTGACTGCTGGAGAGGTGGTACAAACGTCTGCTGTATGGACTTGGCCTGTGTAGTACTTGTACACACTCTGCTTGCTGAGACATGGCAGAATTACTGGGAAACAATACTGATTTGAGCTTTCTCTGTCTCTTAACCTAGAATTTCTTAAGTTGTAGAGTTCGTCCTTACCTGTCTCAAATTTGCTATTTCAAGAAGAAAAATTCAGTGTTCCCATTTTGCAGAAGGCTGATAACACATGGACTTTCGTTCAGTTTTAAAACTGTTAGTGAATACATAAGCAAGTGTTGCATGTCTGTGAAACTTGCCTAGGAGCTGTTGTAACTTGTCTTGGAAATTCTTCTGACAGTGTTAAAATAGATCAATCCATGAATTAATTTTTAAAATCATGTGAATATATGAACAAACGTCATGAGGCCAACACATAGTTTGCTTGGAAAATTAAATTTATTTTTCTGAATTCCAAATATTTGGACTACATCTTCTCGGCTTCAATTTTTTCCTCTGCTTTTTGATATCAGATTGCACCAGATTGTGTCTTATGTAGCTGTTAATTGGACATCCAAGTGCTTGATTGCTTGCTTAGAGGACTGGCCTGGAAATTTCAAAGCTGTGACCTCGGGACTCTATGTATGTGCTTCTGGGCCATCATGAGTCTGCTCGCTGTGATGGTCCTATTTTCCTGGGTATCTAGTGTGACTGATTTGGAAGGATACTGTGTGCTTATGTGTGTAACAGAAACCTCTATTAGATGCATTTCAAACTTGTAAATTGTTATAATATAACAATATACAATATTATATACACAAAATATATACAATATAATATATTGTATATATACAATATATATACAATATATATACAAAATAATTGTTATAATATGTGCACATATAGAGTGGTCCACTGGAGCAATTACAGCTGTTATGTACAGCTTGGCCCTCTGATGGTGATTCCTGAATAAGATCAGAAACTATTTACCCTTTATGTTTTCCTTCACTTATTTCAGTACTGGTGCACTGCTCTGGTGCTTTCCTTCCTGCTGTCCTACCTGCCATATTTTCTAAAGAATACATAAAGAAAAAGTTCAATTTAATTTCTTGCACAAATCGGATAAAAACTGCATCGAGTATGTAGGCTAGAATAATAAATTTGCTGGTTTATGAAACAACAGAGCTCTAGAGATGGATGCAAAACTGTCATCTGTGCCAAGTTTAGGTGTGGATCAACAGAAAGGCTGGTGAACTCTTAAGTACTTGGATAGGAGTTCTTTGCGTTGCAAGCACTGTCAGAGGAAGCAGCTTTTATGTTCAGATAAATGTGTTTGGCAAAGAGAAGCTGAGTGAGATGGATTAAAGGTATAAAGCCTTCAATTCCATGATAAAACTTTTTGCCTTCCAGGTGACTGCTTAAGAAAGACTTTTTAAGGAGTAGATAATGTTGGGAATGGAAAACCTACACTTTAGTACACCTAACTATCTTTCCATATTCTAGCAACTTTTATGCTGAGTGACAGTTAAGTCTTAGAGGCATGGTTTCTGTATAGTTACTTTAGGTCTTTCTCCTGGGTGTGAAAAATAAATCAGTTGGGCAGCTATCAAATTCAAAACCTGTTGTTTTATTTACTCTCTAACAGTGTCAGAGAGAGAAATACAGGATAACGTAGGAGAAATTATAGATTCAGTGTTTTTTTTTTTTTTTTTTTTTTTTTTTTTCTTCCTCAGAGACTCTTGGCTACTTTGACTCTAGCAAGAGATCTTTAGAAATTTTCTGCTTCCAGAAAGCTTGCTTTCACAGCAACTGTATATCTTCTAAATTGACTCATGGCAAGAAGTTGGTCTTAAAATCTGTCTAATCTGCCAGCTTCTCAATATTTTACAGGAAGCTCTTCCCAGGAGTGTAATATTCACCCTAGTGTGCTGGTTAAACGAACTCTGGTTGTCACTGGGACATTTGCCATCTGGAATGTGGAGAGAATTACAGTCTCTAAAATGGTGACTGCTGGAAGATTTGGGCCCTCTTTATGCTAGATGATTCCTTTCAAAGAAAATTAGAAAAAAACACCTAGTAATCAGTCTTTAGAGTGTACTGTTAGAATAAAATGTATTAAATATATCAAAGGTAAGGATGAAATAATAATAATAAAGCAGAACTAAGGGAATGTTGTGAATTACCGCAAGGAAGCTACTTACAGTTAAGAGTAATGAAATGATAGAGAAATTTTAAGGGAGGAAAAACAACAGACAACAAAACAAAAAGTGAGGGGAAAAAAAAACCCTCATTTTTTGCAATCCACTGTGGTGTTTTGTGGAGAGAACAGAATTCTATGCTTTCTGTCAGTTTTCTCATACTCTCATGTGCTAGACCCTATGTTTACTGCAGATCTCCATTATAGTAAGTCATAGCAGATAATAAATATGTCTTGATAGCAGAAACTCTGATCTATATCATTGTGGGTGCTTTGGGGGAAATTGCAGCAGCTCTTATATTCTAGTAAATAGTGTATTATTTGCATGTGTTCTAGTTCACCTGCAGGACATAAATTTCCATCTCTACACCTTCCACATCTTTTCCAAAGCTGTATAGCAAAGTTGAATAAAATGGGTGTATGGGATAGAGAAAATAAAAAAAAAAATAAACAAAATAACAAACACCCAAATTCCAACAAACAAGCAAAAAAAGCCAAAATAATCCTAACCACAGCACTCTTGTATTTCAAATCATTGAGAAGGTATAAACCTGATACAGATTTAAGGCCTGGAGAGTATCAAGAAATCAGAATTTCTGAGGTGATACTATTTTCTTTGGTCTGTTCACTAAATGATGTTGATGAAGCTTATAACTTAACACTGTCAAACAAAACTTTCCAACCTTCATATTTCAGTGTCTGATACTGCAAAGGAACTTGAGTAGGTCAGTGGTTCGCTGAAGGATATACAAAAGATGTTCTGCTTTTTCCAAATATGTATTTTCAACAGATGCTTTCAATATCCACCTTGGTTTCCTGATTTAGAAAACACTTAGAATCTTACTTTATACTCAGCAGATTAAAGGTATTTAAGTCAGAATATGCTTGAACGTTTTCTTGAATTAAGGTCTGAAGAAAGTAGTGTTTTCCCCTTAAGGTCTCATTGCAAGTGCAGAAGTACATCTCTGTTAGAGTAAAAGATGCCTTAATTCTGAAGGAAAGCATCTTGCTGATTTGCAAACAGCAAATGTTAATAAATTACACTCTTAATGACTTATGTACAACAGGGGTAAAAAACAAGAAGAGAAATGCTGAAGAGATTGCGGAGTGATTATATCCAAAGTATATTGCTAGTCTCTTTCAGAACAGAATACAATGGGCAGGCTAATGAGGCTCTACTTTTTCTTAATGCAATAAGGATGTTAACCAACTAGATCTGCAAGCCTTTGTGTGAGCAGTTGATGTTTGTTCTAATGGCACTGCAGAGATAAAACAGTTAATTTCTTTTAGCTCCTGAAGTCACATAAGACCCTAGAAAACTGTTGTGGATGCAGCTATTTTCAGTGATGCGTTGCTTCATACAGCCTTAGGTCTAAATAATAGCATGAAGTCACTATCTGGCTTTTATCTCTTTTCAGAAATATGTTGCTTTTTCAAATCCCTTGTAACTTTATTTATAGATTGTTTAGAATTCATTTCCTTGTTTAGGTCAGGTTTCAGTGATGATAATAGCAGCCAGAGACAAGACAGCAGTAATATCTTCATGCAACACTACTTTTGTGCAGTAAAATAATCTTATCACTTCTTGGAATGGCACTGAGCAGGTTAAATTATGGGCAGGCAAGTTTGAAGCAGAATGCAGGGTTTTACATGTGTAAGCTAAGTTGTGATTAAAATATTTAAGTCAACCGAAGCTGTAATCTGAGGCTGGTGTTTTCTGGTTAATATTTGTTGGGGAAGAGGTGGGGAATAAGTACAAAGGTGAGGAGGTACCTTCTAAATTGTTATGATTATTTCCACCCTCTCCCCTACCTCCCTGACTGGAAAATGTCCGCAACTCATTCTAAAATGTTTCATTTCTATTTCAATGGTCTCCAAAAGCAGAAGATAGCTTTCAGGTAGAGGCAAAGATTGCATCTTCAGATGATTTCCTTCAGATGCAGCTGTTTGTTGTGCTGCCCTGCAAATCCCAGTGGCACCCAACTTCAGTATCTCACTGCCACCTTCCTGGTCTGATCATAGTTTTATTAGGAAAAGTAATTGAAGTCCTCTGTCAAACCTTCATGTATCCTTAATGTCTGCTTCTAGTGTGTGTCTTTGCCTGATGACAGGTTTAGGAAGCAGATGCGAAGTAACTCAGAGGAGGCATCGGTTATCAGAGGGAATCAATAAATAGCCCTTGGGCACAGTACTGGATGCTGGGGCTGAGAACCGAGTGCCCTTTGCCAGCATGGAATGGGGTGGCTCCTCCCTGCCTCTGCACTGCAGCAGCCACTACTGCTGTTATTGCTGCATGGCCAGCTAGCCTGTGTTGCTGTACTTTGTCAGAACTGCATTTTTCCACAGGATAGAGGATTCTACAGTTCTTTTTTTTTTTTTTTAAAGTAGCCTGCTTTTCCATGAGCTCATTATGTCAGAGCTGCGATGTACTCTTCCTCAGACAGTCAGGATCTACAGCCTGAGCGGTGATTCTAGCTGTATAATATAATAATGTGACTAACTTATTGTTATCTGAGTGCTTTTCAGGTATCTATAGGCAAGAACAAATGCTGGTAGTTCTTTGTTTTCTTTGAGGACTTTGATGTTTCTACTAGTTTTCCCCTAACTAAATCACCATGTTTGATTTGTTCAGTCATTCTCCCTAGCCTACTGCCAGGAGCTATATACGATGTAGCAATTTATACACTATGTTCCCCAGCTACATTGTCACAAATGGGAAATCTTGTTTGTGGCAGTCAGAATGTGCTGGATGCTGCCTTTCATTGGATAAAATATGACAGCGTACCAGTATGTTCCATCTGAAGAATGTATTTAAAAATAGAAGGTGGTTCTAGAGAATTTCCAGGCTCCCACATAGCAGGCATGCTACAGTTTATCTCTTTTCAATAGAGGAATACTGCCTGAGTGGTAAACTGAACTTTGCTCAAGATAGTGGGGTGTTAGGATTCAGAACAATGCTGAGCCATGAGAAACACCAGGAAAAGTGATTTTATTTATTTATGTATGTATGTGTGTGTGTGTGTGTGTATGGGATGTTACTGAATGCACTGGTGGGATTTGTTTGTTTTTTAGACACTCAGTGTCCTTATGGTAAATCTAAAACAGAAATTGGCTTCTTTTAGAAGTGTTTCAGATGAATAGTTCAAATACTTCTGCAATATATTTCTACTGCCTTTTCCAATCTGATGTTGCCTTTTTTAGTGTTGTGGGTTTTTTTTTTTTTTTTTTTTTTTTTTTTTTTTTTTTTTTGGCAGTGTCTATGAACTTGTATATCACTGTGGAGAACACCTGAAGCACTGGACTATGTTATTTGCTTAAGAAAAAAATGTTTTGTACCATGGCTTCTGCCAATGTGAGACCCTAGTAGGTGGCATGCCCTAAAACGCAGTGCAGTGGCCATTCCACTGTTTTATAATCTTTTTGATAAATCTGTATTTCACTTTAATTAGATAAATAAAAATGGAATTTTATGGTAAGATTTTTGTGAAATCTGTGTCAGCGTACTGCTCTGGCAGCGTTATGTTTGCTGGCCCTGTAGGCAGTAAAAATAGAAGGTGGAGCTGATGTGATACCAGTAGATGAAAACCTCTGGCTAGTAGTGGCAGGGAAGAGGTGCGTGGTCCCAGTGCAGCTCTGGGACTTCCTAAGTCATTAGAACATTTTGTGATGTGTGTTTTGTTTTAAAGCTGCTCAGACCTTGTAGGTATCTCAAAGCTGCTATGTCAGTAACCATGTATTTCTCCTGCTCTTTGTATATGGAGGCTTAAATTGTTTCTTCTCCTATCCTTTTATGAAAATTCAGTGATTGAATCTGAGGTAAACCTGAGGTATTTTATGCTAATTCTGTTCATACGAATTATTGTACCATTATTCAAAATTTTTAAAAACATTGTTTTATAATTTTTCCCTTCATGTAAGTAAAAACTGTATTTCTTTGAACTTTACAGCTGCGTATATTAAGCTGTTAGCTTATATAGGTTGTGTATAGTCTTAGTGAAGGTAATTTCATCTGCCAAAGAGCCTTGTCCTTCCTTAGTATTCTCAGATTGAATTTCTGTTCAGCAGATTGCAGTCAAAGGTTTGGCAACCCACAGCAAGGGGGTTGGAACTAGATGATCATTAATGTCCCTTCCAACCCAAGCCGTTCTATATTTCTAGTTTCTAATGAAGATGAGAATATCATAACAGAACCTTCTCTATTGTGTACTTGAACATTAAACTAACTGGTTTTGCTCCCTTCATATTGGATATGTAAGAGAGAACGTTATAAATTGAAAACCTCACAAGCAACATTTTCATTCTGAAATTCAGTATACACTGGATCTCTGAAGGCTGAGCATATTCAAAAAGCAAAGCACTGTGTTTGAAAGCAGCAAAATCATCTCTGGTGTTAGGAATGTAGTATTTCTGGGGTGGCAGATCTTGAAAGAAATGTTTATACTTAGCAGTCGAAGTGTCTCTTCTGTTAAACAGTTTCATGTTCTACATGGTGTGTGGTAGGTTCTCATATATCTGCTGCATAAATATGGAACACATTTACATATTAAATTTCTGAGTTTTAATGTGAATCTTAACATAGTGGAGGAATCATCATTTCGCATCTCTAATTTTTTGCCACTTCCCGTGTTTAAAACTTGCCTTCTTGGCATGAGTCTTACTTCTTGGTACTGTTGTAACAGGCAAAGATATTTTTGAGCAAGGGGAGTAAGGAGAGTCACCCCATGATTTGTAGAGTCTAAACTTGGAAAGAAAATCAAGAAATCAAGCTGATACCAATACACAGGTAAATGTATACCATACTTATCTAACCTATAGTTCTATGTTTTTATTGATCCCTTTTTGAATATTAGAAAAAAAAAAAAAACCAAAAAAACAAAGACAACAACAACAATAACAACAACAAAACAAAATAAAAGTTTTGTTACTTCTCTACAGTATATATTTTATATGAAGCCCCGGACTATTCATCTTCACTCAGTATGTAATGGGCAAGCCAGGACACACGTGTGTACTTTGAATTCTTAACATAGGGTTTTTTCTTAATTTTAGGCACTTTCTTGCTGCAGAATAAATCAGTACAGCTGAATGAAAAATGGCATTTACGTTTTCCTATTTCTGTTTTTAAATTTTGTGTTGATACATTCTAGGTAATAAAGAGAAAACATGAGCAAAAGATGTCAGAGATATGAGTTGCTTGAAACAGTGTAGCTGTGTAAAATTGCTCAAGCTTTATTTTACAACTGTAGGAAATGAAAGTAAATTAATTTCTATCTAAATCTCTGTAGGGCTAAATGGATTGTGTCTATCATTCTTGAGAAAAGGATATTCTATTGTATTAAAGAGATAGTTGAAAAAAGTGGTAATTTATCCAGGGTATGTTGTGTTTTAAGTATATTTGCTCTAAGAATGAGCAGTAAGGGGTTTGGCATTTATGGTTTCTATTGCTTTGGAAGGTTAGGTAATACTCTGTAATGTGGTTTTTGCTAACATAGCATGAAATTTTTGCAGATATTTGAATAGCATACAGTCTTGCATTTGCCCTTCTTGCATTCTAATACAGACAAAAGTGGAAACAATTTTTGTCCATGTTTTCAACATTTGGGGAGTTGTAGTTTGTCACCATTAATTAGAGGGTATTAGAGATTGAAAATTATAATGAAAATCATAACCATTGGTCTCTGAACTCTTGTCTGGCAGGGAACCCTTTACCCCCAGACCAGAATGATGGAACTATTTTCAAGGTCTTCCGGAGAGTAACTTGCCCTAGATTGGCATCTGAATTGCTGCATCTTCCGATAGAAGTTGCTTAATTTTACTGTGGAATGTTAGGAAAAGTTTATGCTATGTACCACTTGAGAAAATGTGTGAGATGAAGATGTAAAGGTGCTGGATAATTTGAGTATTATGAAATTACCACTTGAGTAAGAGACAGTGTTAGATTAGTCTCTTTAAAATACTGGGGCAAGTGAGCATCCCCTTGGCCATATTTGCATTCAGTAATAATGCAGCTTGAGTTAAAGCCCTACAGCACAGATATGCACAGCTATTGCAAATGCACTCGCAAACAGGTCATGCGTATGACAACGCTTACGCAGCTGGTTTTGTGAACATAGGGAGCTAGGTCTGAAATACTTGAAAGAGGCAGCAAAATCTTTCAGGAAGAAAGTAAAGAAGCAAACTGCTTAGTTTCATGTTCTCTGCTTTATTGAAAGCTTTCCATCCTGCATGAACTATTTTCTTTCCTGTCTTCTGAATGTGTGTAATAGTGGCATGAAAATCCAGAAAAGGACATAGAAAGTGCTGTTATCAAAATTTCTTGTGTTTTAGATCTTTATGACTGCTTACCTAGCATGAGAGAACCAACTCCCAGGAAAATGAGACAACTATGATAAAGATGCATGTATATGGTAGTCTGTGTAGCTGCAATATTAGCACAGTAGCGAATAAACTCCTGAGGGGCGCAAAAAAAAACAAAAGCAAACAAACAAACAAAAAGCTAAGCTATAGAGATGAATTCACTTGAAATCATTAGAAAATGGTCTCGTTCATATAGGATCACATCACAGTAACTGAACTGCCTTTTCATTCTTTCTTCTATATGACTCTCACTGTAGTCTGGGAATAAGAGGGCTTGGAGATTATGTCATGGGGACTCAGACATCCAAAGTTCTTCCTTTGGCTTTATGGTCCCTGGGTTCTGGACACCAATGAAACAAGGAATGCCATCAGCAGGTAGTAAAATGAAAGGGCAAAAAAGGGAAAAAAATTAGATATTGAAGGTCAGTGACGATACAGGCAGTGAACAAGAATAGGTGAATGTTGATGAAGCTAGAGGAAAAAAACCATCTTTGGGATAAGGTACAGGGTTAGAAAATGAAACAATAGAGAAAAGAGTGAACAGAAACTGGCTAAGTTGGAAGATACCAGGCCAGAATAAGAAGTGGGGAACATTTCTGAGGGTGAAAGTAGAGTGTAGTAGAAAGAAGCTAAGCTGGAAAGACATTATTTATAATTTCCATCCAGTTTTTTCAGAGGAGAAAAACTCTGTGGTAAGGCAGAGTGAATAACCATTTAGTGGTTCCACAGCCAGTGTTATGTTGTGTGATGTTATCCAAAATGGCTTACTGTTTCTCTCTGTCTGCAGGCTTTGATGAAATGAGAAGAATATTTGTTCAGTTAAGAAAATACAGGTACGACTAGTGAAGATGCTTGTCTAGGATATAGTAGCGTGAAACTTTCTTGAAAGAAAAAAGAATGGAAATTAATCTGCTTAATAATAGTCATTAGGTGACTATACTTTTTGTTCCCTTGCCTTCAGAAGCATAAATCAAAGCTTGAAATGAGCAAGAGATGAGTAAAATGAGGAAGGCAGGAACAGTAATACAACAGTGCAACAAATATATATGTATATTTTAAATTATAGACTTGAAGGCAGAGTTCTGAAGATACTAGTGAAAACTGGTCATTATCTTCTATTTTGATTATATGAAGAAAAAGTCTGTAGAAATTAAGTGCAGTGTATGTAGAGCATAAAAAGGGCAGAAATAGTGAGTTCCATTTTCTTGGAAATACTAATTATTTCAGGTAACTAGATTTGAAATTAACTGCACAGCTCATGCAAAGAATTCTCAAGAGTGGACTGTTCCCTTGGCTCCTATTTGCCTTTTTGCTTGTTTTAGTGGAGGTAATGATAAAAATAATAATTAAGAAGTCATTCACTCGTTAGGATTAGGAAGATCGAGTTGATACCTTCTGGGGACAGGAGGATTGTTTTTCCTCAGTATGTAGTGTTTCACAATTGATTTAAGCTTGTAGCTATTATTACATTTTGTTACATTTCATTCTAAAGTTATTAATCAATGTGGTTGCTCTAATGCAATAAAAATTGATTTACATGATAGATCTCAGCATTCATACAGTTGCTTTTTTTTTTTTCCCCCTCCCTCTCCAAATAGATCATTTATTTGAGATTTTTAGTCTTGAATATTTGTCTTGAAAGTTTATCTGGCAATTTCTTAACTGCAGTTCAAGTAATATTCAGCTTATCAGTGTGTTCAGGATGATGACTTCAATTGTTTTCCTTTTGCTCCAGATCAGAGTGTAAGTGGTTTCTCACTGTTGAAAGTTTCACAACTGGAAAAAATTGATGTACTTATTTGAAGTAGGGGAAAAGTACAGTGTTGCACGTGCAGAGAGAATTACATCTTTTTTTTTTTAGTAATGATAAAAATAAGAATATATCTTGAACTTCATTTGTACACTTGCACATGCAATGTAGATACAGAAAAAATATTTCAAATTGGATGATTTATTTTTTGCAAAACCAGCATGAGGCATGTAAATTAACTATTCATTGAAGTTGAGAATAAACCAGTAATGGGATGTATATGTAGCTATGAAGAAAGCAAATGAAAGCGTAGGATAGTCACAGAATCATAGGGGCTGGAAGAGACCTCTGGAGATCATCCAGTAGATGACTCAATGTAAGGGGAAGAATTTCTGGTAGACACAATTATTAATACAATTATCCAAGTCGATGAGAATTCATATTTAGTGTTCCCAATTGTTAATGAAATGAGAATTTACACTGGCATTACTGAAAAGAAAGGCTGGGGACTGATTCGAGCAAATGAGAGAGTGTTCTGTGGGTTTTTGGTTGAGCTGAGCTTGTTTATCTTAGGACAATAAAAATGTAGATTACTCCTATAGGAAACGGGAAAGAATAAGGATTAGTAAAGACCCTGAATAAACTTAGTCTGGAAATTGGAGAAATTTGTAATTCACAGAAGTGTGAATTAGAATCTTAAGCAGCAAGGGGCAGAGATGAGGAACAAAAGAGAGCTGTGTTAAAAGTTTGACCTTGGTAGATATTCTCAGATGATGTCTGTACTGATAGAAGGAGTGGGAATAAAGAGCCAAGGGATTTATTTTTTGTTCCTGTGCATGTAGAAAGACTGTTATTTCACTGGAGTGTGATTGCCCAAAAGTGATGTGGAAGTCTTAACTTATTCTGGAGTCGGTTTTCATCTGAGGTCTCTATTTGTTCTATTTCTGTTCCAAGTTGTTGAAGAAATACAGAGTTAATAGCTCCTTTTCTTAAATTACCTAATTTGGAGTTTTTCAATTGGCATGCTATGCCTCATTAGTGTGCGAACAATTTAAGTGTACATTAGCAAGCTGAAATACTTGAGCAACTGCAGGCTCTTCTAGATGTATGAGCTGTGACTTTGCTCCAGCATTGCCACTAACAGAGTGTGGTCAGAATAGATGGGAGGAGAAGCAGCAGCAGACTAGGAGAGGCAAGGTTGTGGCATAGGTGGTGGCAAGGAGGTGAGAAGGCTTCCCTCACCTCCCCTGGAAAGGTTGTGTGAGGTGGGCAGCTCTGTGTGGCCAGGAGAAGAAAAGGGCAACCTTGAAGTGGGAGAGGTGTGAATGAGGGTAAGAGAAGCTCAGAACCCTGGCTGGGGCAACAGTGAGAGCAACAAAGTACAGAGGAAGAGGAGGAGAAAAGTAGCAGTGAAGCTCATCCAAACAGCAAGATGAATGTAAGATGCTCTTGTTGCCTCGTGAGATTGAAGTTGGCTTTATGGAGAAGGATTTTTAAGAGAATGGTATTCCGGGTGATGTGAATGTTGTTCTCTGCAAGTGTAGGTGCTTGTTCCAGTCTTACTGAAATATGGGGGGTTGGGTTTGGATTTCTAACCTTTCAACTGTATTTTCACAATTTTTTCTGCTTCAGATCAGCATTTTTAAACTTTTTTTTGTGCTGGAAAATTCCTAGTGTCTTCTTTTAACTATTTGAGAATCACACAAGTTAATTCTGGGTGATTTGGAAAGCCATCTCCAGAAGCCAGTAAAAAGTGAAGAGAAAGGGAGTAAGAGAAGAAGAGCATAGGACTAGTTTGTGCAAAGTACTTTTAAGTATGTGAAGTTGAACAGTGAGTAAATGTGAAGACTTCTGTGTTTTTACAGATCAGCTAAGCAATGTGGACCTACACTGTCAGCATTGTGTGAGCATTTTTCTTAGAATCGGTTTATCTAAAGCTGCTCATTTATACACATAAACTGTCAGTGTTCAAAAAGCATAGTAAAATAACTTCAATTAACCTTACACATTCTTATATAGGCTTATGTAATGGATTATATAATATGAGGATTTTCCTGTAGCACCGTGCTGAGATTATTATTCTTCCTACCAGTGCTATTGTTCCTGCATATGTTGTGTTGCTCTCCAGGGGCTGTACCTGAGTGAAACTTTAGGATGATCTCCAGGAAATAACAGAACAATAATTGAGTCTCTGTACGTTGGAAGAAATTGGTAGTTGAATGCAACCCTTCTTCGTCTTTAGACAAGTATGCTGATTATTAGTCCTTGAAATTTAATGGGGTTTGGTTTGCTTCTACCTTTGTATGTGTAACTGATAGCTGTGGTTATATGTTTACGTGGCATGTGAGTGCAAATAATTGTTGTATAAAGCTCTGCTGACCTTCACGCCACTACGTATCTTATCACTTAAGGGCTGTGGTAGAGAATAGTGGGGATAACATAATGCATTTGCTAAGGGGAGCTTAGCATTACCCAAACATGATATTTAACACCAACACTTCTTCTCTGATGAAAGATGACATATGATGCCTGTCATGAAAAGATGCAACTCTTATCAGTGGTTTCATTTTTAAATGAAACATATGATCTCAAAATTCCCTGAAGTTATTCTGGAGTACTGTATCTGTATTGATTCAGTGGGATTTCTGCCATTTGCAGAATCGTAAGTCCTGCTGGTTATTATAGACATCCCATGCCTGTCATGCCAAGCAGTGTAGAGAAGTTGCTGCACAGACTTTACTTGTAGCTTGTGAGATCTGATATACTTGGACTTTGCTAAGTAAATCACCTAAAACATATCTTGGAGCAGACTGCCTTCCATTGTGGTACTAAGAAAATTTCATCTATAAGCTCCTTTCCCCAACATTGTACACAAAAGTTTAAGCTGTACAACCTCATTCTTATATTGCTTCTTTAAATCTTCTCTAGATTAAGGTTGAGGGAGTGGATGAAAAGAGGAACAGTAAGGGTGTAGCTCAGAGGAGAGTATTAGATTAAAGTGTTGTAGGCGTGATTAAAAGAGCAGCTGCTGAGCAAAAAACCTTAATAAAATGGAAAACAAAGCAGCAATGACAAAAGCCACTCAACCCCAAAACAAACAGTAGTAATAAAACAAACAAAAATCAACAAAAAAAGCACATCGAAACCCAAAAAAATGGAGTTGTGAGAAATGGGAGGAAGCAGGATTTTATTTCTTTATTATTTTCCTAGAGATTGAACGCAGTTTCTCTGCACTGTGTGCATTGACTGCTGCTCTCATTGCTGTCTTCTGTGTGCGGAGGGAGTTGTTCTTTTTGCTTCCATGAATAATGGATATCAAAAGTTGTCTTTTGCAGATGCTTCGTTTAACATTTTCCTCCATATGGGACAATCAACTGCATGTGTGGGCAGATTCTAAGACATTTCTGTAGGCTTATATTTAATGTCTAAACTTCTGCTAATGAGCAGTGTTTCCAGAATGCAATTAAAGTTAAATGGAAGAATTTCATTTGAAGGAAAGATTTTGCTGCACAGAGTTACCATGAATGTAAAAGCAGACAACTCAAAACAACTGACTTTTCAGGTATTGGTCAGAGTCAAGGCACAGCTATGGTCAGGGTCAGGGATGCCTGGACAAAGCTGTTTCTGACCACAGTGGCCAGTGATGTAATGTGAAACAGCTCTTCCCTAGCATTAGATCACATTGTCAGGAGGCGGAAACTGAGCACCTTGCTGTTGCTCACAGGTTACCGATAAGCTGACCTACAGAGTGTCGGGTAGTAGGGACTCTCAGTGGCAGATGCCTAGAATGTGGAGATTAGTGTTATTTCTGTATATATATAATGCTTCTCCAGTTTTTCAGAAGCATGTAAAAAAGAAGTGTCTGAACATTGTAATTCGTATCTCAGGAAGATGAGCAGAACTGCGAAGGAGGTGAGGTTTTTCCACAATGAGGAGACAAAATATTGCTGAAGTTTCTTAACTTTCACTGTGAAATTTAAGTTCCGAATACACTCAGAGGAATCAAGAACAAATCTCACAGTCTGAGAACCTTGTGGCAAGTTCAGGTAGGAGGCAGAGCATGCCTAAGTGGCACAATGCTTGGTAGGTAGTCTGGTGAATCTGGCAGCCCAGAAGGCAGAGGATGACAGGAGGCTGGAAGGCTGCCGGCTCAGCAGCTTGGCTGCAAAGTGGGGAGCAGGGGGCTTGGAAAATGTGGGAGTCCATGTGGTTCTGAGGAGTGGGACTGTTCAGTGGTGTGCAATGGGGGAACTAAGTCACTTAGATATCTCTGGGCAGAATACAAAGTCAAATTTCCCAAGGGAAACTGAGAGATTTTTCAAGTAAAACCAAAGTTTTCAGGTTTATATTTAATTATTATTCTAAAATACTGCATTTTCTGCTAAATAAAAATAAGATTGTATTTTATTGCAAAAATCATGTTCTAGTAGTTGAATGTTTTGACAACTTGAAAATGAACTGTGTATGTTTACCCTAAAGCTTTGAAAGAGTGTGGATGCATAATGTAATGTACAATGAAAGTACATTTCTTTCATTCATCCCTTTCCTTTGCTCATCTTTCCAGCCCAGCTCACCTTCATCTGTGTTTGTTTCATCTGATGTGCAGATTTTGACTATGTGGGATTGACTGCCTTCTGTGCAGTGAGGTCTTAATCCAGAATCTCTAATTGTTGAATGTTATCATCTTTGACAATATTTCAGATAAATTCTGATGAGTAAATATGTAAGAGGCTTTTAAATTTACTTATTTTAGATACATGGTAACTGGATTGCAGGGTACAATACATTGAGGCACTTCTTAGATCATCATAAGGAAAACTTGTCAATGATTTTTAGGTTTCCTTTTAGTGGTCAATAAAAGGAGAAACAGCTGCAAAGGTAGTCCTGAGCTGAGCTTTGCTGCTGTAGAATTAGTAGTTTCAGTAAAGTATCAGCAAGAACTTGGGGGTAATAGTGATGAGACTGGGCTTTTTCAGAATCTTATTAGAATTTGGTATGAATTCTGAAGTGATATTATTTAATGGATCAGAAGTGAAGTGAAATCTGTGTCTGTAAAGTAATTCCTAGATTGCAGATCTGGTTTGTATAGACAGGTGTGCGTTTAACTTTTGTCAAGTTTTAAACATTTTATGTCTTTTTAATTCACAATTAAAATAAGGAATACTCTGTGGTTCATTCTCCAGCAAGCAGCTTTCAAATCTCTTGGGCTGGCAGATATTTATTACCTGAACTTGCTTGGATAAGAAGTCTGTGTCCTTCAGATATTTCATGTGCTACACCTTGTCCATTGAGTGATTTTTTTTTTTTTTTTTTTTTTTTTTTTTTTTTTTTGTGTGTGTGTGTGTGTGTGTGTGTGTTCTCCTTTAAGTTGGATGCATACAACACGGAGAACATGTGCGTGTGAGAATTAGGGCATGTATGAATGTTTCTGCTTTAATTGGCCTCACTCTGCCTAATGAGTCTCAATAGCACAGGGGACATTTCCAAATGGTCAAATTAACCTCCAACAATTCTTGAAATAAGGATTGATGGACTACTGAAAAGAACTTAGGTGTTAGTCTGTCTTACAGTTATCCAGCTTACTGCAGCCAATAGAAGATTTTGTTGCTTTTTCTTATGAAGTATAATTCTGTTTTCTGTGGAAGAATAATTGGAAATCAATTATTTTACAAAACCATTGAGAAGTAAATGATGCTTTAGAAAGTTATGCAGAAGATGTTTCTGTTCTCACTGTTAAATATAAAAGACCTGGCTACACTGCAGTAAACAAAATAAACATTAACTACAGCAGCAAACAGAGCACCTCATAATGTGAAATAATTGTATGCAGTATGCAAATACTTTACATGGCAAGTAAATTCAGTAGAGTTGAGAGAAAGTATAAATTTTACTTTAGCTATAATAGAGTAAATAGGGAAACAATAAAAGATTTTGTGTTTATAGCATCTTTTCTTTCATGTTTTTCTTTCATCCTATAAGCCTTGTCTTGTTCTTAAGCAGTCATAGCTTCATCACAGCAGAATTATGGAACTTAAATCTATATTGATGAATTCTTTCAGAATTTTCGGTAGCCAACCGATGCTCCTTGAGGTATTTTTTTTCCCAAGATTTCCTAAAATCCTTTAACTACTTTGATTAACAGTTTTGCAGGATTGCTTTTTTTCCTTTGTGTGTGTGTGTGTGTGTGTGTGTGTGTGATGGGTGAATGTTTTGTTTTTGCAGACCCTTCTACCTGATGCTGATGTAAGAGCCAAGCTTTTTGGAAATGCGCTTAAGTGATTAATTATGAGTCTTGAAGACTCTCACCCGTTTCAGTTTGATCAACCAAATACTGCTTATCGTTTAAAAAAAACAAAACAAAACAAAAACCTTTACATTAAATTAACAAGAGTGAGTTAGAAATGGAGTGAACAGTAGAAATCGCTTTTATGTGATTCACCCAGAAAATTTGTACTCAATGATAAAATCTGAATGCTCTTAAAATCCTGCAGGGTGTTTCCTGCAACATTATTTCAAATCCTTCCTAAAGTGGAGTAAAAGATTTGTAGTTTTGATGTTGCCTTTTACAACACTACATTCATTTTCATTTTGGTAGTCAGCTTTTGGCAAAACCTTTTAAGTTCTTATCATTTAATGAATAAAATGAAAGCAGTTAGCAGGAAACAAAAGTTCAAAGGCTGTTATATGTCCCATTTTATACTGTGTTGCTTTGGAAACTGTGTGGTACTGATTGGCAAGAAAACTTGCTTGAAAAAGAAACAACCTTTATCCTTGGAAATTAAACAGCCATTAGCTTGTATATGCCCTAATTTTCCTTTGTTGTGGGTATGCCTTCATGAGTGTACGTTTATGGTGATAGTAAGGTGCTAATTGCAGTATAATTTATGCATAAATTCTCAGAGATTATATAAAATCGTACAAATTTTTTAGGTAATTTTACTGTAGATAATTACATTAATGATATGATTAGAATTGCACTATTTCACATGGAAAGAGCAGTCCTTGTGGCAGTTCTGTAAGCTATGTGTAGCTATGTTCAATAAATTGGGAGAAAAGGTGTTTTTATTTTGTACAACATATACAGTCATTCTGATCTCTGATCCTGTAACTTTGTCCCTTTCCCTTATGGCTCTACACTTTGTTTATGCATCCTTCCTGTTACCAACTTCATCCTTTGGAGGCTTAACTGTGCTTAACTTGGTGCACTGCAGGCTTCTGTGGTGCTGCTCAAACTGCATTTGTGCAAGTGCCTTTGCAGATGTTTGCAGGAACCTTTGTTGAAAGTTGCTGCAGGACTCCTTTTGCATTTTCCATTATTCCTGACTGGGGGTATTATATACTTGCTCTTTCCACAAGATGCAAGCCATTAGAAGTTAGTAACTAAAATAGTCTTTTTTGAACCACTTAAGGTATTCAAGTTAGTCTTGTTCTTGTCTTGTATATATACAGCTTCCTTATTGCTTTATATGTACTTGTGGAATGGTTCCTGTATTACTCTGCCAGCTGATGTAAGAATCTTGTTCTGTTTGATTGTCAGAAGGAAATAACATGTCTCCCAGCACTAGTCATATTACTGCCTTACTGAAGGTCTTTGTTTTGAAAAAACAATGGAAAAAAGTGTTTGTAAATTCAGGACATTTGATATGCCCTGTATATTAGCTCAACTCTTTCCAGCTTATGAATCTCATTTTGTGATGTGTATTTATAATAATTTTATATGGATACCTTATTTCTTTTCCTATTGCCCACTCTTTTTCCTTCTGATAGACTACTAACATCAAATTCCTGTTCCAGAGTTTTAGTGATGGGAGTTTTTCACCTGAGCTGGAAACAAAAATATCTTTGGCGAGTTGTGCTTTCTGTATTACTTATCTGTAATATTTAATAATGTTTGCTAAAATATTTTTTGCTCGGTCAGAGGAAAAAGGAACACTGCACAACAGAATTGAAAATGCAGTGAAAGATGTAAAGAACGTAGGATAACTAATTTACTGTTAAAATTGCATTATGACTTTTAATCACTGATTTGGTGCAGTCTCATCCATAGAAAAGAATGTCTTGTCCAAATCTGCATAAAAATAGTGATGCTAGTGAGTGCAATGTTTAACTATTGTCTTAATTGTCATCTAATTGCTATAAAAACATCACCTACATCACTCTTCCGTTCATTAGTATTTGGTTATGTTTTTTTTTATATGCAGATAAATATTTCTATCAATCATCAGAACCTGTTTACCTTTTCTATTTGCTGACAGGAAACATCAAAGGAAAGCCTGTGTTTTGTCTTGTCTTCCTCCCATTTTACCTTCTAGAGGGTATGTGACTGTATCCAAATCCTGCAGTGAGCATTCAGCATCTGAATGTATTTGTGTCAAATGGCTGCAGCAATAATAGGCTGCGGATGATGCAGTCTGCACTGTGAAGTCTTCAGGGAGTCTTGCTCTGATAAATCAAGCTTTGTTCCACTGCCGCAGTTCACAGAATAAAGGCAGCAGAAATAAGCAATGTTTTAACTTCCAGATTAAGTTAGAGATGCACAATTTATGAAAGAAGTTTATGTCCATGACTAAGTAGGCAGTCTTTTATGCATATTGTTTGTGTAAGAAAATAAGTGCTGCCTCCCCTGTTCCAAGAGACTTTAATTCAGGTTCGGTGACAAGGTTGTTGACTGAAGTTCTTGCTTTTCACAGTGTTTCCAATGTGTATGAGCTCTCTGTTGCCATGAAATAATTAATGTTTTTACTCTTTTGCACTGATCTGGAAAGATTTACAAGGAAGAAATCGCATTAAAAAGATTATTTTATGATAGTTTTAAGCAGTGTTTTAATAGCCTAATTAATATAACAAGGCTCAACAAATAGTTTTAGCCATAATTATTTGCATAAATTAAAAACCAGCCTGCAATCTTTGAAATACTGCAGTGATCTTATACAATTTCATTTTATTCCTTTTTTCCTTAGTGTATTGGAATCAACAATTACTGGTTTGAGTGTTAGCTGAGAGCATTGAAGGTGCAGTGTTACTACAGAACTGCTGTATTTGTCAGTGGAAACTGAAATAAGTGAATTCTTTCTTCTGCTTTCCTATTGTGCTTGTTTTGAATGGGCTGTGAATTCCCATTGCTTTCTGATATTTTTCTACCCAAAAGCTGACATACCTTATATAATAAAGATAATGCAAATTACTCTAACTTTAATTAGGTAGCTACTAGTATATGGATAGCATTAAAGCTGAAGTTAATTTGTCTCTTTTCCTCTGCTGAGTAATTGCCTAGAATTGCCTTCAGCAAGATTTTGGCTTTAGCTTCTTGATGTAGCTGGGTAGGCTATGCAGCTTCTTTGAGTACTGATACAGTTCATACACTGTAAGATTTTGGCTCTTTTCTGTATATTTCTTTGAGAAAAAATCAATGGTGTGCAAACAGATGTGTCGTGACTGTGTGTGGAGACATCAAGACCCCTTCCAAGGGATTCTTGGCTGTGTGGAGAAGGCTCAGTGTTGTGTAAGGACCTTTCTGGACTTAGACCTTTGTTAGCAGAGTGCTGAAAGAGAAGTGAAATTTTGCCAATGAGTATTTTTTGTCTTTGTCTCATTGAGCTGCAAACTTCTGTAATTTGCTAAGTGAGATCAAGTGACCTGTACCTGCAGTAGCAGCTGTAGATATTCAGAGCTGTGTTTCAGTTTCAAGAAATACATCTAGAAAAGGTAGCTCCTGAGTATTAGAATTTTTTTTTTTTGTTGCCTTTGAACATTATCCTATTGCTATGTTGTTATAAAACTTTTTTTTCCTCTTGTGATGTTCTTTGTAATTACAAATGTTATGGCAGACTAAATGAAAATTACTTTTTAGATTGTTTTTCCTGTGTATAATATTTCAATTGATTTCTGGTTTTTGGGCCAGAACTAATTGTGTTCACCAGCCTTTTACCTGTCAGATGAACTTCTGTTGGAAACCTCACTGTGTCGTCTCTTAATGGTGCTTCCCACTGTCAGCACAAACAGCTGTTTGCTTACAACATCCTTCTTGCATAAGAGAGGCATAAATTCTGTTCCTTTCTTGGAATTGCTGTGATAATGAAATGGAGATGGAAAGAAGCAGTGGAATCCAAACACATTTGTATATACATACATTGGGAAAAGTAAGTATGTGGGTTGTTAGTCATCCAGGGTCTGTGGGGGATATACATTAGCAATAAGCACAGCTCACTGGAGAACTGGTAAGCTAGTTTTCATCACTAACAGTTCACAGTTGTTACATCTAGGCATAGGTTTCTTGAAGAGGTAATAATGTAACCTTTAAATGGAACAGGATAGCTAGTCGCATGTATCTGAGACTGTGATATTCTATGTGATACTTTGCTTAAACTCTAGTATTTGTTTAGCATATTTGCCCAAAAGTAAGATTCATATAAATAAAAAGCAGAATTCAGAAGTCATATCAAACTGAAGATAGAAGACCGATTTATTTTTTTTTATATTATTCTTTTCTGTTATTGTTTTTAAAGCAAGTTGGCAATGTTGCAGGTACTCTGCTGCCACTTCAGGGGGTATATTTCTATTTATTATCTGAGACTCTCTGTTCAGTTGCTCTTCTTCTGTTTTCCAATTTCTGAGATTTATTTCTTTCAAATTCTGTATCCAGAGGGTAAAACAACATTGTGATAAACAGTAAAAGAGCAAAAGGCACAATCTAACATATTTTGGGATGTCATAGACTATGTGGCCAGAAGGAACTATTGTGATTTTGTTGCCTAACCTCCAGGTTAGGAAGAACATAAAGCAAGGCTGTCTGAGCTCGGTTCCAAATTGCTTCTAATCTTTGAAGTGAACAGAAATATTATCTCTGATATGAAATCCTGATGATGAATGGCATGTCCTAATTCTGTTAACAGTGCCAGTAGAAATCTGTACATATGTGGTTTAATATTTACAGTGAAATTGTTCTTAGTATTTAATTTCGGAAGTTCCAAACAGTGAAGCTCTATAGAAGTAATGTGCTCATTAAATACCTCTAGCTATCTATTCTCTATTTAATCTGAACATCTTTTGTGTTGCTTACTGCAACACAATATCCAGACCTTCAGATACCGTTAATGTTCTCTCACATGAAATAAGTATGTGTAAAAATTAGCCTAGGATATTAATTTAAATACATATCTGAATTACATACAAAATATTTTGTATTACGTACATAAAAATCCTATAAAAGTGCTTGGAAATTCAGTGATGTGGATGAGAGGACTTAAATGGATTAGTGCAACATCTAAAATTAGAACCACATAATGCATATAAAAAACTGCTAATAACAGATTCTGAGCAGGAATTGTTTAAATGGATTGCAACAGATTCAGTCTTTACTCACAATTTTATGAAAGTTACTCCACAAGTTTCTATCTTTCATATTGAAATATAGCTTTTATTAAAAATATTTTTCAAATGGCAAATTCTTTGCAATTAAAGACAAATGCAATCTGGATATAGCATTTGTTCTGCTACCTGTTGTGAATCATGTGAGAAAATACATTATATTCAACTAAGAAGATTGTCTGATTATGACCATCTTGATTTTTTTTCTTCCCTTGAAATAACGATAGAACCTATAAGAAGGTAAACTGAATAAGATAACGTGTATCATCCATAAATATTTCTCTCAGATGTTTCAGATTTCAGTTTAATTCAGATAAACCAAAACAGCTTGTCTGGATCTTCAGAAGCATTAAACTAGCCTGGGGATTTTAGTAGTGTGATGGCAGATGAAAGTTAACAGAAGAAGTGAGGGACTCTTTACAATTCAGAATATGTAATTCTGAATTGTAAAGTTTTGTAAAGAAGATTATCTAGTACATAGAAAACTATAAAAGAACAAACAAGAAATGTTAGAAAAGGGATATTCAGACAGAAAAACAATTTTACTAGTAAGATTGATTTGCTTTCATTGCCGTTGCAGTACAGCATTAATGAAATAGCTTTGTGTAAGGATGTGGAACAACTGTCATGATGACAGAACTTCAAGTACAATCAAAGTGCATGATATATGAAAGGCAATTTGGCAAGGGTCTAAGTACCTTTCACTCTTAATAACAATAAAATCAAAATGCTTTGCATGTGCATTCCTTAACAAGGTTGCGTTATATTTATGCACATTTTTTAAACATAAGGTGAAGGCTGATTAGAGCCTACTTTTGATATGTTGCTTACAGTAATGTGAAGATTCGTGGAACATTAATGCATTTCAAATTTAAAAATAGCAATCCTTGCTGCACATGCTATAGATCTAGTGATGTCTTGAATGTAAAAAGAACTAGACAGTTTCATGAACACCAAATCTAGCTGTGGGCAATTGACTTATGTCAGCACCCAAGCACCCAGCCAACCGCTTACCTGCTCCCCACTCTGAATGGCATGGAGTGGAGAACTGGAAAAGTGAGAGGAAGAAAAGCTTGTCAGGTAACATAAAGAAGTTTGATAAGAGAAGGAAAGAGGTAACAGAGGATGAAAAAAAACCCTAAGTGTGCAGTTGGTCACTGCCTCCCATCAGCAGACCAGTGCCCAGCCAGTCTCTAAGTAATGACTACTGGGGGAAGATAGAAAGCAGAGAGCATCCTGGGGGTGGCCAAGAGAGTGGGACAGGCCACAGCCAGGACAGCTTTATTGAACTGACTGAGGGCATATTCCATACCATGCGACACTGTTCTGAGCAAAAGCAACAAAGGGGTAGAGCAAGAAACAGAGAAATCCTTGCACTAGGCAGGCAGTATTCAGCATTTCTTAAACCTGGTGTGTTAGCACAGTTCAGTTGTGAATCCAAAACATAGAAACATACAGGTTGCTAGGAAGAAAAGTATCTCTGTCTTCCGTATTCACTGATCCTCTTTAAACCCATCTGAAGTACTCTCTGTAGTAAAGAAATGTGGATGATATTGCGTATAGACTTGTTAATTGTGCTCTTGAGGAGCAGCATGTTGTGGTTATTTGTGCTGCTAAACAGGTTGGGACTGCTTGCAAGAAAAGTGTCACAATCAGCTTTATGCTGTAGAATCAGTGATGAGAGGCATCTTGATTCCATTCTTGCTGCATCTACAAGATGGTGAAGCTGGATGGGGATTGTATTTTGTAAGCTTTATAGTGCTTGTTACATTGTAAGCTTTAAAAGTGCTTGTTTTACAAAGTATTTTAAAATAGAATTTATTCTTGGATAAAAAATAAGGTTTTGCAATTAATTGGAAAAATTGTGGGCTGAAAGCTTTCCTGTAGTTTTATATCTGCTCAATTTCTGCCTTTTTTTTTTTTTTTTTTTTTTTTTTTTTTTTTAAATCTACGAGAGACTGAATTATAGGAAGAACAAATTTTTTTTAGTGAAACCATTATAGCTACAATGCTATTACAGGTCTGTTAAGTATTGTTTTTAATTCCAGTTCTCAAATGTTTTGATCTTATTCATAAAAGATAGAGTTTTACAGTCAGAAAGATTAGTGCAGTGGAAAGGCAATACAGAAGGGGAATGGCAAAAGGACAAACAAGAAAGGAATGTTCACCCATCTCTGAGGATCTAGGTTTGTTGGGAAAAGCTCCACAAGGGAGGGATGTGTAACCAAGATCCTTCCCCAGTAGAAGTCAGCCCTGAAATGAGGTCTAAGAGAGGTGCAGCCAGGCTCCATCCCTTGCAGTTACACAGCTCAATTGCCGCCTTCATCTGTGCTCCCAGGGTTGACTGGGTCCTTTGCCCAGACGCTCAATCAGCAGTTCAGGCTGTGACTCAACAGTTTTACCATACAGTAGAGACAAGGCATTGTTCAACACTTTCCACTGTTTTGTTTACCAACTTAGGATGGTATTTTTACCCATCTAATTTTCTCCTGCAGGATCTTTGAATCAAAGTGTGTGAAATTAACTTCATTTTCCTCTGTATCAAACTCTTTCCAAATTACTCAAGCTAGGGGCATGTTCATATGAAGTTAAATTATGTTGGATGTCTACAGTGTTCAGGCTAAGAGAGGAGCAATCTGGAGTCCTTTAAAATCTGGACTATCTTTCTGAAATATTTCTGTTCCAGTATTATTGATATCTGATTAATCCAATTAAGCTGGATTTCGTGCTAAGAGAATAAAATGAGATTTTTAAAAAATTTTGTAGTTTTATTTCTAATACACTTGAGTGTATTAGAAAACCATGAAATTAGTAAACCATGAAATTTCCAGTGCCAAGACTTTCAGAAGTTTAAAAATTTATTTTATCAATGTCTTGATAAAATGAAGCTTCTGACAGTTGCTGAGAATTTAGCTTCGGCTTCTGTGGGTCTGAGTGACTCCATTGTGGTAGAGAGGAAACCAAGTAAGGAAACACTTCAATGCACAATACATGTGTGATATTTCCTCCTGATCCTGAAAATAAGATCCTCTAGCTAGGCAGCATGTCCTGCTAAAGGCTGCTTGGCTTTTTAGCAGACATGGCTGGTTCAGAGGGTAGCTGCAGATGGTAGCAGCAGCATGACAATTCAAAGGGAGTGAACTGTGAGCTATGTGTTCTTTTGGTGGAGTCATACTGATATATTTTCTTAAACTTTTCTTATTTTTGTGACTTTCAAGTCAGGTTTGGAAGCAACATTTTATGCTAACTTGGCGTTACAATCTGTATTCTTAAAATCTTATCTTCCTTACCTACTTCTCAGATGACTGTAAGATAAAGTGATCATTGTAAAAAGGCATACTATTTTGTATTTGAAAGGCTATTATGAGTAGTTGTTAACAGAAATATTGACAATGCTTAGGAGAAAAATGTATGCTTCCCATATCCTAAATTCTGGTTGCTACCCAATGTTTATTTTCAAGGAAAATTGTGTCTGATTGAAGCAGAAAGGATTTTTTTTTTTTTTTTTTTTTTAAATCCTGGAATAAACTTCTTAATTCCTTAGACTGATTTTTTTTTTTTTTTTTTTGGTCTAAATTTTTTGTTAAGAAAATGTAATCATTAAATGTATGTTTAGGCTCTTAGCATACCTAAAATACATATGTACTTTGAAAATTCGTTATGTATATTCTGAAGGATATCACTGAGAATTTAGCTTGTGAGTAAAATGGGTATATGAAAGAAAGGCTGTTTTTTCATTAGTCAGAATACCAGTTTATAGGCTTGTTCTGTTAATAGCTTCCATTTGGAGTCTGATTTACAGAGTTATGAGGATAGATTGAACATAAACCTCTTGGAAGTCTTGTTTTTCTTAAGTGGTGGGAAATAAAGGAATTGTCCTACCTCGTATGTGAATGGTATGAAACTTTCACTGAAACAGTTTCATGATCCATTTTCACTCCGGATCTGAAGAGGTAGAAGGCTTTCCAGTAATATCTAATGACATATGATGTATGTTTATGTACTATTTCTATGCAGCTACCTATAAGGAAAACAAATACTATTTTGAGTTAGGAGGGCAGTGAAAAACAAGGGAATTTTCTTAAAATGATTGGTGGGTTTAGGAGCACAAAAGTGCATATGAACATTTTACTCTTTGGTGCCAGCCCCTGGCTTTGGTTGAGATTTGAAAATACCAGTGGGAAAAGGGTTATGCCTTCAACCTTCTGTTCTTGGAAATAATCATCTGTTACAGAAAAAAAACTGTAAAACCCTTAAAATTGTCAATCTTTTCTTTCTTAAATTTGTGTTAAGAGCACATGAAGTTTTATGGTGTATGATTTTCAAGACCAAGTCTTAGTTATAGTTAATATTTTAGAGGAACGCGTATTAACGTTAAGGCAAATTACATCACAACCGCTTTTCTTCAGACTAAATACTTTGGCAGTCAGCCTGAAGTTCCTGCTTACCTTAGTGGCTCTTGTGCCTGTTTGTGGTGCAGCAAGGAGACCAAATATGAGGGATGGGGAAGATCAATCATCTGTATGAGTTCTCTTTGTTTTAGAGAGAAGAAACAAATGCATTATATTAAGATTCTTACCGTTATTCACCTGCTTAGATGAGGAAAGTGGCTTGCACAAAGCACCTCTATTAAATAAGCAGGGCATGTATGTTAACCTTGGTATTGACCTTAATTGAAGATTATGGTATTTTTCCCTGTTGTGAAGCCAGTTTGTGGTAGCGTTTGAAGATGCAGGCTAAAAGGGAATTCAGATTATTTTCCGGATTTTATTCACTTCAATGAGGAATTGAAATGCTTCTAATCCCGGTAACTATGTATTTGTTTAACTATTGTTATGAAAATATTCCTTTAGAGGTTGGTAATACCTTTAAGTCCTCTAGATCCCTAAGTTTATGGGTTTCTGTTAGTAATTTACATTGCAATTTTTAAAAAAATTTATCAAGTGCGTATTGTTTTTCAGAGAGTGCTTACATGCTCAAACAAATGTATGCAGTCTGCCCAGTAAAAGTGATTTCCATTAAAAATGACCAATCATACTGGGTGGAATTAGTAGCACATTAATACAGTCATTTGAAATAGATCAGAGGAACTGCATCATACAAGGGCCTGTTTTCCCAGTTCTGACCAAAAGCTGACCTGCATCTAATGAGCTTAGATGTCAGTATCTACCCTGTTGTGATCTGTAAGAATAATTTCATCTATTTTGATGAAATTGAGGTAAGAAATGTAACTTTCACATTTCTGCTTTTGGTAGACTTGTAATATCCCTGCAAGCATGTCAAAGTCCTATAAGCATCATCTTGTCTGTTATAGGGTTGCTTCACTACGTGTTCCACTCGTGACAATTACTGATAGAAGTGTCAAGCAGCACATACTTTGGCTTGACTGCCATCAAGGCAGCATTCAGACAAATGTTCTATAAGACACCATGTCAGACCATTCAAAGCTTGCCAATTCTGTTGAGATTAAACACCACCAAAATTCTTCCTCTCCACACCACAAGGCCTTCCCCTCCAAAAGGGCTGCATTTTTTTTACTTGAACTACATTTTATTTGTGACTGGAGATAACTACAATATAACAATTAGACTTTCAGAAAATATTGTTCTACACAAATTGTAGATGTCTATTATAGAATATGATAGTAGGCTGATGGATGCACAAAGATTCCTACCACACTTTGTTCCCTAGTACTTCCCTATTTTCATTTGCTGTGAATAGAAGAGTTAATAGTATGCTAGAAAGTTGTATTTCTTGTTGAGCTTTCCTATCAGAATTCCTTTATTTCAAGCTGCCATTGCATGAGGAAGTGAAAAAGATCATATGCTTTCTGTGGGCCTGTATATTTAAGTTTCCTGCACAGTGCAGGAAGTAGTGCTTGTTTCCTGCAACTTTCATTGACATAAGCTGAACCTGCATGTGCCTGTTATTTTTGACAATGTCTTTTTCTTTTTTTTTTCTTGGAGGTTTTTTCTTTTTTTCTTTTTCAATCTAACTTGAAATCTAACTTTGAATCTAGGTTCTTGAAAACAAGGCCTAGGATAGAAAAGTGGGACACGATCTTTAGTTTGAGGAAAAGAAACAAAATATATTCTGATATTATTCCACTTCAGTGTAAAAGATAAGGCAAACTAAACAACTTACTGTACAGTTAAGGGACAAAATTCAAAGCATGGTTGTGGCCCTGTGCTGTCAGAGGAATAGTTACCACGTAGTATGAAAATTCTATGTAAATGTACTTCTGGAGGTATAAAAGCTTTCTTGTTGCTGTATTCTGTTCCTGCATGTGATCAACTAGATGATGATCTGATTATTTTATTACTTGTTAATATATTCAATGCTGTTCCATTGTATGGTAATTAGCATAACACTAAAAGAGGGAAATAGACATGAAATCTGAGAACAGCTGTGTGGCTGACATTTTAGGTAAACAAAAGCAATTTCTTTCAGTGTTTTAAAATTGGAGTTATCTTATTTATAGCCTTATCAAAGTCAACAGAGGATGTATTTGGGATACATTTGTCTCATTTTGCGATATCTCTTACACAAGTGTAAGACTAACGTATTATCACAACTCAAATATTTATAAGTATATGTAAGCACTCCAAAGCTTTTTAATTTGGTTTAACTTTTCATCAATAATTAAACATATGGAAATGAAATTTCGGTAATTTAATAAGCCTGTTGTTTCCTATAATGCACAATTTTGCTCTGTCTTGCATTGACAACCAAGATTGCAAAGCAAACAAACAAACAAACAAAACTGTCTCTCTTGATCTTTAAAAGGGGAGTTCTGATTCTTTCTTCCTTTCCTAGTATGATAAGCTGTAAGAACCAAAATTTATATCTGCTAGCATAAGGTGAGTTAAATACATACAGAACTGCATATTAGTATCAGAATCTTATGATTTCAGAAGCTGTTCAGATGTGACCTTTTATGAAAGATATTTAGTTTCTTAATTGCATTTCTTATTATTTGAACCCTTCCCTTTCAATTGCATGCAAGAATTCTTACACAAGGTATTTATATGCAATGTATTTGTTCCTTTTTCTCTGAGAGCTGTTGGAGAGGGTCCAGAGGAGAGCCACAAAAACGACAGGGGGGCTACAACACCTCTGCTACAAAGACAGGCTGAGGGAGCTGGGCTTGTTCAACATGGGGAAAAGAAGGCTGTGGGGTGACCTCATTGCAGCTTTACAGTACCTAAAGGGAGCTTACAGACAGGAGGGGAATCAACTCTTTGAAAGGATAGATTACAGCAGGACAAGGGGAAGTGGTTTTAAATTGAGGGAGTGGAGATTGAGGTTGGATGATGGGGGGAAATTCTTTACAGAGAGAGTGGTGAGGTACTGAAACAGGCTGCCCAGGAAGGTTGTGGATGCCCCATCCCTGGAGGTGTTCAAGGTCAGATTGGATGGGGCCCTGAGCAGCCTGGTCTAGTATTAAATGGGGAGGTTGGTGTCCCTGCATGTGGCAAGGGGGTTGGAGCTTCATGATCCTTGAAGTCCCTTCCAACCCTGGCCATTCTGTGATTTAAAAAGTTCATTGAAAATACTCATTGCAGAAACATGATGAGATTTCCAGGATTACCAGCTGAGTTACTTCAGTGTCCCCTTTGTCATTTCAAGGAACATCTGATTAAGACAGTTAAGAGTGAAAAAGGAGTAAGAGATTTAACAATCTCTTTGTCAGTGGCAATTGACAGAAGATTAGGGGTTGATTACAGAATATTTCCAGTTTTCTCTTAAAAACTGGCCACTTCTCAGATCTTGATCAATTGACCTTCTTTCTCATTTTCTCCATTGTGTAGCTGTACATAATGGCATTGCCTCTAACTGCAATCGCTTTTGATCTTTAATCTTTTGATGAATATATTTTCTTTCTGAGGAACTCGGCAAGATAGAAAATTTATGCAAGTTATATTATGTTAGAACATTAATTTTTAGATTAGTTTTAATGGAGAACACTTTGCATACAAATTACCAGTAGAATTCTCCAGGCTGCTGTTTGAGGTGCAAAACATGAAGACAAATCTTTTAGATCGGGATGGTTGAGTATGTTTGATATAGACGGAAATGTGATGCATTTCCATCATTTATAGCTTTCTCTTTTAGCGTCTGCATGATACCGAATTTGATATGATGCTTATTCACTAACTCTTTGGCTTTATTTTTAAGGTGTTGATGTCATTTTTATTCAAGTTCTTCTTTGACAGCTAAATAGTGCCAATTGTCTATTTTGGACAGTTGCAGTCAGTTTTGGACAGGTGTTTTTTTCCTGAAACAGCTGAAAAGTACAAATGCTGAGTACTGTAGAAGCAAAAAATGTTAATATTTCTCGATTAGTTAATATTTTTTTTTTAATTATTATTCTCTTTTGATGGTACCCCACTATCTAGTTTGTCATTATTGCTATAGGTAGAACTACCATCATCATCTACCTGCTTTAATTTAAGGTGAGTTCTGTGAAAAGATACAGGAAGTTATCCTTATTGACAGAGTTCTTTCTGCATCCTACAGTGTATTAATTCCCAGGCCACAGCTTTTCTATTGAGAAACCACATGTAAGACTGATACATATTTATCTTGGTGATTTTTTTTTTTGGTTGCGTTTTTTCTTTTGTTTGTTTATTTGCTTTAAGCATCTCATCTAAGGTGTTAACATGCAGAGTGCTTAATTAGAATTAATTTCAAATCATCCCTAGCATTAAGAAGGAACAAAAGCAAGGTTGCCTGCTTTGCACTTTTTCCCTGAACCTTATTCTTAAAATCAAGTTTAGCCTTGATGAACCCATTCCTAAAGGAACCTGTTTTATCAGAAAATATAAACCTCACTATGTCCTTCTGTGGCTTGCATCTTTCAACATTCAAATAAAAGCTCAAATAATTGCATCTCCATTACATTGATATGTTAGGTAAATACTTGATATGTTTTATGTATCAAGTAATTCTATCCAAAGGAGTGTGCTGTGCAGAGCTAGAACTGCCCTCTGAGAGAATGGCTCTGTGGGTTTAGTGCTCAGGAGTGAGCCTGTGGCCTCCTGGAGTAACTGAGGGGAAGTAGCAGTGGTGTCCTCTGCAGGGGATGAGGGGCTGATACTGTTGGCATTGCAGTGGTTGTTCCCTCATAGTGTTCCTTGTACACTGTTCACTATAGCTGCTGCACATAGGCATGCTGTCTCTTTACATTAGTGGTGCTTAATCTTGTGAGCTAAGTACTGTGTAAATTGTTCAAATGCATCAGTACACCCAGGGTCGGGTCTGTTTAAGCTGTGCTGAAGGTAAAAGTTATTGTGGTGCTTGGATGTCTGGGATTAAAGTCTCAAAAATCTGTGTTCACCTCACTCCTGTGCACTGCAGGTAACTGAGTTGTGGAAGAACTATAAATGTTCTCTGAGATCTAGATAAATTAGTGCTTCCCAGCTCAGATCAGAGTCCCAGGTCAACCCATTTTACCACTAAGCAAAGACAGTATTTTTTTGCAATTCTACTGCTGAACTCTGTACTCTATTGTTTGTTTGCTTATGCTTTACAATTATCTTCAGAAACATTAAATGTGTGCACCTCCTGTCAGTGTCTTTTGTACCTAGTATCTTTGAGAAGGATGATGTATGAAATTCCTGTGCTCTTCTCCCTCCCCAGATGGAGTTGTATGTCTGTAACTCTCCTGGAGTTTTAGAAGTTTGAAAATAGTTCAGAAACAATAGCTTTCATTTATCTCTGACTAATACCTCATGGAAATCGGTACAACACCTTAATGTAGAAATACAGCAATTTCATACTTTGATTATTTTTATGTAGAACTTCATGTAGCAACATACACTGTTACTTTTTAGGGTATCTGCTGTTTAGAGTTGCATTAATGGCAGTTTTCTGGGTGTCTGTTGGAATCTTAGTGATTTCTGATGTTTGTGTATTTTTATTTTAATTAAGACAGGAACTTCATTTTGTCCTTGGACAAAATTAGCAATATTCCTTCAACTACAAAACTAAGCAACCCTACCTGCTCCCAACCTGTGGATACTTATTACAGCATATTTTTATGTACAGTTGTATGTTGCTATTTTCTGTTGATACTTATGGAACTAAATGTTTACTTTAAATCTTCTTGAACAACAACGTTTCTTTCAATCAACATACATCTCTTTCAAACACAAAACTGCATTTTTGTTTGCTACATGGAGTACAGACAGTATTTTCTTTTTCTTGGAATGTCTGGTGAAACCCTTGCACTCTCACGCTTCAGCACTGAAATGAGATACATAGTTTATGGAATAACAAACAAGCTTATAGTACTTCACAGAATTTTACTTCTTGTGTGCCTTATGCACATCTGCGAGACAGAATGTGCTATTTGTAATTTTTTAATCTATGCTTTTTTTTTTTTTTTTTTTTACATGAGACTGGTAACAATTTTCGATGTTAGTGTTCTGGTATTTTTCAAATCTTTTATACATGTTCATTAAAAAAATATGCATGTGAAAAATTGTAATATTCAGAAGGAAATGAGATATTTTTCAATCCAGCTTTTGCCCTGCAATTTTTTCCAGTGAATTAATTTGGTTTCCATGTATGACATATGCTATGGCTGTTGACTGGTATTGTTTGTTCCCCCTACCTTTTTAAAAATGACTGTGAGGAACATTCAGTAAATTCTGTTCTTCAGTCACTAGTCTATTAAGATGGAATGCTACCATGCTGTTTCTATGCATAATGCTCTCCAGGTTGGTTTTATGTAATACTCTATGGGAGTCTCTTATGAAGCTAGCCTTTGAAAATGTGTGAAATGAGAAGAAGATGGGAGCCAAAAATATGAAAGATTGAGAGTTCATTGAGCCTTTCATGCCAGACAGAAGTCATTCATTATTTTCTCCCTAGATGAAGTGAAAAAGTATTCTTTTAACATAGTCAATTTTGTTTTCTTTTCCAAAAATCTATCCATTGTTATCATGTCCTATGAGATATTGTATTGTTTTATGCTAGAAGTTTTCAGGAGAGTCTTTATTTGAAAAATATAATATCATCATTGTAACTGATACTAGAAAATGTGTTAAGGAAATCAGATTTTTCTGGAAAAACCAGGAAGGAGGGAGGAAGAAAATAAAGCAACCTGAAAGCTAACAGCTTCTGGAGCTCAATTTTGATGTGGTGAAAGAGAAGGCAAAAATCAGATATTCAAGTTAGTACTCAGACGTTTTGAAGCCTCTAAGACTCGAGACTGATGTTCTGGGAAGGGTTTATTTCTTTGGATTTTGATGTTATTAAAACAAACAAATAAACAAAACAAAACAAAAAAAAAACAATAACCAAAAGCTATAAATTGTGTTATTGATGTATAAGTAGAGCCTTTTCTCTTTGTATTTTATAATAGAGAAAAATGCAGTGTTTGCACTTGGTCAGTAAACAAATGCAGAGATTTGACAAGAGGTGTGTGAAATACTGATTGTGTTCTTCTGTCACAAATGTTATAGTTGAAGTCATTCTGTCTCTTACTTGATTTTCAAACCTGACTGTAGATTTGGCCAGGTATCAGAAAGCAGAAAAATGGTGATTGTAATATCAGTTATTCATGTGGATTTTAAATTATGAAATTATATTAAATGTTAAGATTTAAGATTAAGGAAGATTAGAAGTCTTCCTTACTGTATGAAATTAAAGGATTGCTAAATCATCTTTGAGATTTCTATTAAGAATGATCTATTTTGCAGTTTCTTAAGCTGCAGATCATGTATTGTATATATTCTACTCAAGCTATTAATTTCCCAGTAGAGGAACATTGATGCTAGCAAAATTCCATCTGTTCAGGAAAAAATAAAATGAAAGTGGAGCACAGGCAGGGGAAAGTATGATGGGGAAGTTATTTTATGAGGTAAATGATAAGATGGCGACTTTCTTAATCTAGTATTTTTTAAGGCTAAAATGGAGTGTAATTTCTTTGAGTGTAATATATTGGAATTATTGAAGCTCAATATTTTGGTATGTTTACATTGCATTGGATTAAAGTAGAACGTAGTCCTATGTTAAATGTCCTAATCACCAGATTTGAGTAGCCTCCCAATACAGATTAGTATAAGAGAAAGTAAATGCACTGTAAGTGGTTGGAATTTAAAGGAATATTATGTTGTGTAATCTTTGGTAGCAGCAGACTTATTCATTTTCCCAGGGAATCCTTTGCACATTTTTTTCCTAAATGATAAGCTTTTCTATTCTACAGCCTGTATGGAACTTAAGATTTGTTTTTAATGGTGCATGGGAGAAAACATAGTTTAAGCACTAGCAATAATTTCTGAATATCTTTCATTACATTAGTGGCTTTGTCATAGTATTTCACTACTTCACACAGTTCTCAATTTCCTATGCTGACAACAACTACTACTTATACTAGATTTTCTTCATAACTGTGATTTAAATGTAGTATTTCCACAGGATTCACGAGGCACTGGGAGTTAAGTTTGAGTGCTTAATTAAGTCATGCAAATTTTCCTACCTGGCTGTTTCTAAGGCAATGACTTTTTGCTCTGCCAAAAAGTAAACGAGTAACTTCTGCCTGGTATTGACCAATGCTTCTCTGCAAATTCACAGGGAGTGTTAGAATAGTCTTCACGACACAAGAGGCAAGTCTTGGCAAGTTTCTGCTGACAGGGAGGTGATCCACTTGGGGATTTTGTAAATCTGGGGTAAGTCTGCACTAAGCTGTCACTGAACACTGCCAGAAGAACTGAAAAACCTGTGATAAAACCATAAAACAGCACCAGTAAAAGCAAAGAAGCCTATTAAGTCTCCACCAGGTGTGAGTTGAGCAGAGTGCTATGTGATAGTCTTAGTTCTCGGAATTTTAAAATGAGCGGTGTTGATCAGTGACCCAAACCTGGCAGATCTGTGTATATTTAAACAGACTTGGTATTAGATCTGCAGTTAGTATCAGTAATAATAGTTCCCTGTTCAGAATGATTCAGAAGATTTATTTGCTTTGTATTACAAAGTCCACGTGCTAAAGATTTCTGGAATAAAAGAGAAGTAGGACCTGAATTATAGAATCATACCTATTTCCTTTGTGTCCCTCATTTTTCATTCTTCATTAGTTGTCCAAGATGGCCAATACTTTAGTTCAGGGATGTGAAAGGTAGTCCTGATTTTTGAGTCTTTGTTAAGTTATGGATAGCCCTGCTGTGTTTTTTTTTTTTTTTTTTTAATTTATTTTTTACATACCATCATCTAAAAGTATTTTCTGAATTTACATGAACAGTTATGATTTGTAGAAGTACCCTATTGCTATCTTCATTTTCAGTTAGAGGCAACAGAGACAGAACATTTGTCCAAATACAGCTATTATCAGAAAAGTGAAACTATTTAGTCCATTGCCTTAGACCGAAAGCCATCTTTTTTTTTTTTTTTTGTTTGTTTCCTATTTCAGTTAATATTTCAGAGCTGATAGCATCCACTCTCTTTTCCTCTGATACAGCATTTTTCTGTTACTTTACACAACTTAGTGGTGGATAAGGTCAGCATCAAACTGGGTTTTCTTCTATATGTAAGGCAAGATGGATTCTGGAGTCAAGCAAGGTGCAGACAAGTGAACAGAGGAAAGATATACATGTAGAAATTGTTCATATGATTCTCTCACTGCTGTGATGGTCCAGGGAAGGACAATGGAAGATAATTTTGTCATATATGTCTGTCACCTTTCAAGAGTAGGATGATCAGTGCTAATTTTGAGGCAATGCAACATCTACAGTAGTCTGTTTTCATTTGACTGGGCCGTCTGATTTTGTGTTAGTTACATAAGGATAGTACAAACTTCATGAGAATTCTAATGCTTGTCACTGGAAATAGTTGTCAGGGAGAAATCCTTTACATCTGGGAGCACTGCTGACCTTCTGGAGAGATTATTATTTTGAATATTATATATAATACAAGCAAGCTAATATCTTCAGTTTTATTACTAAGCATGACAGTCTCCAGTTATGTTCCTAGCATCACATCAATCTTTGCTTGGAAAATGATTCAAATATTCCCTTTCTTTTCCCAAATACAGCTGCACAGCAATCTACTAGCAACCTAAATTGCTTACACATGGGAAAATTAACAGTAAGGAAAGCAAACAGGATTTCTCATTTGAATATATTGTTTTGGAAAATCTAAATTATATTACTTTTATTTCTCATTATATTATTTCCCTGTCAATTTGTTCTGTACTTAAAATGAGATTTGAGCTGACACTTATGTCCCACAGCTTGTCTGCCACCATAGAGTGAAAATGTACATGTGGTTGATTTTCTCTTCGTTCTGTCTTCTCGTTCCAAAAAAAAAAAAAAAAAAATGCTGAAGCTGAGAAAGAAGCATGACTAGAAGCATTTGCAAAATCTAGATGCTAAAGGGAAACCTCTTATACCAGCAGGATTTTCAGGGACTAGCTGTTCCTTTCTGGTTAAATTTACACTCTAAACATAGTAACTGTGGCCCCTTAACTTTCATTCCTTTTTTATTATTTTTTTGAAAATTGGGTTAGCTCTTTTTCTTTTCTTTTCTTTTCTTTTTTTTTTTTTTTTTTTTTCTTTTTTTTCAGAATAATATAGTAATATAAGTGCCATACTGACTCAGACCTCTGGTCCATCTAGCCCTGCATTCTGACACTGATAGCAGAAGATGCTAATTCAGGATGGTACATGAGCCTGGGCACTTTCTGCAATCTGCTGCCCTCGTATGTCTTCAGCATCCATAGATGTTTTGTTGGGAGTATTAGAGGGGAGCATCTGTGGGTGTTCTCCTCAGTGTGTATGGAGAAATTACTGACCACTGGTTTCTCTAATCCTTGTTTGTTCCCACAGACACTATTTATTTATACAGCATCCTGTGAGAAATTTCAGAAGCAGCTATGAGCTATGTTTAAAAAACAAAACTAAACAAAGGAAACTTCAGAAAACAAAGACTCAAAAAGAAATTAGGGGAAACACTTAAGTTTTTTCTTATATACTTTGCAAGGATTTTTTCAGATTTTCCCACCTTTTCCCTTTGATTTCCAGTATATTCGATCTGTCATATTGTGTTACTTAAATGAACTTTCAGATTTTAATCTGAAGATGACTTTTTACTTTTAAATCTATTGACTTTTTCTTTAAGGTTGTCTCCTTTATTCTCCTTTATTCTCCTTTATTTTTCTTTTTGAACTTGGAAGGTGTCTGTCTGTTTGTGGTACTGCGGTATGTGGTTTCACCTGCACATCTAATAGAGTGATTCTTAAACAGGCTAGTGGATATCTTTCTTGATTTCTGGACCATTCAATTTGCCTTTTTTTTTTTTTTTCTTTGTTTCTTTTGGCAGCTGGGACCATTCCCAGGTCATGTCCTTTCTTGAAGTTAATGTAATTAAAATAGAACATGAAAGCATATATAAGTTTTGACATACTTTTTTTGTTCACTATTGCACATGCCAGTCAGTTGGCATTGGATGAGGTTTGACTTGCCTGTCTTGTTTGCTCTTCCGTTCCCCAGTTCGTAAGAACTTTGTTGACACCATCTTGTGGTTTTACTGAGGCACAACTTATTTCTTGTGCCTCATGTGGACTTGGAAGTGTTTCATAGAATCATTGAATGGTTTGGGTTGGTAGGGACCTATAAGATTATCTAGTTCCAACCCTCTTCCTGTAAGCAATAACACCTCCCAAGAGACCAGGTTACTCAGAGCACCATCCAGCTTGGCCTTGAATGCTTCCAGGAGGATACATTCACGATCTCATTAGGCGACCTGTTTCAGAATGCTAACATGAAGCTTCTTGACTTCAATTTCCTACATAAGAAATTGAATGTAATCTTCAAAACATATCTTTTGGACTTGCTCTCTTCCTAAGAGTACCAACAATGCTGATGATCATGAACATTTCTCTCTCTCTCCATGCCTATCTATCTGGCAAGTCCTCAGAGCTAAATTAGTTACGTGCCAGTCTCCTTGCACTTTGCAAATGATATCTGCCTGATTACTGAATCTGCCGTTGCCATCACAAGCTCTTACCTATTATAGCAGATTCCCACAGTTTCAGGAATCTCCTTGTTACAAAGACATGCTGTGATACCAATTCTCAGCCCAGCACAAGCACTGTTACTGCCACGGTATTCTTCTCAACTTCATATATGGGCTTTGGTATAATAAAAGGTGCTAAAGTAAAATACACAAGGGACAGGACAGATATCACTTGCTGTTCAGAATGTGATCTGGGCTTCTTTCTGTGAGCCTGTGTGAACTTTTTTTTTTGTGTCATCTAACAGTACATTAATTGGAACAATGACAAATGAAGGTGATCATTGGGTAAAGGATTTCTGTGCTTTGTAATTCTTTTGCATTAACTATTCATACAAAATAAGATGAGATAGCTCTGCTATTGCATTGAAGAAAGGTTTTAGTCTACTATTAACAGTTTATCTTAGATCTGAACTTCTGAATAATTAAAATGTATTCTTTTCTAATAAATCTTGATGCTTTGAATTCAAGGAACATTTTTAACCTATTCCAAATCACTTGCTCTGACTCAGTGTATTTGTAATTAAAAAAAACAAAAAAACAAAAAAACAATTTATTTGCTGCTGCTATATGTTAATGTGTTCTGATACTGAAATGATGATTATTTCTTTATGATATCACTAATTCCAGCACATTATTTAATACTGAGTGTGGAAATGTCAATTTATTTATTTATTTATTTTCAAAATTGCATAATGGGTGGGTGGAATCTTTCTGTTTAGCCAAGATACTTTTCTGAAGCAGAAAAATCAGCCAGAAGATGAAAGAGGAACCCCTCAAAAAGTGCATTTTCTTGCAAGCATATTGGAGTCAAATGTGAAAAAAGAAATGGGTAGGAGTTGTAGTAAAATACCAAAGTTAGGTAAGGAGTGAGGGACTAAAATATATCATCTGTAGTTTTCATTTTATCTAACACTGGTTGTGTAAGTCTGGTTATGGAAAGAAGAGTTAAAAATGAAAAGTTAGGTTACTATAGGGGGAAAAAAGCTTGCTTTATTTTCTTCATAAACCTAGAAAATATTTTGCACAGTAGAAAACGATCAATGTTTTTTTGTTTTTGTTGTTTTTTTTATGCTTATTTTCATTATTAGAAATAACTTATGAGAGAATACAGCATCGAATTAAATTAGCTCCAACTGTATTTCAGTGCATCTGTGCTTCACAGCATTTAACTTGCAGGTTTAAATTTTAGTTTAGTAAGTTCATTACTTAAAAATTATACTTAATAAAGAGGTTATGACTGGGCTGTCATGAACAGAGAAAAAATTATTGGCATTAGTAATGCCTACCTATCAGAGACTTTTATTAAAATGATTTTGCTGCCTTAAATATATTTTTTGTTTTTTTTGCTATGCTGTGTCTGATATCACAAATGAAATGCATTTAAAATCTTAGTTACCAATGTTCATTGTACAATACTGTCACAGAATCAATGAATCGTGGAATGACTTGGATTGGAAAGGACCTTAAAGATCACCTAGTTCAAATTCCCTGCTATGGGCAGGACTGCCCCCCACCAGTTCAGTCTTCCTAGGGCCCCATCCAACCTGCCCTTGAGCACCTCCAGGGCACCCACAGCTCCTCTGGGCGGCTGTGCCAGGGCCTCAACGCTCTCTAAGAAAAGATTTTCCTCCTGACATCCAACCTAAATCTTTTAGCTTAAAGCCATTCCTTCTCATTCTGTTACTATCAGATCATGGAAATGGTTGCTCTTCCTCCTGTTAATAAGCTTCCTGTAAGTACAGGAAGGCTGTGGTGAGGTCTCTCTATAGCTTCCTGTTCTTCACGCTGAGTAAGACCAGCTCCCATAGCCTTTCTTCATGGGAAGAGTGCTCCAGCCCTTTAATCGTCTTTGTGGCCCTCCTCCTTTTCTGCTCCAGCAGCTCTATGTACAGGAGCAGAAAAAATTTCCCTCTCCCTGCTGGCCACCCCTCTTTCGATACAACCCAGAATACTGCTGGCTTTCAGGGCTCAGTGAACAGTGCTGGCTCACGTCAAGATCTTCATTCACCAGAAGCCACAAGGCCTTCTCCACAGGACTGCTCTCAATGAGTTAATTTTTTGTTGTTTGTTTGTTTTATTTGTTTTCTTTCCAATTTCCTTAGAAAAGAGAGGAAGATCCTCTTAGTAGGATCTGGGAGGCAAAGATTCAGAGGGGTAGTTGCTATATTCAACTTCGGCAGACTTCTACACATCTTTTAAAGAGAGAAATTTGTTTTGTGCCTGACTGTTAGAGCTTATCCCCTTGGTCCTACAGATGAGTAACCTATAGATGAGAACAACGTTTTAACATTGTCATTGTTTAAATGTTGTTATCTAAAAAATCAGAATTATTTCCTCTCCAAGTCTGTCTCAGGTCTTTTGTCTGTACTGTTTTAAAAATTATGTTTATAGTAGGCTTTGCTTTCCAGAGATACTTGCATTTTTAATCCATACTTGGCCTCTGTGTTTAAATGTTCTCATTTCTCTTTGCCAGTTTTTTGGCTGATGGATACTGTTTTGATTTCTTTGGGTTGCCTGTTGTTCGGTAGTTAACTATTAACAATTTAATGTTAAATTTGCATAATAGCAAGAATGAGTTTAAGTGCTTTCGTTTCAAGGAGGAGGAGATGCAATTTCTTATGTGTGTGGAGGCGTAGAAAATGTAACATCGTATCAAGAACGTTTATATTGGCTCAGTATCTTTATTTGGCCACTAATAAGGGTGTTTTTGTGTTTTGCTATAGCAAAGGACACACAGTTTGCCATTAAAATGTTTAAGAATCTGGAGGTATTACTTTAATCTCCTTTATGTTAAGAGACAGAAATGATGGAAAAAATAAAACAAAATGAAAGCAATAAACAATTTCAAAATGAAAAGTTTATCTTATTAACCCCAGTTTTTTGCCCTAACTAATCCGTAAGCCTTTCCATGAGTTTCAGCAATTCTCAAGTGCTAGGTTTATCAGCAGACTGTTCAGATAACTTTTTGCTTTTGTGGCTTTCTGGAAAGAATGCTTAAATTATTTCTTCTTAATCTTTTATTACACTGAGCCTTAGAAGTTACTACTAGCATGCTTGAAAGTCTTCAATAACAGTTCTGTGTGTGCCCTATTTTGTGGTTTATTTGGACCAGACTAGACATCAGACGCAAAAATATTCTTTCCTTTCTGTGTTTTTTTTTTTTTTTTAATCTGCTGTCTTTTCTTTAAATATTCTTAGTATCTCGGTGATTTTTTTTTTTTTTCTTTTTTCTCCTCCTTCCTTGCTTTGCAAAAGGCTCTTTGCAATGTCATATAGGAGGATCCTTGATTGCAAATGGGTTTATAGCATTCTTTGGTAAGGGCCCTGAATATTTGACATCTGTAGATTGCTGATCTGAATTTGTGGTAGGTAGCTGCAGTTGTGGAACAGTAGTTACGGAGTCCTCAGAAGTTGAAAATCTTTCAGCCATTATGGTTATTTCGAATCACTGGATTATATTAATGTTTCTCTTTCTGCTGCATCTTTTTCTCCTCCTCCATTTTTCTTCTTTATATTTTCTCTCTTATCAGTCAACAACTTGTACCTGTGTTTCTCAAGCTAGTAAGTCAACAGGGGAAGATAAATGGATTTTTTTTTTTTTCTTTTAAACACTATTTTCTTGAGGACTGCTTAATATTAGCTAAAATATGGAAGAGATAATTTGAACTAGGACAACTTGAAGTGTTATAAACTGCAAGGAAACCACCAGGACTGAGGAAGTCACTGTTTTTTATGATTACTTTGGCTTGCATCTAAATAAGTGGTTGTATATGCAGATTTGCAGAGGGGACAATTTTGGAACTTGCAGATATCTTTTGAGCCTTAAATAGCAAGTGCTGGAGGAAGTGAGGTTGGAAGGATGTGAGAACAGTATTTTCTGCATGTTTGGATTTTTTTTTATTCATCCTAAAAGCCCACACTTTATTTTATCTGTATATAGTGAATTAGGAAAACTAGAAATTTAATGTTAAAGAAATGAAGTGGGTTATTTGTTACACTAATATAGCTCATGTTCATGTGAGAATTTCTGTGCTAAAATTCTAAAAACTGAGGCAATTGACTGACCTGTGAACTGAGACTAGAAAACCTGGAAATGTTGGTGCCAACTTTGCCATGGCACTCCTGCCTACTAGGAGCCTCAGCCCTCACTGACAACACCTGCTCTGCAGATAGCAGAGAAGATGAGCGTCAGTGCAGATTTGGTCACTGGTCTACTGCCCTCTCTAAGATCTGCCAGTCAGGTAGACAACTGTAATGCTGTTTTTTGAAGATGTGAATGTTATCTCTGTGATAGCTCTCTTTTTTGTCCTTTTTTTTTTTTTTTTTTTTTTTTTTTGGTGGCTTATAAAACAAGCATCTGAAGATAGGCATTAATATTAATTACTGTCTTTCAAGACTGGTTTAGATGGAACCAAACATCTACAATTTCTGTTCTTCCAAAGTGCTATGTTCTGAACCCTGACTCTTTTGCACAGCAAGACAGGAGGCCTGTCATTACTGTAAAGGTGCCTGCAAGAATGACTGTCAGCAGGTAGATCTCAAAAGTGCTATGGTGGAGGCATATTTCTCTTATTGAAATAGAAATGAAGATTGCTTGGGGAAGTTGTGGATGCCCCAAAACTTGAAGTGTTTAAGGTCAAATCAGGCCCTAGGAAGCCTGATTTAGCCTGCAGTAGCAGGTTGGAAATGTATGACCTTTAAGGTCTCTCCCAACCCAAACTGTTCTGTGACTGTGTGGTTTGGCTTTGTGTTTCTGGTGAAGAGTGTCTTTGGGATTACCTAGGGATTTGTTAAAAGAGGAAAGAAGAGGCATCAGAACATTGAGTGCCCCTGTGAGACTTCCCTCTCACTAGCCTCCATGCAGAATAGGAATCTTCCTGCCTGTGACTGTTATCTGAGATGGTCCACGTCTCCTTGAACAGTTAAAGGGAACAGTCTCATCTGTACTTGCTTTTCAGTGTTATAGCAGTTTATAGCCCAAAATAGAGAAAAATATTTGCTAAATTAGTTTAGAAATAAAATGGTATTCATAGAATTTGAGATTTTGAAATATGCACAATAAGAGGCAGAAATTTTTTAATTGGAGATGTTTGAAGATGAGCAGTGCCAGCATATTGTGGTACGTGCCCAGAAGATTTCATCAGAGGTGATGACTCTCATCAGTTTGTGATGACTCACAAACCCAGAGGTGATATCCTTTTGCCTAATACAGCAGTGTCTGCTGTGATGCTACATGTGAAAGGAAAGGCCAATTAGTGCTTTTCATGTAGACAGAGCTGATATAAAGTACAGTTCTGTGCTCACAGAAGTGGCTTGTAATTCATACAAATATATTTGAAATGGCGACATGAAGATCATTGCCTTCCTGTTCATTACCGATGAACTACTGCTAGTTACAGATAGTCCATTAGTACTGTTAAATCTTTTTTTTTTTTTTTTTTTTTTTTTTTTTTTTTAATTGAACTTTGTCACACCTCTGCATAGTTACAGCATATTGCCATCCTCGATGTTGGATTCCTGGTCTGGGTCTCTTAACAATTATTGAACTAAATTCTAATACTTAGGTGATTTCTTTTTAGAAGGACTTCAGAAATGACACAAACTATCTAACTGCTGCTGAGTTATATTATTACCTCAATATAAGTACAAACTTACAGTGCAGGAAAATCCACCTCAAAGTCAAGGAAAGGCTCAACAGAAGACTAAGGGTCTAGTTCTTATAATTATATTAATATATAATTATAAGTTGTTATAATCTTTATTACTGATGAAACAGGTTTTCAGGAACCTAATTTTGAGAGCTGCATGTTTACGAAACAGTAATATTTTGGTTTCTTGAGAGTCTGCACATCTTTCTTTTTTGCCCCGTTAGTTCCAGTAGTTTTTAGAATTGTGTATGTGCTGCTTCAGATTTCACCTATCTTATTAAATTATTAACTTCCACGATATGATAAAGTATTGTATTTCAGACCATAGTTCACTGCTGATGTAGCTTTTGTCTATATTTCCACTTTTTGACTTTAAATAAAAGCAAATAATCTTATGCTACTTCAGTAATGTAAGAAGGTCCTCAGTGGTAACAGAAAAGACTTTATCCTAATTTTTAAGTTTCATTCATTTTCTGCCATAAATGTTTATACTCAGAGATTCAAATACAAGTGGAAGTAGTTATTTGATGTATGCGATCATAACACATAATGGTAATGGCAGCATGACCTATTTGAGCATGTGTCTTAATTAAGATAAAATCTTGTTGATAAGGAGAGAAGGGACATGATTAGTGGCTTGTGTTCACCTTCCTGCAGCTCTGAGTGGAGACCCCCACTGCAGTCCCTGGCACTCAGTGGCTGTGCCCTTGCCTTGTGTCCTCATTGTGCTGGAAAGAGACTCAAGTTTGAATAACTGGTGGAGTGGTTATGTTCTCCATCTGTGAAAGGTGCACAGTGAGGCACTGAATATTTTTGTTTGTGCCTGAGCTGGCATGGGCTTGCATGTTTTTTTTTTTTTTTTTTTTTTTTTTTCCTCTCCAGTTTTGACTGTGAATAAGGAAAATCTGGCAGCCTTTCCAGTTATTACTTGATAATTGTGAGTCTATAAGTGTTTTAGAAAGCTGATCCATGCAAGGAAACTGTTCCCCCATCTTGGTTCAGTGAGTAGTGTGGGATAAAGATCTGGAGTTTAAATCTATCCCTAGATGGCAAATCAGTGTATTCAGTGTTACCATATGAGAAGTATGGAGGAGGATGGTGGGACTATAGCTGCTTGCCTTTTTTTCTTATGTCTGATGGTAATTTATCCTGTAAAGTATTGTCGTAGTTATTAGAGCTCATGAAAATATCTTATTTCAAAAACAAAAACAGCACACCACCACAAAAAAAGAAGAAACCCACACAGCCAACAACCCCAAAAAGCTCAGTGTTCATTTGGTGTATTTACAGGACAAAAAATGGACAGCAGCAATAGTAAGAAATTTTCTTACGCTGTTTGCAGTTGCAAATTAAACAATCCTACTCAATATATACATTTTTCACTAAACAGCTGTATTTTATCTGTAGCAGGTAAAAATATGGCTGGCACAAATGGGAACATCTAAATCCAATCATCAGTTATTTTCTGGCATCAGAAAGATTTGCTAAAATGGGTACCTGTATAGGAAAATATGCCAAAAGACAGCGGCAGTGGTGAGGCAAAAATGAATCATCTCTAGTTCTTGAGAACCAGATGGAAAATTATCTTCTTTCAACTAGAGGTCAGTAATATAGCTATAATAATATGAGAGCTCATTGAAGATCTCTGTGGAGAAGACAGTTTAAAACAAAATTTCTTTTTCTGCTAAATTATATTTTTTGTATTAATCATTTCTACATTAAAAATTTAAACATTTATGGGACAGAAAGTTATTTAAAAATGGCTTTTTTAGTACATATACATTATGAGAATAGGGGATCATAGACCAGATTTTAATATACATTTCTCTTAATGACCTCCAGGAAATATTAGCCTCAATTAATTAGGCTACATAGAACTTAAAAATTTTTTTTTTTGTAGGGAACACTGAGATAAAATATGAGCAAAACAAGCTCAATACCATGGCTACTGAAAAGAATAGAAAGAGAACTCTTTCCTTGCAATCCAAACAAGAAATATGTTGTTTTACATCTTCTTTTATATGCTGTAGAGGGCTTTTTGTGGTAATTACACCTGTGAGAGCTTCTTCTGTGGGATTCTGAGCAGGTAAGGCAGGGCTGGTGTATATTTTCTGAGTAAATAGTGAGTCCTATTTCTGTGTAGCATTAAAAAGAAACAAACAAAAACAAACAACACCAAGAAACAAATTCAAAAAACACAGAATAACAACAACAACAAAAAATCCAAATACCAAAATTATTTATAAACAAATAAAGGAATTTAGCATAACAATAGGTGAATTATCTGTAATTTATCCTAGGTAAATCCTGGTCAGATGGTTAAAAATGTTGAATGTCCTAATTTACTAAAGCAGAGAAAACATTTAACCAATTATCTTGAAAGCAAAAGAAATAAAAAACCATACAGAACAAAGCCAAGATCCCTTTTTCCACAGGCCCCCTTTCGAGAGAGGAAAAGTAGCAAATACTAGCGAACTTCAACAGTATCTACTCTGTGGTCAGTTTGTCTCATTGGAAGACTTGGCTGATTACTTGCTTTTGTCTGCGAAAACCTTCTATAGTACATTGTAACAAAGTTGAAAACATCACTCTGTTCATTTCTTGCTCAATAAATAAATATAGCTCAGCCAGTCTTCCAGCTGCCGTTCCCTTGCATTTGGTATGGAATCCACAAGAGTCTTCTAAGCTTAGCTGTGGTGCTTTGCTGAGCAGCGTCTGCATTACCCTCTGTGTCCTTGTGTGTACTCGCTACCTTAAAGAGGAGAGAAGTGGGTTGAAATGAAATAAGGATTTTGAGCAAGATGGGCTCCTGAAACAGAGAGGTGGGCAGCATAGTGCTCAGGTAGCTTCCTTGTTTGTCTCCTAGAGAAGTTTCAGCATTTGTCTCAGTTTGAATACTAATTGTGTATACTATTTTATTGGTCCAAGATAATTAACAACTGTTTGGGAAGCATCTTTTAATTTTGAATGCATGCTGCTCATTTGTGTGCAAGAAGCTGATGAAAATGTTTTTCAACAATTTAGAGTTCTAGGCCTTCCTCCATTTTTGAATGGTTTTTTTTTTTTAATGTTTGGTTATAATTCTAATGAGAATTTTACATAAGCACAAACCATTATTATTGTAATATTTTTGTAAATATTTACTTTCATGTCCAGACCTCTATTTAAAATTTGCATAATTCTTAGGGATCTTAATCCTCCTGAAATGCTTCTTACTTGCTCACGATGGTTCTTGGAGAAGTAGCTTGTTTTCTGCCTCTGCCAGGGTGGTTGCTTAGACATCCTTAGAAAATTTGTGCAAGTGTCCTGATTCTTAGCCAACAGCCAGCAAAAATGACAAATAAAGTGGTTTGTGCTATATTTGTACATAACCTCTTCTTTTTAAACAGAGCTTATTTTAAATAGGAACATATTTACTTCTGAATACCAAATGTTTCAAGTAGATGCAAGGATGAGAGTAACTGATAGAGAAATTTTTGTATTGTAGATAGTTTTCCATTTTTAGTTTTTTTTTTTTAAACAAAAACAAGACAGCAAACATTTAAAAAAAACAAAAAACAAAAAAACAACAAAAAAAAAAAACAAAAAAGAAAAAACCATGAAAAAGCAGATAAGCAACAAACACGAATTCAACCAAACAAAAAGTTAAAACACAAAAGCTGAACATACGAAAGTATGAAATAACATAAACTTTTGAATTTAAAAGTGATTTTTTTTGTAACTTCCTGTTCGGCCCTCTCTGGGGTCCCCGGTAATTCTTTTTCTCCTTCTAGGAAGTTAAATTTCAACTCTTCAGGGAGATAGTAAAGTAAAACCACTGGGAATCTGTCCTCAAGGACAGGGGAGTGGAGCAGAGCTCTCAGATCATTAAGGAAGCTTTCCCTAGAGCACAAGAGCTCTCCATCCCCAGGTGTAGGAAGTCACAAAAGGAACACAATAGACCAGCATGGCTAAACCAGGTCAAACTGAAGAGCAAGAAGAAAATGCACAGGCAATGGTAGCAGGGATAGGTAAACCTGGAGTGAGTATAGGAATGCTGCTAGTGCTTAAAATTTAATGAGCTGTAGCGTTTGTATATCATGTTTCCTGTCAGTGAAACTAGCTTTTACCCACAAATAACAGTTCTGCATGCCCCAAATGCCTACCAGTTTCTGCTACATGTCTGATACACCTACGGTGCCTTCAGTATATACATTTGTTTCAGGCATGGTTGATTATATTTTACTTGACCAAAAAAAAAAAAGTCTACCTCTGAAAGGCAAAGTTTGTGTATAGGCCATGAATTGAGAGACACCCCAGAATCTCTTGTTTGTTTCTGTTGTTGATTTTACTCCCATTTTTCAAGCTGATAAACAGAACTGAACAGGTGTGTAAGTCCATCTGTGTAAATGGAACAGATGCATTTACCAGAAGAGATTTTCCAGGCTGCAAAATAAACATGTTTTTTACTATCTTTTTGAGTAAAATTGATCTCATTAAGACATACCTTGTCTAACTTAATTTTCATATTGCCACTTCAGTAATGATTTAAATCTGATTTTGTTAGGTTCTGCCAACCAGTAGCAATATAAAGAAGCACCTTCCAGAATGCTCTCAGCATGTCACTGAAGTAAATATAATCAGTCTTAGAATGGTATATTATTAATGTGTTTCTTGAGAATGCCAAAAATGAGGACTGGAATATATGTGCTCTTAACTTTTTTTTTTTCTTTTCTTTTCTTTTTTTTTTTTTTTTGTCAGTTAGTGATTCTGCCTCTGTATTCTTATCACTGCATCTGTATATCTTTTAATTTCCCAGTTTCTAATGCATGTAAAAGACTCCAGGCTTTCAGGTCTCAATCATCTGGGAAGTGTTGGGTTGTGTGAGAACTATGAAACTCAGAAACTTTTCTAGATTTGCAAATCATTTCTGAAATTAAGTAGTCTAAGCATCTCTTCCTAGGTGAGATCTTTTACTTCAATATTTACGTTTTAAGTAATTTCAAGCTTCTAAATCAAGGGAAAGTTATTTTTTTGTTTTGTTCTAAGTGTATTTATACTGAATTGACTTTATCCACCTGTATCTTTCTTCACAAAGATATATATATTTTTCATTTTGTTTTGCATTTACAGTATTGAAATAAATGACCTGCTGAACAAGTTTTATTAAATTCTCTGTGTAGCCATAAATATTCTTAAAATTTATGACAGCATATGTTAAACTTTTTATGTATAATTGTTCTTTGAGATGAACTCGAGAGGGTTGGAGACTAAATAAAACCAGAAGCTGTTAATTACAGTAATGCTGAATTATTACTAATAAATGCATGCACAAGTATATGTATGCATAAATCCAGTTCTATTATCTGTATGCTGTATTTCTAACAATATGCTCTGGCATGCTCTTTTTTGTTAAATATATTTCAGTATTAGCATAAGAATCAATGATTTCTGATCTGTACTTTGCAACTGTTATTTAAGTTTTATTGTCTTATATTTGCCCATACAAACTGTATATGAAGAAAACAACCACGGTCACTAGAGGGGTTCCACAAGGGTACATTTTAGATCCAGTTGTTTTTAATGTTTTTATAAATGAGTAGGATGCGTGACTCAAATGCATGCTTATTAAATTTGCAGATTACACAGGAAGGAGCTGTTGACTTCCTTGAGGGTAGAGAGGCTTTGCAAGGAGATCTCAACGAATTACTGAGCTGGGCAATCACAACCCAAATGAAGTTTAGTGAGAATAAATGCCAGATTCTGCATGTTGAATGGGGCAGCTTTGGCTGTATGTATGGACTGGGACATGAGAGGCTGGAGAAAAGCCTTGTCGGAGGAGATCTGGGGGTTCTTGTTTGACAGCAGGTTAAATCTGAGTCAGTAGTGTGCCAAAAGAGCTGACTGTATCCTGAGATGCATGAGGATATCACTTTTACTGGGTGAGGAAAGGAGTTGTCCCACTCCCATTCTGCTCTGGTGCAGTCTCACCTTTAACACTCTGTGTAGTGTTGGGTGTCTCCATATCAGGATATAAAATTACTAGAGATCATTCAAAGGAGGGCTATGCAGAAGGTTTAGGTGGTGAAGGATTTAGTGGTCAAGATGTTTGAGAAGTGGTTGAAGTCCCCTGATTTGTTTAGCCTGGAGAAGAGAAGCTGAGGGGAGGCCTCATAGCAGCCTACAGCTCCTCTCAAGGGAACCAGAGGAGCAGTGCTCATCTCTGCTCTCTGATGACAGTGACAGGACTCAAGGGAACAGTATGGAGCTGCATCAGGAGTAGGTCAGGTGGGGGTTAGGGAAAGGTTCTGCACCAGAGGGTGGTTGGGACCTAGAACAGCCCCAGTGGTCATGTCCCGAAGTGCTGAAGCTCAAGAAGTGTTTGGACAACACTCTTAGACGAAGGGTTTGAGTTTTTGGGTGCTTCTGTGTGAAGCCAGGTTTGGACTAGGGGATTATTATGGGTCCTTTCCAGCTTAGGCAATTCTATGATAACGCTGCTTATGAGAAGCATAGAGGTACTTTTGACTTTCTATTTTTAATTTTTTTTTCTTCTTGTTGCACTAGGGCCATATTAGTCTGCTTCTTAGGATATAATTAATCAGATCTAGAAGTCTGGCTGATGTAGTCATGTAACTTCTTTTTGTAGTCAAGAAAGTTCCTGAGCAGGCCATTTTTTTTCTGACCGTAAACATAACCCAAAGAGGGCATCATCTTACACGTGGATTGCTGCAGTTAGGCTTTAGGATGTCTGAAGTTTGCAGCAATCCCACACCTCTTCCTAGGACAGCAGGGTGTGTGGAAGTCCTGCTGCCAAGATTTTATCAGCTTTCTTCCCCTTATTTTTTTCAGTTCTTTCTGCTCCTTCTAACTGTTTTGGAGTACATAGCAGAGCAGCTGAGAGATGTCCTTCTCACAACTCATGTCATTTGAGGCATCTGTGGCTGACCATCTCCTGCCCCTCATCTGGGGGCTGATGGTGCTGCATGTGCACATTTTTAAGTTAATACAAAAACTGTGGAGAACCCTTATCTTGTGACTAATGACTTGAGGTCTTCAGGTTGCTAGCTGAAGTAACTAGTTAAGAGTTTGTTGTGATTATGAAGTGTTCCATGTGACTTGGAATGAAATTCACACACCTGTACTCCTTTCCTCAGCTTTTATGTAATTTAGCTAGGCAGAGGGCAGTTCTGGTTATGTGAAACCTCAATCTCTACAGTATGTTTGATTTGTTTGCTATGGCATGACTTCAAATAACTATGCAAAGCTTCTATCAATTTTTAAAAATTTGATAACCTCATTTATTTTGAGTTAGTCTTCATGCTGCTGCTATTTCACTGAAAACATGGGGAAATTCTATAGTATTAATTTTGGTTTTTACTGTTTGGAGAAGTTGCTACAAGTATACTGAGCCTGAAATTCATCTCACTTGAACTGGAACATTTATCCAGTGGTCGTCCTGGCCTATGCTGATTATTGTAGAGCACATGGAGGAGAGCAGGTACTTGCAGAGGGTGCTCATGTTTGTCTGAAATAATAATTTTGTGAGACAGTGCCTCTCCTTCTGGAAAATCGGTCTTCCACCATTGGCTGTAAAGGCAATTTAGGCAGAGTAGATGTAAATAAAAGCTAAATGACTAATGATGGTAGCTAAGTAGATTTACTTGGGTGAATTTTAAATGCCTTAAGTTCTGTGTGATGAATCATAATCCAAGTAGTATACAGGAGCTCAGCCAGTCAAAGGGATTAAGTGCAGTCAAAAATACGAGTAAGAGGTTGTGTTTCTTAGCCTCTTTAATACGGGGCTTGTTATCTGCCTAGCTTTACTGCTGCTTAGAAGTTGTTTAAATTAACTCTAAAATTAGAGTAAGGTAAACGTTGAAGTATAATTATGATCCAAGTTATGCAAAATTATATATGTACAAGCATGTTTGAGGGAAATGTGAAGGCTTTTATGGGACTTTAAATTAACTTGTGTTAATCTAATAGTATGTGTTAGTCATCAGGAATGAAGGAATGGAAAATGGCAATGGAAAGTGATATTAACGTGCTTAATTTTTACACAGAATATACTCTGATAATTCAGATGTATTACAGTCAAAAAAGTTTTCTTTTTTTTTTTCTTTTTTTTTTTTTTTGTAAATACGGCTTTTTTTGTCATGAACGTATGCGGGAAATTGCCAAAATAATATGGCATAAAAAATTCAAACCTTGATTTCCTTTGGCCAGATGAAACTACTATTCTGAATCCCCTTTTATTTTGGAAATGTTATTTTCTTTTACTCATATTTCTTTAATTTCCAGTTAGTGTAATAGTGCAATTTTTAGTAAGAGTGTAGTTGATAAATGGCAGCCCATGAAAGCTTCATAGGGGAATAAAAGTCTTAATTTTGATCTTTCCATTAGTGTAGCAATTTTAACAGATTTCTTGGAGGCCTTCTTGTAGTTCATTTATGAAAATCTTAAGCTGCAGCTTATACTGTGACATGATACTGTTTGTCTCAGAACTCTCAAATTACAGTGGAAGCAATGGCAATTTATTATATATGTTTCTTATTTCTAATATATGTAATATAAAATACATATAACTTTTTATAACATATATGTAATACTGTATATACTATATACTGTATACAGTTTATTTACTATATACTATACAATGTATATATAATATATATAATATAAAGTATTATATATAATTTCTATTAAAAAGAGTGAGGAAAAATGAGATTAGTGTATGATCGTGAAAACAGTATTTGAGAATTTGTATTTTGATCTGTGATGAACATACATTCCAGTTATTGTTTGGTGAATGTAGTTTTAAATGTAATGCAAGACCATGAATTCCACTTTATAAATAAAAACAGCCGATTTTTTTTGTTTTTTTTTTTTGACCTTTTACTTAGTTGGAAATAAAGTGAATCCCACCTTAATTCAGTGTCATATAGAACATATAGAGATTAATAGAAAATGTGTACAGTGAATATTTTTTTTATACCAAAAATGAGTATACAAATATGAATTTGTGGTTTATAATGTTTGAGTTTGTGCTTCTGCATAACCTTTAAGAATTTGCTCATGAAATTTAGAGTAAAAGCAGTTGAAAGGTACTTCTGCTGTTATAATATTATTCATTCATTTATGATAGCTGGTGAGTTTGTTCTGAGGAAGAAACGGGAAATAAATTTAGACTGAACATTATGCTCTGACGTATGTGAGTTAAGAAGTATATTTTTGCACTTGCTTAGTAACATATTTTTGGGACTTTGTTCACTGTGGCCTTCTGTCACTACATGTGATTAAAATCTGTGAAGAATTACCTGCTGGTGTGAGAACCAGGTGGCAGAAAGCCTCTTTACTAGATATCTGAAGATTTACTGATTTATTTTTTGTTGTTGTTGTTGTTACTGCAAGATGTATTGTGCCAGTTGAATCTCACAGCTTTTCAGCTCCGCAGTAATGCTCTGAAGGACTTGAGATAAATGGCTAGAAATGAAAGAGTATCCTTCAAGCTGGGGAAAAGAGAAAATCTTTGTAAACCAGACATTTTTATTATTTCAAAAGACAGGCTTAGTGCAGATGCATCAGGATCTATTTATAGTTCTGTAAATATCAGCACAGCTTTTAATAACAAGTCTTCTACTGCAGTGTGCTGTGCTTTTTTATGCAGGACTCTTCATAGCAACCAAAATAGTGTTATTTTTCATTCTGTGAAAAAGAGCACAAAGCAACAACTGTTCAAGTTGCTACCCATTTTTTGTAGGTTGTTTTTTTTTTTTTTTTTTCCCCTCTGGAAGGGGCATTTTTTATATCAGGTACTGATTGAGTGGTGGTCAGTTGCAGCACTTAGTAAAGTACTTAGAAACGTATAATCTGCTGACTAAAATCTGTTTGCTTGATGGTTTGGACCTGAAATCTGTACAAGGAACTTGAATGTTGGCAGATCCTTCGTGACAGCAACAGTGTAACATACAAAATCTGGTGTTCTATATGATCATTTTTAGGTGGAAGTAATCTAGTCAGGTTAAGACCTGCTTAAGTGTTTTGACATTCTGTGTACTGAGGTTTGCTTAGAGATGTGCCTGTTTCAGGCTGCTGCAGATCCAGCCCCATGTAAACTTCTGTTTCAGAACTTTTAACAGTTGCTGAGAATAACCCTTTGGTTTCAGAAACTGCTCAGGAGCCAACTTGGCACCTGAGAAAGTATTTTTGGGGTGACGCACCTTAATGGTTGCATCTGCATTTTTTTGGAAAACACTTCTGCCACTTTATACCCTCTAGATGTGTTCTTTTCAAAAGTAATATGAGGTAAATGACACAATTGTTGTGGGGACACTGTTGTCAAGCAAGCCCCGTGATCACAGCATGTCTTGTGATGTGTCAAACAAGAGGAAGATTTGTTAGTTCATAGCATTGCATTTTTCCTAAGACATGTCAGGCTGTTGACGAAGTGGTGTGATTTACAAGCTGTGAATGGCAGGTAGCAGAATCTCACAAAGCAGTTGGATGTAAGACAAGTTTGTATACAAAACAAGATATAAAATAGATGACTGATTTACACGGTTAGACATCTGAAAGTGTTGGAGCAAGACTTTCTGGTCTACTTAACAGAGGTTCAAAGGTGGGTAGAATACTCTCTCCTAAAATGGAAATTATTTTTTGTTGCGTAGTATGTGAAGAAACGGGAACATGATAGGTATAATTATTTGTTTGCATATGTGATTAAGATTTGGACTTTCTTATGTTGTTAGTATGCTGTAATCTGGTAATGCAACTTAGTGGGAAAAGACCCCTGATTTCTTTTTCTTTGTTTTCTGTTTCTTGAATACTGTGAGCTTTTTTGGAGACACTGTTGCAAAAGTGAATAAAACACTCTTGTTATCCTGATTCATCCCTGGGTACGTGGGAAATGAAAACAGCTATTGGCCCTCTGTTCCTTTCTTCCCACTGCTTGTGGCAAAGTATTTGCTAGAGTAGTCATGAGGCAGAGGAGAGTTCTTCAGCTGAAAAAGCCTCTCTGAAGTGTCTAATTTTTTTCTTGGTGAATGCTTCTTAGCCCTCAGTGCTTTATTGCATCCATTCAGTATCAACAGCCAGTTCTGTGAAGTAATGCTCTCTTTATCTGTCATGATCTACTGAGCCGAAGCCCGGATGGCAGAGAGTGGATACAACCATCAGCCATCCCTCAGGTCCTACAGCAGGGCACACACCATGGCCTGCATACTCTTGTCTGTTCCATGGACATCTTTGCTCTTGTAGCTTCCTTCTGAAAGGCTGAAAATTCTCCTGAACGTGGATTTGAAAATAAAAGTTTGAAAATCGGAGATGACTGAAAAAATAATGAAAAAACTAAACAAGTGAGTGGCAGAAGGTTGAAAGAGTGTATAATTTTGTGTGGAACAGAAGGAAGAGATCATCATGCAAGTAGTGGATTATAAAAGTGAGGATAAAACAGAGTTCAACTGAGGATTATTTCCCAAGAGATGTCTGGAAGGCCAGAGGTAAATGTGTATTTTTTTCAGAGGTAGTTTAGACAGTAAATGAAAAACAAGAAATAAAGTTTCATACTGAAGGCAGAATGGTAATGTGTACCTGGTGAACAGCTGCCATATGGAGCTCTGACCTGCATCAATGTGGGGAAGTAAAAATCAGTAACTGTTGCTCTCTGAATGCCTCTGTATTTGTCTTACTACATACTACTACTTTTCTTTTGAAGATGAGGCCAATAAGTTGAATGTAGAAGCGCAGCAACTTGCCAATGGTAGATTGAATACTGATTCTTTTAATGGAGAGAAGGCCAGTCTCTTTAATGGGAGATTTAAAATCTCCTTTATAAATAGTAAAGAAAGTATCTGGGAATTATCTTTTTAGTGTTATTGCTTGGATTTTCACAGCAAAATACATTTTGAATCCAGAGCAGTGATGTGAAGAAATCAAGTTGGATGATGCTTTTGTGGCATTTTAAGCTATGTTGAAAATTCATGTTGTTAATAAACCTTTTGGAATTCTTTATGGTATGCAGAAAAAATCAATTACACATCAAAGATGCTCAGAAGAGAAGTTGAGAACAGCAGTCTGAGAGAATATTTCAAAATGGAATTAAAAAGTCTAGGAAGCAAGAATTCAGAAAGGTGGTAGACTTATTATGGTGATACGAAAGCATTGCATGGGAAATGTGTGAAGTGAGAGGGTGAATCTTGTAACTTAGAGCAGCTTCAAGATAAAAGCTGGGTAAAAATACATTGACAGAGAATTGGAAACAGAGAGAGATTAGAATGAATCTTTAACATCGCTCCAGAAAAACAAAGATAACACAGTGGCAGATAAGTCTTTTTGGTTGGGAATTAGAGAGGAAGAGCTCTGTGATCCATCAGGTAGCTGTGAAATATCAGCGTGGTAGAGAGCACTGAAGTGGAATGAATCAAGAAATACTGCTGCAAAAAGATTAAGGGATGAGAAAGTGATCTAGGATTGAATGTGCAAACTCAAGCAGATGGTGGTGTTACTGACTTAGCCTCCTGAATCTGCTCACAAGATAAAAGTTTGAGAGCTGCTGAATGTATCTCATGTATTCTTGCATGAAATGGATGATCTGGAGGGGAGGCGAGGCATTCATGGCATGAGCTGGGGAGAGAGGATGTGTTGTTAACTCCTTGCTCTGTGGAACCCATTATTGGGGTAGGAAGAACACAACAAAAGGGAATGTGTTCAGTTTGGGTCTAAGTATTGCGTAACCTTGGAAAAGTTGTTTTGATTGTTTGATTGTTGCCACTTGTTCAGAGGAGGCTTGTGAAGTGCCTGGCTCAGATCATTAATAAAACATTCTTGTGTTTGCCTGCGGAATCTTGTGGACACCTTTTCTAGCGTGCTGTCACCTCTGTCTTTACTGATACTCACACCAGCAGAATCAAATATAGCAATGATATGTCCCATGCTGTAATCATGCCCTTGACTGCACAACAGGAAGCTTGGAACTAGTGAGTGAGGGTGCACTGTAATAGCATTCTTACTGAATTCCTAAATTATGTGGAATTACATCAGAGAGAATTTGGCACGCTGGAGCTTTTAAAAACCTGGAAGCAGCCTGCCAGCTGTTCTGTTTAATTTAGTAAACATACTTCTTTGCAGATGTTTTCAACCCCTCTGACCTGTCAACTGTGTCAGATACAGAGTTAGCCACTGTTAACTACAGTTAGATACGATTATTATTAGGCACTAAAAGCTGAACTTGGCATTTTTTAGGATTGTAGGACTGCAGAGCTAATTGGTGAGAAATAATAAAATGAGTCATCTTGACTGGAAATATGTTCATTTGCAGATGTATTTTTGGTAGTAGAACTCAATCAAGAACAAATACAATAGCACATGCAAAGGCAAGGTCAGTCTACACTGAAACAAACTGTGACACTATTATGTGCTGATCCAGTGGAGTGCAGAGCCAGAGGAGGAAACTGAGTATTGATAGTAAATCAGTTTCACTTCTGTGCATGTTTGATACCACTAGAGGGTGCTCTATTTGAGAATGTTTTTAGCTCATGCAGTTGAGTGTTCTAGCCATCCGGCATTATCACTGCAGTGCTCAGGTCAAATGCAGTCATTTGTTTCACAGTGCAGTAGTTAAGAGAACACAGGTTACACATATTACTCAATTGTACTGAAATAACTCATTCAGATTTGGTCTTTTGCCTTGTGATTGAGTGTTTCATTTCTGTCTGGTGGCTGTGGAAACCATTGACTGGGATGGGTCCTGTGCCTGTGACAGTTTGCTCAGTGTTGATGTGCAAGCCCTAGGTAAACTCTGCTCTGCCACAGCTCCTCACTCTATTTACACAGGTTTTTATTTTTGCCTTGTAGATAGGGATTTCTTTTTGACAGGTCCTTTGTTCTCTAGTGAAATCTTTGTGATATCGTTGTTCTCTAGTGAAAACTTTCTGACAAATGCTGAATGTGAATCTACATGACTCACGGTTTTTACGTATGTATTTTTAAATTGCCACATGTCTTTATTACTGCAGATCAGCATGACATTGCTGGAATCTGGCAAAATTATTTTGATGAGTAAGTTATAGAGCTCTGGGAAAGGAGAAGTAAATAAATTGGTTATTGTACTAGCAGCCTGCTTCCTGGTACTGTAGCAAGAGCTATTAGCTTCTGGTCCTCTAGAACTCCATATATTTTGCATGGGATTTTCTGTCTGGAAGGTTATTTCCTTTAGAATAACATTGAATTCTTATGAAATTACTCCTCCTACAGGATAAAACTAAAACATGTACCATAAAATGTACCTGGACTAATTACAATTATCTGATTGGAGGAATCTACTCTCTTCCTTCTCATCCTACAAGAAGTTAGGCTATGCATGAATCCTTCAGTATGCTTTTAAAAATTGTATAATGATGTTTCTAAATTGGTAGTGAAAATTCTTTGCAGTCCTCAGAAAACTTCTTACCAGCTATTCTATTCTAATTGTTTTGATAAAATGAAAAATTGTTACCTGTTCTTTACATTGTATGTTACTGACAACCATTTGCTTTTCGTATAGCTGCCTAATGGTGTTGACTACTGATCAATTTTTGATTCACCATAACCACCAGATCCCTCTCTAACACAATGTTGTCTTAGCATTTCTTTTTATCTTGCATTCTTATGTAAAGGATGAGTACTTTCTGAACAGTGTTTTAACTTCCTGATGGCCGCAATGCAACTCAGAGGGTTGTAGTATTGTGGTTTAAGGTATGATGTGGTAATTAAAAGTTTGGGCCCTTTTCTTATCTCTGTCATAGGCTTCACTTGCATTCAGCTGCCAGAGCCACCATCCTTAATTGGATGGTATTTCAAAGAAGAGCTTGATAGTTTGACATTAGTTGGTCGGTCAAGAATGGAATGGACAAAGTAAGTAGTACTAAGCCTTGAGCATTTGTTTTGTTGGTACCTCTCATGGGATTGTTCACAAGATAGTTAATCTATGTTAATAGTGATTCTTACACATTATGAATGTAGTAGTTAATGAACTCTGTGCATCTAGGCTTCTGTTCCCTGTCAGCAGGGATTTTGAGAAAGAAAAGCTCCATCTTAATGTGTTACTTAACTTCTGCTTTGCTACATTTTGCCTTCAAAATCACGCAGAATGAAACTCTTGGGCAATAAGTATTAAAGCTCCCATATGTGCTGAAAGTTGTCTCCAGTGCATACTATTCTGATGCTTAACATTAAAGCAAAGATGATGTTGCTGTTGTCATATGTTGAGGTCATATCACAAGGGTCATTTCAAGGGACTGACTTGTAGATCCTGTTACTGGCAAGCATGTGCTTGCCAGTAACTGTGGAAGTCTTGTACTTGATGGTTTATGGAACTTAGAATCTTTTATTCAGTTTTATAATTTAATACTTATTCCAACACAACAAAGGGAAGCTGAAATAAAGTTTTTAAGTCGAGGAGCATTGTACGCTTTATGTTGGTGGAAAGCAGTTTGTACAGGTTTTATTTCTAATTGTAACCTGCTTTTAAAGTGTTTTTGGCACTGAAGCTCATTGCAAAGTTCAGCTGCACAGCTGAGCATTAAATGGGATGTGGTGAAGCATAACGCTGCATATGTAGAGTTTGAGGAAGCTATTAAAGATTGAGCTATTAGAGCCTGTGCTGAGATCTTGATTTGTAGCATGTGTAAATTGATGGAAATATTCCACTAATTGCAATATTTGCTATATAAAACAGCACTAGAAGCAAGTTGGAACATACAAGCAGAACTTAATAGTTTCAACCTTTGAATACTTTATTTTACAAATGTGACATCCAGTGTCCTTTATGCTATTTCAAAATTCGTATAATCTCACAGAGAAGTAGAACAAAAACAGTGTAGTTGACAAAGGTAATTGTTTCAAGGGTCAGATAAGGAAAAGTGCAACAAATTATTTAAATTAGTAGAAATTCACATTTTACTGCATCCTCTGTGAAGGAGTAAAGTATATAATTATATTTTTAAAAAAAGATAAATAAACTAAAATAGAAAAAAAAAAAAAAAAAAGCGCTTGTTTTTGTCCTGAATTGGAAGCAAAATGCAACTGTCAAAGTCATGAAGCACTTTGGACTGAAGCACAGAATTCTGTAGCTTAAAAAATATGCATAATTATTGAATGTTTAAGATATTAGAACATATAAAAGGGGTTGGGGGAGGAACCACCAACAAACCCAAGCAGATTTCAGAAAAATAATCAAAATGCAAAAATTTTATCATCAAAATTACCTGTCTGTATCAAAGCAGTGCTAGCACAGGTAACATTGTAGATAATGTCTACCTGTGGCAGTCAGTTTTGGTCCTTTAATAGAACTGGTATCTTGAGAAGCTTGAGCATTAGTCAAAATGGACCACAGGGGAGGTGTACATTTTCAAGCTTTAATAGGGCAAAGAGACACACTGTATATTACAAGGAAATATATTCTGTGTTCAGCCATAACTTGAAATTGCCAATCCTGTAAAAATACACCTAGTCAAAACATCCCTATTGTAAAGATGAGGGTGTGCTTTGTTTTTAAAGAAGCTAACCTTTTTCTTGACTGGGTAGTGTGTGTTTAATGTAATCTTGGAAGATTTGAATGGATTTTACAGGAAAGTTGAATAACCACAGATAAAAGTCGATGTTATTAAGGAGATTTGAGAACTTGCTGTCTTAATCATGCACTGGCAGCAGCCTCATACCCTTCAGTCAGTAGTCTGATCTACTGGAATGCAGTTCTGAGCACGCACTTCACCAGCTTATGGCTGCTGCTGCTGCTTTGATTTTTAGGGCACATTTTTAGCAGTAGATATTACTATAATGTGGGGAATTTATATATTTATTTATAATATATTTATTTACAGTATCTTCTCTAGGTCTTTTTTTGTTTGTTTCTGTGGATATGTAAATTTCATGAAAATATTTACATAGCCCATAGCGAATAGATGTAATAAGAATCTGCTAGGCTACTAGAAGCTGTTCTTTCTTCAACAACCCTCCTTGCTTTTCAAAATTGGATGTTTGAAAATTACCAGGGCTTTGTAACATACACAGAATCTAGCTATTTGTTCAAAATGCATCTCCAAGACTCAAAATGATAAATGCAGTTGTGTGATTATCAAAAGCTCATGCTTTTTGAGTCAGTGCAGATAACTGACATAATGCAAGCAGAATGTCTTTCTACTGGAAGATATGGTATCCTTAAAATTATGAGCTGATGTACTGGCTGACACGAAAGGGTTTATTGGGATTAATGGATTTAGCCAAGATAGTGCTAGGGTGAGAGAATAGCTTTCTGACTCAGGTTATCAGTTTAGAAATCTAAGTAATGATTCTGCTATCCTTTTGGTAAACTCTGTTACAATGGGCAGGCAGCATCATCCTTGCTCCTTACTTCCCGTTTATGGAACAGAGACGATTGTACTTCCAAATTGCGAAGTGTGGTTTGACGGAGTTCAAATCCTGACCAGGAGAATAAATGAGAGTAGTTGGAAGAGCCATCTAGTAAAGTACCTACACTAAGTGGGTAGCTTTTCAGGGTGTGTTTTCTTCTTATTTGAAGTAAGCGGAGAAACAACAGGCACCAGACTATGTGACTGTTATGGTTTATATCTTCCACATCTGAGAATAAATGACAGTACCACTTTCTACACAGAACTTGTGGTTACTGGCACTTAATTTCTCTTAATCTCTTGGTAACATTTTTTTCCTGTATCTGATGTATATATATTTGCTATATATATTGCTATATATATATATTTGCTATATATATTGCTATATATATATATACATATACTATTTTTAATTAGATTTTGTTTAGATTGAATATCTGTTAACATCATTCCATTCAGGATGATAGGCGAATGCCATTGTTTATTAACATGTATTATGTTGACTAATTATGTGTACTTTACAGCAAAAGAAGAAAAAAATGTTATGGAAATAAATTGGGAAAATTTGCGCATCAGGGAATTTAGCAGTTGCTCTATTCCTTTTCTTAATCTTCCAGCAATTGTCATCTACATAATGTATGTATGCTTGGTGATACTGTGCAATTGGTTTGCAGTCAACTTGAGCAAGCAAGGTTATAGTGCGTTAGATGGTTATCTAAAATTAAGTTTATCTAAAATTAAGTCTTAATTCAAAACTGAATTATATTTTTGTAGCTGTCAGTATATAAGGATTTTTGCAGGTAGGCTATGTAGAAATCCTTTCAGACTTTCTTTAAAAACAATGTACAGGGGGAGAGAATGGGTGGTACATACACTGATAGAGATGTATGAGTACTGTGTCCAGTTCTGGGTTCCCCAGTACAGAAAAAGACAGGGGTCTCTTGGAAAGAGTCCAGTGGAGGGCCACAGAGATGGTGAAGGGCCTGGAGCTTTTTTCCCTATGAAGAAAGGCTGAGTGAACTGGGTCTGTTTAGCCTTGAGAAAAGACTGAGAGGGGACCTGATCCAGGTCTATAAGTATCTAAGGTGTAGGGGGCAGAGTGGCAAGGCTGGACTCTTTTCAGCAGTGTGGAGATAGGACAAGGGGAAACGGCCAGAAACTGCAGCATAGAAAGTTCCGCACAAATGTGCACAAGAACTTCTGAGGTGAGAGTGACAGCTGGAACAGGCTGCACAGGGAGCTTGTGGAGTCTCCTTCTCTCGAGACATTCAAGAACCGCCTGGGCACCTACTTGTGTGACCTGGTGTAGGGAACCTGCTTTGGCAGGGGTGTTGGACTTGATGATCTCTGGAGGCGCCTTCCAACCCCTACGATTCTGTTATGTAGTAAATGTATCAGCCTCTATTGTCAAGCTCTGTTGTCAGTCTCTGTCTGTGGAGGTACAATGTTGGCATTTTCTCCAGCAATGTTTTTTTAAAGAAGGAGTTATAATTATTGTCATTGTTTTGCCCACTTTCTCTAATCAGAGAATTGAAATTATGCTGGGATTCGATTTGGTTTGTGTTCATGGATAACTGCTTCTAATTTCTAGCAATGACTTTTTATATACTTCCCCAGGTCAGAAGTATAACCACTGTTCTGTTTTTGTTTTTTTTTTTTCCTAGGATGATGAAGTGGTTCTGCAGTGCACTGCAACTGTTCACAAGGAGCAACAGAAACTGTGTCTTGCTGCAGAAGGATTTGGCAACAGGCTTTGCTTTTTGGAATCCACATCAAATTCTAAGGTACTGCTGATTATTTTATATGTTGTTTTTGGAGCAAGAATATGCTTATAATATGCCAGCTTTGATGTATTATACAGAGATCTGTATACCAGAATGGACAAAAACAAATCTATCAAATGTGTAATGAATATTTTATTCCCCTTTGAAGTTTAATCAACTCTTCACGACAGCTCTTTGCTTGTATCCTAGTGCTGTGTTTTTTGTTTTGGTCTGCCTTTTAAACTAACTAGCGTCAGAAGTCCATTTTAGCAATGTGCTTGTTATTTTGGTTGCCAGAACTCAGTACAGTACTGCAGTGCAACTTCTATGTACTTCAGTACAAAGACGTGTTTGGTTACTCTAATTTTTGGGCCGCAGGAGAGAGTGATTATTCTACTTGCGTAAGTTTGCATTCTATGCCATTTACACTGACATGATTATTATCTTAAGCTCTTCTAACTCCCTAATCTAGCAGAGTTCGCTATCCAATCCTGCTAACTCTGCCATATACACAATAGATACAGTATTCTGGGGGGGGGGGGGAAGCATAATAAGGTTTTGTATTTCACAATTACGTATGCTCAAATAAATTTCAAAGAATACAAAGAAGTACTGCCTTAGGGTAGAACTAGTTTTGTGACCAAAAATAATGGTTATACCTGGACTTAATAACTGTAGAAAGGCAGGAATGTTTCTTGTTTGCTTTTTCTTCAACTACAATAAAAAATGTTTGGTGAGAGAATGAAATAAAGTATCTGAAATGACATCTAGAAAGATTTCCTTCCAGAAGTGATGTTTTTTTAGCTTGACAACTTCCATAACATCCCTTTAATTCCCTGGTACATTGCAGAGTAATGCTTCATTTTCTGTCTCATCATTTTGAATGCATTATTCATCACAATAAATTTTTCACTAGGATATTAATGATTCATTGTAATAGCAGAGATCTTGATGAAATCATTCATGCTGCCCTGTTTCAAGTGAATCTTTTAAACAGTAAAAAAATGTGCTGGGATGGAAGATGTTGCAGTGCTAGTTGCATGTAAGGCCAGAAAAATCTATTTATTGAATTTATCATCACTTGGTAAATTTGGATGTTAAATCTACAGTCTCTCTCACACTACATAAAACTCATGAACATTCTCGTCTTTAAGAAATACAGTGTAAATTTCATATCAGTTTCCTGTGCTTACTTGTTCACGTAGTCTTTTCTTGACATTTGGTGAAGCAGTATTCTACTCATTCTTCAGGAGCCTGGGGAAAAGAAGCAAGAAAAAGAAAACCCAAGCAGCTCATTCTTGCTTTAATTTTTAAATGCTGATTGTTCCTAGGATGAGATCATTTAAAGCGTTAGGAGAAGCAAGTACTGAGGAAGCCGTAAAACTGCAGTCAACTTTGCTTTAAGGATTTGGTAAATAGGAGTAAATAAAAATGTTTTCCTCCCTAATGTCTTTGGCCATGCAATGTTACTGTTGCATTATTTAAGAGAGAGCATAGAAAATATTACAGGAGACATATGGTAATTAGAGGATCCAGCGGAGTTTTTACACCAGTTAAAACATTTCTCTCACGTCCTTAAGAATAATTTCTATTTATAATGGGTTGTGGCCCATTATTTGCTTTTAATTTTCTTGATATATTTTTCAGGCTGTTTGGAACATAAGCTATCCAACAAAAAAAGTAAATCAAAGCTGTATGGTTTTTGTAATTTAAGAAACAAGTCATGAGTTGTAACTTCAGCAGTCTAATTTGCAACTTGCTTTAGTATTTAATTGTCACTTATTAAAAAAAAAAACAAAACAATAATATTGAAATGTTTACAGAAATGTGAGGGTGTGCGTGGTGGATGTTTTTATTTAATGTAGAGATGTATGGAATTCAAGCTGTGACATAAAGTGAATAAGATCTGAAGATTCCATTAAATCAGTTTCCTTTTCCGATTATGTATTTCTGCTAAATTTTCAAGCCTCTCATTTTTTGAGGATCAACATATAAAAAGCAGATATTAAGCTGGGCAATCTCAGTGGAGATACTGCTATGAAAATAGAAATGTGATGTAAGAAGGTCAGATATGTGGTGTGCAATCCTGTTATTGACTTAGCGAGTGTTCTGCAAGCTGTTGAAGATCTATCAGTTTGCTAAGATGTATTTTCAGAATCCTAGTATTTTCAGTACTTTTCCTTTGAAAAAGAAGTTCAACTGTGTGATGGCTTTATTTGTTTCCAAGTAGTGTTAAAGACTTCCTACTCTTAATAATCTTGATAATTTCTTAATAAATATTTATAGGGTAAGTGCTGAAGGCTGGAAGCAGATTACTTGTCCACCAAATCATTCTAATTTTACAAAAAACTGTAAGCCCTTGAAAGGTTAATAAAGTGATACAAAGAGAATATTTAGACTTCTTTTGATGGGAGTTCTCATTTGCTGAATGATTCTTGTTTGAGGAGAGACACAGCCAATAATTGTCCAATATGAGCATGACCACAGCATCTCAAAGCTTGCTGCATTGCCTTGGCTAGATGACATTATGACACATTCCACTACTTTTCAAATATTTTCTCTGATAGTCTTTAGAAGCATGTATTTTAGTTGTGTAAGTGGAATAGTTGCAAAGCAGATTTTAATCAGGCTGATATTTGGTTAAGAATCTGAAAACCTGAGATAACTGACAGCTTCCCAATTCTTTATTGTTTAAGCTAAGAACACATGAAAGTACAAATGCTTATTTCTAGCCCTTTAGACAAATGTGTGAAGTGTCAAGTTGGCTATGCAGCTATATTCAATGCTTGAAATTATGTTACTGTTACTTTGTACTCAGCATTTTTAAGCTGTTGGGAAAATGAGTGCAACAAAAGAGTAGCAAGCCATCTGTTTTTTGGGTGCTGACTTGCAAGATCCTTGTCTTTTTGACATGTAAATTTTGACTTTCCTATGAAAACTAAGGACAAATATTTGTCCTTTTACAACAGTGAATGCCATAACTTGCTATCAAGAGAGTAATTGCACCATTCAATTCAGGGTGTTAGTTTCAATACTCTGTATTGAAAGGGGGAAACTGAACAAGTTGAAAGGAATGAGAGGTTGAAGTTGTATGTGTTGTGTCTTTATGCTTGAAATTCAAATACTATGCTAATAAAATACTAGTTGTTTTTCATAGCTCTCTTAATAACAGCAGAAGTTGGGATAAACAAATACAGGCGTAATTTTAGTTTCTTAAGCAAAAGAAGTTACTCTGCGTTTACTCTGTTTAGTATTTAAAAAAAATTGCTAGATGGTAAAAAATAATTACATGTTTAAACTGTATGTATAAATGCTGAAGGTCAGAGTTTGGGCTACTTTTCCTGAGTTTTACGTAATTTTCTATGATAATTTCTGAAAGTTTGCTATTTGTTTAAAAGTCTGTGTGTATAAATGGTGGGCCCACAGTTGAAAGCAAATCACTTTTAAACCTCCAATTTGTTTTTTCTTTTGGGAATCAACACTTATGCAATACCTGGTGGACAGGCCTAATGGTGTGGGAATTCACGTGCAGTGTATAGTTGCATGTTCCCATTCTATCTAATATTGCTTGTAATTAATGAGCTTAAAATGTGCTTTCTCTCTGTCTTTTTTTTGGTTGGCTTTTTGAAATACCCTATATGAGTTAAAAGGAGTTCTATGTTTCCCTGTGCTTCAGCACAAGGATTTTATAAAGTGGGGTTGTGTGGGTCTATTTCTTTGCTGCCTTTGCTTGCTCGTTGGGGAGCTGGGTGAGCTGTAAGGGACTGAAGCAAATGCTTTGCTTGATTAAATGGGACAGCTTTTTGTGTCTCAGTGGAAGACAATCTTGTAAATATAGTGAGTTCTCGGTAATACCTAATCAGTGCTTTTCAGACTTTACTCCTTTGTCCTCTCTTAACTCCCAGCCAATTACAAAGAATACTTGAAGCTTCCAAAGAGCTTACTTGTACTCTTTTCTTGGCATGTTTACAGAGATGTCATCCATAAAAACGTTGCCTTTCTGATAGAACTGGCTTTTTAAACACCATTAAAATAAATATACAATTTGAATGTCACTGGCCTGATTTCAAGAGCCTGATAAATTTTTCTTTTAACAATCTTGTAAACTTTAATTCTGTCCCACATCTAAATGTCTTTTAATGGTAGCATCGATTTAGGAATTTGAAATTTTCTTGGTACTTCTGTGTATTGATCAGTTCTAGTTGCGCAGTTCAATATTTGTACCTTGTGATAAAACAATTATCAAGGGAAATGTGAATAAAAATCACTAGCAGCCATCATTCAAATGGCATTAGGTTGCACAGCATGAATTGCTTAGGATAGTTCAGGAGACGTTCAATCATCAAGGTGTGTGCTGAAAAACACAGCAGGGACAAGTTGTTTCTGTGTGTATGAGGAAAAGTGCCAAAACTCTGTGATAATTCTCACACGATGATCAAAATAGTTAAAAAGAAAAATATAGAGTATAGGCTCTATAAAATGTTAATTTTTAATCCTTGTAATTATTTATAAACCAACTAATTATTTGAAAATTCTTCCTAAGAACACAAATACAGAAGCCTTTATTTGTGACTACTTATGCAGTGTGTTCTTCCTGTGCAAGAAGTGCCTGTTAAATTCACTGAAAATTCAGTTGAACTTCTTGCCTGCTTACTGGTTATGGTATCACACGTTGCTGCAGCTATTTTTAGTTTGTTTGTCTTTAACTAGAGTAATTTAGAGAAACATGAACTCTATTTCAGATACTGGTGTTAAAGGAAAACTAAAAGTTTGTAGAAAAAAATTGCAATGGAAAAGCATGTGAGCATCTTTGGGAACAGTGTTACTTGTTGATTACGTATTGTATCTCAGTTGAAGACAACCTTTTAAAGTTGCCATTACAGATTGGTTAATTTGAGAGAAAAGATGTAGACTGCGTTTGATGGGACACTTAAAGAGCATGCAGCGTGGTGCAGGTAAATAATTCCTGCCATGAACTTACTTGATTTTTTTTTTTTTTTTAATTTATATGAAGTCTCATTAGATTAAATTGCATCTGTAAGACTGAATTGAATAAATATGTCATTGCAAAATGATTTTCTTCTCATCCATCTCATGAAATACTAATGTTTTTATTGAAGGGTGATGATGACTATTGAGGTCACAGAGGAGAAATAAGAGTAACTGTGAGCTTAGAAAAACAACTTGGAAATTTTCAAATAACTAGGTAAAAGAATAAAGCTGAAAGTAAAGCTGCTTATTTCTAGGGATGGAATTATGTTTGCTGATAATATATAATACTCTTCAGTCCTGTACTAATCTTTATGTGGCAGAAATTCTGTTTACATTTGCAGGATCATGTGGACCATATTATATGAGCAAGTCATATGTTATTGTGGATTGTTAGCACTGTGTGGCAGTCAGCGTAATGACATTGAAACTGTGTTTTAAAACAGCCTCTTAGTTTTGTGGTCATCATACTATGTTATGTTTGTAAATAATAATTCACTGAAAACTGAAAAGGTGCATAATTGAATGCATCCAGTACCCATGATTCATATGTGGGTTGGACTACAGTTACAAATATTTTAAAATAGCATTTCAAAAGCTTTGCTCATAACACCTTTTTAATAAAGGATATGATTATCTAGTTTGCAAATCTGCCTTCCATGGCGTAAAATACAATTTACTCTGCAAATATTAGTACAGAAAATGAGCGTACACAGGAAGAATAAAGAATTCCAAAATTCTCTAAATAATCTAGTAATTACTTCATTAACATGGAAGCTTTAATAATTTAATGTGAGGATTATTTTACTTTTTTTTTAGTTTTGCAGACTGTAAGGTGCTGCTACAGACAATGATGGAGTGTCAATAGAAACAGTTAATAGTTATTATTTTTACTTCTAGCAGTTCTGAATCTTCTTTTGAAGTGCTAGGTTCAGATCCTCATTTATGTTAAGTAACATTTTTTTATCAAGCTGTTTCCTTGATAAAGAAGATAGAAGAAGAGAATAAGATGACAAAGAATGCAGATGATTATCAATATGCTTATTTATATCTGTCGATTTTTTTTCCATTTGGTCATCCTTTTCAGTATGAATTATCTTCTACTTGAAATTAATGATTAGTATCATTACACTGCTGAAAATTTCCAGCTGGTTACAGGTTGCTTTGGTATTCATTAAAAGCATACATCAGTGCTTGGTTGTTCAATACACAGCACGATGTTTTAAAACTTTTGATAATTTAATGATGTATTTATAGTCTATCAGAGCAATTACAAAGCTAAGTACTTATTTACTTAATTAATCATTAATCTTGTCTGTGCATCTGACTTGTTCTGAGAAAAGTCTGTTATTGCAAACTTGTTGCTATAGCTTCCTATTGCAGCCCTCATACTATGTGGTCACTTTCAGGACTGGAAACTAAATCCACATGATTTTTCTTGAAGGTATTTCCTCTATCAGAAATGTTAGACAGCCATATGCACCAGAGCATGCCTTTATATTAAATGTTCCATTGCCTGTGAGGTAACGTGAAAAACAAGGTAAACAATCTGAAGACTGCCAAAGACTATAGATTTATTATTTTTTTTTAATTTAAATTAAAAAAATAACTGGAAGAGGCTTTTCAGTACAGATACCTTCAATCTCTGGTGATGTATCAGCTGGAAAACTCACCTCCTATATCCATAGCTTTAAAAGCATCACCGTTAACATGGGCTGGATTGAGATGGGCAGATTTGTAACTCTCTGAACTAAATACATTGTCAGTCCCACATGTGTGGCGTTTCTGTCCTAGCTATGCCTGTGCTACAGTTATTGTACACAGAATGCAGCCATGCCTTGGATCTTCCATAAAGCAGTTGTGGGTGAGGAACTGCCAGACAGGAGAAGTGTGATTCAAATGCTCACTGCAGTGTGTCAGTAGATGCATCAGCCCTCGGATCTCAGAAGAAATATGTCCACATCACTCCCTGAGGTGCCACGCTGTGTCTGGGCATGCATACAGTGAGCTGAGGCACTGTTCCTTGCCTGGGGAAAAAAGAACTGCCTCTAACATTTCGCTGTACTCTAAGAGGAAGGTGCCTCTTTCACTTCATTAAAGCAAAATGATTTCATACACTTTTCCTTTATTGCTCTCTGGCTGTTCAAAGTGTGCATTACCTGCTAGGAGACTAGCTGTGAAATGTTCTCTGGGACTTCATTTCTCAGATTTAATGGTAAGGGGAGAAAATGCTTGCGGCTTTGTTGAATGTGAAGGAGAATGGAATTGATGAAGGGGGGAGTGGCCTGGTTGTGATGGTTTGATCGCTGAGCGATGTGGTGGAGGATTTTTGCGTCTTCTAGCGGATATAAAATGTAGGGAAAGTTAGTAGTTAATGTTTTGATCGTTTATGGAATTGTATGTGAGATACATATTATGCTAGGAAAAAATCTTACTGTAAATGATAGCAATAACAGTTAGGAGCATTGCTACAGTGAATTTAATATAAATGAAAACCAAGCGCATATAGAAAATACAGCCTTGGCTCATTTCTGAGAAGTGTGTTTTTAATCAATCTTGCTTGTCAATCAGTTCTCACCAAAGAGAATTTGAGGTGAGCTGGGGCATTAGACTGTAAATTTCTGGGAGACTTTCTGTAATGGGGAATTGTACTCATGTTTATTGAGCAGAAATAGCACCTTGCAACCTGCAATCTTTGAATGCTCTCTTTCCCTTTTTGTAAAACATTGGGATTAAGATAGTTCTTACGAATCTAGTGAGTTGCCTGTTGGCTTACTGCTAGTATTAAGAGGACTGTATTATGTATATAGTATTATGTATATGGTATTATGATATCTGAGTAACCACTAGGAAAAAAAAAAAAAAAAGGTAACAAGAGCACTTAAAAGTAAACTGGGACTTGATCCAGGCTTCTTCAAACTGCACAATTTGAATAAATGTGCATGCTTACAACTTCATCAGTACAAAGCATCCAGTACCTGAAATTCTGTGATTCTGTGTAAAATGAAACTAAAAAAAATGCCAATGTTCAGTAAAAAAATATTCCTATACTAAAATATGCAGCTAACATGGAATGAAAAGACAAAGCACATTGAAAGAATTTCTGGAAGCAAGAAAATGTGGGTAGGAGTTGCATTTTTGTCTATTAACACATGAAAAGATAAGATCCTCACAGTCTCATTTTTTCCTTTGTTATCTTGTAACTTAGACATTCCTATTACAGGCCTGTTAGAATTTTAATAGCAATTTCTCTGATCGTCTGGATGATTAGCTTTTGAGAAGCTTTTTTTTTCCAATCACATCAAATTTTTATTTTTACAAGACTCTTGTTTTAGCCCAGGTGCAATAGAATATGGAGAAGCATACAGTCCTGAAAGGCTGTGAAGGTAGTGGCTTAGCCTTGACATTCACTGACTTATGCTTTTGCTGCAGAAAATTCATTTTGACCTGGAAACCATGACAAGGATGAAATTATGTACTACTAGTAGCCTTAGGACTCAGTATTGTCTCCTTCACAATCCAATCCCTTTAGTGGCTGAGAAAAAATATGAGACCAAGAAAGGAAAGATAAATGAGGAAAATAATTAAGAAATTTCCGATGAATAATAATTAGCATTGTGAGGAAGATTTCTTCCAAGTTCAGCAAACATCTGAATTGAATCTGAATTGAAAGGGGTTGCGGATGTGCACAGTGATGTTTATTTACTAGTGGTTGAATTTTCAATATTGTCATTGTTATTTTGTCCTTAATTTCTGCTGTTGTCTATGTTGTAATTTGCATTCAATACTGTCTGCCTTCTAAAAGCTTTCTAAAGATAGAAAGCTGGCTCTTATCTTTACTTCCATTATACAATAACAGTGCCTTGCTGGTGCAATCATGGAAAAAGTTGTGTTGAAATGAATCTTGGAGAGGTCCTGCCCCCTGATTAAAGCAGGTAACCTTATAAGCTGAGGAATATAAATGATTACTTATTTGAGCTCTGAAATTAGTTGCTTTTGGAACTTTCACAGATAAGTTTTGAATGCCACTGAGGGTTGAAATTTCATTACTTTTGGTGGCCTTTGATAGTGTTTTCTACTCTCAGGATGAATTTTTTTCTTCACCTAATATCTAATTGTAATTTTCTTTGGTAAAACTTTACTCTGCTCCTTTTCCTTTCATGAGCATCTCCAAGAAGAGTCTGGCTCCATTTTCCCTATAAACACCCATAGACTAATCTGCAAGATTCCCCTTTCCTCTCCTTTTATTCAAGCTTCCTCAACCTTTCTTCTTAGTATGGGTGCTCCATCCGTGACTGTCATGGTGGAACTCAGTGCAGCTTCCTGGTGTCTCGTATCAGGAGGACCCAAACAGGATCCAGCACCTTGGAGAGGAAGAATCGCTTCTACTCGCTTGCTGGCAAGTCTTAGCTGTTGCAGCCCAGTATGTGATGATGGCCTCAGACATGTAGCAGATCTCTTGGGTTTGCTGAAATTAAGAGAAATTAGGAGTTTTTGAAACTGGCGTTCAGCAGACCTATCACTAATATGATATTACATTTTTGCTCCATCTAGAATGTGCCACCCGACTTGTCCATATGCACCTTTGTGCTTGAGCAGTCTCTGTCAGTACGAGCCCTGCAGGAAATGCTGGCTAACACAGAGGAGAAGGCAGAAGGGGTAAGTCTATTAAATCTTCGCTGTATTTTTCATCTTGTAAAATGCAACTTCTTTTTTGTGGCTGACACAAGTTTCTAGTGTAATGTATTGCTTACATTTAAACTTCTTCCTTTGCTACAGAAATAGTCTGATTTTGTGAAGTTCTGAACATTTGCAGCTTGTGCTGGAGCTTGCCAGGATTGTAAATACCTAACCTTTTCAACATGTTTCAGATCAGTCTAAAGTTACAGGAATGTTTTTATTCAGTATCCTACTTTATGAGAAATATGAAGATGGATCCCTTGTTTAGAACAGTTAACATTTTTGATGAGTTCTAGCTGTAGCAAGTTAGACTGTCAGATGGTTTTAAAATGACTTTTGGTATATGCTCAGGTTTACAGCTAAAATGTAGTGTTAGTGAGTCTCAGTGGAAACTGACATGTTTTTGCACTCTGCGGAAAGAATAATGATAATTCTTTTTGACTAACAAATAGCTGTTTACAAATAAATCATATTAGTATTACTTTTTGTTCTCTCTTGTATAATTCATCTGATTTACTATGATGTAGTTTAGTGTTCCTCATACATGCTGTAGTAGTAGTATGAATGCTATGCTCTAATCCAGATCCTTCAAACAGAAGCGGGAAAGAGTGACATGGGAGTTTTGGCTGTAGGCACAAGAGTTAATCTCTTTCACACAAGAAAGCTGACAGGAGAGAAGCTTGCCCCTGGTTGCTAGAAATGCCTTGAGAAACAAACTTTAAACTAATATACAATAGTTAGTCCCATAAAATGCTACGCACTAAGACTGGAAAAAGTTATTTGGAAAAGGAAATCTATGAACATTATTTCATGGATGATCCAAAATGTGTACTGTCCTTGGGAATTTGTTCTCCAAAAAAAGATTGACTTCATCAACGGAAGAATGAGAAGCACATTTAAAGAAGAGGTGGTCCCAGAGTATGCAGATCTGTCTTTCTTTATGCAGTTGGAAATGGCAGTTGTACTGAAAAGTAGTGATATGTGATTACTGGTCTTCTGAGACACACACAGGAAAGATTAAGCAAAGTCTCTGCATGTGTTTGGTTATTACCTTTTTACAGAGTGGTTTACTGTACTCTCAACACCTATTAAATCCCAATACTAGCAGAAGGTACAGAGCTGCAACTATACCAACTCAGATAACTGATGTTCACTGAATAATGAATAGGTTTCTACAGCAGATTTTGCCTAGCTTCTGAACAAATACATTAGCAATCTGCCTGTGTGTCCTTGCATACTGATGTATTGGTATTAGAGGAGAATAACCTCATAAAGCATGGCCTGTATACTGTCAAGGTCAAATAATTGTCAGTGCAGTTATTTATCTTTCTAGTAAGTGTCTGGAAGCCGGAAATAATGGTAATACTGGAATTACTGAATGTAAGTTTTCTGATAAATTAACAGAACTGACATTTGATGTGTGCTTTCTATCAAAAATATATAAATATGAATTGATATTTTTCACAGGGTAGATACTTATGTAGGCAGATTCATACCTGATTTAGCATCTGATGACTGATGTGGTTACTTTAAGTTTTGTGAGAAGTAATTTGTGCATATATCTGAAGCGCTGTATCTTTTTGGTGCAGTGTCGATTCTTATTTAGACCAACACTATTTTCTATCACTTAGGAGAAGAAAATATAGCAGCTCCTTGAAGAATTGTTACTGTAATCTGAATTCACTATGAGTTCAGTTTTCTAGTGAAGAGAATTATGCAAAGGGAGGTATTTTCAGTCCTCTGTTACTTTTCTTTACAATAGAAATCAGTCAGGCTGATGTGTTTGAAAATTATCTGTCTGCCTTTTTGGGGAGGGGGTAGTGTTTCTATGTTTATTACACATTATATGTGCTCCGTCCTAGAAGGTGCTACAATCTAGGTATTATTATTTTTTGTTATTTTGACTTAGCTTTTGAGGACAACTTTTCATTACTAGGAAAGTAGGTGAAATGTGAAAATGGAAATCCATAGGTTTTATAAAGCATTAAAGACTGGAAAATCTCCAGGCCATTTATTCTCAGCATGACTGTTAGATTTTAGTTAGTCCTCTTATGAGCCCAATTATTTTTTTTTTCTTTGAAGCAAAATGGGTAGGAGAGGCTGGAGAGGGAAGAAATTTCTTCTTTGGGAAGAAATCTAGGGGCTGTGGCTGGTAGCAAGTTCAACGTGAGCCAGCAGTATGCCCTGGCAGCCAAAAGTGCCAAATGTACCCCCCCTCCAGTGAACCATACCTACCCTGCCACTGAATGAGGGAAGGAGTTGTTCTGCTCTGCTTTGCTCTGTGTGGCATCGCTTCCCACACTGAGTGCAGATTTGGGTGTCACAACATGAGGACATAAAACTGATAGAGAGAGTCTAAAATTCCAACCCACTTGCCATGGGTAGGGCTGCCACCCACCAGCTCAGGGTGCCCAAGGCTCCATCCAACCTGCTCTTAAATGCCTCCAGGGATGAGGCATCCACAGCTTCTTTGGATAAAATGTTCTAGTGCTTAACCACCCTCTGAGTAAAGACTTTATTCTTAACATCTACCTTAAATTTTCCCCCCTTTTGGTTTAAAACCATCCACCCTTGTCCTATCACCATCTGTCTGTGTAAAAATATTCTCCTGTTCCTGCTTATAAGCTCCCTTCAAGTACTGGAAGGGCACAATGAAGCTAAACATTCCCAGCTTCATAAGAGTTGCTCCAGCCTTACAGCGCTGTGGCCATTTTTCAGATAGAAATACCAAATTTTGCAAAATTCTCCTTCAAGCTACAAGTTTGTATTGTGACCAGTGCAGAACTTCAGAAGAAAAAGGTATCTGGACATATTTGACATGGGATAAGAGCAGGTGTTTTCTTAGCCTCGGTTGCTTCAAGAAATGTTTTATACTTGCTTGTCTAAAACTTTTTCAAATCATCCTCAAGCAAAGGTATTACATGACTGATAATCATTTAAAAAATTTAGAGAGGTGCGCAATTTAAAATGAAGGAAATGTAAGGTAGGTAGCCTTCATAAACGCTAATTGTAGTAATTCTTGATGAATTATTTTTCAAGTGTATTTTATTTTATAAACATCACTAGAAATGTTTTTCTTGAAGGGTAAATGAGGATTCAAAACACTGCTACTGTCTGTACTTGCCTAAGTGACTAGCTTGAACTTTCATTCTATTCAGTGTGTTTATTATTTGAAACAGATCAAGGAAGTTTTGGAAATTATCTGAGTAAATACAGGAAATTAGATTAGCTGGGTATTTAAAAGATATTTTTCTTTAAGTGAACAATCACAAATTCTTGCATATTTTATTTTGTCTAGAACAGAAGCATGCCTTTTTTTGAAACCACTTAAAAACTTAAAAGCTTTTTATTTGTAAAGCTATACTCGCTTTGGTGTTTTCTGAAATATATCCAACAGTTTTATGATATAAACAATACGCTATTCATTTGCCATGAATATACATCTTTTACATTCCTGCATGATAGTTCTTGTAATTTAGGGCAGTGAAATGTGAAGTATCTGGGTTGTATGCTAAATGCCAACAGCTAGTGAATACACTTTATGTATCTGACATATATAAATACACATGGTATGTGATTTAAGAGGTGTTATATTACACATTTTCACTGAAATGATAGGGAAGTCATGGTATATTTGGTCACTTACAGAAGCTCTAAGTCTTTCTGTCAGCTCTCTTTTCACTATGATCTACCAAAAGACCAACAGGTGCCAAGTCATCTTAATTTTCTTGTATTATCCAGACAAAGCAATAGCAGGAGCACAAAGAGCAGGAGAAACCCATCTGGATGAGAGCTTCATGAACTCCTACTTACTGCTCTGTGCTGTGTCCTGCCAGTGTGAAGCATGCATATATAGAAGAGCATGAGAATGCTATGGTTTTTTCTTGTTTGTTTGGTTTTTTTTTTTTTTTTTTTTTTTTTTTTATATCTTTTTTCTTTCTTTTCAATTTTAGCAGCAAAATTCATCTGCTAATGGGCAAGCTTCATACTAAATGAGCTGCTTACTAGTTCACAGATATTTTGGAATGTTGTACTTCTGTGTGGGAATGGTGTTTTAATGACTCTGCCAGGAGAGATGTCCCAAATTTGCTTACCTTATATTGAGCCAGATTTTTTTTCTCTCTGGTGTTTCTATGCCCAACTACATCAAACAACAGCTTTTTGTAGATTGCTAGGAAGAGCATACTGCTGAAATAGGGATCTCTTTGCATGTCATTCATAGCAAGAATGTGAATGTATAAGTAATTTCTCTTTTGTGAGTGACACCATACACTATGTACAAGGGCTAGAGTGCAAGTAATGTCTCCTATTGTGTTATGGTGGCCTGTGATGTCAGAGGCAGATGTTCATGGTATGGCAGTAGAGGTTGAAACTTCCTACCAGTATTTCGTTATGTTTTGCTGCCACGTGACAGATGGCAGCAGAGAGGTAGTCTGACAAAATTACATCTGACATTCAAGTGTGAAGCAAAGGTGTGGAAATTCCCCCATGCAAAAAAAAAATGGCACCCACTGACATTCACTAATACTTGCTGAACATTTGTGAAGACCAAAGAGCGGATGTGAGCTCACTGAGATGGTGGGTGGGGCATTTCAGCAGTGATGACAGCAGATTTTGTAAGGCTCTTGTTCATTACTGGTGAAAATACATTGCTGGTGGTGGTGACTATGTTGAGAAACAGTGTTTTGGAACTGAGAATTAGCCCTCTCAACTAATGTTATTGTATTTGTATCTGTTGTAGTATCCATAGTAATAAATAGGAGGCATTACTGTTGCAGTGACCCCTGTGTTAGAGTAAGCCAGGATTCTGTATAGATTTGTAGCATGTTTATATTGAGATGATTTTAAGCAGGAAATTCCCCTGTATTTGTTTTTGACCTTTGTTACATACAAGAAGTTGACTATCATTTCTGATACCCATTCATTTTCTTTAATGGCAGTTTTGTTCATATTTATTCAAAATAAAAGGTAGTGTTAAATCATCTCTTACTTTCCTACGGATTTATCTTAGTTGCCATTCTGACTTCTGAATTCTTCTATATGTTTTTGGTTCATTTCTTTTTGCATGTTTACCCTTAGTATTTGCATAGCAGCTGTACTTAGTAGCTTTATGCTGTTGAGATTTCCTATGCTTTGCAGCTCTGTACCAGACATTACCTGCTTGGTAATGAAGAGGTAAAGCACTGTCGGTGCTGGTGCTAATTCCTGAGGAATATTCCTACATGATTTGGGGAAGAGTATTAGAAAAGTGAATATATCTTATTTCACTTTTTCTGCCTGAGTGAAGAATTCTAAGTGCTTTTAATGAGTGTTACATGATGACTTTGTACCAGACGAATGTGCTGCAGTTTGACATTTTGCTCTTTGCCTGATAGATTTCACTGCGGTGATTTTCATGGAGATTGTAGTACAGAAATGTAAGCGGACTTTTGTTTGCGGCTTTTGATTGGTCCAGAAAACTTCCTGATGATGATTACCAGCCCTGAAGTCAGAAGGGTGATGTACAGAGCAATCTTATTAGAACATATGAACAGTGTTGCAATGGGTTTGAACAGTGTTGCAATGGGTTTGATGAACAGGAAGAAAATTGCAGCCAATTCAGTTCTGCCATGGAGGTAGAGTGGGAAAGCTATATGGTTAGTCACTTGGGCAGTGGTATGAAGATGACCCAGCCTTTCCCAGGAACTGCAGTTTTAGACAGCTTCAAGGTAGCTGAGGCACAGAAACTGAAGCAAGAACTGCTTTAGGTTCCAAGTGTGCCTAAGAAAGAAATTGAGAATATCTGTACTAAAAGCACCTAGGTGAAATCAAATGGTGTGCATGCATCTGCCAGTTTGATGTAGTGAGCTGCCACGAAGACTGCTGAGAAATATTGGCAGAGAGATTAGTAGGGGTAGCTCAAGGTGTGCAGTGAGTCTCTCAGTGTGGGTAAGAAAATAAGTGCATTTTCTGCTTCTCTGGTTTTTACCAGTCAGTTCCCTTAGGTATTATACCCTTGCCATCTGTAATCTCTAGCTAGTTAACATAAATGATTGCAGCATACTGATGCCATTCAGTAAAGATTCCCTTTGAAGTCCGTGAGTAGGTGGGTTTCTTTTTTTTTTTCATTTGTTTTGTTTTTAATACAAATTTTAAGCACAGAGAAATTGTAAATAGAGAGGTTAATTTTTTCTTATAGAACCACGCGAGTTGTTGCAGCAGTATTCTACTGAATTGCATTTTGAGAGAATAAAAGATAAGCTCTCTCAATTCCTCCTATTTTGTTGCTGTTTCAGAGTACTGAAGATTATTTTGCTACACAATCCTATGTACAGCTGAAGTTAGTTTATTAAAGCTACTGAATAATTCTCTCAATAAGTCAACACAGTAGGTCAGTCTAGCTATGAAGTTACTGCCCAGCATGTGAATTCTAATTGATCATTTTATTATTCCTGGTTTTGTGTGTTTGTACCTCAGGACTAACTTGTCCAGGTGCAGAGGTCTCAGACATTTGCATTCACTTGATGGAAGTTGTACACAGAATGTGAAATAGTGTTAGGATCAAGTCCCAGACATCTTAAACTCGACTCTCAGATTTGTGTATATTTTCATTTTAATAAATCTGTACTTTGGAGTCTTCAGTGTATTGATATATTTCATATCACATATATGACAGCATATTTTGTAAGGCTCTTGTTCATTACTGGTGAAAATACATTGCTGGTGGTGGTGACTATGTTGAGAAACAGTGTTTTGGAACTGAGAATTAGCCCTCTCAACTAATGTTATTGTATTTGTATCTGTTGTAGTATCCATAGTAATAAATAGGAGGCATTATTATCGATATTGATATATTGTAGAAATTGAATGAATATTTGTGAGATTAGTATAATAGTAATGTACTAATGTATAGTAATTACTAATAGTAGTATCGTGTTACATGGGCTGGGAGTGTGGAAAATGTTAATGGTGTCTGCAGCGCTGTGTGACAAGAAAGTAGTCTGCTATCAGGCAACTCCATAGGACTTCAGAGCAACTGCATCTGGAAGATTACACAAGGGATTAATTTCTTCTCTTGAAATGTGTTCAGTGTGCTGATCCTCCAGGAGATATCATACCAATACCTTCTGTGGTGATTAGTAGATTTTCTTAATGTAGCTTTGTTTCTAACTCTCTCTGCAGAGTTCTACACCTCAGGGTACTTTTAGTGATAATGATACTATACATGCATCATTGGCTTACATATTCAATTTTGAATGCGTATAGTCCTCTCCAAAGGGGGTGGTATTTGAATGTCAGCTGCATGTGAACCATCTGAAAGAATGGTGGAGCTAAGTCTGTGAGTCTGAATAGTACTGGACAGATAGAATTTTCATGTTGGAAAGGACCTTTTAAAGGTCATTTAGTCCAACTCCCATGTAATGAATAGGGACAGCTACAGCTAGCATAGGTTGCCCAGAGCCCTGTCCAGCCTGACCTTGAATGTCTCCAAGAATAGGATATCCATCACCTCTCTGGGCAACCTGTTCCTGCACCTTGCCACCCTTATTGTATAAAACTTCTTCCTTATATCCAGTCTGAATCTCTAATCTTTTAATCTGAAGTGATTTCCTCTTGTTGTTTTCTGACAGGGTGAAGAGTCTGTCCCCTTCTTTCTTATAATCCTCTTTATAATCCTAAATACAGAATAGGAAGCGTCAAATTTTTGGAAGAAGCAGGGATCATGTCCATATCACTTGTGTGTATTATCAGGTTTGGTGATAAACCTGTGTGGTTTCCTGGACAGTTACCACTGTACAGTTCTAGATAGGCTCTGTAGTAATGAGGATACACGTGTTGATGTCTGCAGCTCCCAATGACAAAAAGAAGTTTGTATCCATGGTGTCTATGTCACTAGATGAATCTTTAACGTATCAGCTAAAGTGTCAGGTCCAGTGAAAGAGAATGTTAATTCACACCTAAACATTTTTTTTTATGAAAAAATGACATGATGCCCAGCCATTCCTTAATGACTAGGTAGTGTTGTTTTGCTGAAAAAATTTGTTTTCAGTTTTTGGCAGGTAGCAGTGCTGGTGAGCCATCAAATAGTTTTTTTTCAGTAGCAATGTTAAAGCTACTCTTACTGTTAAAGCTACCAAAAGGCTCCCAAGCAGGTGTGCCAATGCCCTTTCTGAGCTCTGTCTACTTATTTGTCAATCAGTTTTCAAAGTGAAATTTAAATCTCTGCTTTTAGAAAGAGCTATCAATATGATAAGTGAGAAGGGGCATTATATCCCTTCATTCATTGTTTTTGTAAAGCATTTGATCTTCAGTCATAGTTTCTTTATTTATTATTTTTTTAAATTTTATTTTGAACCAGTTTCTGAGCTTTTAAGGGTTGTCCTCTCTTTTCCAAGCTCTTTCCCTTTTTCCATTTTTTGTTGATTGGATAATACACTGGCCTTTGGTCCGTCATATAATTGTCTCTCCATGAATAAATATAGATAACTTTTTTTTTTTTTTTTTTTCCTCTTCTATGTGATGGTAGTGCAAGTGCTCTTTTTACTATTCTTTATGGAAACAGATTATGAACTAGACAGAACGGAGAAACTTAAAAAGAGCAGTGGGTGTGGTTTTAGGCTTCTAGCAGTATGCTTGACTTCAGTTGGGGTTGAATGTTACCATCTCCTTCCAATCTACTTAAGTTAGGTTTTGAAGCCCTATGCAATTGTACTTGTACTTCTTGTATTTAATACTTTCTCCGTATGATACTTGTGGTGCTATGGAATATGTCTACAATTATGGCAGTACTTGCAGCTCCCTGTCCTGAAGCAGTCTTTTGTAGCTGCTAGTCCGTAGATAAACATACAGAGATCTCTTAGTGCTCTTGGAAGAAAATCGTTCCTAAAAATACTGCAGTGAGTCACAAAAGGTAAGTGTACATACAGGGCAGAAAGAGAGAAATGTGGTTTAAAAAAAAAAAAAAAGAGAAATGTGTTTAAATTCATGTAACTTGGTGTATGTGTTGATCATTTAGGAAAAAAGTTTTCAGTCAACTTGGTATTTGTATTTCTAGTAAAATTTCATTTTTATTTGTTAGCTTAAAAGCAGTTTACTGTGAATAGCTCTGCTTCAGAACTACTTAAGCATTTGTCCAAACTGTAACTGTGTCAGCAGCTGATGCATACTTTTGTTGGGAAGAATTTCAGATGAGGTGAATATTATAGCCCTACATTCTTTATATAAAGTCTTGATATTGCAGTCTTTTGTACTGTTTGAACATAGAGAAACAAGAAATATAGGAAACACACTTGGAAACACACTTCCTTCAGTAAGGGCACCGAGAGATGAAGGCCTGCCTATTTAATCCATTCTCAGTCATAAGTATGCTGGCATGGACTGAGAGGAGAAAGAGTGCATATGGTAGATTACTAAAATATATCTTTTGAAATCCCAGTGATTACTACTACTATTTTTTCCCCTAGTGAAATCCTAATCACTTCATAGGTGATTTAAGGATTTTTTTGGCTTAATGTAAAACAGTAGGCAAAATAATACCTCAATATAGGTATCTCTTTGGGATATTGAATAGCTAAAGTGAGGGATTAATGGAATAAACTGACCTGGCACTCTTCATGGTAAAAAGCTGATAATTTCTCCAGTCTTACAGTGCAGCACAAAAATTGACCTTCTGTGCGAAAACATTTAGGGATTCATTTTTGACATTTGTTCTTTTCTTCCCGCTTCCTCCTCTTAGATCCTTTTGCTCAGAAAGTCTTTCAGCACAGACAACTTTGCAAACATCCTGAGGATTTGGAGGCTACAAATACACCCACTGTTTTGAGTAGCTGGGGAAGCACTTACTAAATTTTTTTTTCATAATTATTTGCAGTGTATTTAAACCAGTGCTGTATAGGTTTAAGTGCTTCTTGTGACAAGAACTTTCAGCCCAGCTACTTTTTAGTTCGAGCAGACTTTTTTCCTCTTCTATCAGTTTGATTTTGGTCTATTGACTCAGTCCAGACTGTGAGCAAGATTGGGCTAATCATAGAATCAGAATAGTCTGGGTTGGAAGGGAATTTAAAGATCATCCAGTTCCAAACAACTGCCATGGGAAAGATTGCTCAGGACTCCATCTTACCTGGCCTTGACCACCTCCAGATTCAGAGAAAAATAAGCATTTTCTACTAAAAGGAGACTGGGAAAGTGGTGATTTAAGGGAGTAATACGGAGTCATGATGTTCACTCATCTCTAAATGAATACTTAAGCAAATTACTAGCTAAAAGTTTAATTTGTTTTGCAGCTTGATGTTAGCAACTTCTGTTGCCTCTATGCATACTTAATCAGGTTCTTAGTATAAGAAGTGTTGCATATTTAATTATTTGTTCTTTCCAATATAAATTTGATCCATGGATTTCAATGTATGATAATGAAAGACAATTTTCAGTTTCTTCTTCATTGGAATATTTTTTCTTATTTAAAGTTATTTTTATTTTGTTCTAAATTTCTTTTGATAAACATCATTTCCTGCATTTATGCTGTAATTTTTGATTTGCTGAGTGCTTTACATGTCTGCCGGATTGATAGTGTTCTTTTTTTTTTTTCCTCATTATTGCTGACAGAAACCTGAACTTTAGAGCAGGCTAAATGATCACTGTTCAGGCTGGTTACTGACACTAGTACTGTCTGACTTTTCTTTCCTTTATTAGTAATGCTCTGGAATGTCATTGTTTTGCTCTAGATGTCACAGCATACCTGCCTTTCCACTTTTTTTTTCATTTCAAAAATGAAATTCCTGATCCAAAATAATTGTTAGGATACGAGTGTAATTGTTAGGATAGGAGTGGAAAAAAGAAAAGATGAAAAATTGTTTCTACACAACATGAGAAAATAACCATAGAACAAATACATTCATTAATTGTTAGTGAAATGTTTCAGGTATACTGTACTAAAACACTGTAATTAAATGCTACGAGTTTTTCAGATTTCTGCATTCATTAAATCCATGCCAGATCTTATTAACAGAACACAAACATTTGGTTGCACGCATTACGTGCCTGTTCTATCTAAACTGCCTTATCTGCCTTAGGAAAAAAAAAAATTACTTTGCAACCTCTAAGCCAGTACTTGACAGCTTCATTTTTCAGGAAAGTGTTGTCTGCAGATACCCATCAGTTACAGCAGAGTTCCAGGTAAATTGCATCTTGAGCTTATTAACTCCCATCTAATCATCTAGTCATGGCTGATTAATCATTTTTCCTGGCGCCTTATTTTAATAAAACCATTTTTCTATGCTACTGACCAGCAAACTGCTGTCTAGTGTTGTGTGGTGTAGTCTTTGCTGAAGGATCAGAATACAACCCTCTTCCACAGATGTGAACACTCTTGTATGAAGGAATCATCACATACAAGTGCCTTGCATCTGTAATTCTGTATTTCTGTTTAAGAAACAGGGAAAATTTGTGTTTCCTCACAGAACTGAGTATGTTTCCTGTGCTGCAGAAAAGGACTGGATGCATTTTGGGAAGGGAGAGTAACTATGTCCGCTGGATTTTTGAGTAAGTCAGATAATCTCCAATTGTGGAGCTCTGACTTCATTAATTACTTAGTAAGCGCAAGATAACAACACATAGCATAGCTGTTATTTTCTCAGCGTGATATGGGGAGTAAGTCCATCTCTCATGAAGATGGAAAATGGTAAGCCTCCCTCTTTCTTAATAGGTATTGATTAACCAATTTCTCAAGCGCTTCCCCCAAAAATGCTGAAAATCAGGAATTAAATGTGCTCCTGACAATTAAAACTCTCTGGTTCACAGAAAGCTTAGTTAATAAAGCATCTGTAATCTGAAAATAGTTTGAGATGGGCTCAAAATGTTTTAAAGTTTGCTAACGTGACTAGAGGTGTGAGTGTGCCTTCAGTAAGTTTAAGGTGACACCAAGTTGACAGGAAGTGTCGATATGCCTGGAGGTCGGAAGGCCCTCCAGAGGGATTTGGGCAATCTGGATAGCTGGACTGAGGCCGATGGGATAAAGTTCAACAAGATCAAGTGCTGAGTCCTGCGTTTTGGCTACAGCAATCCCATGCAATGCTACAGGCCTGAGGCATGTGTGGAAGAAATGGACCTGGAGGTACTTAACGCTCAGCTGAACATGAGCCAGCAGTGTGCAAAGGTGGCCAAGAAGGCCAATGGCATCCTGGCTTATATCAGAAATAGAGCTGGAAGCAGAAGCAGGGGAGTGATCAGCCTTCTGAGTGCTGTGTTCAGTTCTGAGCTCTCCACTAGAACAAAGACATAGATGCCTCGGAGTGTGTCCAGAAAAGAACAGTGAAGCTGGTGAGGGGTTTGGAGCACAAGTCTTGTAAGGAGTAACTGAGAGAACTGGGATTATTTCGTCTGGAGAAGGGAAGGCTCAGAAGATACCTTATAGTGCTCTACAACTCCCTGAAAGAAGGTTGTGGCGAGGTAGGGATCAGCCTCTTCTGTGTGACTAGTGAATGGCCTCAAGGACTAGAGGGAATGGCCTCAAGTTGCACCAACTGAGTTTCAGGTTGGACATTGGGAAAAATTTATTCTCTGAAACAGTGATTTGGCAGTGGAATAGGCTACCCAGGGAGAGGTGGTGGAGGCAGAATTCTGAAGGTGTTCAAGAAATGTTTAGATGTTATACTGAGTGACATGGCTTAGTGGCGAAATAGTGGTAGTAGGTGGGTGTTTGGGCTGCTCTTGGAGATCTTTTCCAACACTGATTATTCTGATTCCCCATTTAGAAGGAGTCAGAAGGGAATCAGAAGTGTTTTGGCTCTTTTCCTAGCACTGAAAGCCAGAATGCTTTCTTTTTTGATAAAATACAGATGTATGAAGATAATAATTATCTTTTAAATGAAACTTTTAAGCAAAATATAAATAATATCTTCCTATTTCTGCAGTTAGATTATTTTTATTGGGTTAGGTTTTGTCTAAAGATGACAGATGTAATTCACTGAAATAACAAAACAGTGCAGTAGCACTTTCCTTCAGAAATTCTTAGGATAAGTCTTCTCCAAGTCAGTGGTTAGTCATGAAAACAGTTGGAGCTGTTATGTCCAGCAGACAATGCCTGCATAGCCCCACTGCAAGGTTTGCCCTTCTAAACTTTGAATTTGTGTAACATAAATTCCTAGTGCAAAGAAAGAAGAGGGGAAGAAAGGAGAGAAAGAAAAGAAGATCAAATCATTTTATGTATCTGTGAGCATTTATATCAAGCAGGTGGATGAATCAGCTAGAAGTAGAAAAATTTATGAAAAGATAATGTAATTTAGAAGCTCATTCTACTTAAAGTCTTGATTTTTCTCAGATATTTTAGAGATGCTGCAGTGCTGACAGGAGTAAAAGTTTTGAAGATAAAGCAAATACTATCATTTTCTACTCAGTGTAGCTTATTTAGTATCAGACATAACTGTTAGCAAGCCATTTTAAAGGAGGCAAAGAAGAATAAGACTTGGCTTTGATCTGCTGCCCTTTGATCAAATGTAAGAGCTGTAAGAAATCAAGGAGTGCATGCACAGTATTTTTGCATTATGTAAATCCTGAGGGAAAGGCAAGGACAGGAAAAAAAAATCATTATCTATTTCATCTCATTTCATCTCACAAGAATTCTGACAAGCAAATATTTCTGGCCTGACATACATGCTCCCCTTTTGAGTGTGCTGTGTTTGGAATGAGAATATATTTGGGATAAGAATGCCAGAAAGATGAATACCTTTATCATCCCAGACAAGTTTGCTGTTTTGGAAATAGATGGCAGGCCTTTTTCCTATCTTAACATAATCATTGGATCTGTAATGTGCTTAAGTTTTTCATCCCAGGATGATGGTCAGTAGAAACTGACTCTGTGACAAAGAGAAATTCAATTCTCTCTTTCCAGTTAACTTTTCTGATGAATGTTGCATAGGGAGTTGTTGCATTGTAAACCTAGCAGGTATATAAGCACAGCACTAGAAGTATTTTGTATACAAAATCCTGCAATGGAAGATAGAATCATAGAATCATAGAATCACTAAGGTTGGAAAAGACCTAAAAGATCACCCAGTCCAACCGTTCACCTATTCCCAATAGCTCCTACTAAACCATGTCCCTCAACGCAACATCCAGTCTTTCCTTGAACACCCCCAGGGTCGGTGATTCCACCACCTCCCTGGGCAGTCCATTCCAGTGCCTGACCACCCTTTCTGAAAAGTAATACTTCCTCATGTCCAGCCTGAATTTCCCCTGGCGTAGCTTGAAACCATTCCCCCTGGTCCTATCACTAATGACACGAGAGAAGAGGCCGACCCCCAGCTCACTACAACCTCCCTTCAGGAAGTTATAGAGAGCAATAAGGTCTCCCCTGAGCCTCCTCTTCTCCAGGCTGAACATTCCCAGCTCCTTCAGCCTCTCCTCATATGGCCTGTGCTCCAGACCCCTCACCAGCTTCGTTGCCCTTCTTTGAACACGCTCCAGGGCCTCAATATCTTTCTTGCAGTGAGGGGCCCAAAACTGGACACAGTACTCGAGGTGCGGCCTGACGAGTGCTGAATATAGGGGAACAATCACCTCTCTGCTTCTGCTTGCAACACTGTTTCTGATGCAAGCCAGGATGCCATTGGCCTTCTTGGCCACCTGGGCACACTGTCGGCTCATGTTCAGCCGAGCATCAATCAATACCCCCAGGTCCATTTCCTCTACGCAGTCCTCCAGCCACACCGCCCCAAGCCTGTAGCGTCGCCTGGGGTTGTTGTGGCCGAAGTGCAGGACCCGGCATTTGGCCTTGTTGAAACTCATCCCATTGGCTCCAGCCCAGCTCTCCAGCCTGTCCAGATCCCTCTGTAGGGCGTCGCTACCCCCAGGCAGATCCACGCTTCCAGCCAATTTGGTGTCATCTGCGAATTTACTGAGGGTGCACTCGATGCCCTCATCGAGGTCATCTATAAAGATAGTCCAGAGAAGAAGAGAACATGCATCATCAGTTACCTTGTTGAATACTAAACGCAGTAAATCAAGGTGAGCAGTGAAGATAATCAAGTATTGTAGCAGAAATGAAGACCTTATTTTATCTTACTTATTCTGATTAGAGAATTTTAGGCAGAGGTTTTGCTCAGTTTCCTCAGCTGAGAAATGCAAAAACAAACAAACACAAAAAAACCAAACCAAACAAAAAACAAAAACAAATAAACCAAACAATCCAAAAGAAACAAACAAAAAAGGAATCCCCAACCAACAATGAAATAACAACAACAAAGCCCCTAAATACATTACTTATCTCATAAGAATTTCCTATTCCTTTCAGAAAAACGTATATAAGTGTAGAAGAAGATGCAATGTGTGCTAGCTGGAATTCATTGGTTCAATGAGATTATTTCAGGTTACAATTCCATCTGTGGATTGTGATAATGTATGTGTTACAGTTTTCACAAATAGTAGGTAATGTTAATAGTCCTGCTCATCTAAGGATCTATGCGGTGTGGAACAAAGTTCCTTATTGTTTTTGCGTGCTGCTCAGCAAGATGAAAGGAAACAGTGTACGAGTCAGAACTGAATGGTAGTCTGCTGTGTAAAGTTTTAAAGTAGCTGACTTTCCAGCTTTGTGCACTGCTAATGAAGGGTGATGTATGAGCCCATGCCAGCACAGTTCTGTGTAGTGTGAGTTTGCTTTGTGTCAAAATGTAAAAAATGAGTCTGTGAATGATGCCTCATAGTGGTGGAATGATGCCTCTCTGTTTTGTTCATAGCTCCCTAGACAGTAGAAAAGAGGGGTAAAAGAACTACATTCCTGCTGTTTTAACTTATGTCTGGCTTTTATGTCTGGTTAATGTAACATTGGAGATGTGCATCTCACAGTAAAAGCTCTTGGAAAACCAGTCATCCAGATTGGATTAAATGAATATAAGATGAACACTTGGCTGGAAGACTGGAGTTGTTACATATCTCTGAAGAGAAATCAGCAAATGCAGATCACTGAAGAACATACAAGTGTATGTAGCTAAAAGTATTTTGAACTTAGAACGTTTGTTTTTCCTGAATTTTGTGAACATTTGTTGAACCTGTACTGAGAAAAGGGTGGATTCTAGTCTGTAAATAGAATAAAATAGAATTATTTGAATTGGAAAGAGACCTTTAGAGTCCAACTCCCCTGCAATGAACAGGGACACCTACAGCTAGCACAGGTTGCCCAGAGCCCTATCTAGTCTGACCTTGAACGTCATCAAGAATGACATATCCACCTTCTTTCTGGGCAACCTGTTCCAACTCTTACTGTATAAAATGTCTTCCTTATATCCAATCTAAATCTCCCATTCTAGTTTAAAACCTTTTCCCCTTGTCCTGTCAAAACAGACCATGCTAAAGAGTCTATCTGCTTCTTTCTTATAGCCGCGTGTTAGATACTGAAAGGCTGCCATCACATCTCCCTTCTCTCCTCCAGGCTGAACAGCCCCAGCTCTCTCAGCTGAAGGCAGTTATCAGTGTGAAACTGAATCTGTATTTAGAGGTTCTGTGAGACATCTCTTTGCTTATTAACTGAATTATGGGTTAAATCTAACACAAGTACTAGGATGATGTGGTTATTGTACCTTTCTGTCTCTATTCATGTAAGCTTTACACCTATTTTATCTGCATTAGATCTTGGTAAGAAGTAGTTATTTTTAGTTGAATGTACTTCAGCAGGAATTTCAGGGCAAGAAAATACATTATCTAGTCATGCTTATATCTTTTTTCCCTGTTGAAAGAGAATTCCAAATACCTTGAAGTTGGCATGTCTTCCAGTATAAGTTCCACAGAATAAAAGCTAACAAAATTTTAATTACGTTTGTTATATCACATAAGAAAGTTTAGAACTTTGGACAAAGTGACCTATAGGGAAGAAATGTCATCTTGCGCAGATGGAAAAGCACTCTTGTAGACAGGTAGAGAAAAGTGAGCACACCTGGTTTGGGAGGCCTCTGTAGACGCACACAGCAGAAGGATAGAATGTGATGAAAGCTGGAAATGCAAGATTTTATTGTGGTGTGCATTGTATTAAGTGGAAGACCATACTTTCAGAAGCAGATTGCTTTGGATTCATATATAATATTGTATTTTCATAATTACTGTAGGATTTGACAACTGTGCAAAATTGGTTCATGTGATTGTCCTCAAGAACCTTCAAGGGTGAAAGTGCCTTTGGCATATGTCAAAGACTACTGATACCTCTTGATATTGCTATATTGATACCCTTTGAAGATGGATATACAAACATAGATATGGCGTGCACAGTTTATAAATACTTGACAAATGTTGCACTTGACTTTTGAACCTAACTAGAGCCCACAAAAATAAGCAGTCAATCCGGCAGTTATAAGAAAATTTATTGTACAACTAGTAATGCTCAACGAGCCTTAAGAGGATTATTTCTGAAACTGATTGTGGTTGAACTGTTCATTTAAATTTTGGAACAGTAGCATTGTTGCACAGTCAAATTGCCTGTGATTCTGTATTCATAATGCATACATAATTTGGACAAAAGACGTATGAAAGTAAATAATGTAAAATAAGTTGGCTATTTCTTCTTCTTTTTTTTTTTTTTTTTAAGCTATAATAGCTGCCTTCTTTGCATTAGGCTTTAGACTGTTGCCAGTTTTTCTAACTTGTCAAGATCTCACTTTTTTCTTATTACATTGCATATTTTTTAAAACACCAGGTGTTTTTTAGAAGAAATTTCTGCAACTGAAGTTGGTAATTAAACTCGTGGAACTCCTATTATAAATCTAAATGCAATTGACATCTCACAGGAGAGATAGGAATGATCAAATTTAAAATCATAAGAAGTTGGTATTAATTAGCTTACAGGTCAGATGGTGTTTTCAAATCTGTGTATGAGCAGAACCTACTGATACATAAATGTTTTAAAATATAAAATGAGAACCATTGCACTTTAAAGTATTAAAGAATGAGGCAATATGCTTTGAGTAATGTTATTTTTAATAGATGAGAACTGAATTCACTGTTTTCTATTACAGTAATTTCAGAAGCATCTGGAATCCAAACAGTTTGCTACTTTTGATAACGTAGTACAAATTTTGAGTAATTTTCTTTTTAAATCGTTCCAAATACGTAACATGTGCTCACAGAAGGTCCACATATACCTGCAGCAAAACCACTGAAGGCTTGATATGCCTCAGTGTATTCTGTATTAAATCCAGAGAGAAATCTACTTCAGATCTAAATTTTTGAGTATTTAGTAGAATACTAACTTTTTAGTAGTTGAAATTTGTTCTAGTTTTACTTAGCCTTCCTGATACTATATGATAGTCCAAATAATTTTTGGAGAGAGTAATTTTAAATCAGTTTATTTAATAAGCATGAAAACAGTTTTTTTTTATCACAAAATCTTAAGCTTTCAGAATGGTTCTCTGTTATTGTCTGTAGGAAAATGAATGACATTTTGGTTTCAGTTCTCTGTTCTTGTATTTTCTCATGCTGCAGTCTGTTGAGTCCAGGTTTGATGTTTGTCCCCTAATTGTAGGTTTCATATGTTTAGTGTTCGTTAAATTCACAAACCTTGAATAGCCACCACTAAACCTTTTCAAGTGAAAAATATTCACTTTGGAATATTATTCAAGAGAAGATGGAGAAGTGTTTTTTGTGAAATTGTTTTGTAATTTTGTCCAGTTGCTAGAGAATACAATGTGCAGCTAGTTCAGCATCAGTCCTCCTTTACTACCCCAAACTGAAATTTAAATGGACATTTTGAACTACCAGAATTTTAAGTGTTTCTCATAAAATAAAGAGCAAAGGAAAAATTGAGCCTCTGAAATTTTTAAGAGAAGATGCCAAAACAATAGCTTCTATTCATACTTTTTCTTTAATGCTAGATACATTTCCAAGGGAGTGAAACATAAAGTTCAAAATAGACTTTGATATGGTGTATTTAAAGAAAGAGATTTACTGATTTCTTGCTTTTTCTTCCTACAGCTAGTTGATGTGGAAAAATGGGTATGTGATTCTGTCTTTTATTCACTTGATCCCAAATGTTTCATGTTTCCACTGAGTCTAAGCTGTCTGTTTTATATCGTGTGCTCATGAATTTCCAACTTGCTTGGCTCAAAAAGAGAGGCAAATACAAGGCCATATAAGATGTGATCATTCCTGTATTTTCATACCAAATTTCATGCTAACGCAATGACTTATCCATTTAAATTAGATCTTAGAACTCTGCAATACACTCTTGTGGTTATTGTCTCTCAGCCTTGAGCCTTGCTGTCTAGTGTTATTACTCCATTCTGTTACCCACCTTGTCTTTTCCAGTACAGACAACATAATCCTAAAATGCATGACAATTATTAATACTAATAAATAATGGGTGATACTGTTTCTAACTGCATCTATTATATGTACTAAGTATTTTAGATGGAGAACAGCTGCTACAGAATAAAAAAAAAAATCATAGATCACAACAATTGAAGTCAGAACACAGTTCTCAGATGGATGTTTTGCTAGGAGCTTTCCTAATGTGTCTTTGTATGCCATGCATATTTGTGTGGACATCTGATATAAATCCCCAATATGGGGCATGTTTTCATATGTTTCTCTCAAGTGTAATCATAATGTGCATATGTATGAGTTAGTGGTCATAAAGGTGTACGTAAAATTGTTTGTTCACGCTAAAAAAATAAAGGAAAAAAAAAGATAAAAGCCTCTCTGAAAGCTTGGACCATAAAAGGCCTCTATAATTTCTTTGTATTTAATTTGCACTGCACATGATCAAAAATCACTCAGATATCCTTTGGATTATTGCCAATTGCATTGCTAGAGCACTGGTCTTACTTTCTTTTAGCTAGTGTTTTTATAGAATTTTAACCTGTGGCAATTACATGTTTATAGCAAGTAGTGAATTAAGTTATAGCTTGCTTGACATGCCTGTAGGTAAGTACACATTTTAAATGATGGCTTAAGATTTTCAGATCACTTTCTACTAGTGTGTCTTCAGTTATCTATATCACTGTATATACAAATGCTTGTGGTATTTATGAATGAGTAAATGAAGTGAAGTTAATTTCAGTTCATTATATCAGTATGCTGGCATTATTCATGTTCAGTGAATCAGATACTTTTTCAAGACCAGTATGGAGTCACTTGGAATGTTTTTTAAGCCATAATGGTGGTTAGATTATTTTCTCATTTTGTCCAACATTTTAATTACACCTGAGAGGACTTGATTCTACATCTTCGGGTTCTCAGGTTTTATTCCTAGGAACAATTTTGCTGTGAAGAGAAAACCAGCATAATAGGGAAGTTGAATAATGTACCAGTGCATACAGTTCTCGTGCTCTAATATAGCTTGTTTTTTTTGACTGAAGTATTTGGAGTATTCTTGGAAAATACAGTGTTACCTGGATAAATACAAGTGAGATTTGCCCCCCTTTTTTTTTTTTTTTTTTTTTTTTTTTAAATTTCAGAATTTAGAAACATCAGATTCTTATCCTTAAGAAAGGCTGCTTTGCAGAAGCGCATTCTAAAATGAGTTGTTTCCCATAACATCAGAGCTAAATATTTCTTTGCAACTTGCATGAGCTGAACTCTTAGTTGATCAGTTCAGTAATCCAGACAGCCTCCTATCTGATGCAGCTGAAGTGAGTGCTGGCTTTACTTCAAATATGAAATCATCTCATTTCAAGTGAGCCCTCATTTGCCCTGTAAGGCAACTCTTAGCACTCTCTGCAATTCCAGATGATTCCATGGTAGCTTACATACTGAATTAATCCAGAATGCAATAAAGTGACACACAAAACCTAAAGATGCATTTTAATAGAGGTTACTAAAAGTGGCAGGGTGCTGTCTGTTACACAGATGATATAACAGCTGATTTCTTGTCAATGAGGTTAAGTACCTTATTTTAACACATGCAGATCTCCATAAGACGTCTTCCAGTGTAGAATGTTCAAAGTCTGTTCACTTATGTCTGTGTATCTATGGACACCCTGAGGCCCAATCCCAGAGCCTGCCAAGTTAAGCAAACTTAATGCAAATTAGTGACCAGATCAATGACTGAGCTTACTGCAAGCAGTTTCACGGATTTAAGCTTAACTCACTCATCTCTGGGCTGTTGCTGCCTACAGAATCTGCTAGTGAAATTTTTATAATAATTTTTCCAGTTCTGCAGTTCATCGCTTCAATTACTATCATTTTTTAATTTTGTCCCCAGATGCTTATTCCACTTTAGGAACAAGAGTATTGAAGCTATTTTATGGAAGAACTAAATGAGCTTGTTATATTCCTTGAACTTCTGTTCTTTTCCATTTTTATTTCTGCTGGTATGCTGTTAGTACCATAGGTCTGCTTTAGCTCAGAATCAATCATAGAAGCATAGAATGGATTGGTTCAGAAGAGAACACAAAGACCATCCAGTTCAAACCCCCTGCTATGGGCAGGGTTGCAACTCACCTGCTCAGGCTGCTCAGTGCTCCATCCAACCTGGCCTTGAACATCTCAAAGGATGGGACATCCACAGCTTCTATGGGCAACTGTTCCAACACCTCACTGCCCTCTGAGTAGAAATTTCCTCCTGACATCTAATATGAATCTCTCTTTTTGTTTCAAACAATTCCTCCTTTATCCTGTCCTCATCAAACCATGTAAAAGTTCATTTTTGTCTTTAAGCTCTAAGTGCTGCAAGGCCACAACGAGGTCTCCCTGGAGGCTTCTCTGTGCTGAACAAACACAGCTCTCTTGGCCTTTCTTTATAGGAGAGGTGTTCTCTTAACATCTTGGTGTCATCCTCTGGACCTGGTCCATCAGCTCCACATCTCTGTTGTGCTGGTGGCCCAGGCTTGGAGGCAGTACTCCAGGTGGGGCCCTTGTGATGGCAGAGAAAGAGCGGTACGTACAATTGCCTTCCTCTCCCTGCTGGCTACCCCTCTTTTGATGCAGCCATCATACTGTTGGCTTTCTGGGCTGCAAGCACATTGCTGGCTCATGTCAAGCCTTTTATCCACCTCAAGTCCTTGTCTGTAGGGCTGTTCTCAATTATTTTCCCAGTCTGCATGCATATCTGGGATTGCCTTGACCCACGTGCAACATCCCGCATTTGGCCATGTTGAATCTCATTAGATTCTTTTGGGCCTACTCCTGAAATGTGCCCGGGTACCTTTGGATGATATTCCTTCCTGTTATTGTGCCAGCTGCACCATTCAGCACCATTCATCTGCAAACGTGCTGAGGGGTTTCTCTTTCCCATATTGTCATAAAGATGCTAAAGAAACCAGTCCCAAGACAGGCCACTGAGGAGCAACACTTGTGACTGATCTCCACCTGGTCATAGAGCCATTCTCTTCTGATACTTATAGCGTGGCAGATTTCATGATTTTAAATTAGATTTTAGGCATATGACATCAATTATTCTATCATCCTAACTCACAAATAAATGAGCTATTTAAGTCTCTCTTGAGGACAGTAAGGATGTGGTGTTAATAAAAATATTTACAGATTTTGGGAGCTATTATACAATTTTGCTCTTTAGATTTTTGGTTTGCACTTCCAACATGAATTTCACCTCCATTCCTGGACTTTCTGACTATATGGAAAGAGCATAATGACAATATTTAATCGCAAGCTGCTGTTGAGGTTAGTGCCTCTTAGTTGAAAGATTCTCTCTTTTGTACTACTGTGGTAGAAATTTGCTTACAAGGAAATGGCAGACTTTGACTCAAAGCTATTAAAAAATATGGAGAATGTGTAAAGAAAGTGTAGACATGTAGCTTCAATTGATACCTAGAACAGCTTGAAATTCTCAGATCTGTAAAATGAGCTGCAGGAAAAGTGCCAGGGCTATGCAGTTAGATACATAGGTAGAAATCCTACCATTCAATTAAAAGAAAATTTGGTCAGATTTACACAGTTTGCTGTGGAAAGAAAAAAGTTTTTAAAAAATGTTTGTATCACTTTCTCTAGAGGTATGAATTACACCTGGACTGCAATTAGCATCTACTAAAATACAGAGTATACTAAGTTTGGAAATGTAGATGTAATTGAAAATACAGCAGTAGGTGTATTTTTTTTTTAAACAGTCTTTCTGTAGTTGCTACATTTGCTATCACTCTGATTAATGATCACAGATGTGCAATTAATTACTTTAAATGGCACTGAAGTTAAGTATCTGTTTATCTTCAATGAAGCTTTGTTCATTATTTAAGTCACGGTGCAAGTCATGGAGGTAATCCTCTTGCTGAATGCTCAGAGTTTAATACATCTGCAAGTGTGGCATTTCTGTAACACTGAGTACTCATACAATCTTTTGTGCCCAAATTTTTTAAATAGGATATGCAGCTGAAAACTGAAGCTATTGAAATATGAGTATACAGTTGTCAGTTGGATTCAGTTACCAGTTCTACCTCTCAGGATAACTTTTAGAGAAGATGTTAATATTAGAGAAACATGTTTGTATAAAACTCACAGTATTTCTTGAACAAGTCATTATACAGATTTAATGCTGTCTTCAATGACTTCAGTCATCAGACTCTCACTGATAGTAGTTTGATGGAGTTCAGCGCAGAGACTTTTATCTGTAGTTCAGGAAGACATCAGAAGTCCAGATGTTACCTTGCTCATTGGCTTCTAGGTGCTCAGTTGAGAAGATCCAATGGATTTTTGAATTTGCTGTAGACAGTGTAGAATTAGCAAGTTATTTAAGCTGGTATCTGTAGTCAAGACAGAGAATCTGAAGCTTCTGTTGTGTGTTTATTTTCACCCTACATAGAATGGCAGCTTATTAAATATTAATCAGATTAGTTTTAGAAATGTCTCTCTTCCTTGACTAGCTGGAAGTTATGTAGGGCAGATAAATCACATCCTTATTAATTCTTAAGACTTAGTTTTCTTTTTTTGCATGTCATACTGGATATTGCATACATTTGTATGCTTTGTAAGGATGTATATAATGCAGAATTTCAAACATAAACATGACCAACCTCTGTCAGGAGTTCAAATTCGCAGATTAAGAGATTTGTGTATAGCTAAAGTTATGAGTCATCACAATTTGATCTCTTTTTTTACTTTTAGCTGATTATTGTTGACTAGTGTACAACAATCCTTTGCTGTACTTGATGACTGTATCAGTCTGTGTAATTTTAACATTTTGGTGTCAGTCTTTGGTGAACAAAACCTTTCAAGAGCAGTGGATATTGAAATGACACCAAGAAATTTCAAGTTATAGGTCTGTTCTCTCTGATTAATTTTCGAGTATGAAAACTGTGACAGCATGTTGAATTGCAAATGTTTTATGTGAAATTAATGTGCTCATTTTTTCTGGAAATAAAAACAATATGAAGGAGCGGAAAGCAAGTTCTTCCTCTACAGAAGATCAGTTGGAGCAGTGCCCTCTGTAACACTGTTGCACACCTGTAGGTTTATTTTTAGGGGTTATTTTCCCCCAAACTGAACGCTGATGTTTTTTTTAAAAGTGTGTTACGCTTTACCCTGGAATGGACTTAATTTTAAAACATGGGAGAGTTGTCTTGTAGAAGGATGTGACATGAGTACCTGGAACCTTCTGTTCTGTACATTTGATAATAGCTGGGCAGGTACTGTCCAGTTCATTACAAGTGATGTCTCTGGTTTAACTTGGAGCTTCATAAAGGCATTCACTTCACTCATCATGATAACTGGCATTTAAGTGTTTGCTGTGAAGAGAAAGCATTCTTATAACAGCAGGCTGAGAGTATTTTTGCCCTGATGGTTTTTTGGCATTAGGTAAATAAGTAAATATTCAGATTTACCGTCTGCCATTCTCCCACCCTTTCTAGCTTGGGGGTGTAACACATTCTGTCTTTAAGAATGACGTGTAAATGATCTTCAAAATTATTGAGTAACTAAAGAACGCAACATGGCAGCAACTAAGAGATGAATATCATTTCTCTTTCTCTTGCTACAGTTCACTTGGTATGTTAACAGAAGAGAATTAATTGTTAAATTTGGCATTCCAAAAAGTCCGGGATGAAATCCTCCTGTGTCATTTTAGTAATCAGGAGAAGAGATAAACTATTCATGTTAATCTGAAGCGAGTTAAGAAATTAGATTCACGCAGTTAAATTATCGAAAGAGAGCCAGAGTGTTCCACAGAAGGGCTGCTGCTTAATGTACATGTCATGTAGAAAAGTAGTGTGGTTGATCGGTTCTCAGGACAAAATTTCACAGATAAATAGCAGATAGAAAAGCTTGAGTTTCTTGATGAATGTAGTCTTCTTGATTACTTTATTGTAAGGGAAATTCAATATTGACAGATATAGGAAAGTTTTAAAAAAATTATGTAATTAGCTGATTTCTCTTTTAGTGAATTTATACACTTTGAGTGCTGTTCACAGTGGAGCAAAGACTTCTGGTTAGCTTCTGGAGCCATTAAAAGCAAATGAAGTACTGGGGCAAGAAATAATATGGAAAATAATCTACAAAGGATCACACTGCTGATCTATGCATATATTTTAAGGAATCACTTTATGAGGATAGCGGACAAGGTTCCAAGTCTTTAGTTTTGCTCATTTCCAAATGCCTGAACACTGAATTCCTGATTTAGTGAAGATTTTCCAAAAGAGAAGAATGCTTTGACATCATTATTTTATACTGTACTCTTTTTCCTGTTTATTTAATATTTATCTACAACATCTTTTGTATCTCTGAGAGCAGACATTTCTGTTTTAATAGTCGGAATGAGGTGAAAGCACAGTGTTTCCTGGAGGCTACCTGCTTAGGCTCTTTTCATGTGAGATAGAGATTTACTGCTGGTGTTCAGCTCCTAGCTTCAAAATTTCAGATATCAAAGCACAAACTAATTAAGAGCAACAGGAGAAAAGGTGACAATAGATCTTGTGCAGAGAAAGTGGGATCACTGCAAGTAACCTCTCCTCTTACTCTTAAGCATATCTATGAAAATTAACCCCAACATTTCCATAATTTTCTAACATCAGTTATGTTGTACTTCATTTTTTTTTTATTAAATGCATGGAATATTAGTAATATTTTCATTTTCCTAACTTTGTTTGCATTTGTGTATTATAAATTGTTACAGTGATAGTATTGCTTCCCAGCATTGCACTTTGAATGCAAGACTTTATAACTTGCATTGAACTATTATGCAGACCAAGTATTTAAAGATGATCAAGTATGGCATTGATTTTGCCTATACTGTTTTATCTTTAAGCTATGAATGTTTAATATAGTATATTATTTAAAATAAAAAAAACTTAAAAAAAAAAAAAAAAAAGCCTTGTTCTGAGCAGCTGTTTTGCTATACAAGCTATAATTATGCTAATTACAATGATAAATGTTCCTTTGAAATGTGATTTGTAGTTCTGTGTATCCCACTCGCTATTCTAGAGAAAACAAATCCCATTTTTAAGCACCTGAAAAGCAAATATTCACTTCACATTTTCTCTTTTTTCCCCCCCCTCACGGCTCTACAGAAATTTATGATGAAGGTAAGCAAGTTAAACATTTAGTAATGTTTTTTCTGTAAATTCCCAATTTCATTTAATTCATTATTTTTATTTTTCGCATCAGCATCTAACTTGCCTTTACTGAAAAAGAACATAATGAATTCTGTAAAACTACGGGTTTAGAAACTACAGTGATTCTAGCTTGAATTGATGTTATGACTTCTCCAGATCACAAAAGCCTGCAGAGTACTGGGCCAGCACCTGTAGTTCTCAGTTCATCATTACTCTTTCTGTGAGAATGGATCACTGCCTGCTAAACAAGGAATCTTGAGACAATGAGTAAACAGCAGAATTCACTGTAGATCACTTAGGCATTTGGGAGATCAAGGGGCAGCATGCTCTTTCTTCTGGGACAGGATTACTGTTGTGAGTGGGCAGCCCACCAGGGCTCAGGTCAGAGAGCAAAAGCTCTGCTTCCTCTCTCTATGTCTTTTTTCCTTTTTTCTTTCCTTTTTTCTTTCCTTCTTCATTTTATTTTCTCTTTAACTATAAGATAAGGAGTTTGGAGAGCTTCCAGGCATTTTAAATAACTGACATTTGGAATAACTGGATGTGATTTATCCAAGATGTGCTGGTTATACTCTTTTTACTTTTTGCCTTCTCAAATGATTTGCTGATGATTTTCATCCCCAATGAGCCCGCACTTCTGTGATGTGGCCTTGCTTGCTTCATTGTCACTCTCACTCTGAGCTGAGGAGGAATTTGGGGCTAGATAAGCAGTGCTATTTCAGGCAGTGAATTGAATGATGTCAGAGGAGTTTTCTTAACATGACTCCTCTGCTGATCCATCTTTTCTTCCCACTTGGTTGTCTGTCTTATTCTTTATCTGTGAGCTTCGTTCTCAAGTGACAAGGATGACTCACATTCTTCATATAATACAGTAACAGAAAAAGCTTTTCCACAGTCCTTACCCTCTGAAAAATGTCTCTCTCTTCTACTTATTTAGCTCTAAAATAACCAGGCAGATTTTTAATAATTTCTTCCATCTCCTCTGCAGAGAAAGAGGTGGAGAGGAGGTGGGAAGAGAAATCTTCACTAGACTAAGCGAGAAATCAATAAATTTTCTCTTGGGCAATTTTCTCCTAAATTGCTGTAAGTGCTTGAAAATAGGAGTTCATAATGGAAGCATAACCTCAGCTAGAAACATGCTTATTTTACATAGAGGGCTCAAAACAGATGATCAATATTATTTATTTTTGATTTATTTCCACTGCCGTGTTGGCTTTTCATTGATGGTGAAGTTCACCACTGCTGGAGAAGGGCATGTAAACGTAGCGCTGGAAATATTAAACACAAGGTGCATCTGAAGTGTTTCTAATTATGTTACTGATTAATCTTTTTTCCAACAAATCAATATTCTTGAAATTGAGATAATTTAGCATGGTTCTGGCAGAGATGTTTGTCCTCATTACCAATTGGTTCAATCTTTTTAATGCAAGTGGTAAAATATCTGTGTTCTTAACTAAGACCTGTTAATTTATGCAAGTGATATTTATATGAAGTATAATTACACACTGTACTTTTCAGTCAAGGTAAACTTGGAAAACCTATAATTGAACTGAGCTCCTTTCTCTGTTCTTTGGCTTGGCATATATTATAAAATAGGAGGTAAGTGCCAATCGTATTGAAAAAGAAGTGTGGAATGCCTTTTGATCTTGTGTCACAGAGGCCTTCTTCACTAAGAGCAGGTACCAGCAGAGCTGGTCTCCTACTATCTCCCGAATTTTTGCAGTACTTACTGTTTTGTAGTGAATTCCTTGAATAAATGTAGCGTAATGAAATAGTGATTTAGAAAAAAGGTGTGAAGACTACAATATGTACTGCATAATATATGTATATAATGCCTTATTGCACTTTCTGTTATTTCATTTCAGCATGGTATATAGGCTACAGTGAGACATGGAAAGAGTTTTTAAATGGTGTTGAATATGCCCTTCAGCACTGCTGTTACTTGAGAGAGGTGAAGGATTATATTAGCACAATGCTGTATGTCAGTGAATTGAGTCACTTGACATCTTTAAATTCTAAGTAGCTGCATGCTAGGGGTTTGATGCCAACCTCTGGAAATGGCAGTCCAAAGAACACAGTAATTACAAAAGGGTCTCATTAGCATTTATGTTTAGTAGAAGAATTCACAGCATCTATGCCTGGATGTTGTTACTTGGAAAAGAAAATTCTGTCATCTTCTTCTCTCCAAGTATTTTTAAAGAAAACAGATATTTCTATAAGCAAGAAGAATGTGGAAAACACCTCGGCTCACACTCCGTAGCTTTGTTTGCAATCTTTTCTTCTTGCACCATTTTCAAGTTTTCTAGTGCTGCTGGAGACGTAATTTCCTAGCATTGCTATTGCAAGTGTGAATTGTTGCCTGACTAATCTACACTGATTCAAACTGTTCCTATACATTCTGATTTCACAATCAGTTGGGGTTTTCTAGACTCTTTGGTGAGCATGCATCCTGCAAAACTGAAATACCTGCAAAACTGAAATACCTGATCTAGAGCCATGCTTATCCTAAGCTTCCAGTGTAAACATAAGCAAAAGCATAGGTGTTGTCAGTGTGCAACTTAGAGTTTAGGTAAATTGAATTACTGTCCAAAACACTTTTTTCTTTCCACTGGTTCTTTAATTTCCTTAGGCAGAACTAACTAGAGTATTTCCCTTTTTTAATTGCTAAATTCTTTTAGCTATCCATAAACTGTTATGGATCACTTTGATATTAAGAGAATCATAGAATCATTAATATTGGAAAAGACTGCTAAATATCATCTAGTCCAACCATCTACTTACCACCAGTATTTCCCCACTAAACCATGCCCCTGAGTACTACATCTACATGTTTTTTAACGTCTGGTGATGTGTGTCTCAACCACCTCTTTGGACAGACTGTTCCAGTGCCTGCCCACTCTTTTGGAGAAGTTCTTCCTAATGTCCAACCTGAATCTCTCCTGCTGCAGCTTGATGCCATTCCCTCTCATCCTATCAGTGTTACCCAGGAGAAGAGGCCAATCCAAACTTTGCTAAAACCTCCTTTCAGGGAGTTGTAGAGTGCAATAAGGTTTCTCTTGAGCTTCCTCTTCTCCAGACTAAATAATCCCAGTTCTCTCAGCTTGTGGTCCAGACCTTTTACCTGCTTTGTTGCCCTTCTCTGGATGTGCTCCATGGCCTCAATGTTGTTCTTGTAGTGAAGGGCCCAAAACCAAAGACAGTATTTGAGGTGCAGCCTCACCAGTGCTAAGTACAGGGAGACAATAATTTCCCTGCTCCTGCTGGCTGCACTATTACTGCTACAAGCCAATTTGCTGTTGGCCTTCTTGGCCACCTTGTCTCCAGCCACTCTGCCCCAAGCCTGTTGCACTGTATGAAGGAGACTTTCTCTCTTTTCCAGTTTAGCTGTTGCATGGTATCAGGAGGAAGCTCTTACGCTGGTTTCAGTGTGAAAAGCATTAGACACTGATAGAGTTGTGGGGGAATCCCCATAAAGCACTTGCTTGTAGTGGTTTCCAGTTTTGCTCAGCTTGTAGGACTGTATCTTCACATCTGGTTTTAGGTAAATTGGTCTACAATAGATGGAAAAAATGCATACTAGTAATGGAATGAATTATTCTTACGTGCCTGTGGATGCATCATTTTGAATTTCCTCTACAGAAATGACTGGAGCATCAGGTAAAGATTTGTGCGTAGATTTACATAAGCATGCTTTTATAGCATGGGACATCTTTCCTTCCTATTTCTCCTGATTCCTTTCAGTCTCTGTCTGGTTTCTATCATTTCATTGCTAATTCTGCTCTCATGGAAGTTCCGTTCTTCTGAGTGAGAACTCAAAATCTTTCAAGATCTGTCAGTACTTTTCTTTCCATCTTGCAGGTTACTAAATGGCATCCTTTTATTTGCTTAAATATCAATCTTAAAGATATTTTATATAAACAGAGCATGTGTTCCTCACCTTGTACTCAATAGTTTTCTTTCTAGAGAAGCAGTTGAGGCTACATGCTAGCATTGGACTCCTACTTCAAAAAGTTTTATTTGGCTTTTAGTAAAAGGCGTTGATGTTAACTGTCGTATGCCTCTGAGCACAGCTAGATTCTGGTTAGGAAGAGCATACACCAGGGCCTAGCATCCTTTCACTCAGAATGCATGGTTGACAACTTTTTCAAGCCAATACTTGTTATGAGACCCTGATTTCCAATTTGATTTCTCTTGCTGATAGATCTAAACATAATTTCAGACTGTTGACTGGTCATGTGTGATGAATATGAAAGCTCCCACATGAGACCCAAAGAATGGAATTTGAGAGACTTCCATCAGTGGTGGCTGCAGGTTTTTGCTTTTGGTTTTGTAGGCTGCAGGTATTTTTATGGTTTTGTTGGTTCTCAACCAAACCCTATAGCGTTCAAAGCAGGAAATTGAGAGATATTCTAAGCTTAATGAAATGCTTCTACTTATGCAATTAAATTAGTACCTTGATTTAGATAGATTTTTTTTTTTGCTCATTCTGTAGTTTTTGCATCACAGTAAAAATATTTGTAAGATGTATATGCTACATAGCTTCATGAAACTTACAGCACTCTCTTGGTGGAGATGATAATGCTTTCACTTTCTTTTTTGTGAGAGTTTTTATGGAGTGGTAAGGTGTCCTCTGTTTGACATATTATTGTCTCCAGCATCTCCTTTTAGTGTTAGATGAACATAATCATTATAAATGATTAGCTTTTCCCCTCATTCAAACTTATCAGGCTGATGCTTAAAAATAGGTTTGCAGTACCTTTATTTAAAATTCCAAGTTGATATGTTTTAAGTCATTGTACTGTTACTACATGTTGCAATTTTAAGCTGCTGTTAGCATTTTAAGTATGTGACAAGTATAAATTGAATGCAGAATTATTTTCCGGAGTTATCTTTGGAAACAAAAAGTTAATTTAAGCTTTTCTTCAGGATGTTGCTCTATTTTAATGAAATGTAAATACCTGCTGCTTTAAAGGACAATGTTTTACTGCTATGTACGTATGTTATATTTAAGACTTTTAACTTTGTCTTGCTATATCTGCCTTGGAAGATATTGGAAGGTATTTGTGGAGAAAAATGGTGATCACGTTACTTCCTTTACTGTACAGCTACTCTCAGTTGTAATAAAATTTCAGTGCCATGAAAATGGTTTTATAGTACTTTTAGAAACCTATTCAGAGCAATACCTGAATGGCCCTAAGCTTCATCTAGACCATTTGGACCATTTGGTCTAACATCTCCTTTGGCTAGGTTTAGGGCAGAGGAAATAATAGGCTAAGAAACTGGTTGAATTTTACCACTATTATTAACTATATGGATAGGTTTTCTTTTTTTTTTTTTTTTTTTTTTTTTTAATAAGGATTTACTACCAATGTCTTGTAGTTTATTGTTCAATTGATTTTTAGTCTTTTTAACTTTTTTTTTTCTTGTTAACTCTATCAAAACTATAGTTGCTTACAATCTGGTTTTTGTAATGCCATTTCCCTACAGCATATACAGCTAATTCCATTCTGTTCTTACAGGTTCATTATGAAAGATCTTCCAGGCAATAAAAGTTATTACACAATTCTTAAAAATACTGTTTTACCTTGTTTGATTTTTCTGCAGAGTGTGCTTAAGTTCTTATTCTGTAATGACACATTCAGTGCTAGTAGTTCAAATTGCTTTCCTGGTTGACTAGAATTGTCTGGAACACCGTGTATTGATGCAAGTGGAGTTCTCAGGAATTATAGTTCTGAATAGTGCAAATGTTACAAAAGATTTGTCTGTGCATGCACAAAGCACTGGAATTACTTTCCTGTTTGAAGGAATGTGATTTCTCATTTTTGTCTTTTGTTGGTATGTCCCTGAAGGTGATTTTTTGTGTTTTTTTTTTTTTAATTGTTATTTTTTACATCTTTGGGGACTGCATAGACCTGTGAAGAAAGAATCATTAGCATTGGTTTGTAGTATCATACTCTCTGACGTAATAAATCTTTTCTTTAGTAGAAATTAAGCTGTTCTCTTGAAAAGAACAAAAAAGTAATGTCCTTTTGACTAAAAATCTCTTTGACATTAGACATAGGTATTCACTTTTTGTAATTACAGAAAGTTCTCAGTACAAGTGAGAACTTGCCAGAAGCAAAAGTGGCTCCAAAATCTGAATAATTTCCTGCAGCTTTGCATGCATGGACCCATGTGTAGCAATGCAACAGTAGGTACAGTGGTGCAATTGTAACTGTGAGAACTAACTTCGCTGAAATGCCTATTTTTAATTTGCCAGGTGAGAATATCTATACATATGACTGTGTACAAAACCGTTATGCTCTAATTATCAAATTATTGGAGGATAAAATTCCAAAAAGTGCATTCATATGATTGATATTTCTGAGTGGCGTAGATTGTAAAATGTCAGTGGATTCAGCCCTTGATCCCAAATGTATTTTTCTACATCCTGCTTTTATTCAGGGAATGTCCAACTTAGAAATGACTCTGAGTGTTATGAATTAAAAGCATAACGCAAATCCAAGTCATGGTAGATAATGTGGAATATTTACTTGTAGTAGTATGTGCAGGATAACTTTGGAGTTGTTTAATAGACATGAAAGTCATCCATGGTTGCAGGTGAAAATCATTTTAATGAATGTCTGAAATACTTGAAAACTTTTTATGTAAAGAAAACTTGTAGAATAAAATATTGTTCTAAATATCATTTATTTGCTTCCAGCAAGTCTTATTTTCAATGTGTTCTGAAATTTCAAATTTTGAATGCTACTAGAAATTTTCTAAAACTTTGGTGCACTTCATAGGGTTATAGAATATCTAAAGTTGAAAGGGGCCAAAAGGGATAATTGATTCCAACTTTTGGCTTCAGAAAGGACTACCTAAAACTTAAACCATTTGCTTTGTTATGGAATGTTGCATCTTTGCCATAGAAGTCCAATAATTAAATTGTATTTTGGTTTTCAATTTAGTTTCATTTGTTTAATTAAATTCTATTTTATGTTTACAGTTTACAAAGTTATAGAATAATCAGTTCTCTACAACATTATAGGTAGAAATGGATTCTTTTGAAAATTGAAGACACTCTCAATTGACAATTATGGCCCAATAACTACTTACTACAGACTTTCTGGCATAAAAATGAGTGCTAAATATTAAGTAGATACAAAATGAGCTTTTAAGATAGAAAATTGACTGTAACCTTGTAATCTTCAAAATGAAAGACATTTTCATAGTCCCAGTTTGCTCTTACATTCTGTCCTGTATTTTTCTGTTTCAATTTTTCATTCTCCTGTCTATGTGGCTTGATTATAATTGCCTCTCAGAAATTTGATGTGGAAGATACTGCAACTCTTTGTTTTCTGGCTAAGAAATAGGAACAGCAAGCTCCTTAGTATTTTTTAATTGGTTAAATAATTTTTTTTAGGTAACTTTTTTCAAGAGAACTAAAATAATATTTAAAAACAAACAAAAAAACCCCAAACACTCCCCCTATTAACTGGCATTTTTTGAGCCAGTCTTTCTTCTGATTGTGTAGAAAGGGAGTGTTTAGCAAAACAGTTGTTAACAGGTATATCGGTATGCCCCAAATAAGGCCAAGTTAACACAGCTGTGATATTTTCTATATTCTTCTCGGATTTTGTACAACTGGCAGCAAAATCTATATATATTTTGTAAAATTTATGCCTAGTAGCGTAGAACAATTTAGACAGAAATGTTAATGAAATTTCAGGATATTGTCCATATTAGTGATTTTATTGGTTGGATTGCTATGCTTGCTGTTGGTAAAGCATCTGGGTAAATCTGAAGACAGTAATTTCAGAGTGGTTTTTCTCTATTTTCTCATGTGGATATGTAGCAGATTCTCAGCTTTCTTCTTTGGCATTATGTTCCTGACATTATCAAATGTCTCTGTCCTTCCTTGTAGAAAAAGCAGCAGTAGTAATGGTGGTTCAGAGCTAAATCTTCATGTCTCACTGTCAAGACTGTGTCCATGACAAAGACTGTGACTTATATTTCTTCTTAATAAAAATCATGCCAGTCGCTCTTTTGGAGAGATTGCTGGAAGTGTCTCCTTGCATTTTAACTGACATTGCAGTTTGTTCAAACTCAAAGTATACTTTGTGTCCATCAAGATACTCTCTTCTCATTAAAGATAAAAAGCCATAAATTATTGGCAACTGCTTTCTTTTTCTTTTTTTTTTTTTTTTTTAAACTACTAGGTTTTTCACAACCCATATATATAGATCAATAAATAACCAAATAACTCAAAGATCAAGAAATATTATGTTAATGGATAAAAGTTAAGGAAAGATAATGAGTAAACGAAGAAAAGAAATCATGGGTTGTCAGCAGAGCCCTTCAGTGAGATTGATCTTCAGCACTGAAATGAAGATGGCATAGAGATTGCATAGTATGTCTCTCTCCAATTCATTCTGTAATGCATTTGATGCTTCATTCAAACACCAGGTTAGCCTGCTATGGTACAAGAAAGGGTATAAATACTTCATGAAATGAGCTAAATTAGGTGTTTTATGTGAAAGAATATTCCTTGCAACTAGAAATAGTTATCTCTGGTTGAAGAGCATGATGTGCATAATGTTGTGTGTAGTGATCAGATAAATGTGGATTTAAGCTCTTAAGTGTGTTGTCAGCCAGTTTCTACTCCTGATTGGTGTCAGTCAGATGTATCTCAGGTTAAGGAATTTGTTGATCTTCAGCAAAAGCTGGAAGGTTGCTTGTGCTTTAATGAGATTATTTGTTCTTTTGAGTGTTTAACCTGATTGTAGATAAATAGAAACTGTAATAAATGCATTGGGGGCGGGGGGGGAGGGGTGTGTGAAGAAAAGCAAAAAAACAAAGTAGTTTCTTGAGATAACTTTTATTACCATAATTTATTTCAGAAAAGATTTATACTGCGCTTTTCAAGTGGAACATTTCTTTAGATGTAATTTCTGAATTTTCTGAACTCCTCAAATTCTCTTGAGTTGTCTTGGATGTCTTTTAGCAGTTTTCTGGCCTAGCAGATAAAGAATTCTATCTAATAGTATTTAAATGCTGAATCAAAATGTTGAAGCAACCTTGAAAATGTGGTTGATAAATAATTAGTATTTTCTAGTGAAGCCAGGGGCAATACACAAGAAGCTCCCTCCCTTGGGAGATCTCTTCTATATAAAAATTAGGAAATAATGAGAGATTTAAGGATATACAACAGTGTAGAGGGTAGTACAATGTACAACAGAGCTGCAGTTCTCTGGGGAGCCTTCTACTTTCAGCCCAGGCAAGAAGGATTCAAGTTTTATTCAATATGTTTTATACCTGACTTGTGCCTGGGCACCAAATACAGCATTTTCCATCGTTAGTAAGTTGAGGAACTCTAAGTGGAAAAAGTCAAGAGCTTTTAGATATGCTTATCCAGATTCTACCCAGGATCTGTCCCAAGAACTTCATATGTTCTGACTAGAGCTCACTATATTCATAGGCAATTAAAACTAAAGTGAGAACATTTAAAAAGCTACATTGTTGACCTAAGATTTAAGAAGGATTTTTTTCAAGAAATATACTTCTCTGTGACAAGAGCGAATATAAATTGTCCAGAGATTGATTTTTTTTTTTTAAAAATATTTTTATTTATTTTGCAAAAGGCCCAACTTATTTCCAACATATAAGTGTATTATTTCTTTTTCAGTCTGCACAAGGTGGTGGTCATCGAACGCTTCTCTATGGACATGCAATCCTGCTGCGCCATTCCTACAGTGGTATGGTATGTAACAGAATTTGATAGTAGTAGTGATTTGTTTGCTGTATGAAAGCAATGTTTGACTGTACCTAGACTGGTGCCATTTATTCAAATTGGGAGCACTATTCACCTCAAAGAGGCTTTTTACCCTTGCAGATATGAAGTCTGGTTTCATACTGTTGAGTTCTCTGCTCATCATTTATGCTAAATTGATAGTTTTCCATTGCTTTGCCCTTGGATGTTACATACTGCATAAGCTGCAGCTGAATCAGAAGCTAGCTGACAGTCTATTGGAAATAGAGTGGGAAAAGAAATTCCTTCATGCATGTATTTTGCCTTACTTTTTAGTTCCCTGAAGAATTATACAGGTTCAGAACTGCTTATATATGGACGAGTCTTCATGGAACTGAACTCTGGCGTAACCAGCTCTTATTTCCACTCTTGGTATTCCTATCTCAGTGGAAAGATAACTTGGGTAAAGTCTGAGAGCTTATTTTAGAACATATACTTTGATCAAGTCTCCTTGAGAGCCTTTCAGATTTGCAAGCATGTATTTATGTTCTTGACAATAACTAGCTGGGATAATTTAAAAATCTGCTAACACAACAGCAATTCTTATCAGACACAAGTGCAGGCACAACGAATGATGTGTGCTTTTTTTCTGTTAGTATCTGTGCTGCCTCTCAACATCTCGATCTTCAATGGATAAGCTGGCATTTGATGTAGGATTGCAAGAGGACACCACAGGTAAACGATAGTTTTTTAAACTATATAATGAGAAATACTTTCAATCTAAAAATAAGAATAGAGACCTATACAAACATATAGAGAACATAAAAATTAAGACTATTTTAAGAACTAAAGAAGCAGAAGTTAATATTCTTGTCTTTAACACATTCAATATCTACATTTTCTAGTAGATTTTGTAACTTATTTTCTATGAAATAGAAGCATGTCCATTGATATTTAAGTTTGAATTTATAACAGAGAATATAAATAAAGGAAAATTTTCAAGTTTCTGTTACTGTAGGAGCCTTCTGCTGAGTTTTTTTTTGTTTTGAACTTGAGTTATTTTTAGTGAAGATTCTATTAATGTTTAAGAACTTTCAGCTTTATTTCAGAAACTTTTCAGATTTATTTGCATTTTTGAGAGCAGTAGAGCTGCTTATGCTGCCATCATTTTGGTGGAGATTAGAAATTAGAAATTAAGAAGTTTGCTCACTTTTTAAAGCATTGCTGTTGCTAAGATTAATAACAATAAAAACAATTAAGTGACTCCAAAGTGAAATAGCTTCTTCTAAGAAGTGCACTTTTCTTGCAAGAAGTGTATCTGAAGACAAGGTTTATCATGAAAACAAAATTTGTGACTTCAAAATATTCTAGGGAATTACCAAGCGTCAGTAAAAATGGACGAGCATAATTAACTTTGGACTTTTATTTTAAACATTTAGATGTTTTTTTTTTTTGTGCATGTTGTTTTCCTTTTTTTTTTTTTCTTCTCCTCATAGTTGTCATAATTCTTGCTGAAATATCTTCGAAATATTTTTCCCAGAACATGGGACACCAAGAAAGTGACAGGGAAATTCTTAAGCAAGAGTAGCCTGGACTGGGTTGCAAAGAAAACACAGAGAACCTCCTTCTTGCCCAACTCCGCAGTGTCTGTTCCAGAGGTCTTGTTGTATGCATGGTTGTATTTTTTACCTTTGAGTTTCAGGCAGATTGGTGGTACAGGAATGACGCTAACTATTGAAAACACATGGATATTTGTTTTATACAGCTGAAAACTGGGTCAAAACGTTTGGTCTGAGGTAATTGTAAATGTAATAGCAATACCCTTGCACTTTCTTCCCAATTTCTTTCTCTCTTGTTACTCAACAATGATACAGGTGAGGCATGCTGGTGGACTATTCATCCTGCTTCTAAGCAGCGATCAGAAGGAGAAAAAGTGCGTGTTGGAGATGACCTTATTTTAGTCAGTGTCTCTTCTGAAAGATACTTGGTAAGTAGTTTAAGAATCTGAATGGTGCCTTCTCTATAGAAGAACTGTTAAAAAGGTACTGCACTAAAATTTTATTTACATTTTAATATCCACAAAAATATAGTATGGTTTTTAAACTGGCTTTTGATGTTGTAAAAAAAATGCACTGAATATCTGCAGTGAAACATTAATATGTAAATTATTTGATTTGTTTTTGATTAAGTAATGGATAGAAGTTGAAATTTTTTTTTCTATTGAAGGAAAGAAGAAAACTTAAAAGAATCTTCTGAGTTACATAATTGAGATATCAATAGTCCCTATTAAAGTTCTGAAGTTCACAGCACTTTCATATGAATTAAAACTCTATACTAAATTTACAAAATGTTTGAAATGGTTTTGAAGAGGTCTGAAGAGGCTCCTAGGATTATGAATATAATGCTACTGAGATACCATAATTAAAATACTTAAATTGTTACTTGAATGAATACTTAATTAAATATAATGAAAGTATTTTAAAACTTTGAGTTTAGCTGCCTTTTATCATTGATTTTAATAACTTTCTTTCTTATCAAAGTATCTCTTTGGCACTTTAAGACAATTTACTGTTTTGTATTTTTAGGATTGTAAGCACTTGAGCTGTTCTATCTTAAAACAAAACAAAAAAACCACCAACAAAAAACAAACCAACTAGCCCCAATAACAACTATGAAAAAGATCTAAAAGTAAGAATGTCAGTCTGCTGGAAGTTTCTGTAAAAATCAGCCGCAGAGATTTGGTAAACATAGTTACAAGTGAAAAAGGAACTTTTAAGAGGGCTCATTTTTTTTAGCACTGTCAAGACGACTGTTACTGTTTACTCTGTCTGTAACATTCATATTTGTTCTATAGTCTTTACTTTGTTTTTATGTTATGAAGTATTTCATAGTTGCTATGGTATTTAGAAAAGAAGAATTTAATGAAGTGTAAAGTAATGTGTTTTTTGTCTTTTTGATAAAATTAATCATGTTCTCCCTTTTTCTGAGAAAGCATAGAAAACTGAGGATAAAATTATAATATAACTTCAACTCCTAAATAAATCATAGTAACTTACGTAGTGAGTTATCTTTGTAAGTGGAAATTGTGACAACTTTCTGTTCGTCTTTATATTTTAAAAATATTTTTAATTACTTTTAGGGTAATTATAATTAGATTCAGTGGAAAAGCAATTTACTCTGGACAAAACTAATGAGAAAGTTAATTTCTGAAAAAGTTTTATTGAAGGATACTGAATTATTTTGAAATATCTCAAATTGCTGAATTCTCTTCCTGGAGTTAAACTTTGCTCCAAATCACTTCCCTATGTAGAGATATGCCTGAATTTATACTCTCTAGCCTTTAATTAATAAACCAGCTCAGCATTATCATGTCATTAGTTAGAGTATGGGTTGTAGCTGTTACTGCTCAAGGCTGTCACATGTTCATTTACCCATAGAGACCTGATGCTGGTGATGTTTGTTGACTGCAGAGACAGGTTTTCTTCAATACAATGAATTTTCACAACTACCATGGTGTTAATATACTGCATCTTCTATGCAAAATATCAACATAGTCAAATTATTTTCACTGTAGAGAGAAACTATCTAAATCCATTTTCTTCATATTTTAATCTGTGTATTGTAGTTTTAAAAAGATGCATAGCTAAATTTTAGTGAATAATTATTAAAAAAATTTCAATTATTCAGTTTTGATTTAGTAGTAAGGAGGGACTGAGCAAAATTAAATTTGCTTTTCTGCTCACTCCCTCGTTTTTATAAATACATGTGTTTCCAAACTAAATTAAGAGCTGATGAACTATAAACCTTTGCTGTCATCAGAATATTTGTGTTTTTACTACCTACTTAGTAATTATATTAGCAGTAGACAATTCTGAAGGCTGAAGTATCCAGTTTCCAGTGAGTGAATACTTTTCATGGAAGTTGTCTCTTAAGCTATTAGGCTTAATCATTGGGCTGCAGCTTTACAGATCTCAAGTTTAGAAATTGTGAGCTCAAAGATATTGACTGAATGGCATGTCGTGGTTTCTTCCAGAGCTCACATTGTCTTCGTAGTCAGTTTTATTTTTAAATTTTGATTTCTTTTGTTTTATTATTTTCCCCAGCAACATTAGATTGCTCCAGTGCTATTTCGTAAAAATCTTGCTTAACCAGTGTAACTTTATTGGAACACCTGAAAATGAGTAACGGTCTTTTTGGCACATACTTTAGAAAAATGTAACCCCTTCCAATAAAGTCACATTTAATCTTTCCCAGAATTGTAAAGATGACACATTGGCATTAAATATATACATCAAGTTCTTATTTTCTACAATATAAAGTTGAAATATCGTAATAATGAATGGAACCTAAAAGTAGTCTCTTACGAAGTAAGCACAGTATTTTCAATTGAAGTGTGGTGGAGTTGAATAGCTCCTATTTTCTGTGACACTTAAAGGAATGTAGTGACAAATACCTTTTACATTTGCTAAGGCTGTGGATGGATGAAGTTGTTTTTATAAATCCAAGTTGACATTGAGACCAAGACCTGATTGAATCCAATTAAGGAATATATATATTTTTTTTCTGATGGTGAGGAGATCCTCAGATAGATCTTCTGATAGAGTGTGAAGTTTGGCAGGTTTCTGAGGGTAAGGTTTATATATGTTGTGTACTTAGTTGAAAGCTGAGGAAAAGTCTTATATCAAACCTTCTATGTCATAGTGTTGCTAGGAATGCAGTTGTAATATCACCATTTTATATAACAATTATTTCTCTCTGTTTCTAAGCAGTTAGCTACCTCCTGAATTAAAACAAGCTAGTAAACAATCCTGAGGGAAAGACTTGCATGTCATAACAACAGATGAATAGAATTTGTTCACAGGCTATGACAATTGCCTTTTTCAAAATGTAGCCAGAATGTAGTTTCATTTGTATAATGTAGAGTGAGCAGGAGGAATACATAATCCCAAATAGTAAAGAGCCAAGAGATGATTTGCGATCGATAGTGCTACCATTGAAATTTAAGCCAAGTTCTTTTATTTCATTTCTTGAGAAAGTGCAGGCCCAGGAACTGGTGTAATATTTCCAGCAGATTTTCCTTTCTTGGATATATTAGCATGCAATGCTGCACTGAGTTTTGCCTGTGCCTATTTGTAATTACACATCACGGTAGCTTTCAAAATTACCGATTTTGAGTAGTTTAGAAATTAAGTTAATTTTATTTTCAGTCAAATTCGTGAAATCTCTGGAAAACAATAGTTCAGGTCTTTTAAGCATTCAAGAAAAGTTCCTTAGATGTGAAATTCAAATACAAAGTGCATGATAAAAATGAAAATTAGTAGCAATAAGGTCAGTGATATTCAGGCTGAGAAGTCAGGAAAGCAGGAAACAGAATTATCTTTGAATTCACAGTGCAGAGGTTTCCAAAGGAGGCGGAAATTCCTACACTGGAGTATATGTGTAGTTGGTGACCTGACTAATGCTGATCTGCAGCTACACTATGCAAATGTGCATTATATGAAAAGGCTTTGAAGTTTATCATTCTTTAACTTAAATGATTTTATTTTAAAACATTGTAAACTAATGTCTTATTTCCTTTGAAGTGAAACTTTTTCATCAAGTATATTTCTTCAGTCAAGTGATGACACTGATTACATTGTTCTCATTCAAAAATAATATTTTCTAAATAGAAACATATTACTTGAAAGGCAGACTTGATATCAGTCATCTGTTTATGAACACTGGGGAAGCTTCCTGCATGCTGGAAAGGCACTCCTTCCTCATTCACCTGTAGGGACATATTGTTCATTTCAGCTCTTAGTTTAAATTCTTTTATCTATTATCAGAGATTTGGGACAGCTCCATCTAACAAATAAATATCTGAACCATTTATCGATGCAATGGGACTGGTTAACACAACAATGTGTGATTCCTCCCCACTTGCCCAAGTAATTTCTTTTTTTTTTTTTCCCTGATGAGTATGAAGCACAGTAGATGGACTTTGTTTTGTTATTTGTGAGAGGACAATTCCATTCAGTTTATAGTTATAAACAGGAAAATAGGGATTTTTAAACTCATTTGAATTGGCATAAGAAAACCTGAAATGAGGGGAATACAGGCAACATGAAGCTGCTTTGTTATGCTGATCACAGTGCAGTTCCCACAAAGTCTTTATACCATTTGAAATGTTACTGTGGAGGCTGGTAGATCTTCCCCATTATTAAGGCTGTCAAGCTGTTCTGCCTTATAAAATGCTACTGCCAAGTGCTGATAATCATGTGCTCAAAATGTCAAAATTCACTGAATAAAAACAGTAGCATCTATTTCTTCTTCCTATCTTTTTTTTTTCTCCAAACTAATTGCAGATTTTTTTATTTTTTGGTTCATCCAGAAGTGGTCAGAAGACACTAAGGCTTGAAGACTGGAATGAAAAATATGATTCACCTTATTAAGAAAATTCATCAAATTTTCTTGAAAGCTTTGAGCATCTCATGATTTACAACCAAAATATAAAATTAGAAAAGGTCATCTTGATATAGCACATGTGTTTTTTGATGGCTAGGAAGGAAAAAAAAAAAAAAAAAAAAAGAAAGAAAACCACCTCCCACTGCACCTAAATATAAGAAAAAAACGTTCTGAAATACTGCAGTTTCTTCTTTTAGTAGGTAAAAGTCTAGTGATTTTTTTTCCTGTTCTGCACCAGCTAGACTTCTCATCTCCTGTGTGATGAAGTGTTAAAACTCCTTCTACACTGAATAATTAAATCACCTCTACCCTGTTGAAACCAGCTGTTCCTTGTGTCAGTTGGGAAGATGTGGATGAGGTTAGACACTGTATTGACATCTGAGAATGATGCATCGTGTGCTGCCAGAGATCTGCTGCCTGTAGAGAAGTGTGGAAAACGTAACTATGAAAAAGTAGGAAGTTCAAAATCCAGGTGATCTAGTAGAGACAGGAACCTGAGTCTGAAGTGGTAAAGAGGGAAACTGAGAGGAACTTGATGACTAGTTGAAGGGATCTTAGAATCGTGGAATGCCTTATGTTGAAAGAGAATTTGAAGTCATCTGCTTCCAAGTTCCTGCTATGGTAGAGTTTCCAACCACTAGATCAGGCTGCTCAGGGCCCCATCCAACCTGGCCTTGAAAGCCTCCAATTATGGGGCATCCATAGCTTCTCTGTGCAACCTGTTGCAGTGCCTCACCACTCTGAGTAAGACAGTGGACTGGGATTTGGAATGAAGAGTGGCATGAGAGATGTTCAAAGGAGTGGTGTGGCTAAGAAATACCCATCTGCTGCACAGAGATGCAGACAGGAATGTCTGGTGCTGAGAGATGAGAAAAAAATTGAGAAGGAGGAATTGTGGTGAGTTTCTGATGCATGGGAAGAAAGAGGCTGAGCAAGAAAAATGCCCGAAGGCTAGACTGTAACTTGGTTGAGAAGCTGGTTTAGCTAGGTGAGATATACACAGTATTGGGATAGTGCTGACAGCCTACTCCTCCTGGTGATTTTCTGTTAGTTTAGGTGATATGTGCCTAAAAAGTTGTTTTAAAAGTTTATTCTCTACATCTCATTCATGTGGGTGTTAGTGTAATGCCACCTACTATAACTGTGGTGGTTTCCTTTTACTTAAAAAAAAAAAAAAAAAAAAAAAAAAAGTTGGAAAATGATATACAAAGTACAGCATAAAAATAATTTACTTACACTTTCAAAAAATTGTAGGTGTTAGAAAATGTAAAAATACCCAGGACTAATATGTGTTATGAAATCACTCAAATGTACAGTCACAGTAGCTTAGTATGGAACACTATCTCACTGCTAATAATAGAAGTTTAAAGGCTGTGTCAGTCTTTGGAAGCAGAGAAGCTATAGAACAAAAGACTTTGAAGATTAAATATCAAGCTGAGAATTGAAGTTGGAAATGAGCATTATGATGCTTAACTGATTGTTTTCCTGGAGGGTTAGATTCTCTGTCAGACTTTGCTTTGGAATTTGCTGAGCAGATAGTCTTTTATAGCAGTCTTGTTTTCAAATGGAACTGAGTCTGTTTTATCTTACAAGCTGGATTCCTGAGTCATGGCTCTGAGGTCTTGTTCTTCTGCCTGAGGTTGAGGTGCCAGAGTTTCTCAGTCACAGTGTCTATCACAGATGAGAATGAAAACTGTGCCTTAAGCATTAGGGCTGCATAGAATGTAATTCATGGTGGGAATGAACTGTTTTTGCAGTCTCAAATTGGGGTACTCTAGGTTAATGAAACTTTCTTAGTGTAAGCTATGTATATCTGCTCCTCATTGGGAAATGGTGCTATCATGCTACTCCTTTGAGGTTTTGAGAAAATGATTTCATTAGTATTTGTTTTGTTTTTGAAGTGCTGTAATTTATTGTAGCAAGAGAAATGCCTGTGAGGAAATTCATAATTCTCAAGACTTTAAAAAATTGACTATGCTGAATAAAGTGTAAGGCTACAGACTGAAGATTGAGGAGGAAACAAAAAGTTAAACACCTATTCATGAAACAAGTCACTTTATCCTGTATTCCTCATTAATTCTGTGAGACAGCACTTCCTTGGAAAAAATCGCATGGGATCATGTTATTCTGTTTCTATAGACTAATTTGATATTTCCTAACTTTTGATGCTTGTTTCTGCAAAATTAATAATATTTAGTTAATGAAAGCACTTGTCTCTAATCATAATACATGATAATAATTTGGAATGGTAGTAGCAGATGTACCTTAGTGGTCAACGACTCAATGTCTGGATGGAGATCTACAACAAGTGGTGTCTGAGAGATCTGTACTGGGACCAGTGGACTTCAGCATTTCCTCAGTGACATCACTGGTGTGATCAAGTGCATTCTCAGCAAGTTTGTGAGTGACAACAAAATGTGTGGTGTGTTCAACAAATCTGGAGGACGGGTTACCGTCCAGAGAGACCTAGACAGGCTTGAGCAGCGGGTCTGGGTGAAGACCCATGTGAGGTTCACCTAGATTGTGACAGCCCCAGCTATCAATACAAGCTGGACGATTGAGCACAACTGTAATGAAATGGTCATAGAATCATGGGGGTACGGGTGGATGGCAAGTTGGCCATGAGCCAACAATGTGCCCTTGCAACCCAGAAAACCAACTGTATTCTGGACTGAATCAAAAGAGGCATGGTCAGCTGGTTGAGAGAGGTCATCATTCAGGCTGGACATTAGGAAGTATTACTTTTCAGAAAGGGTGCTCAGGCACTGGAATGGACTGCCCAGGGAGGTGGTGGAGTCACCGACCCTGGGGGTGTTCAAGGAAAGACTGGATGTTGTGTTGAGGGACATGGTTTAGTGGGAGCTATTGGTAATACGTGAACGGTTGGACTGGATTATCTTTTAGGTCTTTTCCAACCTTGGTGATTCTATGATTCTATGATCATGTCCCTGTGCTGTGCATTGGTGTGACCTCACATGGAGTACTGCATCTGGGTGTGAAGTCCTCAGTACAGGAGAGATGTGGACCTGTTGGATAGTATCCAGATAGGGGCCTCAAAAATGATCCAAGAGGCGGAACACCTCTTCTCTAGGACAGGCTGAGAGAGCTGAGGGAAATCAACATTTTACATGAGTAGATACTGATAGGACAAGGAGGAATGGTTTGAAACTAAAGAAGGGAGACTTAGATGTTAGGAGAAAGTATTTTGCTGAGAGAGTGGTGAGGTGCTGGAACAGGTTGCCCAGAAAGGTTGTGGATGCACCATCCCTCGAGGTGTTTAAAGCCAGGTTGGATGGGGCCCTGGACAATTTGATCTAGTACTTGATCTAATGGCTTGGAATCTAATGGGTTGGGATCTAATGGGTTGGAACTTGGTGATCTTTGGGATCTAATGGGTTGGAACTTGGTGATCTTTGGGATCCTTTCAAACCCATGGCAGTCTATCGTTCTGTGAGTCTATTGTTTTAGTGGTTACAGCTCATAAGGTGAGCTAATATAAAGAAGGAAAATGCAGATGCCCCTATCTGTTTTCTCTGGAGTCTTTCTGCTTTCCTGCCATGCATCTGAATTTGCCTGCTGTCAGTCATGTGTTATTGCATTAGAGAATATGTGGTGCTTGATTTGTAATGAAAGTTTCTGTGCATCTGTGGGCTTCAGTTACTACTCTTCCAGTGCTGACATCATCTTTATGCTGTGTGGGGAAGCTGAAAAGGGTTGGTAGAGTGCTGGCTATTCTCCCCTTATCAGTTGAAAAGTTCTCCTTGTTTGCAGATTTACCATCCGGCTGTTAAAGACACTTCAGAGTAAGGCAAAGAAAATAGGATATTTTTAGAACTTTAAATTGATATGGAATTTCCTGGGCTTTTACTGCTTTAGGACAAAATCTGAATTTCCATTTCTTTTCTACAGTGTAACTTCGTTTATATTTCTTTAAGCTGTTTAAATCTATAAATAGATGTTTCAGCACATACAAATGTCTTGCCACTTTGAAACATAAACACTAAAAACTAATGACAAAAATTTTGGACTGGTACAGTTTCACACTTCTGTTTCTTTTTAATAACTCTTCCTTGTGACTGGATAATTTTATTTATTTTGACAGCATCAGTATAACACTCGGAGTTACTTACAAAATATTTTTTCATTGTTGAGTTGGGTTATAAATTTTAATATAAATGATAATTAGAAAGATGACATGTTTCAGATTCTAGAGAGTGCATCATTGTAATTTTTGGTTTTTGCTGAAGCTTGCCTCTTTTTATTTGTTGTTTGAAGATTTTTTTTGTCCTTTTCTAATAAAAAAGGGAATTAAATTCTTGTTTTTTCTCTATTTGTTCTTTTTTTTTTTTTTTTTTTTTTTTTTTTTAATATTATAGAGACAGTGATGTGCTTTTTTGTCGTCTTTGCCAAGATATAAATATCTCTGAAGTAGATATCTCTCTCTGTTGCTTTGCTTGCTCTCAGGTTGTCTAAAAAAAGAAGAGAGACCTGTGCTATGCTTTCCCTCACTATGATGTATGCATTCTTGTTTATGTACCTATTATTGGAATGTATCCATTCAGAACTTGTAACTTCCCAGATGCTCTTGAATTTCTGAGAAAAGGCGTTTATAATGGTGCAAAACTGAAGTCTGTCCTGATCTCTGCAATCACTTCAAGACTCAGAGAAAGGAAGAACAGCAAGGGCTGTCAAAATCTGAGTACAGAGAAGAAATAGATTGAACGTCATCCTTATCCTGGCTACGCACTGAAAATAAAGCTGAAGACATAATAATGTAATGTGCAGATAGAAAAAAAAATACTGCCAGATGGCATGATACCAACACACGTTAGACAGGAGAAATACTGAAGAAAAGATTGGCTGTCTTTGTTTTCCACTTCACACATGTTTTGCAGATCAAAAATTTTTTTTTTTTCCTGGCATAAAGAGTATGTAAGTTGAAATAATTTGTATTTCCAAAGTACAGCCTGCATCTTTTCTCCGTGGCATCTGTGTATTCCTTTCGTGCATACTAATAGCAAAATTGAAAATGCATCATCTTGTTATTTGCAGATGTAGATGCAGTTACACTGTTGCAATCATTGCTGAAGGGTTCTTATGGAAATTACTTCACTTCCTTAGCTCTTCAGTGAGCTTGAATTTGCTGTGCTCTTCTAGAAGACTTGGGAACAGAGATATGATGTGTTACTTTTCTATAGAGCAACATAGAGTTCATAACATGACAGCCAGTTCAGTTTGGAAACCTGTAGTATTCTGGGAGATTTTAGTCTTTGAGTTTAAATGTGAAAAACTGCACTTAGGCTGTAGTGTTTACTTGTGTTCATAAAGTATTGTAATTTATTTCTGAAATATTGGAAACCTGTGGCAGGTTAAATGTTATTTTTGGAGATTATTTTCACTCTGTCAGGGAAGACAAATTTAGCTTTTTGGCTAAGCTTGGACACGTGTGGAGAGAATAATTTTGGAGAGAGAGGATGCTGGAGAACCTGTCTCTAACAGTGAAAGCTAGCAGGATTAGAATAGACATCAGGACTCCCACATCCCAAATATTTCTGCACTGAAAATATTGTTCCTTCATATCTGAAAGACATGTGCCAGAAGTGGTCCTCATAGATGACAGCAAGATGCTGCAAGGTATGGAGGCTGCTCAAGATCATGTGGAGTATCATGTCCACGTCATGAATGTTGCACTACACTATTTTTTTTTTTTTTGACAAGTTTATTTTGTTGAAAGTAGCAAACAAAGCAGATAAGTTCCAAATAAATTACGTAATGAATTAATTGGGCAGCAGATTATTTTCCTACAATGCTGGGATCCTGAAACATAGCCATGAAAATCTAGGTAATGACAAAGAGGTTGGCATCTTTTTTTCTTGTTCCTTTTTTTTTTTTTTTTTTTCCTTCTCTATGCAAGTGACCCAATTGACTTCTTGATTATACATTGACAAATTGCTTCCTCTAGAGGGTCAAGGCTTCATTTCATATTTTGCTGTGGGTGGGGTTCAGGGAACAAATTTAGAACTTCATAGTCAAAGGAATCTTGTTATGTCTTCATTTGCATATTGAAGGATTCAGCAACCAATCTAGGGATGTGAGGGAAAGAAAAGAACTGCTGTGGTTGTTAATCTGCTGTGGTGGTCATGTGTTAAGAAATGTATTCCAAACATAGAAAAAATATAATTCTTCACTTAAGACATCTGTGTTATAATCAGAGCTGTAATTGGAGGGAAAATAACTGATAAAAATAAATGGTACTGTCATGAGAAATGTCGGAGATGAATTTTTGTTCAGTGTTCTATCTGTAACATTTAGCGTTAATTCAGTTGATACCACTGTGTGTGAAAATAAGTTCGTTAACAGTACAAAGCACCTAGTTACAATAACTGCTCTGTTGATGGCAGATCTAAGTGACATGGAGGTTATCCTCTTCCTCTTCTGCTCACCCGGAATGATATGTTCTTCAAAAAAAGTAACTTCCTTCTTGGTCGTGATGCTTGGATTCTGTGACGTGATCTTAGTTAGACAAAATCTAACAATAAAAGAGCAGGAATGAGACTGGAGGTGTGCTGTGGACTGTAGTTTCTCGGCATATTCTGCCATTGATTAAGTTGTGTAATTGTGGAAGGGTGAAAGTGGTCATCTGCTCATTAAACATCCTCTATTGCATGTGTTGAGTGACACTGGTGTAGTAGAAAAAAAATGGATTTGTAAGTTCTGTTACTTCGTATGTTCATGAATGTAACAGGTATAGAATGAATAAGCTGTTGTGCTATCTCATACCTGCATGCTACCTGCATGCAGTCAGAAGATATGCAGCCAAAACGGACTCTACATGTATTGTTGGGAATCTACTTCTTTCTGACCTCCATTGCCACGTTAGTCTTCTATGTTATTAACGATTCTACCCCAAACGTGTTAATATTGGTCACAACATACAGAAACAGAGACAAATACTATTGTCCTTATGGTATATCAATAGAATGATGAAGGACAAAGGCTTTGCATAGGTGTGATGTATAATACGCTAATATGCCTTGAGCTTAGGATTTCTGAGACAATAATGCCATTGCAGGAGATGAAAATCACGCAAACGCTAAAAACAAACAAAGTTCTTAGAAGAGAATTCACAGAAAAAGAAATGCACCGATTGAATTCTTAGGCAGTAAGCAAATCTTTCAGGGAAAAGTATTTTCAGATTAACTTGTATCATAAAATACTTCTGTAGGAATATATTTTGGAAACTCCCTCACGTGCCTTGTAAAGTTCATTATTTTATGTCTTTGATCTAATGACTTGAGGAAGCCAGCAGCCAAAAAATCTTTAAGTGCTGATTTACACCCAAAATACAGATTAATGTCACCTTATAGTATTCAGACTTCGTAGAAAATCCTATCATGTACAAAAGGAAGAGCACTGGTATAAGATCCCTGCAGCATTTAATAATTGTTTCTTCAGTGTTTGCAGTTGTCTAAGATCCAAAAAGTGTTGACCATTCTGCGTAATCTGTGTCTGGTTTTTTTTTTTTTTTTGAGGCAAATATGCTGTACTAGTTTTCTAGCTTTATTTCCAATGTCTCCTGAACACAGTTCTGTCTTTCTGACTGATTTATAATCAGGAAAAATGTGTGTATGATATAACAAAAAAAGTGTTTAATACCATTACTGTAATTGCAATGAGATTTGTAATTAAACCCTCAGTAAAAGTCTCTCCTTTCCTGTTTGTAGCATCTCTCCTATGGCAATGGTAGCTTACATGTTGATGCAGCTTTCCAACAAACTCTTTGGAGTGTAGCACCAATCAGTTCAGGAAGTGAATTTGCCCAAGGTAAGATTTACTCTAATTGTTGAAAGACTGATGGTAAATGAAGAACCTGAGGAATCAATTTTTTTCTGCCGAGTGTGACTGAAATATAAGAATGAAGTTTCTCTTACGTTTATTAATTAAACTGAGTATTTAAATACAAATATTCTAAAAACAGAGGGAGAATGATGCTGAAAAGCATACTGGTGGCTTTCTACATCATTGTTTCTAAATACTGAAGAGCTAATTCAAATCTAACTTTACTAAAAATAAAATTATATTCACACAGGTTTTTAAAAGATTTGTTTTGGTCCTGATTTCAAGAAGAGAGGAGTGGAAGCAGGATATAAAATCCTAGGAACTGAGTGGGAATGGTTTTGTGAGGAGCATATAGTTGAGAAGTATGAAAGAGAAGAAAAGATGAAGAGAGACAGTATAGAACAACTTTCAAAATTTATTCTGTTTAAAAGCTAGGATTATTATTATTATTATTATTATTATTATTTTGATACTGTAACTTCTGTCATGAGAGAATGAAGATCTCTGAGTTAATACTGGTTTCACAGGAAGAGAAACTCATCTTTAACATCCTGATTTTTCTGGAAAGCCCTATGATTTTTAGATTCTTGCAGCGTATTTCTTCTGTAATAGAATCTTAAATGTCCTTCTGTTATTCCCTGGAAGTTTTGTGTACAATTTTTTAAAAAGTCAAAACACTAACCCTTCACATTAGTTCTCTTCTTTTTTTTTTTTTTTTTTTTTTTTTTCCTAAGCATTTCTGTTTGCAATTTTGCTTGTTCTAATTTCAGCATGACCAATCTATATGTACTCTCAGTGTTTTATACTGTGGGAATCATTATGCACGTTCAGATCGTCTGAGGTGACTTCTGTTGTGATAGGTTATTAAAAATTCTAGTGTGTTACTTACTAGTATCCTCAACTACATTGGGAGAAACATTCTGTTGACTCTTTCTACCTTCCAACCTGTTACTGCACACTATAACTCCATTCTCCTTGTCCTCCTACCTGCACTGATGTGGAGTTCCTATCAGTAAGTCCAGTGTCTTACTAGCTTATACTCAGGTTTGTGCTACACTACATTTCCCAAATTGACACATTTCAATGTTAAAGCTTATCCGGCAATTTGGTACACAATGTCAGAAGATCTTTCCAGATTTTCTCACAGGAAACTAGAAAAAAACAACAAAAATAATTCAAAATTTAATGCATGCACACACTTGTGTATTGTTAGCATTTAAACTGGAATTTGTTTCTGAAATAGAGGTCAAAAATGAGCAGATAAAGTTTCAGCTGTACCAGTCTTTTTCTGAGTTGCACTAATTCTATATGATCCCTTTTCTGTGACTTTCTCCTGATCTGTTCTTTCCTGCTTGCTGACCTGGAGCTCTTCTCACTTGAATCTCCAGGGTTTGGGATATCTTCCCCTTCCTCCGACTCTCTTCTTAATGTAACTTCGCAGGTCAAAGAAAAAAGAAAACACGAAAGAGATCTGATTCACTTTATTTTCTTCTCTTCATTAAAGGATATCTGATAGGTGGGGATGTTCTGAGGTTGTTGCATGGTCATATGGATGAATGCTTGACAGTCCCTTCGGGTGAACATGGAGAAGAACAAAGGAGGTAGGATTCCAACTTAGAATAGTATAGTAATGGAAATTACTGTTTCAATATTGAACGTCATTAAAAGCATAAATTTTGGAAGGATATTTTGATGAGATGAATCATTCATAAGAAGAAATGTGATTGAGATGAACTTTGGGCATAAACTGATTGATTTTATTTTATTTTTTTTATTGATCAGATATTTCTGGGTGTAAAACATTAGTATCTGTTGAAAGTGGACACGGTCCAGCAGTGTGAAACAAAATGTGCTGAGTTGCAGGATGGGTAATGAACATTGAGCATCTGAACTGAATATTTCATGCTTTTATTTTATTCTTGTTTCCTAGCCTAAAATCAAATCTAGAACAAGTGCCTCCAACATTTACATCTGTTATTAGTTGGGTGTGATGCATAAAAATAGCTTGTGAACCCAATATTTAAGGTTATTTTCTATTTTAAAATGTTACTATTGTTGTTTGTTTTATTGTTAATCATTTATTACTTTTGATATTATTTTATAGTGATTTTTGATAACATCATCATGTTTACTGACTTAAAAGTACTGTGAATGAAATATATTGTTGGCAGTACTGCTTTTTTGTATAACACCTCAGTACACTATATATTAAGACTACTACAAGGCAACTACTATGGGTAACAATATTGTGTACTTGGTATAGTAGTCTAGAACTTAATTTACAGTTACTTTGTTGATTAAAGGAATCTAGAATGGAAGTAGGGAAGTAAGGATGGCTCAGTATATATTTTCTCTCTGAGTTAATTAACAAATCCAAATGGTGCGAAGGTTGGCACTCAGACTGCAGGTGTCTGAGTACTGTGATTGTGTAAGTGAGTTAAAATGTAAAGTAGAACTAAAATCTCTTCATTTGCTTGAATAAAATATATCATAAACTTCAGTAGTTTTATTCACGCCTTCCTCTTGAAAATTGCTAATTAGCATTGTTTATTTGGCTGAAATCTGGAACTAGATGATTTTAAGGTCCTTTCCAATTAAAACCATTCTAGGAGTCTGTAATACTGCTCATTTAATCTATCATACCATCAGCTAGGTGACTGCATTTCTATGATAAAGTACTCTTCATTCTTTTTCAAATAAGTTTGTTTTGTTCTATATCTTGTAAAGATGAGAAAGAATGATTGAACAGTGACATTAGGAATAGTAAGACTTAAAGTTGTAAATATGAATGAGAAATCTTTGGTTGTTCCCAGTTTCAGTTGACGAGTTGGTGATTTTTGTGGGTTTATTTATTTGCTTATTTAAGGACAGCTGCTCTCATTTCTCATTTTTAGACAGGAATAGAGTTTAAACATAGAAGCCATTTCAAAACTTTGAAAGCTTAAAATATGATCAGCTCTTGTTTAATGTTATTTATAATGTAGTAGAATCATTACTGCATAGAATTTATTTTTGCTTTTACTACATCCCCAGGAATGTAACATAAAATGTAAGATAAATAGGATCCTACAGTGTTTGCTCATATTTAAATTCAAATCCAGCAAAAATCACATTATTAATTTGTAATTGTAGTGTAATTGCACATCTGCGAGATGATTAAGCACACTTCAGAAATGAACTTTGACTTTTAAGAACACATGAAGAATTATTTGCAACAAGACTAACTTGCAAAAACTGCAGTAAAAGATTGCTGAATTGCTAGGCAAGAAATAGACCATTCAATTTGCTTGTGCAGTATGTTGGATCTTTTTGTCTCAGTTTGTAGACTGCGGGTCAGTGCCTAGAAGAAGATGATTGTTCTCTCTGCACTGTCTCCCTATTCTTGTGGCTGACAGTGCCCTGAAGTATTCAAAACACATCTATGTCATGTCCTTAATTTTATTGATAGTAGTACCAAGAAACATCATTTCCTATTGCATCATATATGCTAGCTTTCATATTCTCTTGTTGTTCAGGAGCTTTATTTGATAGACTAAAAATAAAGCTTAGTTTCTTTCTTTTTTTTTTTTTTTTTTGAATTCTCTCCTTTTCTGAAGTTCTTTTTTGATAAATATAAATTATTTTTACTTATAAATGTTAAATATAATCTATGACAACTTTTAATTTTACAAAGTACTCTGTACCCCACATTTTCTGATCCCTGCATTAGGGCTCAAAAATTCCCTTTTTATCTCTATTAAATAGGACTCTAATCTAATGTTTAAGAGTATATTTTGTGGTGGACTGTGTTTTTCAGTTTTCAAGTTGGATGTATGTTGATGGATGGTATTCAAGCTTCTGGTAGAAATATGTTAGTAATATGGCTAATTTTGACAGGTAGGAAATTGTAGAATAAATTACTTTGTCTTTTTCTTTAAGATCTACAATATTTTCACAAAACACATTTTGAAGTATGATAGTTTTGAAGTGCAGTAACTCTGTGTTTTCCTTTCATTGCCTTTGAAAACTACCTTGTGAAAGGATTCTGTGGCAATTCTTCATTTGTTTTCTTACAGCAAATACCTGAAAAGCAGCTCGGCTCTGAGAAATGCCAGTGTGAAGGAGCACTGAGAAGTTTCACATCTGACATTACTTGCTAATTCATCTTATTTCATTTCTATTTTTCTGCAAAGGTCTTCTCTCATGCCTTTACAAATAAGAGATCGAACAGCCCTAGAATAATGGTTTTATTCTGTTATGTCGCCTATTATCTAGACCTAGGGATGGATAAATTGTTTTGGTTTGAAGGATCCTTGTAGGCAGTTTCTAAAATTAACTGTTTTTAGCTATTCTTAGCACATTGGTACAGATAAATAAATTTAAATAGAAAAGTGTTCCAGAGACTACCAGAAACCCAAAATAATACAAAAAAATACAACACATTCTCATGCTATTTATACTTTGATGGAACAACATCTAGCACAGCAGGGACCTACAATACAATGACAATGCAAAATGTATTTTTAATTACAAGATCTACCAAAGCTCTCTTCAAGGCAAGGTCATCAAAATCTGCACAGGAAGAGTGGGAGAAGTAATCCTATAAACAGCTTATAAAATTATCTTGTCTCACAATTTGTTCTGAATATATACTTTCTTTCATCATTTAGTTACTGAGCTGGAGATTAGAAGATTTGTGCCCTCAGAAAGGGCTTCCTTGAAGATCTGCCAGCTCTGCTTTGCTCACTTGTCCTTGAGGACGTTTTACCAGAGGATTTTGTTGACTAACTTCCTGAAGAGGTGGAATTTGGCTTTTCTAAAGTTTGGCATCTTGATTTTACTCTTCGTCTGTCCCATATCTCCCAGGACTGTGAACTCCACCATTGCATGGTCACTACAGCTCAGGCAGTCTCCTCATATCACCAATCAGCTTGCTTGCGTTTGTGAGTAACAGGTCCAGTATTGCATCACTCCTGGAGGGGCTATTACTTGGCTCAAAAAGTTATTCTTTGTGGATTCCAAGAGCTTCCTGGATTGCCTTCGGCTTACTGTGCTGCTTTTCCAGAAGGCGTCTGGATGTTTGGTGTCCCCCAGCAGGACGAGAGCCTGCGACCACAACACCTCTTTTAGCTCGAAGAAGGTGGCTTTACCAATAGTCGCTGCCTGGTCAGATGGCCTGCAATAGACACCAACCACAAGCTGTTGCTTCGGTCTCTAATTCTTACTTGAAAGCTTTCAATTTCCTCATGGCCATTCTTCAGGGACGTCTCTTCACATTCTATTCCTTTCTTGAAGGAGGACAATGCCTCCTCCCTTCCTTCCTCGCCTTTCCCTTCTAAATATCTTGTTAGCCATCAATAGCCAGTCCGGTCATGTGAATCACCCCACCAGGTTTCAGTGAGGACAATGCATCATGGTTTTCAAGTAGCATGGTACCTTCTGGCTTCTCTTGTTTCTCAGGCTGTGTGCTGGTGTAGAGTTTGTTCTTTTCCTCAGAGATTTGAGATCCAGATAGCTGCTTTTTTTTTTTTTGTTTCTTACATACACAGTCTGGCCTGTCCTCTGCGGTGGCTCTTTCTTCTTTATAAGTTCATAGTAAGGTTTTGTAGTTCAAAGACTTTTTCTACTTTTACCCACTCATGAGCATCTTCTGTGCACTTTGTAACCTAGATATTTTCTCCAGCCTATCAATGTGAATCTGTGCTAACTCTGATTGCAAATGCTATTTTTTGTTGATTATTCACATGTGGTTAATAGCAATATTGCATTTGTCCTGGTAATGTTATCTGATATGGTTTTACTAGTGTCAGTTTCAAAAAGGGTAAATGTGTTATGAGTCATTCTTCCTTTTCAGAACACATTTTTTTCTCAAGATTATATAAAAAGAAGTGTGGTGTATCCTATCAATTACAATTCTTATTCAGAGCAAGTATTAAGGAAGTTGGTTCGAACAATCTCAGAGTAGTTTTATACATTCATTTTCGTGGAAGGAGTGGAAATTGAATTTTAGATTTCCAAAAAAAAAAAAAAAAAAAGGTATGAGAATGTCTCAATTATGAATTTATTCAACTGCTGTGGGGTAAGAGCTAGTATGAATATTGTTTTGGTAAAGGCAGTGTGATAAAAAATTGAGATCTTTAACACAGACCTAACCTCTACAGTTTACTGTAGAGAAAGCAGTATCTAGCTGGAGACTATATTCTAGTGCTTTTTATACCATCAATCTTGCTTATAGAAAGTCTTGGTGCTCCATTCTTGACCAGTGTCTGGGCTTTTGCTTTTGCTTCCCGATAGGTGTCCTTAATCCCAGCTTTCTCAGTCCATGCTGTGATTGGAATAACTGATTTTTTTCTGAAGAGCGACTGTCTTTATACTTCTATACCCCTTTATTCACATGAATGTAAGAGATATTTAAGGATCCTTTTTTTAAATTTTTTTTCTTTCTCCATTGATAAGCAAATGGCCTGCTTGTTTTCTTTTTTTTTTCCTTCTGTCATATTTCCCTTCCCTTCTTCACCCTCCCCCCCCCCCCCCTTTTTTTTTTTTGTCTTACATTACGATTGCAATACTTGTAAGTTCGCTTGGAAATAATAGAGAATGATTAAAGGATAAATTTATGTTCGCAAGAGGAGGTTTTTTAGGTATTTACAATTACAGTGATTGTTATTACAATTACAGTGAAATGTTGCAAAAAGCAACGTTTACCCCCCCCCCAGTGGAATCTTTGTCCTCCGTAAAAACTGTAAGGTAAAGTCTAAGTAAGCTCCTATTATATACATACATATATATATATATATATATATATATATATATATATATATATATATATATATATATATATATATATAATGTAAATATATATATATAAAATATATATATATAATATATATTATATTATATATAAATATTCACAGTAATGGATGGATGCTAAGGGCAACTAGACAAAAATTGCTTGAATAATTAGATCTCAAGACTTGCTTGGTAAGAGCTGATTTTGAATATGATAATCTTTGGAAGTTGCAGTAGTCATCTGTGCTATCTTAGCATGAGAGGTACAGTTAGATAGACAAGAAAATGTGGTGGATTTTTACCACAGAGCTGAACATTTAGTGCATGCTTTTGCTTGTTTTTCAGAACTGTCCATTATGAAGGTGGTGCAGTGTCAATTCACGCTCGTTCCCTTTGGCGATTAGAAACTCTGAGAGTTGCGTAAGTAAAAGCTATCACAGAAGAATACTCCTTTTAGCTGGGTATTTTTAGTACAGTGAGAGTGATCCTATTACATCAGATTACAAACTATAAAACCAGATTGATAATAAAAAATCTTCCTAAAAAAACGATACATTGCTTTAATGAAAAATGATCTGGTAGAAAGTGTACATTAATCTTGCTGGTTTTGTTAATACATTTGCTGTGTTTTTTTTCTTTTCAGTTGCTATAGCTATCAATAAACTCACAATTTTCTGTTTTTATACAAATATGTGATACTGAACAGAAAACCAGTTCTGATTATAATTCATGCGTCACTCTTAAGACTTTACATTTCAAGACATGTAAATAAATTACAGAAAGAAGACTACTTGTAAGAGTATTTGAATGATAGTAAGGAGTTGTGCCTTTAAAAGAAAATGGTAATTAGGTATGCACTGTAAAATTCTATTATATGTATTTGCAATTAAATTTGTGGTGACTGAAAAACAACTATTTTTAGAGACTAAATCAGGGCCACTTAAGGCAATATTATACTCTAATGGTGCTTTTCTCTGAGCATTTAATTTTATGGGATGATGGTAAACATCAGTGGTACAGCAGTGAAATTTTTGCTTTGAACTAAAGTTGGTCTTGGAAGTTCTTAAGTGGCAGCAATGAAATAATGTAGAGGTAAAAACCCCTTGTAGCTACAAAGTAGTAATTCTCTTGCTTATAGTCTGACATGTAGAATTTTACGTTTTTACCATTTTGCACTTTTATTGACTAGTAAGCAATGTAATGTGCTTTAAAACAATTTCCCCAGAAGCTAAACTCTGTGTCTTGTTTAAAAAAAAAAACAAAACAAAAAAACAAAACAAAAAAAAAAAAACAAAAAAACCCCCAAAAAACCCAAAAAACTTTCCTTGAACTTTCTTAGGTGGAGTGGCAGCCACATAAGATGGGGACAGCCATTCAGACTAAGACATATAACAACAGGAAAATATTTAAGTCTACTGGATGACAAGAGTCTTCTCCTTACTGACAAAGAGAAAGCAGATGTAAAATCTACAGCATTCTGTTTTCGGTCTTCCAAGGTATGGAATCAGTGCAGCATTATTATAACTTATAGTAATTGCACTATCTTTTCAACGAATAATAAAAACGAATAATTACTGAGTGTAATTAATATCTAGTAAACTTCTGTCATATTTCATTGGGCAAGTCTACTTTTTTTTTTTTTTTTTTTTTTTTTTTTTTCTCTGCTTGTCTATTTTTGAGCAGTTTATTTAATTTTCATTTATTTCTTCTTATGAACTTTCCTGATGCTTCACTTCTTATGTCTGTGGACTGATGTAGGAAGCATTTATGGCATTGTTTTTTTTGTTGTTGTTGTTTTTTTTTTTTTTTTTTTTTTTTTTTACAATTTAATTAGGAAATTGTTATTTCTTTCACTAGATATGATGTTGCTATCCAGTTTCCAATTGCCATAGTTTAAATTTTCATTTGACACCTTCAATAATCATTATAAGTACAGGCTAGTACTTACTGGGGGTAAACAGTTTAAAATAATACTATGATGAAGTCTTTAGTATCGTTTGATTTATCTTACTGATGCTGAAATTTTGACAGTAGCAGTTGTATTTTTTTTTTTTTTAATTATCTTCATAGTTAATCCACAAACATTTCAGGACAAGGTAGTACAGTTGTATTGGGGAGTTCCTGTTGTTTTTTTTTATTTTTTTATATATGACAACAGTTATTCTTCTTTGAAGCCAAAAGAATGAAAGAACTCATTTACTGCTGCTTAAGATGGAGTTTTTAGTTGGGGTTGCACCATGGAGAATGGAACAATGTACTGCACTCTATTGTTAGATAGTTTTACTTGATATAAGATAAATGATTGCATTTCTAGCAACACAGAGAATATCAGTATTCTTTTGTTGATGTGGAAAGATGAGTAGTCTGTATTTTTTAATCAGCATATACATATATTGACTTAGTAGATACTGACATTTGTTTTAAATTAAGATTTACTTAGAAGGAACGATGGAGAAGCCTCAGTGGAGAATATGGTAGTCTCTTTTTTGCTGAGGATGAATACAGTTTGTATATTGTTGAAGGAATGCCATGTTTTATTTCATTGGGATACTGACATTAGAAAAATGTCTTTCCTCTTTGTAATAATAATAATAATAATAATAATAAAAGGTTTAAAATGAAAGATGCAAAAACATAGGCGTCATCCTCTACAGTCTTTCTATGTTTTCTTTTCCCCCAAGCATATATGGACAAACCATACAACTTCTCACTTGTATTTTTGCATGTGATTAAACTCAAATTCCTGGGTAAGAGGAAGTCCCTAATCTCTATGGAATATAGAACATTAATACATTTTTCCTGAATTTATGGCAATTTCTGCCAATGACATGTTCATAATTCACTATCTGAAAAGTACATGAAGGTCTTGCTTGTTGTGATGCAGAATATTAGCTCTAAACAGGCAAAAAGTTAAGTGGAAGAGGAGTACCTTTACTTTATTACAGTGTTCCTACTTGGAGTTCATCTGTATTTTTGTGCTGTCACCTGTTCTTTTGTAAAATTTCACAGAAAATACACTGTTGTCAGCTTAAAAAGCAGTTACAATTTAGCTGTCTCCCGTCAGTGAGATCTGCTAGAATTTCAGTTGCGACTTTGTACCCAGAAGGTAAATATTGGGTCAAATGAAAATATAAGAAATTGAAATGGCAAGCCTCAATCATGCGAAACTTTTTCTGAACATAGTAAGGAGTGACAGAGAAACATTAGAGTGAAGTAACACATGTAAAGCAACACTTAACAGATTATTTTTGTTCAATATTAAGATAAAATAACAGGAAATAATTTTGTCCATTTAGCCCACAAAAATATGTGAAGATTGGCCCGTATTCTTGTATGCATGCAATAAAAACTAGGTTTATAACAAGCATGTCCATCTGGAGAAAATGTCGCATTAATCAATAAAGTCTGTTCATATCCAGTACATTCTCATTGCTTTGCATCACTAAGGCAGTTTGCAGACTGTTGCAAAAAACAATTGCTTCCTTTTATGTTCCATAGCACCAGATGAAGATTTTTGATCTTTATTTCTGTAGAAAAAAACCTTGCATAATATTCAATATTTGATGCAAATATAAACACGTCAGTTATTGTTTTCAGGTACATTTTTTTTTTTTCTTCAGGAAAAGCTGGATGTTGGTGTGAGAAAAGAGGTAGATGGAATGGGAGCACCTGAAATAAAATATGGAGATTCAATATGCTTCATACAACATGTAGACACAGGCTTGTGGCTGTCATACCAGTCTGCAGATGCAAAGTCTGTAAGAATGGGTTCTGTGCAACGCAAGGTATGACTGTAAATAGGAAAGCACTTCATTCAATTGGTCTGATAGGGCAGCAGGGGAAAGTAAACAAAACTACACTAGGAGAGCGCTAATTTCCAGGTTTAACCATTTGTTTCTTTCAGTGTAAAGGTTTTGTTGTGGGTGTGTTTTTTTTTTTTTTTTTTTTTTTCTGTATTCTGTAAGTATCTTCTACAAAAGTAGTATCAATTTCTTCCAAATTTATGTTTTTAATGTTTTTATGCATGTATTATTAATGCATATAATTATAATCTTAATTCTAAAACATTTAAAATAAGATATATTATTGAGTAATTCTGTAATTTAAGTAACAAAAATTTGTGTATGGAAAAAAAAGTTATCTAAAAAATGTTACTACATAGATTAGATTGAATACTCTTAAAGCCATGGTAGCTAATTATAGATAACAGTAAGTTATCAGTATTGATTCAAGGCGTAGTCGGGAAACAAGATCAATAGAAGAATCGTTTTTTTTTTTTTTTTTTGTTTGTTTTTTTTTTTTTTTTAACCTTATCTGAACTTGAGGGACCTGCTTCTGAGTAAGTGAACATCTCTTTGGTTGAACAAAAATTACTCCAAACCCCTTAGCCTTTTTAATATACATACATGTGTTTATTTGTGTGTGCGTCTATATACACATGAATAAACATATATATATATACATCAAATATATCAAAATAATATATTGTAAATAATATATCATTCACTTCTCTGCCTTACTGTGTGAATTTTCGTACCTCTTATTTATGATACAAGTTAAATTTTGCAGTGTTAGCTTCTTATTTTTGTATTACAGGCAATAATGCACCATGAAGGTCACATGGATGATGGTTTAACATTGTCCAGATCTCAGCACGAAGAATCCCGTACAGCACGTGTCATCCGTAGTACAGTCTTCCTTTTCAACAGGTTTATAAGGTATATGTATATAACTTTATGATAGTTCTTTACCATCAAAGTACTGTAGTGGCCAATTTCTTTTCTCTGTCTTGATTTCAACATATGTAAGTACTGACAATGGAAAGAAACCACAACATTTGGTGTAGGCCACAAAGTGCAACATCTAGATTTTTTAGCTCTTTCTTTTGTAAGTATAATGTAAGATAAAAAAAATATCACCAGTTGTGATGGTGACAGTGGGTCATCTCTACAGGCGCAGATTTTTGAGTGCAGCATGTAGGCTCTTGTTCATGGCTGGCAAAAATGCATAGCTACTGGTGGCGGCTGTTGAAAAATAGTGCTTTGTAGCTGAGAATTTGCTTTATCAAATAATGTTATTGTTCTCTTTACATTTGTTGTATTTTCTTTAGAAATAAGTAGTAGGCATTACTTTCACCGTGACATAGGTGTATTGAAAGTCTCGCCAAAAGTTCTCTTAAGTGTGTGAATTTATACCTTGTTTCTACCCTCCTCCTACACATTTCCTCACTTTATTCCCTTTTTCTTTCATGGAATGTTTAATTTTGCCCTCTAAGAGTATATGGTATTTGCATTTATTTTCCTACTCCAAATCTCCAACAATACTGATGGATATTACTTTTCAAATGTTTTATAACTTCAGTAGTTGAAAAAATGTCACACTTGTGAATGTGGTTGCAGTAGGACGTCAATGATAGATAAAACTATACTTAATGAAAAAAATGTCTTAGGAACTCATTTTTCAGAGACTGCAATATGGGAGATGATGACCCAAAGCAACCATGTCTTAACATGGGTGCACAGTTGAAGATACAGATGTGTCAGTTTATTGAAAAATGCTTACCTGAATACTTAAATAACAACAGAGAAAAACAACTGTAATAAAAGTTGTGTGCTGTGTGAGAAAAGGATCTTTTTGCTATGTAGCTAGATTATTCACGATCAAAAGCTAGCAAGGTAAACCTTTTACAGTGGCAGCAATGAGAATGAGTCCAAACTGAGATCAGGACTGTCAAGTAAGCTACCCCCTCCCTCTCTCCCCACTGCGTGCCATCAGGTGGGCCTTTCTCTTCTTCCCACTCAGCGCTTGAGAGCCAGGTCATCTCATAAGCCCTGCAGTGTTTAATAGGCATCCTCAAAAGTATATTTTCTTTTTCCTTTTTGAGGGTGGCTGGTGGATCTGCAGAACACAATTATCCTTTTTTTTTTTGTTTTGTTTTTTGTTTTTTTGTTTTTTTGGTGTTATGTGCAAACCCTTCTGCTCATTCCAGAAAGTTCTGGTGAATCTACTGTTGCCTTGACCTGAGGCAGTAGTCTGCCTTGCCTGCTGCCCACAACTGCCTTCTCCAAGGTCTGTATGGCAGATGGCTGTGTTTCAAAAAAGATAAGTTTTAAATGGAGGAGAAAATTATTTTATTTGTTATTATTTTCTTTTTTGGAGTGGGGATCTGGAGAGCCCAACATCAAAGAGAAATTGGATTACAGGGTTTGTCTGGGATTCAGCTAAGCAAGGGTCAAGTTAAACATGGAAGAGAATAGTCTGGTCTGCTCTCTATTTCTGGGAGGCAGTGAGCAAGACCAAGCTTGAATTTTGTATCAGAGTTAGTAAAAGGCTAATGAAGTGCTGGGACAGACTGTGGGAGAGCTGGATCTCCCAGTGCTTGGGGAAACATAGTCCCTGAAAAACATACTAGAGATGCGATTGTAATATTTACAGTATCTTCTCCATATCTTCCCTTTATCCTTTGGTCTGCCTCTGAAAATGCTAAACACACAAGTAGAGGAAAAATTTGTTTTCTGGAAACATTTTTTATGCTTCTAGTCATGGGAATGACTGATAATGATGCTAGGGTTGTTTGAGAAGGGAAATGTGGATCAATAAGTGGCAAATGGGGAAGACAAGTCACTGTTAAGAAGTTGTCAGAAAACAAATTGAGCTATGGAATCTAAATAAAGATTAGTTTTAAACTAATAAAGAGTTGATAAAGTAAAATAAATGCTTTCCCAATACTCAGGAGATTTTGCATCTTATTTTAGGGGCCTTGATGCTCTCAGCAAAAAAATGAAGTCTTCCGCAGTAGATTTACCTATTGAGTCTGTCAGTCTGAGCCTTCAAGACTTGATTGGCTACTTTCACCCTCCTGATGAACATTTAGAGCATGAAGACAAGCAAAACAGGCTCCGTGCACTGAAGAATCGCCAGAATCTCTTCCAGGAAGAGGTAGCACTGTTTTACTTTTTTTTTTTCCCCGTTTTGTCTGCAAGTATTCTTTTATGGTGTCTGTGGTGTTGATGTCTAATCTGGAGTAAACTTGCAGAGTTTGTCCTATATAACTCAGACTATTTGCTACATTTATAATGTTTTAAGATCTGTTGATTTTCCTGAGTATTCAAAAAAATACATTTAATGCCTTTAAAAAAACAGTTAGATATTAGTACAGGCAAAACCCTGGGCTCTGACTATAATTTACTCCTTTAGTGGTGAATTAGTTTCTTCTCTTGTAGCTTCTTCTCTTGATACAGAATGTTATAGTTTAATAGGTATGCTTCAACTATTGTGCTTAATATTATCTATTATTTCTCTGGTAGGGATGGTTGCCTGTGATTTGTCAGATGCTTAAATGTCTTCTAGAATAGGGTGCCTGGAATACTGTGTATTTTTTTATTTTGATCATCTAATTGATAAATGTTTATTTTCACAGCAGTTGAAAAAATGCATCAGTGCTGTGTTGTTGGTTTTTTTGTTTGTTTGTTTTTTACATTACCTTTTCCATATATATTTATTCTTTGACTCCACCTGTCTCCTTTCATGGTTGTTTCTATATTTTCTTAGATACCTGAAAATCTTACATGTTTGTGCCTAGACAAGGCCTTGTAGTTGTTGTTTTGATTTTCTCCTTCTCGTAATCTAAGCCTTTCAATTTTTAGGGCATGATCAACCTCGTTCTTGAATGTATTGATCGCTTGAATGTATACAGCAGTGCAGCTCATTTTGCAGATGTAGCTGGGAAGGAAGCTGGAGAAGCATGGAAATCAATTCTGAATTCCTTGTATGAATTACTAGGTAAGACATTCTTTAGGTTGCTTTCCTTTTTTTAAAGATTTAAAAGAATCTTTTTAAAAGATTCTTTTAGGTAAAAATTGAGAAGAAATATGTATCTGTTTTAGTATGGGATAAGCCGATACATTACAAAACCCATTGATTTTTGCATTTTTCAGATCCTTGCATGTGGATAGGAGGAAAGTACACTGAAAACGTAACATCTGTTTTTTCTGCTTTAAAAAAAATACCTAAATGAATAAATGATATTTTTTTTTCATGTCATTATGTTGCTGATGTGTCTTGTATGCTGTCCAAAAATGTATAAACCAATGGTATACGGATTTATCATTCTTGTGTTAAAGAGCCATAACATTGTGGTCAGTTTTTTAAAATCTCTGATTTTTCATGTGTATGGCTGTAGAACTGCAAACTGAATCAGAAGTTTACATAACTAAGGCATTACTTATTGGTAACTTAGAACTATTGACTCCAACATTTTACTAGGATACAGGATGTCGTGGAAAGATTATTAGCTGTTAGATGCAGTATAACATGAAGATCTTGTCGACTTGCAGTTGCTGTATCTCACAGCATATTCTGTAAATGCTAGTTAGTGCCTTAATCAGTTTTCTATTTAGGTAGAAGTATTCAGTCACTTGATTTATTTGCTCAGCAGTTTGAATTGCACATGTGTTATTTATTTCTACTATGATTAATTAAATAGAGCTATTAATCTTCTGCTGTAGCTGCCAGCATATTCACTTCTCCTAAGTTGTTGCTTACAGAAGGAAATTTAACTTCCTAAAGGATCGTTTTGTCAGTTCCATGCTTCTCTGTCATCCTCAGCTTTTCTCAGTGCCATTATTAAGCCTAAATATTAACATTAATGCTGACCTTAAGTGACTGAGGACAGTCACATTAAGCATTCCTTTTGTGCAGGCTGCTTACGTGTGCTTATGCTACTGTCAGTGTTATGCACAAACTGTAGTGTGGGCATGATTTGCTTGTTTTGGCAAAAACGTGAGTTTGGTCCAAGTCTTCTCGAAGGATTGTCATCTCAGTTTCCAATAAAGCAGAAGGCATTTGGTGTGTCATTTATGCTCATAAAATTTCACTCCTCAGAGAAATGATACTGCAAAGATATGTAAGTAATAGTTATATATCAACTCAATTGAAAGCTCCCCAGCTGAGTACTGTAAAATTGTTATGAAGTGCCCACATGAATATAGTGTGTGTAATTGGTTCTCATATGCTACCTATAGGAACCATTCTTAGTATTCATTTGTGACTGCTACTTAATTTTCTCTTCACTGAGAAAAACAGGTGGAGAAATTTAAGTTAAAAGACAGACTAATAATTCTGGCTCTGAAATTAAAAGCTGTGAGGTCTAGATTATTTTTTTTTTAATATTCAGCAGTATTTCATGTGTATAAGGCATACTGAAAAATAGCATTCCTCCAGATGTCAGAGATGCAGAAATAGGAGTTTAAATGATGTGTCTCACTTAAAATAAGCAAACGGTGAAACTGAACTGTCTGGTCGATGAACATGGTAGTTTATTTGTTTGTTCACTTATTTCTGTAAAATTAATTTTTTTCTTTTCCTTAATATTGAGCAGCAAAGCTAAGCAAATGAGGCTCAGGCAGACTGGAGAAGCTACTGGCTTGAATTCTGAAACATTGCTGTAAAAGTCTTAATTTTCCTATTGACAAGACCAAAGAATCACTTTCGTAAAAGTCTACTTGTCCTGTACCAAATATAGATTATTCCATGGGCTTTTCTTGATGTCCCAGCCCTCCTCAATGCCTTTACTCTGCTGCTCTAACTACAATATGTTCTGGCAGCTGATGTTTAAGAAGCTTGGCCTTGCTCTGGCTGTAACGAATGTTGCTTTATTGTGAATAGCCCTGCAGCTGTACAGTAATTGTATGGATGACAAATCAGTATTGCTTGCTCTGCCTTCCTTCAGCAGAGTGCTTTGCTTTTGAGTCTGCACTTAAATAAATGTGATGTCCCAATGTCCCAACTCATGGCTTTTGTCACATCACTGACATTATTTTTGACATCGCACTGTGATGACAGTGCAGGCATTTACAGACTTTCAGTAGAGACTGGATATTATCACATACAAAAATTCTTGCCACAAATCTGCTATGGCATTTGACCCTCCTGTATTATAAATACACACTATGGTTCTGAGTTTGTATTTGAAACTTTGTGTATTACCAAGGAATGCGCAAGAGTATGCACAATTATTTGGTTTCAATATCTGTCTGGCGCATCCTATTGTTTTTTTTTCATCCCTTTAAACCAGACACTAGTCTTGTTCAGAGTTGTGGGCAATAAAGAAATGCGTATTGAATATCAATTCTTTCTCAGTGTTGTGTTAATTAATGTACAACTTTAACTGTACTTTCACTTCTGAATACTAATCTTTCACAAACATTTTTTTTCAACTGCATTTATGTAACTATCTATGACTTTTTTTCTGTTACTGAAGTTAACTTCATTGAAGCCATGTGAAGCAGTGAGCTATTATTGCCTTCATTTTATTTGGGTACTTGAAGGCCAGCACATTTACGTGGCTTGCCTATAATTAATTAAAAAATCTATTATAGAAACAAGTATTCCTGAACTCTAGTGGTAGCATTTAACAATATGCTTCTCCTCTTTCCCCAAATTATTTTCAAACAATATTTGTCATGATTTTAATTAATCATGTAATATATCATGGCATAGATTTAATATAATACTTTTGACCTCATTGAACAGTGGATTGCATTGATTATTTCAATGTACTTATGTTCTGTGTGTCAGAATGTCAGGTCCTCAAGTAGCGCATTTTATAGATGAATGCAAACTGATTAACGTGTCTTAATTTTGTGACACACCTCATGAAAAAAATTTAGAAAGTCATCGAGATGATATTCTAATACTTACAGGGTAATATTACAATACGTCTTACTAGAAAATTTGAGTTTTGTAGCATGATCCAATACTTGAGAAAAAGAATAAAGTGGAAGGCTGGTTACACACGTTATATTGTCAGGAGAGATAACAGCAACTTATGAGAGGTTACTATTCCAATTATAGAATCTAACTTGGAAGCAAATTTTCACGCTGTTGAAGAAATTAGAAATTTTAATTGAGTATAAGAGAGCTTAAGTTCACTCTTTCTCTTTATTTACTTCCCCTCCTCCATCATAAGTGGGAAAAAGTACTATTTCTTTGAATTATTTTGAGATAAATATATGAAGATAAATATATAACAGATTTTTGTGAAAAATGCCACATTTATACATGTAATGGAATGTTCAAGTTCCTACTTACTCTTGAAAAAAATTGTTCATCCTCTGTTATGTTCATTTTCTTCCAGTGTTTCTTATTGTTACAAAAATGCTGTTAAATAGAATTTCTTTCCTACAGTAGCAGCTGACTTTTGTGATGACGTTCTTCATTTCCCTACTTCATGTAGAATATTCTTCAGGGATTATTGAAGGGGTTATTAACATTAAAGGTTAATTTGATGCCAAGGGTATTGTTTAAGTGTATCAATTACGTGAGTAATTTAAATTTAACATGAAGAACATCAATAGCAAAGGATTAAGAAACTAGTTTACTTGATTCAAGAATCCTTGAAAATCAGGGTTACTTTAATTCAAATGAATTTATAATTGTGAATTCTTTCTTTTCTTTTTTTTTTCCTATTTCTCATAGCGGCTCTTATTCGAGGGAATCGTAAAAACTGTGCTCAGTTTTCTGGATCTCTTGATTGGCTGATCAGCAGATTAGAAAGACTAGAAGCCTCTTCTGGTATGATTTTTAATTTTATAACTTCCTTATTTTTCCAGTCTTTCACTTGTTTAAACTTGGTGATATACTTATTATTAGTTTTCATGAAGTTCTTCCCATGGGAGAGCAAATATTTTACTAAATTAGATTTATATGTTTAACAATTTTAAATAGTGATTATGGTTGTAGTTTCAGTTTAGGTTCTAGTAATCTTTCCTTTCCGTGAACCAACAGATTAAGATTCAATTGGTTTGTTCAGTTTTGGTGAAACAATTCTGTGTTTTCAGTTACTAAGTTGTTTTCTTTCCCTAATTCTAGTATGTTCCTTTCCCTTCTCATTGGAATTCTGCATTTTTCAGCATTTGCATCGAAGAAGTCATCTGGAGTAGATATAGTTTGTGTCATCTTGAAGGAGTGTATTTGTAATGTAGAGAAGTTCACACGATTTCTTTGAATATATGTCGTATATGAATCTTCAGTAAATATTGGATTGTAGAAGAATTAAGTCTATAATACACATATATTTTCTTTTTCATCGCATCTGTCCCCTGGTGTCTGACTGAGGTTAGCAAGAAAAAGCATGCCTGAAACACATTTAGGATTTGAGAATCCAAGTGTCACTTTAGACCTGCATTTTTTAAGCTGTCTTGTTTATTTTTCTTTGACGTTACCTTAAATTTGGCAATTTATTAACTATATTTTATTGCTATTCTTTAATTTTATAAAATAAAGTCATATTTTCCTCCTGAAACCTTTAGTATTAATCCCTTAGCACTTCTTGATTAGCAAGATAGTAGCAGATAGAAATGTGCTCAAGTTCATCTGCTTAGTGGCTCTGTGGTGTGGTTAGTGTTACTACTGTTCAAAATTACATATACTTACGTACTCTACTTTCCATCCTGGCTTCTTCCTCCTTGGAAGCAATCTATTATCTGTAAATCTTATCTACAAACTAAGTACATTGTAATTTTAGTTTTGCAGTGGATTTTTTTAAAATACTGGGACTAGACTTTATAAAACAATGTTTTGAACTATGTTGGAAAATTATACTAGGAGTAGAATAAAAAATAAGTAGCACAAACACTGCATGTTAAATTAATGTAAATAACAAGAATTTATGTTGGTGTTATAGGCATTGACATTGCCAACTTGATAATGTGTACCACATTGCTGTTTTAAATAATAGTTAACTTGCCTAAAAAAGGATTCTGTAAAAGGATTCTAAAGGATGCTTGTTTGGGTTACCACATTTAGCACGTACTTATTCTAAAAAAAGAACTTCGTTGTTTATTTAAAACTGTTCTTTAACATCTTTTTATTTTAATGTTACAGTTCTTTTTTTCTTACATGTTTATTCCTCCTGCTTTGGTTTGATTTGTAAATGGACAGTAGACAAATCTAATTTCATGAAAGAATGTTTGCTAAGTATATCCCAAAGTAACTGAAGAGTTACTGGATCTATGTTTCTGTAACAGTGTTGATTTCATGGCTGATACTTTAGTTTCTTGCCCCATTTCAATGACATAAATACAGGCTTTTATATTTTCCTTACATAAAATTTTATTTCACATTTTTAATATTTGTTATTGACATAATCTAGAAGCATGCCTCTCAATAGTTAACAATTAAAAAACTTGAAGTTGTCCTACTAAAAAGATATTTTCCAGAGCTCAGAAAACTCTTTACTTCAGTACTGAGTAAACTAGTCCTCTGAGAAGCATAGTAAGCTTCCATGAAGCTACAGACAATTTTGTAATGCTAACACTACCAATGAAAAAGTAAAAATTAATCTCACAATATTAATATTCTTCCATTTTATATTTTTCTCCGTAATTTTGTGAACATTATAGTATAAATATTTGTGATGTTCTATATAACTTGTATTAATTCTCAATAGCAATCATAGTCTGAGCAGTTTAATAAAATCTTTTGTATTAAATGCAAAATCAGTTTTACTGTAACACCAGATAGAATTGTCTCAACCTGACTTTTCTTATTGCCTAGTTCTACTTCTAGTTTACTGATATCAGATATTTTTGGTGTTCTTGTTCTGGTTCATGTTCATCATTTCACAGGGAGTGAGAGAGATCAAGGTGGATTTCAAGGGTCTATTATTAATAATAGCACATGGAAAATATATTAAATCCACAGCAGTAGATTTGGATAATGTTCCGTATTTACTGTTTGCTATGCTTTAAATTTTCATTGTCTGCTTTTCTGTCTGCAGATTTTATATATTCTGCTTTGTTTTGCATAACGTTTTCTTTCCTTCCCCTCTTCTCTGCAGTCACCCAATTGGAGCTATTTCTGAATTGCAGACTAAGAAATATTCTCGAATTGCAATTATGACTTCTTTGTGTTCTATACAATATATGTTACTGTTTGTTGGAAGATGATTGCTTTGTAGTCTTTTAAACATTATTTTATACAATTATGTTACAGTAATTTCAAAACAGGAAGGTTCGTGGGCAAGATAGTTTAAACAGCAGTGAGAATAATATAATAACCACTTTTCTGTTTGCAAATTTGTAACTTTTTGCTGTCATCTATTTGTTTTAGTGCTCTCTGTTTTGTGAGTAGGAAGGAAGATAATAATCTTTCTTTGAATAATAATTCTTAGTTGATGACTGCAATTGGGAGAGTTATCCTTAAATCAGAGCTCATTGTGGCCAAGGAATTTGACTTGTGCCTTCATTATTTTAGCATTTCACACTGACAATAAAAGTGTGATGGTATGCAGTCATCTCTTATCTATTGTTTGCACTCCATTCTCAATTAGCCCCTCTCCAAATTCAGTTCTGCTAAGCCAGATCTTCCACCAGAGCCACTTTCTAAGTGAATGCATCTACAGATTTTGGAATTCCTAATTTTTAGGATATCTTATATATGTGGATGATGGAAAGAGAAGATGGGATACTGTTCCAGTATAAAATATGAAATTCATAAAAATACGAAATGCATTAGAGCAACCTAAAATGCTGTATTACATGGTTACTATTACATTAAAAAAAACAAAAAACAAAACAAACAAACAAACAAAAAAACCAGATCTGTCACAAGGTTAAAATCAGTCTAGAAAATTAAAACGTAAGTATTTATGATGCTACAGTGAAGTATGAGATGAATTCTGTAACCTGAAATCTGTTTGTTCTGTAAGACATTGAAGGCTTAACATCTAATGAATCTAATAATATCATGTGAAAAATCTTTCTTTAAACTAAAAATGTTAGGAAAACAAAATAAAGGCATTAAATATATAAACAGTAACTGAGTTGATTGTACAAATTAGACTGGAAATTGATTACATTCATGATCTTCACTGAAGCAAAAGTAAGAAAAGTAAGGTTTGTCTAAGTATAAACGTGCCTGAGAGCAGACTATGTCAGAATTGAGGTATGACAGGTGCTAGGTGAAAAATGCAATGCAAGTTCTTTGGCTGTCTCTTTCAGTGTATAAATTAAGATTAGTCTTTCCTTCTGAAATGTATTTCAGATGGAATTAACTAGTCCTATTAAAATTTCAAAGGGATTAAAGCCTACATGAAGATTCATAAGGAAGGCTGGTTATTCAGTGTTCTAATTCAAAGATTTTAGGAAGTGCGTTATCAGTTTATGAGTAGTTTTTAGGGCATACTTTTTACTCTAATATTCTATATCATGAAATTAGAGAAGTCCTGAAAGATATTCTGCTTTTCAAGTTAATCGTTAAGAAAAAAATTTTCAACCATCTTCATCATGACATCTGTATGTGTTTGTGATACATATTTTATTCAAACACTTTCTGCTTAACTTCCTTGAGCAACTTCAAAGAAATCAAAGCAGGTCCAGCTGTCTTTAATATAGACGAATCTAAAAGGGGATCAGTCCAAACCAACATTGTATGTTTATATGCATTCTTTTTTTCTGAATACAGAATGTTTGCCCTTCAAACCTAGTGTGTTTGATAGTCAGCACTCAACCACCACAGAAGCTGAAAAAGATGCTGTGGCAGCCAAGTCTGATTGATAGCATTCATTTTTTTCTCTTGAATGTTTACACTTTTGAAGTATTTTTACTTTCATTTGTTGAAAAGATGAAAACTAGAAAAGAAAAAATGTTTTATTTTAAATCAGAATCATGATTATGAATCTACCTGCACAAACCTGAGAAGAATGTAGCTATCACACTGACTTTATGTGGTATTGATTCTTAATGGATTACTGATTTTATTCTTAGAAGTGCATTTTAATGCCACAGTGAGAGATAGGAAGCCTTAAGATAACACATTTTAATCCATTTGTTTCCATGCATTCCCAGATTACTGTGGCATTCGATAAAACTGTTAATCACATTATAGTTTACCTCCCTAGTTTGAGGATTTTAAGCTCCTTGAGGGAAGATTGGATATCATGAGGAAATTCTTCAGAGAGAGTGGTGAGGTGCTGGAACAGGCTGCCTGGAGAAGTTGTGGATGTCCCATCCCTGGAACTGTTCAATAGCAGGTTGGATGCGGTCTTGAGCAATTTGGTCTGGTACCAGATCTGGCAGGGGTGTTGGAACTTAGTGATCCTTGGGGTCCCTTCCAACCCATGCCGTTCTATGATTCTTTTGAAACACTTTTCTTCTGTAGGTAGTTTTAATGTTTTGAAGTGACTCCTGCCTATGTAGCTGGCACTGGGTGGATCATAGTCCTGAACGCTGCATTTATTGTGTCCACTGACAAAGTCTGACCTTTCAATTTTTTGCTTTCTTTTTTTCATTTTAACCTGAATTTTGAGTACAGAGGACACGCATGTGGATGACCCACAATTTTGAAATACTGAAATTTTATAGAATCATAGAATTGTTAGAGTTGGAAGGGTCCTCTGAAGGCCATCTAGTTCAACTCCCCTGCAAGGAGCAGGGACACCACCTCTAGATCAGGTTGCCCAGGGTCTTACCCTGTCTAGACTTAAAAGTGTCCAGGGACAGAGCATCAATCACATTGCTGGGCAACCTGTCCCAGTGCTTCACCATGCTCACTGTAAGAGATTTTTTTCTCTTCTATCTTATCTAAATCTACTCTCTTTGAGCTTGAAAATATTTCCCCCTTGTTTTATTCCCACAGACCCTGCTAAAGTCTCTCCCCTTCTTTCCTGTAGCTCCCTTTTAGATATCAAAAGGCTGCTCTCAAGTCACCTCAGACAGTTCTCCAGACTGAATGGCCCCAGGTCTCTCAGCCTGTCCTCATAGGAAATCCCTCACTGACTTTTTTTATTGTGAAAATTGATAATAATGAACATACTTAATACTTGTCTTTGCCAAATGTGGTAGCTCCCAAAGCAAGTGATGACTTGATCCAGCAGATGTGGGAACCTATCCAAATGCAATGATTCTTAATGGCAAGGACTGCTGCTTCCTTGATATTAGAATTCCACTTAATTGGGAGGCCACTTGTGATTTAGTCATTTTTGCTTGCACATCTTATTTTCAGGTTAGTCTCTATTTATTCTACTGTTTCAAGAACACCACTGTGGGCTTCCAGCTTAACTGTTACATATACAAAGAAAATGATGCAGAATGGGCCAGTGTACTGGGAATTTATCTCTTTTTTTGAAATTGAGGATATAATTCTGTTAATGATTCAAATGGTTTTCTAAGGGAAGAAGCGGAAAACTGTAAATATGGAGAACATATTTTATGTCTAGAATATATATATACGTGCAGTGTCAATTCTTCACCTTTTGAGGCCATTGAAAAGCAGTTCTTTACATTTTGAATTTTTGAGCATTAATTATCACGTATTTATTAGTAAAGTTTTCAATTAATTTACAGTTTTTTCTCCTGTCCTTTCTGACTTTTACTATGCTCATTAATTTTGAGAAATCCAGAAGGATAATACCAATCTTGTTTTTGATTTTATCTGTTGTTTACAGGACTTTCTGAAATTAACAAATTTTACTGGCCAAATATTGGAAAGTAGTATTTGCAATTATAATATTATGTATACTTTGAATTATAATTTCCACCCCTCTGCATACTCCCCTCTCCCCCCCTTTTTTTTCCAGGAATACTAGAAGTTTTACACTGTGTATTGGTGGAAAGCCCTGAAGCTCTAAACATTATTAAGGAAGGACATATTAAATCAATAATCTGTCTTTTGGACAAACATGGAAGAAACCATAAGGTATGCATTGAGAGGGACATATGTAGTTAAACATTCATGAACAAATAAACCACGTTGCTCTGGTCAGATTTCAAATACTTTAAAATAGCATTCAGATTTCAAATACTTTAAAATAGCATTCATAGTTAGGAATTAAACTTTTCCTATAGGCAGTTTGAAGATGCAAAGGTGGAGATGTTATTTGGGTTTTAATGAAAGCACTGATACTAACTCAGTTTCAGAGGAAGCAGGAAGAAAATAACAATATATTAAAAGAATTTCAAAATTGTTTTAAGGATATAAAGTACATCAACACAGTAACTTTATTTTACATGTCTTCCACTAATACAGTACAGAGCATTATATTGCCAGGAGTAACTCAGAGTGATTATGATCTCTAGCATGAAAAATTATTCAAGATGAAAACAAATTTATTTTTTTCCAGGTTTTGGATGTCTTATGTTCTCTCTGTGTATGTCATGGAGTGGCTGTGCGGTCTAATCAACATCTCATCTGTGATAATCTCCTGCCAGGAAGAGATCTGCTCTTACAGACCCGCCTTGTCAACCATGTGAGCAGGTAAAAATAAAGTCTTGTAGGCATGAACAAATCAGAATGAGACTTGTAGTTGAAAAAGACAAAAATATCCACTGCAGAAAAAATGTTTTACATCCAGAACTTTTAATAAGATATTTTACTCTCATTAGGATTTTGAATACTCAATTTTTGTTATGATCAAAATACGAGTAACAGAGTGTTGATGCAGGATAAAGTTGCTCTGAACTATCTCCAATATGTGAAATTATGGAGTCCCTTGAAAAGATGATTTTCTAGATCTAGCTATACTTTCAGAGTACCACTGTTTTGTGGTTGCCGCCTTCTACTAAAGTTGGTCAAAAACAAGAATCTAGCATCAAACACCTTTGTCAGTGTCTTAAAATAATCTTATTAATTTTGCGAGGGCTCTCTATCTCCTTCCCAATGGAAGACTTATGAAAGTTACTTTCCAGCATATGTTAATAACTACTTGGAATGTAAAGTCTTTAACCAGTAAAGTCATACTTATAGAGTAAATGTTTATCCAGAGATTGAACTTACACTGAGGCAGAAGAATCTGGCTGCAAGTGAAGATTCATGTGGTCTTCCTCTGTCTCAAACTTATATCCATTTGGAAAGTCTGCCATTAAGTTAGAATGAAAATTGAAACATGGAAATATTAATTACAATTTGTAGGAATTATATTTTGTAGGATTTATTAGATGCTGAGAAAAGCTAAAAAAAAAATTCAACAGTTGCATATTACAAGGAGACAATTTCAGGTAAAAATAAATCCATACATGAAGATGAAATGAACATTTTCTAGCTGACCCATTCACTTACATTTTTCTTACCCATATGTGAACTTACCCCCTCCCCTCAATCCAGTACACATCCAATAACACACCAACATGGAAAGATTGGATAGTGGGAACAGTTCCATGTCAGCAATAACTTTGAGCAATTGATAAGTAGTAGATAATTAAGACTTGTGTTAAAAATGCATAAGAAGAAATTTTAAAGGTATGAGAACTGATTGAGCTTTTGAGATGACTTGGAAAAGGGGAGGTGGGGCTCTCTCTCAAATGTAGCTGTAGAAAAAATTTCTGTACTTAATGCAGTTTTTTGCTGTTAACTGTGAATGTGTCGTGAATCAGAATATGGATATTCTTGCAGTGGTAAGAAAAAACAATTATTTTTCAAAGATAAGAAAGACCAATTAAATGTTGAGAACATTTGGAGAAAATGAAACTCGCTTGCCTTGCATCACAAATAATTGCCAAAGAGGTCTCTAAGACACTGCTGTTTGACAAACTATTTGAAGGTCCTGCAAAATTTTAGTTGCTTATTACTATTAAATAGTAAATTAGATGTTTAGGTTGATTAAACTGTGGACTCTGGACTAAGTATTATAAAAACTGATACTAAAAAAGAAAAAAAAAAAAAAAAAAGAAAAAGAAGGAGACAAAAGCAGACTTAATTTTACTACTGTTATTTTAAACAAACACGAGTCCTAAATTTGAGTTGAAAAGTCTACAATATTGCATTTTGTTCTTGAGGCTGGGTTTTAATGTCCACGTTTATACTTTCTGTTTTAGCATGCGACCTAATATTTTCTTGGGAATTAGTGAAGGCTCTGCCCAGTACAGAAAATGGTACTATGAACTTATGGTGGACCATCTAGAGCCTTTTGTGACTGCAGAATCAACTCACCTACGAGTAGGCTGGGCTTCAACAGAGGGCTACTCACCGTATCCAGGGGGAGGAGCAGAATGGGGAGGAAATGGTGTTGGTGATGACTTGTATTCTTATGGCTTCGATGGTCTGCATCTGTGGTCAGGTACTTTTTCCTTCCTTTTTCTTTTTTCTCTTTTGTTTTATCCTTATGTTATGCAAGGATCTTAAGCTTGGAACTTAATATCTGCTTGGAACAATGTGTGTTTCTCAGCAGTGAATCAAATGTTTCTGTTGACACTGGAAATATATGAAAAGAGTATCCCACCACAATATGCTTTAAGTTGATTATATCTTGGAAAAATAATATTTTTTACAAAGTAACACAGAATAATTATTTAAGTTGCAGCATGAGAATTTTGGTAGTGGTAGCTCTTGGGTTTTATTTAAAACTTCAAATGTACAAAAAATAATTCTATCAATCAGAAGTCTAAGTTTTTAATTCCACTATGATAGTGGGAGAACAGCCTGAGAGTTTTAATCCATACAAATCTTTTTTTTACCAAGATACATTTTAAATTGGTAGTTGTATAAAAGGGGATTCAAAAACTTATTGAACAGTTTCCTACTACAGTTTCATCTTGTTGAGGAAAAAATATTTTCCCATTTATATTTTGCGATTATTGAACCATACAACTGGAAACTGGCAAGGCTTATTGAACTGGCAATTTGTGCCACTGTGAAAATTTGAAGATCCTTAACAGATGAGAGAGACATTTTAAAGAGTCAGCTCTATGTATGATTTAAGTCTTTGAAGATTTGAGGCACTGTGGCTTGATGCTTGGAAAAGAAGACAGTTTTACACTTCAATAGAATTTTACATCAAAAATAGCAAAAGAATGTATTATTAAGCAATAATATATCCAGTAAAGTGTCTTCTTGGGAATGTAGCTGCCACTTTTGCTCTCATGTATAATGAAAATTGCTTTGGAACAATGTTGCATAATTAATGATGTCAGTAAAGACATGTCATAATTGAGTTTACCAGATAGAATCTTATTAAAGAAGAATCAGGAAATTATGAGCCAACCCAACTGACTCATGTTACATTCATGTTTGAGGAGGAAACAAAAGGTTACTCAATATCAAAATGATTTTTCTACTCAATGGTAAATTCTTAGTTAGAAATATCACAGATTACATAAATAATTATTTCTGGTTCTTTGTTCCATAACCCATCCCAATCAAAAAATTCAGCCCACCTTATAAACACATGTTTTAAATATTCATCTCTGTTGTGAATTTGGCTTGTAGATTTGAAAATATTTCCACCTTTCTTGATAATTTCTAAAGGAAATGTAACACATACATCTGAAACTTAGGACTTTAGGTAGTTGATTGCAAAAAATCATGGCTTTTCTTCTTCCTCCACAATCCCAGGCTGTATCTTGGTGACTCTGAAACATTCTGATAGTCGTTGGAGGATTTAGGCATTAATGAATAGGAACAACAACTCTCTGAGGGGCTGTTCTGGATAGGCCTTTTTCAGAGTCACATTTATTTAATTTATGTTTGTTTCTTTAGTCAAAGATACAAAGATGTGGAACTCATAGAATTTTATTATGCCTAATACTTGAAAAGGTGCTTAGACAATTTTGTCTGACTGTATATGAAGTCAAATAAATTTATATGTTTATTTTGTCAGTCAGTCTTTCATTGAACCCAATACCTTATATTTGGCTAAATTCTAATATCTAAAAAGGCATCTGGTCTCAAGTTGAACTGCTTAAGGAAATAAAGTAGTTACTCTTTTCACTAATAGTTCTTTTAGTGTTTAGTTATTCTTGCCATAAAAAAATAATTTTCTTTGCTTTGAAATTTGAAAACTAGCACTTGACTGTTGTGATGTTTTTATCTGCTATTCTCTACAGCGATCTGTGAGCTTTTGGATGTAGAACTGGTAGAAGATAGTTCCTTTGTGAGACAGTTCTTACACTGTGACTTTTACATTGTTCATCAATGTTCTGTGTAAATTTCTCAGTTTATGAGGTATCTTCCAGGTTTCCCAGCCCTTGTTCACAGGACAGATTACTTTTAAAGCAAATGAACAAAGGCGTAGAGGGAAGGGATATAATCTTGTAAGGGATAGATGAAAGTAGCATGAGTACGTGAAAATAGTTTTCTTCCTTAACTATACTGCTGACTGAATGAAATCATGAAAACTATGGACAGCTGCCTGTATGAGTGGGAACTGATTTTCCTAGAAATTCAGAGCCAGGCTTAATAGATTTATGCTAAAATTAAATGCATGGGATGTTCAACAGGATGCTTATAAGTTCTGTTGTTTTGGGGAAGACTTAGCAGATAGGCATGATTCTGGGAACCAATCCTCCCAGAAACCCATTTCCTGAGGGACCCAACAGAATAGGAGGTGCTGTTTCTACACCTACTGAAAAGTCTTCTAGGATCAGAAAGAGAATATGTTAGACCATTTTTTTGTGTTCAGCTAAAAATGCCTATCTTTAGGCATTTAGGTATTTTAGGTTTTAGGTTAGTCTTTTATGTTTACAAATAGCGGGGAACACAGTTAAAAACTCAATGTTGTGTTCTCACTATCCATTGTTGTTTATCTCATTCAGACATTGCTTAACTTGTCTTTGGAAAACATGTCTAGAGCTATTTTAATACAACTTCAATGTTTTTTTTTTGTTGTTGTTGTGGATGGTAGTAAATTTCAGAAATGGTGATTTCTAATTTCTGCGTTCTTCTCTAGTTTATTTCTCCTAGGAAGCAGGTGTACTTATGTAAATGTAATTTGATGCAAGATAAAATGATCATTTAGAATTAATACTACACATATTAGAGAAAAATACACATATTGGTGAATTTTGAATGCTTCAAAATTGGCGTTATCTTTGATATATGCTGGAAAAATTCTGTTTCAGGGTTTGATTATGAATCTTTGTGGTATCATCTTAAACAGATTTGCAAGAGTACTGTGGTCTGGCTTGTAATAGCAAAAGATAACTCGCTTTTCTTAAATAATTTCAAGTAAAATGTTATTCTTTATATTGAATAATGTATTCTTTAGCTAAGTGTGCTAGATTTCGTGTTACACAATATTTGTTTTGCAGTTTGCACTTAAACTGCTTGTGGGTAATGAAATTTAGATTTTGTTTTTATTGTTTGTATCAATATTTTCACTTACATTAACTATTATTTAGTTTTAATCTCTTATGATTAAAATAGCTTCATGCTTTTGCAGATGCCTTTTTATGCTTTTCTTCATCATATTGCAAGCTTAAAATTCAGATCTTAAAATCAGATATTATCAGATGTCACAGATGTAAATATCTGTGAATTAACACGTGCTCTCTATTGCTTTCTTTATCTTATTTCTAGTCTGCTGTGAACACCTATATAATTCTCAGAAGCTTTTCTAAATGTATCTCCTTTATATCCATAGGCTGTGTAGCTCGAGCAGTAAATTCTCCAAACCAACATCTGTTAAGAACTGAAGATGTTATTAGTTGTTGTTTGGATCTGAGTGCCCCCAGCATCTCTTTTCGGATAAATGGACAGCCAGTTCAAGGAATGTTTGAGAATTTCAACATAGATGGCCTTTTCTTCCCAGTTGTCAGCTTCTCTGCAGGAATAAAGTTAGTATCAAGTCTGTTTTTTCCTGGGATTCTTGTTTTCATTAGATGTTAATATACAAAATTATTTCCCTGGTTGTCTTCACTCTCATTTCCCTTTCTGACATCTGCTTCTTTGGCACAGCTCCAATTCTTAGCTATTGAAACTACAAAGGAATCCTGAAGAGATGGTGCTTCTGTTGTTTTTCATCACTTGAATAAGTTTATTCAAGTGGATTGCAAATAGGACTCAAAGTTTTATCTTCACTACAATGCCCATAGATAGATATTAACTTTATGAATAGCTCCCTTAAACCTATATGGGAAGATAAAAAATGATCTTCGATATTAAAAATGTTTGCCCTGAGGCAATTGTTAGAAGCAAGTATACTATTAGCACTGACCTTAAGAAATGTTGGTATGCTTTCTTTTCAACAGAATGGACTAACAGAAATTCAGTCAATCCATACTCTGATTGTTGTTCTGATTTGCTGTAAAATTTCAAGTCCCGCTTGAGGTGCTGAATTTCTACTTTCATTTTTTCAGTTGTTTGAGACAGTAGTATTAAAAAAGATTGCATGAAGTTCCAGCAGGAGACCTGACTTGAGCAGAACTGATGAAAGTTGAGGGTGAAAGTTGGTTTCTGCTGGAAAGAAAGCAATGTTTTGTTAGAGATCATTCAGAAACTGTGGTGAACAGTATAGAAGCAAAGAACTAGCATCTCATTCCAGATGCAAAGTACACTTCTTTAGTCTTTGCCATGCATAATACAGTTATGGATGATAAGGTAGTAAAATTATAGAAGTAAATGCCATGAAATGCAAAACTGTGCACCTGCGTGCTTTACCTCCCTAATAAAAAAAAAAACATTTGACAGATACTATTCACATGCTTTGTCTGCTTTTGGAAAATGTTTAGATCTGTACTAATAACGGTTTTAGAAAACACATAGCAAATATAAAAGAGGACACATGATTCTGTTGCAAGGCTGGGGTTTCTGGTTTTTTTGCTTTTGATTTCTTCTGGTTGGAAATGTGCATGATTTCATTCACTAAATTTTTCAATCACAAAAAAAAAAAAAAGAATTTGTTCATAATAAAAAAAAAGTCAAATTTGTAATGAGTAAAGAATTCTTCCTCCTGAGTTTCTACTAAAATGACAGGTGCATGTTTTAGTGAAGAAAATAGGGGTGTTGTATTGCATGCTAAGCATTTCCTTTTCTGTGTGAGAAAAGGAAAAGTCATATTTTGCTAGATTTCCAGGCTCATTTCTCAAATTGTAGGGAATTGAGAATTCCCACTGGAGAAACTTGAGTGGTTGCTGATTGATTGCTGTAGGTTGTAATCTCAGCCTCACTTAGAATGCTTTTATTGAAGTGAAAATGAACCAAAATGAAGAAAAATATTTAGTTTTCCCTCACATTTTTTGCACTTGCTACTCCAACACTACTGGAGTGTGAACACAAACAGTGCAAATAAGCTTTTATTTTTTTATTTTTTCCCAGTAGCACTCAGTAGTTGTGAAGCTGACAAACTGATTAGGTTTGACACCAGAAGTGTTCCAATTATCTAAATTAACTCTGCTTTTACAGGGTACGCTTCTTGCTTGGAGGTCGTCATGGAGAATTCAAGTTCCTTCCTCCACCTGGATATGCCCCTTGCTTTGAAGCTGTTCTACCAAAAGAGAAACTGAAAGTGGAGCATAGCCGAGAGTACAAGCAGGATCGAAGCTATACGAGAGATCTTCTGGGTCCCACTCTCAATCTGTCACAAGCAGCTTTCACCCCAGTTCCTGTAGATACTAGCCAGGTATTGAAACTAAAAGATCGCACTTTGTTTCCCAAACACAGATATTATAGATCTATGTTATTTCTCATTGGACTGAATTTAAATGTCTCAATTTTTTTTTTTTCTCAGAATTTGTTTGATGCATTACACAGCTAGAGATTGAAAAATGGAAAAAAGTCAAAGGTTCTGTGAAGTTCTTGTAGTACTCAAATATATTTTCAGTTCACAGACACTGCAATGAAGACTGCTTTATCTTTAATATTAGAGTATGTAAAAAAAGAGTATTTTAATTTCGTGCTTTGTCGTTTGCCACTGTCCTGTCACTAGAAATTTTTATAACAGCTTAATTAAAATTACTGAAGGTTTTGATTTAAGACCAACTTCAGTCCTCTTCCTTTGCTGTCCTTGTAGGTTACTGAGAGTGGCATTAAACTCACTGTACTCAGGAAACGGCTCTGAAGTTGTATTTCTAAGTTTTTTCTCGTAGTTGTTCTTAAATTTGACCGGAGTTCTTGGTAATAGAATTTTTGGACAAGATCAAATTTTTGTGAACATGTTTTAACATGTTTAGGAACCTGTCCCTGGAACAAAGGAAATTGCTCCTGTATTGCCAATATGTGCTAAATACAAGATTCTGCACGTGTCCTTGTGGTTATTGTTAATTACAAATAGGGTAACACTGTGATCATTTATAGAACTTTGTATTTAGGGTCTCTTTTTTTTTTTTTTTTTGAGACAACATCCAACTGCAAAGTTTGGAGGTGATGTCCCAATCTCTCTTTTTCTATTGAGGTGCACTTCTCAAACTTTTATATTTGTCTGAAGTATTCTGAAGAAAACAACTGTTATTCAGATTTTTACTTTTTTTTTTTTTATTTTTAATCTGAGAAGTATTCTTAGTTTGAGTCGTCTATAGACAGCTGTCATGACTGTGTTCTGTGACATTTGAAGGTATTCGAATTAAAACTGTTTTCCTTTGCTGGTCAAACTCTGGGATTTGTAGATTAGGGTATTTCTTGATCTAAGAATTTTGTCTCACTTTAGGAATGATTGTTTATTTTGTTATTGATTGTTTTATTGTTATTATTGTTTGTCCTATATATCGATAAGAATGAATGATTATTCAGGATTAGTTGAGGGATGTGAATTATGTCAAGTTTGACAACTGTAGAGGTCTGTTGCTCTGTTGAGCAACTTCTTTGTAATAACATCTTTTTCTTTTCTCTCTTTAGATTGTTTTGCCTCCCCACCTGGAAAGAATTAGAGAAAAGTTAGCAGAGAACATCCATGAACTTTGGGTTATGAATAAGATTGAACTGGGCTGGCAGTACGGACCAGTACGTACCTTCTTTATTAATTTTCTGTTAATTATGTGATATTGCTTAGCAAATCAGTTTCAGTGTGCTAATGGGACTGATTTATTTTTATTATCTTTCCAAGGTTATTAAGATTTTAGACCCTTTCCACTGCAAGACAGTAGGAAAATCAACAGCAGTTGTATAACTGAATTTGTATATTGTAGAATAAAAATTCTGAGGTTAAAGTTGTTTGCTGCTCACATTTTCTACCAGTCTAATGGCACAGAAAGCATAGAGTGGGTTTTACACCTTATATTTGGTCTTGGGCAAGACATTTAGTTGTCTGGTAGTGTAAGTCAATAAAAACCATGATTCTTGGTTCTCTTTGCACGAACAGTCTGACATCTTTCAAAAGTTCTAAACATAATATATTCATGAAAAATAAATATTTTGTATTTTCTGAGGATGGGAAATGCCATTAAATGTACTTTCCATCCATGTCTCCTACTTTTCAGGCTAATACATGCATTGAACTCTTTTCATGGAATATGACTAAGCAATTTCTGTGACTTCTGGCTTTGTTGCAAAATGCAATCCAGTTTGTTGATTATTTTTTTTTAATCAATTATAAAATATATTTTAAAAAAATCTATAGGTTAGCTATTTGGATTCCAGATGTTATTGCTTGTGAAGTATTGCTGTGGAGAACATAAAATCATCCAGTAAAGGCTAGATATGTGCAAGTACAGAAACAGTATAGTATTTTGCTTAAATATATATATTGGTCATCTTATATGGCTGGGCATAGGTATTGTATTTGGTGCAGCATGCTGAAATACTTTAAAAGATTTGATTAATAGAGATTTGTTGATTTTGTTTGTTTGTTTGTTTGCCTTTCCCACCACATCAAACAAACAGCATCAAAAGTTAATGTGACAAAGTATAGTCATTGTGGGATAGTCACATCAGATGTGAAATAAATTGCAAATACTTTCAGTGTTCCAATACTTACCATCAAGGATCTGACTGTAATTTTGAATGCTATTTTCACTTAGTTATATAAATAGTATTGAGTCAAGCAACGATAAATGTAATTATGTGCAGTACGAAACAGGGTGTTGAAACTTTTAAGATGTTCTGCTTGCTTTCCCTGGCTTTACTGTTCTGCAGTTCGATGTATTCAACTGGGAACGTAACAAAATATATGCTAATTGTCTCCTGGAGACTGACTCCTTAATCATTTTGGTTTTTCACATGTGTTTTTATCAGTTTAAGCACTGTAGCTAACTTTGGTTACCTGAGTTGGTGCGTTACAGTTACTGAGTACTGAGGCAAGGTATTTTATATATAAAATACACTAGGCTAGGTAATTCTATTAATTTTGGAAATCAGAATAAAAATGAGATCCAATATTGAAATTAGCTATGCTAATTTAGAACTAAAGTGTTTCTCCTAATTGGAGACTATTCTTAGACTTTTTATTGATGTAGATTACTATAGGTCTTGGAAGAAATTTGTAAGTAACATTTTTAGTGTCTGCTAAAGAAAGCTTCTTGTTTTGTTTGCTAAATATTTCGAACAAGTTGCTTGACGGTTTAATTGGTTGTATTGCCTGTCCAAAGAACATTAATTTCATCAAGTGCAGAAAAATATCCCATTGAGATTGTAAATATTTTTCAAATGAAAGCATAAACAGCTGTCTGCTGTTCAATTTGATAATTACTGTGTGCTTAGATGAAAATGAAAAAATGTGTTAGTAGTGTTAGAAAGGAGTGTGACTTATTTTTTTAGAAGATTAAATGGACTTGAATGAATAGGAATGTCTAATTTAGATACTGTTATTAAAAACGTAAAACTGAAAAATAGAATATGATAAATAGAAAATAAATTCCAATTATGAATGATCAATCTTCATGTTCACTCTGTGGATACTCATGCTTAATTAAAGTGTAGAACTTGAAATTACAGAGACTTTATCAACAAGGTAAGGTTTGAAGATGACAACATTTTGGTTTCCTGCTTTAACATATAGCGTTTATGTGTCAGTGTTATAATTGCTTTTTTTTTTTTTTTTTTTTTTTTTTTAGGTATTATTACAGATATTTTAAGTATTGCACAGATATCAGTTTTATTTTCAGGATGCTGTAATGTTTTTCCTTGCAAGACATTTACAGTTTAAAAAAAAAAAGAAACAGGAAAAAAAAAAAAAAAAAACCAACAAAAAACAAATGTGATATGCAAAGCAAGTGATGTGTTTGTGTGATATATTAATTCCTTGAAAGTCAGAATTTATATGCCAGTTTATGTGCTATTGACTTTCTTTTTTAAACATAAAATCAGATTCTGTAGGTAAATAATAGATCAGGCAAAATTATTGAGAACGAATTATACCTAGTTTGATGGTACAGTTTCATTGAGAAATTCAGCAGTGGTCCAGCAGTTGAAATAATTGAAAACCCATTCTGTATTCACTGATTTGGGAAAAAAAAATGGTTTTATAATTTTAACATCCTATTTACCAGCAGAATTATAATTGATCAAGAATTGTCAACAATGGTATTTTTGCAATAACTTTCATTTTACGTCTCTAAAGATTAATATAAATGGTGAACTTATGGTCCTTGAAATTTTGAGGGCTTCTCTAAAAGTAACGCCTCCTATTTTATGAAGTTGACCTACAGCACCAGAGGTGGATGTTGGTGGTATGGCAGTAGAGGTTGAACCCTTCCCACCAATATTCCATTAAATTTCGTTGCCACGTGACAGATAGCAGCAGAGGCGCAGTCTGACAAAATGGTGTCTGGCATGGACAGCATATGAAATAAAGATGTGAAATTGAATTCCTGTGCGTGGAAAAAACTGCATGCGTTGACATTCATCAGCACTTGCTGAATGTTCATGGAGGCCAAAGAGTGGATGTGAACACGGTGAGGCTATGAGTGGTACATTTCAGCAGTGGCAACAGTGATGTGAAAGATGAGCCACTTTCTGGACAGCTATATACAGCTGTCACACCACGTAATGAAACAGGTCTTGATCAGCTCATCTGCATTAATATTTTGTAAAATAGTGTTTTTCAGTTGAGAATTTAGTTGAGAATAGTGTTATGCTCTTTGTAGTTGTAGATTCAGTGGAAATGAATAGAAGGCATTATTTTGGAGCAATCTAAACATCGTTTTAAATAGATTGTGTGCTGAAGTGCTGTCAGTGGCACTCCATGTCCTTTGTTTTCTGTGCAGAGTGTATGCCATTCAAACCCCAGTATTATTCACCAGAGTACAGAAAACATATTGAATAAAAAATTAGAGCTCAAATAGTAAAAGTGGATATAATTATATTTATACTATGAATACCTACAGAAATATCGCATAACTACATTATTTTAATATGTTAAAACCATTTTCATGGCAAAAAATATATTTCCACTCTTTATTAAGTACTATGAGGACCTGCTCTGTGGCAGTAGCTTGTTATTATAGCTTGAAGCCGTGGAACTGCTGCTGACCTAGTTGTCTGTGAAGTACAGACAGTCTGATAATATGGTGTTCTAGTTTCTGTTTGCTGAGTGTTCGATTTTCTTGTCTACTTGTACAACAGAGGTGCCCATGACTACGTACTTCTGTAATAGTTCTGAAGCTGCTTAAGAAATGCGATTGCAGGAGCAAATCAAATTACTATTTCTAATTACAGAACAAAGACAAAAATGTAGTTGAGGACTGCAGCGCATTCTCAAAGACTAGCTTTGGTGTGTTACTTTCATGCTGCTCAAAGGAATAAATGCTGAGCCTTCTGCTTCTTAAGTACCAACTTTGTCTCAAGCTGGATAACTGGAATAATAGCCACTATTGGAAAGGGTGTGAAATGGCCACTACCATTGGAAACGGTGTGAAATTGAGAACTCTGGCAACATTGGAAAAGAACATATATTTTTAAACTCCGTAAAAATGGAAGATGCTTATTTCTGTGATGATTTTCTATGTCTTCAACAAGGATACTCCAAGAGTACAGTTAACTGCATGTAGAACGAGATAGCAGTAGGTATTGCCAGTTGTTACAGAAGCACAGGACTGCATGAATAGGCTTACCTCTCCTCAAGATCTGTTAAACTAAAAATTGTTTTTGAGAGCTAAAGGAGTCACAAAAGCATTTCTGTAGGGTTGTGATGTCCTCTCCTGTGTTGAACTTTTCTTCACGGCATACCATGCTATGGGTAGAACTCTTGAGGTGTTCCCCAGCCTGCACCTGGTGAAGTGAAACAGGTTAACGTTTGGTATCGTGTTGGCTGACTTTCTCTGTTGAAAGCTGCAGAGGCCATACCATCTCTGTAGTGCAGCTGTCATTTGTTGAGTGAATAAAAACACCACATATTCTGGCTGTCAGGGAGAAGGCATGCTTGGATTTATCTCCTCAGATCTGTTTCTGAAACCTTACAAAAAACTAACTTGCAAACTAGTGACTGCCTTATATTTAGTGCATTATTTCTAAAGTGTGTTGTGTTTCAGTTTCAAATCTGTAAATTTGTAGATTAATTGAACTGAAGCTCTAAAAACAAGTGGCAATGGAAAAAAATTACAACCTTCATTATTTTCTCCTGAATCGTAACTTTATTACCAACATTTTCATTTAAATCAGTTAATATTTGCAACTAGTATATTTTTAATCAAGCCTTCTTGTAAGACATAGTCCTAGTACATTTTGTTGGCTGAACTCTCATGGGTTGAAGATGCAGGTCTGAGAGGAGTAGAATGCTCAACTATCTCAACCTTTGAGGTTGCCTTTCCCAATTACGAACAATATTGGGCTAAAACTGTGTATAGGAAGTGCTGGTTAAAAATATTTTTGATCAAATTTTGAGTTGATAAAAATATGGGTTTTTCTAAATTACGATGACTGCTGTTAATGCAGTAAAAGAAAATTAGTGTTCCAGTCATTTGTGACTGCTCAGTTGTTGAATTCTTCTTGTATACCACTGGACATAACTTTGACAATATAAACATTCAGTGAAGAAAAAGATAGGCTAGATTTATCCTTAATTCTGTAATCTTTACATTCATAGGCTAATCAACATTTATACAAATTCAATATATAATTTTTCAAACAGTTTGCTTCAAATATTTATGACTGTATGTCAAAACACAAGCTCTATCCTTGAACTTTATATATTTGATATGAACTATCATGATAACGATATGTTATATGTTATATAATATATAACATATGTAATGTTATATATACATATATGTTATATAATACATGCAAATCAGCATGTATTCCACTTGAGATCTGCAAATCTGAAGTTTATCTGAAATTTAATTGCAAATGCTGCCTTACCTTAACAGAATGACTATACTCTGAGAGTACAGATTTCCTGTTTTTTTTTTAAATGCTACTCAGTTTGAGTAATGCTGACAAAATCAGCCTTAAGTACTTAGTGTTTTGAACTGTTTTGAAATTTCAGCAAGTTTTAAAGATATATTAATTTTTTTTACTGTCTTTTCAGGTTAGAGATGACAACAAAAGACAGCACCCATGCTTAGTGGAGTTCTCAAAATTGCCGGAGCAGGAAAGAAATTATAACTTACAAATGTCTCTTGAAACACTAAAGTAAGTTGCTCAAGCTTCTGAAGCCTACAGTAAGCTTTCATCAGACCTATGGAGTTGCAGTTTCCAAGATTATAATTTGACACATTTCCTACTGAGTGATGTATTCAAGCTGCGTACCGACCTGCACTTCTTCCATCGAAGATTTTCATAAATGGTTAAATTATTGTGTTAATGGTGTTTCTGAAATGGCAACTCTGACAGTTTTTGTCTAGTTTGGAGGAAAGAGAACTAAATTTAAGCTTTGAGAAAAACATTTACATCTTGTTTGGTTTACTTCAATTTAGTCTAATTAGTTTTAATTTTCTGAGTTGATGAAACCTACTTTGATGATTGCATTGGGATTATGTGGCAAGGTTTTGGTAGCAGGGAGGACTGAAGAGGTGGTCTGTGTGAGAAGAGCCCAAAAGCTGCCCCATGTGGCTCCAAAACAGATCTGCCCCTGACCAGAATTGAGCCTGTAAAAGCATGAGAAAATATGAGAGAAACAGCCCTTCATACACCAAGGCAACTGCTGCAAGAGTTGCTCCAGGCACTGAGCAGAAGTTCCCTGCAGCCCAGCATAAGCCTATGGAGGATGAAGCTGTCCCTCTGCAGCCACTGGGCACCACATGCAGCTAACAATGGCCTGGCTTGTATCAGAAATAGTATGTACAGCAGGTCTAAGGAAGAGGTGGTTCTCCTGTACTGATCTCTTGTGAGGCTGCGGCTTGAATACTGTGTATAGTTTTGGGCTCCTCCCTGCAGGAAAGACATTGAAGTCCTGCAGTGTGTCTAAATAAGGGCAGTGAAGCTGTGAAAGATCAGGATCAGAGGACTTAGCAAGAGTGAGTGAGGGAACTGGAGTCGTTCAGCCTAGAGAAAAGTAGATTCAGAGGAGACCAGATCACTCGCTACAACTGCCTCCGAAGAAGGTTATAATGTGGTGAAAGTCAGTCTCTTCCCAAATGCATCAAGCAATCAGATAGAAGGAAAAAGTTTCAAGTTGCATCAGGGGAGGGTTAAGTTGCATACTGGGAAAAATTGTGAAGGATGGATTACTGTGGTGTGAACCCCATATTGGAACAGTTCTTGAAGAGCTGCTGTCTGTGGAAAGCCCACGTAGGATCAGTTTGGGAATACCAGCATCTGGTGGGAGGAAGCTCACACTGGAGCAGGGGAAAAGAGTGATTGTGAAGGTGTAGCAGATGACGAAGTATTATGAACAGACCACAACCTCCATTCTCCTTTCTCCTGTACTGCTCAGAAGGAGGAGGGAGAAGATGGATGTAGGAAGAAGTTGTTTTTAGTTTGCTTTTAGTCTGTTAGTCACAGGTACTAAGTCTCTCTATGCTGAGTTCTGTTTTACCCATGATAGTAATTGGTGAGTAATCTCCCCATCTTTATTTCAACCCTTGAACACTTTTTGTCTTTTGAGGAGGCAGAGAGAGAATGGTGTGGTGGAGTTCAGCTTCTCATCAGTGTAAGAACACCATGACAATTTATTTTTGGACATGACTAACAGTGAGCTATTTCTGTCTCTGTGTGTATTGCCATAGAACAGTAATATGCATTACGGGATGAGCAGTTAGATGTGTGAGTTTCATGAAGCTCTGCAGCTGGAATTCTAGAAAATTTTAGTAGGATGTTAATAGTTGTATTGAAATCTTGCACCTTTTTACAGCGTATTTACTTCTGTACTACATAGCACACTGAATCTATCTTAAACCTTTTTCTTTGAAGTGGGTTAGTATCAGATATCCATATTAAGTATTATGATGGCTGTTTTGCTGTAATGCTTGGAGTGTATTTTGCTGTCAGGTCTTTTTTTTTTTAATAGTGTGACCTAACGAAAACCAGATCCAATTAAAATCCTAGAATAACATCATCTCTTTCTGAAGATACGTTCCAAGAATAACAATTGACGTTTCCTGTCTTTTCTCTTTTCATCAGCTTAGGAGTAAATAATGTAACATAAAAAAGTTTTGATTTGCAACAATATAATACATATATAAACCATAGGAATAGCTATGTAAAGCAGAAATATGTATTTGAAGGACAGGGAATCTTTTAACTGCGGCCTTGTAAAGATGGCAGACTATATGATGATTACATGTTGAAATAATCTCATATTTTTACTAAAATGTTTGAGAACACCTTGTGGCATTTTCTTACCACCATAAAGGATATTACCTATACAAATGGATGGTGTTGATTTTTCCATGTTATTTTGTCGTTCTGTAGGTCTCATTTATTTGTTGTATGGTGTCGTTTACATACCTGGCAACTCTGGATATAGAAACATTGGCAGTAATTTGTCTGTGATTCTTGTGTTCTAGAACCCTGCTGGCATTAGGCTGCCATGTTGGAATTGCTGATGAACATGCTGAAGAAAAAGTGAAAAAAATGAAACTTCCAAAGAAGTAAGTTGAAATTTAACTGCATTTTTTTTTTTTGTTAGGCACTATGACTATAGCAAATTGGGTTTGATTTTGTGTAGCTATTTTTGTAGATAATTTGGTATATATGTATGCATTTATAGGTGATTAGAAATTTATATGTACCTATGCTTATATTTTTCCTTTTAGATACTTACAATCTGATGTGTAGACAAAGTTGAGGTTTTCTGTGATTTTTGTTGAGATGTCTGGCATTCTATTTATTATTACAAGGTTCTTTATTTATAGAGTCTAGAGCAGCAACTTTTCATTTGATATTTACAGCAAACTTGTCAATATATTTTGCCATGCTGTAATTTTTAAAGCAACCATTTGAAAGTCTTGGAATGACTGTACTGGGCCATCATAATAACTTGATTGCAAAGAATCAAAGATTTGCAACCAGATCTGTCTGTCTCTGTCTCTCTCTCTCTCTCTCTCTTCTTTTATTTTTTTTATTTGAATGAGGGCAGAACTCAACTGCTGATCAGACTAAAAAATTTCTGGTTTTGTTGCCAGTATTATTATTACTGTCACTATTATTTTAACATGTCTAAGCATACTTGTTAAAAGATTGAAAAAACTTGTGAATCCTGGGCAAGTCTCCCTCATTCAGAAAACTCTGCTTTGAAGATTTTTGGGCTAGAGGTATTTCATAAATCCTGCAGTTGAAGTGTCATAGGTTTTGGCTTTAAGTTTGGTTTATTTGCTGCATGCAATTGGTCTGTGCGTTGTGTCCTTTACTGAAGAAAACCTGGTTGTAAGCAGAGTGGGAGATAACTAAATCTGTGGGAACAACTTCACAAATGCGAACAACACTTCATTCTTAGTACAGCTAAATGTAGTGAGGAAACTCCTCAAGTCACGCATCAGTTTTAAATATTTGCTTCTAAGATTTAAAGGTTATCTAAGGATTGAGATATTATAAAAGAAAATGTACAATAAAGAGGCTTCATGTGATCTTGAGTAATCCATTTAACCTATTTTGTTTTACATCTTCTTATGTAATAGAGAATATTTTCTTCCATCAGTAGAAGGTTTTCAGACTGCAATAATTATTAACAAGAATTCAGAGGAAATAAATTAATGTTCATATAAGTATATAGATATGTAACATCTGAATCTACTCCTTTAATGTGAGAAAGTACTAAAATACTTCAAAAACATTTTTAGTGCAAATCATTTTGTGTAGCTTTTATTGTTTCTGCATTTACTTCATCCCATCAAGATACAATTACCTTAAAGAAAAAATAACAAATGTCAGTAGAGTATTATTATTTACATTAGAAGACAAATTATTTTTATTGATGTGTTGCACGCATATAGCTTCTTTACTTTTGCAGTTTCTATTTACTTTTATTTACTGCAAAATAACTTCAAGTTCTCTGTTTTTGACAGCTACCAGTTGTTGAGTGGATATAAGCCTGCTCCCATGGATCTGAGCTTCATCAAACTGACCCCCTCTCAAGAAGCTATGGTGGATAAACTAGCGGAGAATGCTCACAATGTATGGGCAAGAGACCGAATCAGGCAAGGCTGGACCTATGGTATCCAGCAGGTCAGTGCCATTTTCAGTTACTTGAAAAATCACTTATCTGTTGAGATATTTTACTGTTAAATGGGAGAAATGGGTACGTAAAAGCAGGAAGAAACAACTAATGAATGCTAGTCTGTCAGTCAAGAGAGAAAATATATTTACTTAAACAATCCTGCTAAATTTTCTAGCAATACGAGAATTTTATTAGCAGAACAAACAAAGAAAAATTGGTCGTGTATTCTTGTATTCTATCTATACCTCATGGTGAGAAAATTGCATGCAGGAAGTTAATACACAGTGTGATTTCTGAAAAGACAATATTGACTTTCAGTAGGGGGATCATTTAAATAATTGTTAGCAATCCCGGAATTTGAATGTATTTGCTTATCCAGCAAAAGCAGAATGTAAACTTCTGGTAATCACTTTGCTGACATATTTCTGGCAAAGGCTACATTTAACTGAAAAAAGATAAATCAGTCTTCAAGTCCCAGTCCTTTACTTCTCTTGTTTCAGTGAGTAGGAGAGCTATATGGTAGATATTAGAATGTGTTGTAAGGCGATGGAATAAAAATTTAGCATGATGGATTGTTGACAACAAAACAGAGTCTTTGTTTTCCTTTAAAAACCATATTTTTACTGTGACTAATTCATTGTTTTTTGAGATAGCTGCTATATCAGTTTTCCCTTAGAAGTCATATTTTATATTCTTCTTGTGATTATTTTTGAGTTTTATACAGGGAGAGGTATTGTTTCTTCTGCTTATAAGTATGTGACAGCATATCACAGTATCATATAACATATCATATCACACAGAAATACACCCTACTGGGGGGAAAAAAAAAAAAAAAAAAGAGGTTTCCTGGATTTGCACTGGCTATATTTTTACCAAAAATGAAAGCACTCTTTTATAGGTAAACTCTGTTTCCCACCCACATACAGTGTTTTACTTTTGTCAAAAATTCTATTTATGCATTTCGATTCAGCACACTTGAGACTTTCTGAGACAGAAAACATTTTAACATTTTAACATTAACAGAGATTCTGTTTGCAAAACTTTTCCTTAAAAGAAATCTGATTTTATATATTTTAAGGTACTTGCTTCAACTGACCACAGTTGAAGCATACTGACAAAACTACCTATACTGACATAAAAGTACCTTTATGTGACAAAATATATGCCACGAGACATTTCAGCATTGTCCATGTTCTGTATTTGTGTTTAGGCAGACAATGAGCCAATGTTTGTCTTTGCAGACTGGAATGTGCGTAATATTCTCTACTATACAGATATTGAAGAGTTTTCGGTTGTTGTACAACTCTTCTGCTTAAAATAGGATTAAATTCATTCCTATTTCTGCATCTTTAAAAAAGGCAAGGTGACTCTTTGAAGTGCTGTTAGCATTCTTGATAGAATATTAGTAGTGAGAAGTGTTTAAAGTGACAATTTTCTCCTCTGTTGTCAGCTACTTAGAGCACATTAATTCATATTGATCCCACTGTGTTAATCCTGTGTTTATGGAGGCGCTGCACAATTTGCTTCTGGAAAGAGAATCTGTCTTTCTCCAAATGCTCAAAATAAGTATTTTTGATACATTAGAAATGCACTTAGTAATTTACACCATGCCTCCTGTAATTTTTTTAACAACCAGGTCACGCTCTAAAAGAAACTAAAAGAAATCCTTCTGCTCTAATTCTTTACTGGGTGTAGCTATATATGATCAATATTGAACAGTTCTACCCTATCAGAACAAAGACAGTTACAGGCATTCAAAGAAGAACCCAGATAATTTTAAAAATTAGAAGGTTAACAGCCTGTGAACATTATCTCATTTAGGGTTGGAAAGCTGATTAATTGGGGTTACAGTTTTACAATCTTGCATACTTCTGTTTTGAATAACCTAATTTATTTTGGATCTGACACATTCAAACTGAAGGCTTTTGCGTGTTGAGGGGGGCGCTGCTGATGAGCATTTACTGCAGTGGTGCTGTGAGCTGTGTCATAGTTACAGTTTCAACTGGTTGTTAAAAGCAAAAGGATTTTAGGCATGTTTCTGAACTTTCTGAAGCAGATTAGCAAGATTAACAGCATACTCCACTCCCCTATGCTTGGAAGATAAATTACAGTAGTCTTATGTATGGGTAAGCAGGTAGATGATGTCCTTGAAAACTACTGATATCGTGTTCTGTGGAAGGGGGTATTTTTGCTGATTTGCTCTTAATTCTTTTTCTCTTTTCAAATAGTGAAGTTTGTTTTCTTCTACAGAAGTGACAGGGAACTGAATTCCAAAAGTGCATACAATGTCCAGATATCAAATGTCATTTATATCATTCATTAGAAGTCAAAAATGAAGAGCAAAATAGCAAACTGCCTCTTTCTGGGTGCAGTGCAAATATGTTTCTATTTCAGTTGATGTACATACAACATGCTAGCTGCTGTCAACACTGCTCTGTGCTTTTCCTTGTCTCCAGCAAGGGTTTATTTAAGGGCTACATCTTGGTCATCCCATAAAATTACTGTGATGTGTTACAGTACTGTAATAAAATAACACGATGGTATGCTGTATAATACTATAAACTGATCACACAGGACTGTGAAGCAGTTTTCTAAGGAAAAGAAACTTACAGAAGTTTGAAAATAGATGGAGAAATCACTGGAAAATACGTTATATGGATTAGATGATCTAGTAGGTCTGTTCCATCATGAGTCTATTGTGATTTGGGGATTATAAAATATGAAAAATAAAAGAGATACTGTCAAGTAGTTCATATTTAACTCACTTTTTTCTGTTATATAATTCTTAGGGGAAAATGCCTTCCAAGTTCCACACACTTTCTTCCTCTGAATCCACCACTGCTTGTCAGGAAATTTTTATTTGCTGCCATTTGTGCTACACTGTGCAGTGTTTTTGTTCTGCTGCTGCAGAGCCAGCCAGCAGAGGGAGTACAAGTTAACTAATAAATCCTGTTCCCAGCACTGTACTGACAACTATGGTGACACTGATCACAAAGAAGTGTTTTTCAGTAGGACAGAGTAGCTGTATGGATTTTGACATTACTTGTTCTTATTGTAATTCTCTGACTACCTAATTTATTTCATTGATAAGACATTTTCCGTAACAGGCTGATTGAAAAACAGCATTAAAGAATAAAAAGATGCATGTGTAACTTCTTATAGTCATAAATACGAATATATAAATCTTCATAGTTGCATGGAAAACATTCAGAACTCATGTAGATTTATCCATGAGCTTACAGTATGGGTTGACTTTTATAAGACTGCTATTGGGTATACAGGAGCAACTCAACATTTATAAAAGTAAAGCAGAAAGGGAAAGAAAAGAGAAAAGCTCAGAGACCAGAAAACAAATAAAAACAAATTTAAAGCTGTCCTCTCCCACTTCCTGAATATATGATTTTTAAGTCCCCACAATGATTTTGGGGGGGTCATATCTAAAAATTCTGACTTGAACAATTGGTTGTAAAAATCAGCAACCTAAAAAATTCTTCCAACTGTGTGAAGCTGCTTAAAAATGTTATCCTTGTCCTGGGGCAATTAATCAGGATGATGTTGTCAACTCAGTTTCCTCTTTGATGCAAATTGCAATGTAAAAGATCATTCTTTTTAAGTCAGGATATTACTTTCTTTAGATTTCTCTAGAAGATATGTAAGTTCACTGTTTGATTTGGAGTTGGTCTTCCCAGGATATCTTGTTCTGCAACTAAGAGAAGTGCGTTTTTGCTAGAAGAAATAGATGTATGGGGAAAAATTGCAAGTTCAAAGCATGTCTCTTGTTTTGTCATTGAAAGTACCTGAAGAGGCATCTTGTCTTTTCAAAAACTATTTGTGTTACATCATTTTCAAATTTTACATTATTTATAATGAAGCATTAGTTCTTTCAGTTTATAATAAGGGCACATCCTCCCAGGCATTCTGTATGGGTACAGTCCTCAGTGAGGGTGATAGAAGCTGTTCTACTCGCAAGGATACACACACTTCTAAGAACAGAGCTGAGCTTCTAGAATGCCAGTTTAGTAACACAATTTCTTCTTTGGGTAGATACATTTAGGGTATTTTTTTTTTTTTTTTTTTTTTTTTTTTTTTTTAGCATTGGCATGAATGTGGTTTTGTGAGGACTTTATAGTGCTTTTGGGTTCTAATAACACTGAGGCTTGAAATGACTTAATAAGTACCAAGACAATTATTAAGACAATTATTTTTCTCCTGTTTCTCCTATGAAGTTTTTTTTTTAAAGTTATTATTTCAGGGTTTATGGTTAAAGGCGAACTGTCTTGATAAATGCAGAGAAGCAGACCACTGTATAGGCAGATAAGAAGTGTATGATGCACATAAATGATCCAGTTTACAGTGTATATACCTCACATCCACACACTGGCTTACTGAGCTGCATTTCTGACAGGCTGCTGACAAGTTCACCAGTAGCAGTTATTGTTGCAGTTGCTCAGAAATCTTTATGGAAGTGCAAGATCCGCAGACATGATAGCAAATTGCAGCTATGAAGTGAGGGCTTCTAATGGTGCAAACGAAGCTTGGAAAATAACTACGTATCTGTCTCTCACTTGAATATGTGGTGAAATGAACTGAACTTATTCTTGTAATTTAACAGGTGTCATTAAGGGAAAAAAATCATTTCAGTACCACACAGAATATTTACCTATACAGCTCTAATTCTTTGAATCGTGAAAATAACAATCTCATAAAATTATGGCCTTTTTTTTTCCCCCAAACTCTTCCTAATCCATATTTTTCATTTTTCAATGTTTTCTTAACTTTGTCTTTGACAGGCATATTTTATATGTTTTTGTGTCTTTTTGCACCTTGTATTCTGATGATCTGGACTGTATGGACTATGCCACTGTTTGTCTTTAATATGACATCTGTTTTTGCGAGCTGCAGTTTGCCCTAAATTAGTTATCTACACATCATGTACTCATATTTGGTTATTAAATGGATGAAGTTCTGCACTTCCCAGTGTGTTTCCTCTGTGAAACATTTTGCATCAGCATTCATTACCTGGCAGTTTTAAGTCTATGTACGTGTTGCCAGTGTACTGAAAAAATCCATCACTTTTAGTTAATGAGCTTTCTTGATGACTTCATTATTACCGTAAAAAGCTCAATCACTGTGTAGGATCCATTCTCTTCATTTGCTGCACATAATCTGCAGGAGTTCAGAAGATCATAAGTACCAAAGATTATGATGAGTATAACAGTTCTTAGTTCAATGGTAAATATAACATTCAACATATAGATGTACAAAATTTAAATAGAAAATAAAGAGGAAAATTATTAAAAGAACAATCCCTACTAATATTCATACTTCAAGAAGCTGCCGGAGTTGTGAATTGTTGAAAAAGATCACAATGTTATATAAGCTTAGATGTAAAGAAGAGAATCTATAAAATTGAGTGTGTTTAATATTTGTGATTTCTTCCTGCTTTCTTTTTGCTTACTATAAGTTTGTGCTTAGGCATTTTGAAGGAGCTGGTGCTATGTTTTGTTGTCATACATTGTTATCTGCTGATTGCCCATATGTTAATGTGAATTAATTATGGTTATGGTAACTACCAGGTCATTATTCTAATTGCACTCTATATCATAGATAAGAAGTGTTATAAATGTTTTTCTAGTTATTTCTGATTTATATTCTTAAAGAAAGTTTTTCATAATGCCTTTTTGAGCAGAGTGCTTCAGAGGAAACTTATTTTTTCTTTTATAACCTTTCCGAGACCAATAATTAAAACCATGGTGCTCCACCTCCAATGTTCATGTGTATATTCCTTTATCAGGGAAGTAATAATTGCTTACAACATTTACATAAACACTTTTTGGTCCTTTCTGTTTTGTAAGCATCCCTTTTCCAGATCTTCCAAATGAAATATTGGAAAAAGGGGAATGTCAACTTAAAACTGTTTTGAATGAGCACAGAAAGAAGTCCCCTTAAATTATTTATCTGTTCACCCTGACATTTTTAATCCCATTAGATATAACTAGATAACTAGATATAAGTGGTATGGCATAGTGCTTAGAAATAATACATTGCTAAAGACACTATCTTCTTGTTTGCTTTTCAGCACACAAGTAGTGTCTATCCTATGATGTTTCTTTACCAAGAATGAAATTCACTGTTAGAAGATTTCGTCAAGCATTCTGTGATAACTGCACTTCAGTATTTACTCACCATAATGAACCCAAAGGCAGATAGCCTTGTATCTAAGCATTACAAAGAGAACACAAGATGTCTGAAAGTATTTTTCAAAATAGATAAATCATTATCTCCATGCAAATACAGGTGGAATGAAGACCACATACATTCTTAACAATAGAACTGTAATGATATAAAAGATGGAAGGTACTACAGGCACTGTTTCCTGAAAGAAATAGACAATATTTTTGCAGTTCTCAATAAGTTCAACCAAGTGTAGATTTCTCCATATATATTTGGTCTTTGTATCCAAGTAAACAATTATTTTTGACATATCTAATTAAAAAAAAAGACAACAAAACAAAAGAAGACATTACAAATAACATAGCTATTTGTATAGTTTCTGTCAGGACATGAAAATGAATTATAGACATGCGAACAATTGTATTAGTCGGTAAAAATGTTGTAAGTCATGCATGTAATCCAGTAGAACAGTGTTTTCAAATAGAATAATTTTGAACTGAGGAAAACCTAATCCCTGTTAGTGTAGTATATAATAAAGTATTATATACTTGTTTTATTGTTAGTATATAATAAACCTAAAATGCAAATTTCAAATTTTACTAGTATAGTAATTTCAGTTGGAGGTTAGTTTGTTAATTACCTATTATAAAAGTTCTGCAGAACATAAAAACATTAATCATATCCTTACAAGAACCTTTATTTTGGAAAAGTAAATATTTAACATACAAAGGCATGAGTTTATGTTTTATTGTTTATTAAATAGTACTGTGTATGTTTATATTTTAAAAGCTTAGATTTTATTTTGTTTATATCTTGCTTATCTTTTTTGTTGTTTTGTTTTAAATCTTGTTTCGTTCTATAGTCAAAACCAAGCCCTATATATTTGTGCTAATACTTTCTCTCTGAGCTTTAATGAGGTACTGACTTCTTGTGGTAGCTGCTTCTTAAATAGTGAATAAAAGATAATTTGTTCGGCTTTTCACTCACTGCAGTCTTTGCATTTCTCCATGTTCTTGTTTTCGTTTGTTTTCCTCTAAGCAATTTCTTTAATGGAAAGCAGCAAAAGTCATTTCCTTCATATTTTTATTATATGGTTTTTGAGTAAATTCACAGTTGTTACTAATTTCTAGGCCATTGCAACTTCTAAGTGTCCTTACTGTATATAAATATCATGATGGCAGTTGGTATAAATAGTGATTTTTATACTATTGCTGTAGCACAATTTTATATATATGAGAAGGTACAGTTCCTCGAATTGAATTGATTTTTCGTACTTGTGCAGGATGTGAAAAATCGACGAAATCCTCGCCTTGTACCTTATGCCCTTTTGGATGATCGAACAAAGAAGTCAAACAAAGACAGCCTTCGGGAAGCAGTCCGCACCCTTCTAGGCTATGGGTACAACCTGGAAGCTCCTGACCAAGATCATGGTGAGTAATTTTGTTGTTCCGCTCTTTCTCTTTCAAAAAGAGAAAATATTCTACTTTGCTACTTGATTTCTTGGCCCAGTGGAACAATCTAAACATTTTTAGTGCCTCCAAAGTGGTACAATTTCTTTGTAATTCAGTAATTCACTTTTATTCACGGGTGGCTTTTTTTTTTTGTTAATGTATTTTTGACTTCTAAGAGGAATCAATTAAAGGATAAGTAAATGAAATTAGAATTCTGAATGCCATAGAATACAAAAAATCAAGGAAGCATGTATGCCATCTCAATATATGATCTTATGCCAGGAAAATAATGTGTTAAATATGAGCATAAATACTTGAAGTGTCCAGTCCAAAATCAAGTTTTTAACAAAATCCTTTTTTGTTAGTCCTAGCTTTTCTCTTTCAAGGCAGAATTAGAAGATCATACGTGAGATTAATGGACATTAATTTTTTGTTTCTGCAGTTCAAGTAGTAAAGAATTCTGCAGTTAGTGTACAATCCTCTATTTAAACACCTAAATCTAAAACATGAAAATTTCCAAGATATCTGTATAAACCAAATTTTATGTATTTCAAACTGAAAATCTATAGAATTGGATAGTCTATACAGCATTTAAGCTCTCATGATTTTCTTAAGTCTTCAAAATTGAATAGACTCTAAATAAACTTTAAATCACTTCTTAGCGATGTTTTGTTTGAATTTGCACCAGTGAAGTGCAGCGTAGTTAAAATATACCATTGATAACCAGGTCGGTATTTTCAGCAGATATAGTCTGAGGTAGAGATGTCCTGGTAAGAAAAATAAATACAAACTTAATAATAATTTAAGAAACAAATGCACAATATTCACTTCCATTACTGCAGAATATTAAACCTTATGTAAAATAGTTCAACAGACAACGTACAATGCAACAATAAAGTGCAAATAGGACAGACAATCTACAGTTTTGCCTTTTAAAAACTTTTCTATCTTGCTGAGATCAAGTCACAGGAAGGATTAAGTCAGAAGGATATTCTTGACACTCTGTAGTCATTCTGGAATGCTATACACGTGGAAAGGAAGTGGTAGCATTTGTATATTAGGTATTATCCCTCAGAAACTGTATTCTAAAATTGTCTTGGGGATATGGAAGTACAGATTAATAAAATCAAAGCTGAAATTTACATCTTTGTAATCTCAGCAGTGTGAAAGATTTGAGAAATAGTTGAAACATTATCCTGTCAATGTGTTGCTGAATCAGTGGTTCTTTTTTTCATGCTTTTTATAATTCCATTGTTAAATTTGGACCTGTTTGGACCATAGATCTTCAGTAAATACTTTCTGCAGAAGATCTAACTCATCAAAAATGCATATCGGGAACCTGCCTTTTTTTTTTGTTTTTTTTTCCAAAATGCATATATTATCTAATTCTCCGCTTTTATGAGAGGTTGATATTAAATTACATTTTTAAGTACAAGCTATTACTATTACCGTGAATGCATAACAGGGTGCGATTGCTGAACATCATCTGTTGAATTGCAGAGTGTATTGCCTTGGTGGCAAGATGCCATGTCCATTAAATCAGCTTGTGTTTAGTCTGGAGAGTTTAAGGCTGCAACATTGTCTTAATTTTTCCCACTCCTCTTTTGCTAAGAGAAAGATCTTTCAGGAGGGAGAGCACAACTTCTGCATTGCTCTGAGAAGTTGAGCTGGCTGGTGCAGGAGGTGGTTGACACTTACAAAGCTTGATAGAGGATGACAAGGAAAGCATACTCTTTTCCCACAGTCTTCTCCACATTCTACTGAGCAATATCAATCTCCTTAACTTATTTGCAGCTATGTGAGCCAAATGTTCCTGTCTTTCTGCAGGAATGATTGGGCTAGAAAATCTTTTTTCTTTTTCTTTTTTGTTTTTTTTTTTTGAAACCATGAAGAGGATCCTTGAGCTACCTCAGTACATATGGTTACTAATAAAATGAAAAGAACAAATTTGCAGTCCTTGCATCTGAAAGGTGTCATCAATCCTGTTGCAGTATTCCAGGAGGAAAGGATCTGCAGAACAGTGTACTCAAGCAAAGACTGGAATTGCATTCAGTGATAGGTTTTATACTTCTTTGGGAGATTTAAGTTTTACAGATTATGAGCATCTTCTGTAGTACATCATGTCAAAAGAATCCCCTTTCATTAGCCAAAATCCATACTGTAATTAAATATGTAGAGCCATCTAGTGGTGTTCTGTTTTGATGAGAGCATCATGAGAGCATTAATCTCCATTAATGAATTTTATTTTTAGCATTGATTTACAGTGCTATGTGGCATAATTTTTACGCTTCATTGTAAATATTATTTACTGGCTACGCACAGCAGCAGTGTGTTAGGAATTATTTAGAGTACAGCAAGCCTTTGGTTACTTAGAATCTAAACAGATAATGAATTTTCACTTGCCATGTTTTATGGTGGTTAATCTCCTGTATAGGGGAAATACTGAGGGTCTCCAAAATTGTTTTAAAACTTTGTTTGCGTAGACCATTGAAGATAAAATTTTACTGCAAGGGGATAATGTGTCAGAGAGTTCAGAGTTGCTTATAGGAAGTACACTGAGCCTGGGACCATGAAGATCAAGAATTTGATGGGTATGATTTTATAGGTTATTGAAGAAAAGATTGGACCTTGTTGTGGCTGGAAAAAAAAAAAAAAAAGAGCGAGGTTCTTAACATTGGATGTCATCCAGAGGGATCTCAACAGACTTGAAAGGTGGGCCCATGTGAACATAATGAGGTTCAGCATAGCAAAGTGCAAAGTTTTGCATTGGAGTTGGAGTAATCCTAGGTACATGTACAGACTGGGAGAAGAAGTCTTTGAGAGTAGCCTTATAGAGAAGGACCTGGGGGTCTTGGCTGATGAAAAATTGAACGTGAGCCAGCAGTGTGCTCTTGCAGCTCGGATGGCCAGCGATATTCCAGGCTCCATCAGAAGAGCAGGGAGTTATTGTCTCTTTCTACCTAGCTCTCCTGAGACCTCATCTAGAGTACTGCATCCAGGTCTGGGGCCCCCAGTACACAAAAGATACAGAGTTTTTGGAGAGGGTCCAGAGGAGGGCCAAAAAGATTATCAGAGAACTGGAGCATCTCCCCTATGAAGACAGGCTGAGGGAGCTGGGCTTGTTCAATCTGGAGAAGAGAGTACTGTGAGGAGACCTCATTGAGGCCTTTCATTATTTAAATGAAGATTATAAACAGGAGAGAAATCAACTTTTAACAAGGGTAGACAGGAATAAGACAAGGGGTAATGGTGTTAAGCTCAAGAAGGGAAGGCTTAGATTGGATGTCAGGGGGAAGTTCTTTACTGAGAGTGGAGAGGTGCTAGAACAGGCTCCCCAGAGAGGCTGTGGATGTCCTGTCCCTGGAGGTGTTCAAGGCCAGGCTGGATGGGGCCCTGGGCAACCTGGTCTTGTCCGAGATCTGGAGGTTGGTGGCCCTGCCTGTGGCAGGGGGGTTGAAACTTAATAATCCTTGGGTTCCCTTCCAGTGCAAGTCATTCTATGATTGTATGAACAGTCAGATAGGCGTAGGCAAGTTTGAGTTGATAAAAGATTCCACACAAGGAAGAGTTACAGTAAAAAGACTAGGACAATGAATTTTTAAAGGCTGAGCAGGCTTTGAAACCTTGCAGTTGTGTGGGGGATGGTCCAGAATGCTTCAGGCATTCTTTTTTTCTAATCTGAGAAAATCAGAGATATCCTTGGGCTGTGTGACTTGATTAATAGGAAGAAAACTATAAAATACCAGATAATAGAGTAGCTGAGAGGACTTAGGGAAAAAAGATAAAACATTATTTCTTTGACTTTTTGAAAATATTTTCATCTTTTTAAAATGTAAATTTTGTGATTCCAAGCTATGTTATGGCTTGAATTGTTTGTGGGTCTTGGAAAGAAGGATCAGCACCTGACTGTAGGATGTATAATTAGTAAAGAATAGGAAGGAAAGTTTGGGTGTACGCACAAAGTGTTACTTTTTAGCTATTTTAATCGAAGATGTTACATAAAGAAAATATGTAAAGTAGGGGAAGGCAGAGTACTGAGGGAAAAATTTTGCTATTTCCAGTTTTCTGTTTTTTCTGTAAACTTGCTGAGTGTGCATTCTGTTCCATTAAGGTCACTAACGTAGATGCAAAACAGCTTTGGCACCAGTACTGTTGTAGGCTACAGTAGCATCGGGGTACTCTACAAGTGATTTTCCTCAGAGGAAACTTTTGGGCTGCTGATTGCAATTGTCTGGGTCTGGCTATTTTCACCCAGGCTTTAAATCTACTTTGTTGTGTGCTTATTTAACTCATCCTCTGTGAGCTTTTCCAGACAGTGCCAAAAGCCTTACCAAAGTCCATGCAAAAACATCCACTGCTTTCCCATTATCCACCAAGCTAGTCACCTTGATGTACAAGATTTTACAGATGCGTTAGTCACAATTTAATATCTTACCAGATGCCATGCCAGGTCAATATTGGCACTCCTGACTTAACCTGCAAGGCTAGACAGATACTCTGTAATCTTTCTGGATTCCCTGACCTTGCTTTCCACCTCTTATTCATTTCCTTTTCATGTCTGAGTTTGTTTAGGAGCTCTTCTTTCATTCATGCAGGGCTCCTGCTGCCTTCTTGCTGAATGTATGGCATCTTCTAGTTTGAAGAAAGCCTCATTTACTGCTTCTACAGCAGATACCTGTGACAACAGCACCCATGTTGATCTGTCCATTTGTCTTTACCTATAAACTCTGAACAGGCTGCTGAATCATCTCAAGGCAGATCTCCATGCTATTCTCCATATAAAGGCTACCTCTTCATCAGCCTGCACAGCCTGCCCTTTCTAAAAGACACGTGTCCATCCATCGCATTGTCCCAGCCATGTGGGGTGCTCCTCCGTATCAATCTGATTCCAGTGAGCATCATAACCATGTGACTGCACTCTTTTTTAATTTGTCATGCTGCATGCATTAGTGCAGTTATTTGAGATATCCAAGTGTGCTGATTCTTCAGAAGGGGGCAAGAGAGACCTATAAGGCTGTTCTGCAGGCACTATCTGCATGCTAACACTAAAAGAGATTCCACTTGAGTTTTTTTTCTTGATTGCTGCATTCCATCTATTCTACTCACTCTGGGCCCTTGGCTGCCTCCTCACCCCTACTTAGTTATTTTCTAAGGAATCACATTCTCTCTTGTTTCTAGTCTAGAGCTTTTTCAGCCAGATTAGCCTGCTGTGGCAAAGATATTTTTTGCCACATTTAGTCACATGGATCCTATCTTTTTTAATTACCTTTTATCTCTCAAAAAGGATCCCATGATCATAGAAACTGAAACCTGCTGTCAACAGCAACGAATTGTTGACCCTCAGAATATTTTGAACCTTCTTCAGGCCCTTCTCCCTCATTGCAAAGAGGACATCACCTGGGCCTTTTGCCACACCCTCCAAATACAATGCTTGATGTATCCCAAATAATTCCTGGCAGTATCACTGTTTTTTGTATGGAAGAACAACAGAGATTAGTAGTTAGAGGGTCAGATGAGCATTGGTAACATATCCATAACATACAGATGTGAGCATCTGGCAAGGACCAAACTGTCCTAGACTCAATGTCTTTGTAACACCTATCTCAACTTGCCTCAGGAGTACTATGTGAAAATCTGTAGACTATATTTTGAAAAAGAGCAGGCAATCTTTTAAATGTCAGGAATATATGTATTACATTCTTTCATGCCTGAAATTTGGATTACTGTTTCATTGCTTCATTGATGTGATAATATGCTATTTGTTCCTCAGGATTTTCTTTTGTTACTACTTATTATTTTTCAGCATGCTCTAAAGTTACAGCTGTATATTTGTGTTGTTTAAGCTGCTTGCATTTTGTCAGTTGGATACAGTAATTTCTGCTTTGGGCTAGAAAATCTTTTTTTCCTTTACCTTTTTATTTTTTAAATCTCACAGCAACAAGACTGGATGTGAGCAATGGGATAATGGAAAAATTCCGGATCTTCCGCACAGAGAAAACTTATGCAGTGAAATCTGGAAAGTGGTATTTTGAGTTTGAGGCAGTTACAGCAGGAGACATGAGAGTTGGCTGGACGAGGCCTGGTTGTCTGCCAGATCAGGAACTTGGCTCAGATGAAGAAGCTTTTGTTTTTGATGGCTTTAAGGTTTGCTTATGTTTATCTATAATAATATGAGTAATTGCAAAAGTCAATTTTACATCTTATTCTATATGCAGTAGCCTCATTTTAATTGCTTTCTTTTCTTTCATCTATGGTCACTGGAATTATTTCTCTGTCTCTTTGAAGGTCTGAGTGGAATACGCAGAAAACCAGAAATGCCTAAATTATAAATTAATGTCATCTAAGGAATTATCAGAATTTATCATTTCCAGAATTCTTTTCACAGCTTGTGAAAAGAATTTCACTAATAAAATGCATGTAAAGCACTGAAAGAGCCTTAATCAAATTCAAAATACTGGCAGAGCTGTAATTAGCTATGAATCCTTTCTTTAAATTTCAACTCTACTCTTTCCTCTGTGAGAAATCTCTGTTAGGGAATAACAATCATTAAGATTCTTAACAGTAAGTGTCTGAGGCAAACTTTGGTGTGAGTCTTTTTATAGGAATGTGAAGGTTACAAGGAATATGTCTGGTTTTTCATGAAAATCCTTATAATTTAGAATAAACTAATTGGCAATTTTTGTTCCAATTTGACTGTTCATGAAGTGATGACAGGATGAAATACAGAATTAAGAGGACATAGGGAATCAAAATATTTTATATGTTACTGATTTTTGTCAGAATAGATTAAATGATATATTGCAACTTTTTATTTCATAATGAAACAGGTGATACCTGTGTCTAAACCGTATAATTGCCATTAAGACTACTGAAGACACCTGTCTTAATGAAAATGTTTACTTTTCTTTTATCTGATATTGGAATTAATTTTTGTTAATTACCATTACAGTACTTGATAGAAATTAACAGCCTGTTCATGGTCAGGTCAAGCTCTCTAACTGTATGTTACTCATGTATTTGGATTATCAATATTTTTTTTCCTTATTCTTGTATTATAGAAGGAGAACTGGAAGACTGTTTTTATAAAATGTCTGTGTGGATTAAGTTAGTTAAGACACAGAAATTCAACAGCTAAAGTAGTTGAGTAGTAGTTTGCTTTCTGCGTTTTGTTTTTTGACTTTTAGATCTCAGTCCACAAACATATTTTGTTGTCTCTGATTTTCTGGTGCTTTCTCTGCTTGGTTCAAGAAAAGCTTCATCTTTTACCTTTCCAGAATACATAGGTTTATTAGGATTTTGAGGAAAGATACAGATGATAAAAATCTAGCAGTGATGGAATATATGAATCAGGAAGATGTTTGTTATTAGCAGCTTTGTTGTATGAACATTTATAATAGTTCTTATTAGATGTTCATTTATTTCAATTTCAATCCAAGATCCCAGCTAAGGCTACCAATCCAAAGTCCTGCAGTCTTTGACTTGGTCAGTCACACAGTGCAGTAATCATGCCCTGATCTAAGGTGGTATCTATGAGAAGTGTGGATAGTTCTTCACATCCACAGAATTCCATTCCTGCCAAAATTTGTTATGGCAGCAAATTTAATTTATTTTGTACACACCATTCATAGAATTACACTTAAGGAAATAATAAAATTTGTTTGGAAGCAGTGAATTTATAGACAACTAAATTAAATAAAACCAGTATTTTTAAATAAGTTCTTGAAAATGCCAGTATTATAATTGATAGCATGTTATTTTCATTATAAGTCTTTAATGCAGCTTCTGCATAAAAATAAGCTAAGTTCTTAGTTGTTACTAAAATACTGAAGTGCAGTTTGCCCTGTCAGCTCATGTAGCGATATTTTGCTATACTGACATGAGAGGTGATTTACAGGAAGTTATTTTTTGGATTTCCATTTTGAAAGTTAACTTGCAGTATTCACAGGCATTGTTTGGGAATGATATACCGTGGAAGTGTTAATTTTAGTGCCATGTTATTGGAGGCAGATAATTATTAGCGGTACCACTGTGTAGGAGAACATGTACATTGTCACTGTTATTTTTTGTTAAAGTCTTCAAATTCCTTTCAGGCACAGCGGTGGCATCAAGGTAATGAGCATTTTGGCCGCTCCTGGTTGGCAGGAGATGTTGTTGGATGCATGGTTGACATGAATGAACACACTATGATGTTCACCTTAAATGGTGAAATCCTGCTTGATGACTCGGGTTCAGAACTTGCATTTAAGGATTTTGAGGTTGGTGATGGTAAGTACTGTAATACGTTGTGCCGTTAAGGTAATTTTTGTTTCAACTCCCTTTTGGCTATCTATTTTCAAAAGAAGAAGGAAAATAGTGCTGGTATAATGGGCAAGAGACACTAGAGTTCAGTAGATCCAGCCAACATATTACATCATTAATTATGATAACTTTTAAGGATTGCTGTGTTAAATTGACATTTATTAACTGAAGACACAGTCCCTATTTCATATCTCTGTGTTTTTACTGTATTATGTTCTCACTGTAGTGAGAATTATGATGAGTTGCCCTTATGTAGAAGAAAATTGCTTTAAAACCTAGTTATAGAATTTTAAATGATTTAAATCTTTGATTTGTATTTTTTCAATTCAGAATTTCTCTTGTGTTGTGTACTGTGGATGCAGATCAACTCTTTGAGTCACTCTGCGACACAGTGTTAGTGAAATTATCAGCAGTCACAAGATTCTGAAGATAAATTATTCTGGATTTTTTCACTTGTTTTTCAAATATCTTGTAAACTCATTTTATTAAAAAATATACATATTTATTGTCACCTATTCAGTGTATTTCCGTAAACTATAAATAAGTTGATGCAGTGAGAGACAGTAGTACATACATTAGTAGTCTGAGTACTCACTGTTTTTCCCAGGGTGCTGAAGATAAAAATCAAGAGTATAATCTGTGCTACTCAGTGTGTTATTACACTAACCTATTCCTTAAAATTAATATCTTCCTTGTCAGTTATTCTGGTAATATGTTAAGTAAGCAAACAGCACTGTTAGATTTTACTGTTATCTCAGCTTTTTCTGTGTGGCCTATCGGACCAGCTTTTGTGTTTTACTCTGTTTGACTGGTGGTGATCATTTGGAAAGGTGTCAGACTAGGTGTGAGGATGAGTAGAGGTGTTTACGGTGAATTTTCCAGCTGTCTTTTATGATCAGACTTTCTGACTCCATTTCACAGAATCATAGATTCACTCAGGTTGGAAAAGACCTTAAAGATCATTGAGTCCAACCCCGATCTACCAGTACTACCCTAACTCTAACAATCCTCTGCTAAATCATGTCCCTGAGCACTACATCCAAATGGTCTTTAAACACATTCGGGAATGGTGACTCAACCACTTCCATGGGGAGCCTATTCCAGTGCTTAACAACCCTTTCTGTAAAGAAGGGATGTGCAGGGTTGTGTACAGGGCCTTGAATTCATGAGCTTTAACACTTCATCTGCACTTCATAAGGTTACAGCATGATATAAATTTATAAATGTACGTATTCTGTGATATCTTGTATGCATCTGTTATACGTCTGTCTGAGAAAGAAAAATTTTGAACAGTTAAAGCCTCCTATGATGCTTTGGAGTTATTGACCCCTATTCCCATGTGAAAGGAAACACTGTATCTATCAATTAGGTATTTCTCTGGTGGAATTTTAACTACTTGGCTTTTGTCTGGTTTTCAGAGACAAAATCTAATCAGCTTCTTTTCTATACTGTATGGGGAGATAGAAAGATTGCTGCTCCCTTACATGAAATATTTGATTTGTGCAGAAATGTATAACGTTTTGTACATACATAGATAAATGAAAAATACATACATATGTAAGTATATAAAAATGTGAGTCAAACTAATTAAACAGATCTTGATATATCTTGTTTGGCAAAAGGAAAAGGCTGGAGTTTAACTTACTATTTTTGAGCTTTATTGTTACATTTTCTTAGTGGCTGGGCCAAATGAGCTGGGCCTGAAAGTGGTAGAAGAAATAAGAGGTTTTCTTAGTAATTTGAAACCTGAGGGGGGGGGGGGGAGCAAAAAATAAGTAAAGGAGATTATTTAAGGACTGCAAAGGAGTCACAGGTGAGATCCCTGTGCTAGAGAAATAATAGGAAAGCAGATGCAGGCAAATGAGAAGTTGATTCAAAAGTAATAACAAACAAGCAACAGAATACAAAATATACCACCACTGAAAAAAAAAAAAAACACCTAATTTCTTTGAAGTAACATCATCATATTGTTAGTTCTAACTAACCAGTATCACGGAGTGGTATGAATTTTTAAAATTAATTAATTTTCTTTTAATCTATAGCATGCTGCTGCTGCATTTCTTCTCCCTTCCCCCCCCCTCGTGTAACTGTATGAACAGGAAATATTGCTTTGGAAGTAATTTCCAAATAAACCACAACTACTGGAATTTTATGAATAATATAAAAAATTCTAGATTTGGGAGTGCAGTTGTTAATATTCTATCATCTTAGCAGAGAAGGCTGCTTGATGAAGTACTCTTAGATTGCTGTGCGGTGAATTGGCAGTTGCATGAAGAGATCAATGGATATTAGCTTTATTTCCAAAATGGTATTTGAGATATGGTACTTAGGACAAATGGGAGGTGATATGCTACAGGTAACTGCTTGCTTTTATATTGTTTGGATTTATGATTTTTTAAAATTACATTTAATTAATTTAATTAAAATTACATTTAATGGCATTTAAATGCCAGTGAAAAATTATCTGTTTATACAACTCACGTTTTCTTTCTTGTTTTCAGGATTTTTACCTGTGTGCAGCCTGGGTTCATCTCAAGTGGGAAGAATGAACTTTGGAAAAGATGTCAGCACTCTAAAATATTTCACTATCTGTGGATTACAGGAAGGGTATGAACCCTTTGCTGTTAATACAAACAGAGACATTACCATTTGGCTGAGTAAAAGGCTCCCTCAGTTTCTTCCAGTGCCACAAAATCATGAACATATTGAGGTCTGTGATACTTATGAAATGTTTCTAAACACTTCTATGAGTCTGTTTTACTTATGTTTCTACTCTTGCACTTCTAGACAAAATTTCTAATTTTGTATGCTGTCCCAATACTGTATAAATCTTGCACCTCTTTCAAATTTGTTACATTCAGTGGAATTGATTGATAGTATTTCTTCATCCAAAAATCTGTCATATGTATAAACATGAGATTCTTAGAGACAAAATCTAGAAGATGTCCTCAGCAAGATGAGCTCCTTGAGCAATAAGCGAGAAATATATTTGTAAAGGGGTTCCAGAAAGTAAGGGTTTCTGCTTAACAAATACCATGTGTTCTGGTGTATATGCATTATAAAGTGATTTTCTATAACTAATCAGGTTTTACTACAAAAAATATTTTTTAGCTAGTTGTGTCAACGTTTACGTCCCAGTGTTGAACATCTTGATGAAACTGAATTTGTCTTTTAAGTCTATAATGAAATCCTTCTGAAATTGATGAAGTGGCAGCCAAGAAGTATCACCCTTTTGTTTTTAAAAAAGTCTGTGTTTGTCATGCACGTATACTTTATTAGTTATAATGTGTTATTCTTGGATATGTTGGACTTATATTTTAAAGAATTGTGATGCAAATGAACATTTCCTCTGAAGTGTTTTGTGTTTAATGAAGGAACTCCTTAAAGTATTCATTTCTCCTTGAAAAGGGAGTGCGTAATTACAATGCACTTTACTGTTAACAGTGTATAGTTGCAAACTTTGCATATCAAAAGTGTTTATTCTAGACACACGAATTGAATACTTAACCTGGGGAAACACATCAGCTTCAAAACAACTACATTTTTACATTTAATAGGTGATGAGAATTGATGGAACCATAGACACTTGTCCTTGCCTGAAGGTTACACAGAAGTCCTTTGGTTCACAGAACAGTAAAACAGAAGTCATGTTTTTTCGGTTAAGTATGCCTATTGAATGTGCTGAGGTGTTCTCCAGAACAGCTGCAGGAGGGCTACCAGGCACTGGTCTTTTTGGCCCAAAGAATGATTTGGAGGATTACGATGCTGATTCTGATTTTGAAGTTTTAATGAAAACTGCTCATGGTCATCTAGCAGCTGACCGGACAGAGAGAGAAAAGGATGCCACAAAACCAGAGTTAAATAACCATAAAGATTTTGTTCAAGAAAAGCCTTCACGTCTTAAACAAAGGTTTGTACTGCACTAGATTGTTTTGTTTTGTTTTGTTTTCTTGCTCTTGACTGAACAAAATGCCAATTGGATCTGCAGAGATTTTTCCCTAGTTCTATCTTATGTTTGAATATAAAGCAGTAAGAGGAAAAACTAACTTTCGTATACATACATTGCTTCATATGCAAGATATAGATTAAAACTAAGCATGAAACTAGTGCTTTTTTGGCTTGTTATTTATTTTTTTTTCCCCCAGCTGTTTGGAACCAATTATTTAGTTTATTGTTGATGCTTTTATGATCATGATATGAAATGCACTATCAAAACAATGTTAGTACAAAAATGCTATATATACTATATATACTATATACTACTATATAGTATATATACTGACCTGTTGAACTTCTCACATATATTTTGATTTTATTTATTTCATTACAGATTTATGCTTAGGAGGACAAAACCGGATTATAGCACGAGCCATTCTGCAAGGCTTACTGAGGATGTACTAGCAGATGATAGGGATGACTATGATTATTTGATGCAAACTTCCACGGTATAGTAACAAAGGATTTCTGTCTTAGCCTTTTGTATAACATGTTCTTGCTTGTAAAAGTTTCAGAAACTAATTATTTGACAAAAAAAATTAATTTAAACATGCCTTTAATGTTTGGTTTGGTTTGACATGACTGTCAATATAAGCCAATTTCCATAGAGAAAACCATAAATTAAGTTGAATCTTGGTTAACTTGAGCATGTTTATTCTTTTTTAAAGAGCTGACTGCTTTTTGGATTTTAGAATAACAAATTGTGAATTAAAGTGATCTATCAGTAAACCAAATACTAATATTTACCTTTTTTTTTTTTTTTTTTTTTTTTTTTTTTTTTTTTTTTTTTTTTAATATATATATATAGTACTATTACTCAGTGAGAATATTTCCTGGTCAAGAACCTGCTAATGTTTGGGTAGGCTGGATTACGTCTGACTTTCATCAGTATGACACAAACTTTGACTTGGACAGAGTGCGTACTGTTACAGTAACACTGGGAGATGAAAAAGGAAAGGTCCATGAGAGGTTGGTTACAGTGTTCTTAAAAGGATACTGATTTTACCATCCTTAAAAGTAATTAACAATTTATAAACTGTAAATCCACTGAATTTAATGTAATTGACTTGATGTGGGGCTTTTTTGTTGTTGCTTTGTTTTTTTCCACTTGTCCTCTTTTAACTTTGGCATTCTCTCCTACTGCTTGTAGAGAAACAGGAATAATGGTCTAATCAAATCAATAAACTCTGAAAAATAGCAGGGTAATGCAACTTTTATATGCAACTATTTACATATTTTATATGTAGTTTGAGTCATTCAGACAATGATCCTGTAACTGTTGGTTTTTGAAGAGGTACTAAGTGAAGAAAAATGGCCTTATTTTTGGAATATTTATTTTGATTTTGAGAAAGCAAGAATTAGTATGAGAATGCCTTTCAGCATTTCAACTTGTGTTCTGTATCAGAAACTGTTATGCCTAACACTAAGGAATTTAAACCATTGATTTTCAAAATTAGTTTTGTCTCTTGAAATTTTACAACAGATTTGAGTTCCTTCGTGTTTTGTCATCTTCGTTTCAATTATTAAGTCTAAGTTTCATTGAATTTTGTCATTGATTAGGGTGGCTGCACTTTTGTTTGTTGATTACACATGTACAAAGTTCTTAGCTGACTAGATCTATAGTCTATCTACATCTCCATCTATAAATCTATTTGTTTTTTGATATTCAGTATAAAACGCAGCAACTGCTATATGGTATGCGCAGGAGAGAGCATGAGTCCTGGGCAAGGACGTAATAATAATGGTCTGGAGATTGGTTGCTTAGTTGATGCTGCCAGTGGCCTGCTGACCTTCACGGCTAATGGCAAAGAACTGGGCACATACTATCAGGTGAGTATTTTTTGATGGTGTCATCCAATGTGAAGACAAGCAACTGATTCCTCAGATTGCGTTTTGTTAGAAAGTTTGTTGTAAGATTGGAAGGAAAAGTAAATACCATTGTTGAAATAGTAATTTTCCCCTTTTATTTGTATTTTCTGGAGTTTTATTCGAAGGTTTTCATTTACTGGTTTCCAATATAGTTATTCTTTATATATATATATAAATGTGTATATAAATGTGTGTGTATATATATATACACACACACACACACACACACACACTTACATATAATGATATTTGCTGTCTTAAGTGATTAAATGTTTTTATATGTTTGATTGTAGGTTGAACCAAGTACAAAGTTATTTCCTGCTGTATTTGCTCAGGCTACAAGCCCCAATGTTTTCCAGTTTGAGTTGGGTAGAATAAAGGTAAATAATGTTGGGATTTTGTTTTGTTGTTGTGTATTTGCAGGTTCAGAAATAATATGTGGTATCAGATATTGTTTTCTGTTTTTTTTTTCCCCATAAATGTCGCATTCAATGTATTCATGGTATTGAGCCGATATTTATTCTTCCAAGTGTTTGCTCTGTGTTATTTCAATTCTTAATTTGTTCATTTAAAATTTAGTATATTGAATGAAAAGAACTGTAACTGATTAGCTTTGGAAGAAGATATTGCAAAGTCCCATTGAAGTTTCTAAATCTCATCCTTTGTGATGAAATGAAATCACTTGGATCAGGAAGGCAAATATTTTTTTCTGTAAACAGAACATGGATGACCAATGTTATTTGCAAGTTAGTTTAGAGCCTTAAAAGAGTTTTGAGATATACTTAAAGAGCACACTTAATAAGACTGGAATCGTCTTTTGTGCGTTGTATATATGGATGACTTAGAAATTGAAAGACTTAAAAGAAGAGTCAGATTCAGGTCTCTGGTCCAAGGAAGAGAACACAGTCAATTGAAGCCTCTCTTCCAAATATAGCTATTTAATAATATATATCAATATTGTGGAAAATGTTTGCCAACAGTTACCAATGGATTTTACAAAATACTGAAAATTTTATTTTGAACTATACTGTATGTTGAATATATTTCTTGAGAAATATTATGTATTCCTTGTTGGTAAAGATAATGAAATTGATCGTCTCTTACATTGGAATTCTCCAGAATGTAATGCCATTATCTGCTGGCTTATTCAAAAGTGAACACAAAAACCCAGTCTCCCAGTGTCCTCCACGTCTCCATGTCCAATTTCTGACCCACGTGCTTTGGAGTAGAGTGCCAAACCACTTCTTGAAAGTTGATGTCTCTAGGATCAGTGAACGTCAGGGCTGGATGATACAATGCCTGAATCCTCTGCAGTTCATGGCCCTTCACATTCCTGAAGAAAACAGGTTAACACTGTTTATATATGTATAAGTTTGTCTGGGTTAAATTGGGGTTATGATGTTATGATGTTAAATTGGGGTTATGATATGTAATAGTTTTCTGAAAGAGAAGCCCAAGTTCATCTCTATTTTTTTCTCTGTATTTATAACACAAGTAAATAAAGAGTAATGTGTTTTGATTTAGATAATATTAAAAATTTACTCTGATTTTATTTTTCAAAGTTTTAAACCCCACATCCTCCTAGTTTTTTCCAAACCCTTTAACAGATTGTGTAGTTTTTGAATTAAAAATAATATTGTTTATAAATTATTAAAGATAATCTGCAAGGTGGGCAAAGATTTCCCTTCTTAGGCTTGCAGAATATTAGGAAAGTTGGAAACTGAAAAAGTCCATCCCTATGAATGATACTGTGCTAATGTTATCCATAGGAAGAATTCATCCTCTTAAGTGAATTTTTGCACTGATTTATACTGTATTGTTCTTTTCTCTGCAGAACAATTGATATTTTAGAGCTGACAGAACAAGAAGAACTGCTGAAATTTCACTACCATACTCTCCGATTATATTCAGCTGTATGTGCTTTAGGGAACAACCGAGTGGCCCATGCTATGTGTAGCCATGTGGATGAATCTCAGCTTCTGTATGCTATTGAGAATAAATATATGCCAGGATTATTGCGTGCAGGATATTATGACTTACTCATAGACATCCATCTCAATACCTATGCAACTGCCAGGTTAATGATGAATAATGAATTTATTGTTCCAATGACTGATGAGACCAAGAGTATTACCTTGTTTCCTGATGAGAACAAGAAACATGGCCTGCCTGGTATAGGACTCAGCACTTCCTTAAGGCCAAGAATGCAGTTCTCCTCACCGAGTTTTGTAAGCATTAACAGTGAATGCTTTCAGTTTAGTCCTGAATTCCCGCTAGAAATCTTAAAGGCCAAAACAATAGAGATGCTGACTGAAGCTGTTCAGGAGGGCAGCCTCCACGTCAGAGACCCAGTTGGAGGTTCTACAGAATTTCTGTTTGTCCCCCTCATCAAGCTCTTTTACACCCTCCTAATTATGGGAATCTTCCACAACGGGGATCTGAAACACATTTTACAGTTAATCGAGCCACGGGTTTTCAAAGAAGCTGTGAATCTGGAGGATGAAAGGGATCTCTCAGAGAAGGAGCTGAGTTCAGATGATCTCAAGTCAGAAGGAGAGGAAGAAACCAGAGGAGAGCAAGTGCCAAAGGAAGGACTCCTTCAAATGAAACTTCCTGAGCCTGTTAAACTACAGGTAACTGCTATGTTAATGGTCGTTCCTATTTCTTCTCAGATCTTTTCTTATTTCCCTGGTAATTTGCCTTTCAAGGAACGCAGTGATCTAATCGTGGTTAAATAGAGGATTTATTTGCTTGAGGGAAATGAAAAGATTGAGTATCTTTCTGATTACGTGAACTTTTTCACAGTGGATCAAACATCTGTTTTGTGAAACTGAATTACTTTCTTAATGAAATTAACAGTGTTTTTCATGTTTGTTCGTTCGGACAGAAAAGAAGTGCATTTGCAGCAAGGAGTAAATCTATTGTCCTTTATGTTTTTTTTATGTCCATAAATCTCCTGCAGATGGCAGATATTTCTGGCGTAGGATGTATTGATGATCACTTCAGATACAGTAAAAAACTAAAATGAAAATTTCAATCTATTTATTTGACAGTAACTGCTTCTGTAAGGAAATTATCCTTACTTGCATTAATTTACAGAGAAGTCTTCTTGGCTTGACTTTTATGATACTGTTTTCTCAGATGTGTCATCTACTCCAGTACCTGTGTGATTGCCAGGTACGACACCGAATAGAAGCCATTGTAGCATTTTCAGATGATTTTGTGGCCAAGCTTCAAGAGAATCAGCGTTTCCGGTACAATGAAGTGATGCAGGCCTTAAACATGTCTGCTGCCTTGACAGCTAGAAAAACAAAGGAATTTCGATCCCCACCTCAGGAGCAGGTATAGTTTACAACTGACTGTAATTGTTTTGTTTTATTCCATGTATAGCAGAGTTCCTTTTTATTTCCAAGATTTTCCTTTAGAAATAAGTGTTGTTTGCCTTTCCTTTGTATTCTGTGTCTTAAGATTAACATGCTGCTGAACTTTAAAGATGATAAAACTGATTGTCCTTGCCCTGAAGAAATTAGGGATCAACTCTTGGATTTCCATGAAGACCTAATGACACACTGTGGTAAGTCCTGTTATTGAACATTTTTCCTTTTAAAATTGTAGTAGCTTTAGAAACCATCTTTCTAGATAATTTTAGGGAAACAAAAGCAATTAGCTAGTCTTGAGGTTGCACTATAATGACAACAAATACTGACAAATAAAAATACAGAGTGTGCAGTTAAAAAATATATGTATTCTTATCCTCACACGTGGTTGAACTATCAAACTAGTATAGAATGCAGTAAGTTTTGCTTCATGAAGGAAAACATGTTTTGTTTTGTTTTTTTTCAACTATAAAACTCATTAGGAATTCATTCTGGTTTAATGTATTGGGTAAGTCTAGCTCATCTGTTTTTCAAGCAATTCCTCTGGATCATCCCCTCCTCTTTGTGCTCACATGGGTCAGTATAGGGTATCTCTGTTTTAAGAAATGAAGTATGACCATATAATAAGATAACATAACATAATATCAATGGGTCAGTCTTCTAAGATGTGATTAAAATACATACCTGTTGAAACATACCATGAACCTGTTGAAACAGAAAAATTCAAAAGGAGGAGTTTAATTTCTGTGCTTTTGATTTCTTCACTGTATTTGCTAAATACAATTATTAAATTCCTTGCCATATTAAAATGAGAAATACATTAAGAAAAAACCCTCAAAAGTATCAATAAAAACAAAGCAGCAAAAAATATGTTTTAAATGTCAGGCTCATATCAGTGAATCAGTAATAATGTAGTTTTATTTAGAGTATGTGTTTTGTTGCTTTGCTGTTTGAAGGATACCTATCCTTTCATTTCACTTCAATATACTACTTAAAAAGCAAAATGAAAGAGACCCTGCCAGATGGCATAAGCAAACAGGCAGCTCAACATCATGCCTACTCAGCTAAAAGAAGATAATACAGGGATGTGTGGTAATGTAACTTTTAAAGTAATTCTCCTATCGAGGGACGAATTTTGGGTAGGAGCACCTCAGCACTTTTCCTACTGAATTCCATTCCTTACTGATCCCAGTTTAACCAGAAATAATGCTTTTAATTATTTACTTCACTATGTTAAAACATACAAATAAATAAAAATGTCATTAGTATCTGACAACATAATACATGAATTTCCTCTACTGGTAGAGCAAGGACAGCTGATATCCTGTCTATCATGAGACACTTCGGTTGGATTGATCCATGTCAAGATTGGACTTCTGTTATTGAGGAAAATTATTAATATGTTAAAGTACTGAACACCATTGAAAGACTTTTTTGCAGTCTTTTCAAACTGGGTTCAACAGTGAATTCGGACCTGTTTACTGAGTGCTTTTTCAGTTTGGATCTTCAGAGATACTAAGTGCAGAGACATCTTTGGACAACCTGTTGCAAGGCTTGAGTATCATAATGATGAGTTACTCTTTTTCCTTATGTCAGTTTTAGACTCTTGCATGTTTTAGTTTCACAAGTGTATCTTGTTCACTTCAGAAAGAGCACGGCTACACTGCCCTCACATCTTCTTGGTAGATTTTGATCAACAACTGTGCTGTTCTGCAGGATACCAACTTCAGCTTCTTCATCCTCTCCTTGTAGAATAGTAGTCCAGCTACTTATAATCCTGGTGGGCATTTGTTAAATGCCTCCAGGTTTTCAGTGTTTTTTCTAGTAGTGGGTAGCCCTAACCTATTTCAGATGTTGTTTCATGGGTTCTGAACACTGAATCATTTCCCTCGAGCTGCTGATTATGTTTCTGCTAATACAGGATATTTTTATCTCTCCTTGCTCTCACAGTGCCCTGCTGACTGGTGTTTAGCATGTTGTTCAACAAGACCCCCTAGGTTCATTTGCAAAGGTTTTTTAACCACTTCAAACCAAATGTTACTGTCACACCTGGTAGGTCTGTCTAAGATGCAGAGCTTCATATTTTTTCTTGCTGAACTTCATAAGTTTCCTACCACCTACTCCTATACCTAGCTGAGTTTCCCTTGACCATATTCTTTGCTCCCCCTCTATTTGCTATAAATCAAAATCTTGAAAAAAGTGTATTCACTTCAAATTTAATATTTTTATTTTGAATGAAAAAAAAAAAGGGAGAAAGAAAAATTATCAATTGAGAGAAAACAAAGATGAAATACATGTTATTTAGAAAAAATAGGAAAGGGGAGTGGGCTTCATTGTTCTCTTGACTTTTCCATATGCCTTATACTGGGGTGATGTAAAGATGCATTTTTTAATTTTTTGGTCTAGTTTTGTCATTATTTTTCTTTATCAAGAATTAGTAATTTGCATAATCTACAAGTAGAAAATTAATTTTATGGGTCAGACAACGTGTTACAGTTGAGTGCAATAAATTAGTCTGTATTCAAAATATATACTGCAAAGTAGGTTTAACAGTTATATATATCAAGTCTCATGTTTGTTGGATTAGCTAGACACAGTTCATTTCTAGTGAAATGACTGAGACATTTCTACTGACAGTTTGCAAATCACTGAAGTACTACTACAGCTCAGGGAACATTGCAACTGTGGGTAAAAAGACATTTCATATGATTAATTTCAGAACAGCATTTTAACTGATAAGACATTTCAGTATCTTTACTGTTAATCTGGTTCAAGAGATTTCCATCCAAGCCATTATGTAATTGTAATTCCATGTAAAATTTGAATTTACTGATAATCCTTGGTAGTTTAATATCAGTAACGCTCCTACGACTAAATATAGTAACTTCTAATGGAAACGGAACTGTACTGAATGTGAAAAAAAATTTAAAAATAATTTTAAAAAAATCATGCAATTCAAGCAATGGAATCTTCAATTGCTTACTATCATTTGAGTCCTAGTGTGTCTATAGACAGTGTATATATACAATTCTCAGCACAGTTCCAAAGCATACAAATAAACTTTAAAAAGAAAACATCTGTAGTGAGTTGAGCAGAGAAATATATTTGCTATGTATCTAATGTATTACGATACACAATTTCTTCAGTAGGTTAATACAAAAACATGATCCTTGTTTGCATTTTCCTGCCTAGTACATATACTTCATCTGCACTTTTCCCAAACTTCTGGTTAAGCTCATATCATTTTTTTAATAGTTCTGGTAGAGCAGAACCAGTGTAGTTCAGTTTGATTGTTTCTACAGACAAAATAAAAAGTATTGCTGCAACTTGTCTAAACATATTATTTTACTATTTGTTATATATTTATGATTCCAGGAATTGAACTGGATGAAGATGGAACTTTGGATGGAAATAGTGATTTAACTATTAGGGGTCGCCTCCTATACCTAATGGAAAAAGTTACATATCTGAAGAAGAAGCAAGCTGAGAAGCCAATTGATGATGATGCTAAGACATCCTGTAAGCAACATGAAATCACAGTTTATTGTGTCCGAATAACTAGAGAAGCGGAGAAGAGAGTTCCATTTTCAGCAAAAACTAGGTGGATTTTTAGTGAAACATCTGTGTATCTCAATATTTGTAGCACTGACTCTAAACAATCTCAGCTGGAATAATGTTTTATTTATATTTTATGATAAGCAGATTTTCTTCCCCAGTGGGATGTATTGGAAACTTCTATTGTGGGTGGTTTTGTTGTTGTTGTTTAGGTTTTTTTTTCCCCCACACTTGATCCTCATTCATAATTTTTATAGAACATTTCTTGATTTTTGTTGAGTTAATGCAGGCTAGTTGTAGCAAGGTCCTCTTTATGAGAACCTGATTGTAAAATCTGCAGCGGCAGCTCCAAATTGGTATTTGCATGAAAGTTGCCAACTGAAAAAAAGACTGCACAATAATTTGCAGAGCTACACTTGGAGAAAGTTTCTCCATCCAGCCTAAAATTAAAAACTATGACTCTGTAATTTTTCTGTCACTTTCTACTTTTCCAACTTTATAAGTCAATACTAGTGGCATCCAAATTCTACTTGTGGCAAATGGGTTATGGAAGTGGCATCCAAGTTGTGCTTGCATCCAATGGATGATGGAATGTTATTTACTGTTTTACGTGTCAGTTGTGATTTCTTTTTATTTTTTGCCTTTATTATGGTCATAGTACCATGGAATCACAGAGTTGTTTGAGGAGTGTGAGTCCTACAATGATCAGGAACACCTACAGCTAGATCAGATTGCCTTTCCCAACTTTGCATGTCTACAGGGATGGGGTATCCACCTCCTCTTTGGGCAACCTGTGCCAGTGCTTGATCATCCTTACCATATAAAACTTTTTTCTTATATCTAGTCTGAAGCTCCCCTCTTTTAGTTTGAAACCATTTCCCTTTGTCCTATATTTCTATCTACTAAATAGACTGTCCCTTTCTTATAGACCTCTGTTTAGGTGTATTGAAAGGTATCCCCAGAGCCTTATCTTCTCCAGACTGAACAGCTCCATTTCTCAGCTTGTCCTCAGCATTCTTTGGACCATTTTTGTTTCACTCCTCTGGACCCTCCAACAGGTCCATGTTTCTCCTGTACTGAGGACTCCACATCTGGACACAGTAGCCCTGGTGAGATATCACCACTACTGAGTAAAGGGCCAGGATCACCTTCCTCAACCTGCTGCCCACACTTCTTTTTGATGCAGGCTGGCATTCTGGGCTGAGAGCGCATTGCTGGCTCATGTCCAGCCAGTATCTACCAATCTACCAATATCCCCAAGTCCTTTTTATCCTTTTTTGTCCCCTGGCTTGTGTTGATAGTGGGGATTGCCGCAACCTGATTGCAAGACCTTGCATTTATATTTGTTGAGCCTCATGAGATTCACCTGGGCCCTCTGCTTGAGCCTCTCTGGATGGCACCCTGTCTCTCAGATGTGTTGACTGCACACTATAGCTTGGTTTTATCCACAAACTTACTGAGGTTGCATTTCATTCTAGTGTTGATGTTACTGAAAATGTTGAAGAACAATGATCTAGATGCTGATCTCTGAGGGATGCCAGTTGTCATTGATCTCTATCCAAACACTGATCCTTTGACCACTACTCACTGGATACTCTCTGGTGGTTCTCCCAAATATTCTAATTTTTGAATCTGCTGTGCTACTAGCAGGAGTGAACTTTTAGTTAAATATTTGGCTACTCTACTAGCAGGAATGAATTTCTGGCCTTATGGGTTAATTATCCTGAGTTTGGGAGAAACTTGGTTTTATTTGATGACTAAATAGAATACCTAGGGAAACTGGACTGTTAACTTGATTGCTTAATGTTAGTGCTTAATATTATGGGTTATGATTTTCCTGTGATTATATCCTGTGATATAATGAAAAATCAACTGCCAGATATTAGCGTTAACTTAAGTGATAAGAGGAAATATTTTTCTCCTCCTAAAACCATGCTTTCTAGCTTTGCAGATTTTAACTTATTTCATTTATAGTCATAATTACAGACTAGCTTTAAGCAGAATGCCCTGTCCCTAGAAATGTTCAAGGCCAGATTGAATGGGGCCCTGGGCAGCCTGGTCTAGTATTAAATGGGGAGGCTGGTGGCCCTGCATGTGGCAGGGTGGTTGGAGATTCATGATCCTTGAGGTCCCTTCCAACCCTGGCCATTCTGTGATTCTGTGACAAATCCTACAATTTCCTTGTTTCATTTTTCTTGCTGTAAGCTTAGAACTCTACAAAATGTATTTGTTTCTCTAACATGCTTGTTAGTACAAAGACAATATAGTATTGAACTAGTACCACTCAACGCATCAGATCAAAAAAGCTTCCACCTGATTTTATGATTCTGTTTTTAACATGATGACTAGGCTATTTAGATTCAGCATTGCAAAAAGGATACAGATCCACAAGTAACTCTGATGCAGTATTGCATTTATTAAAATAGGGAGGGAAACTGGTAGGCTTCTCATGTGATACATCACGAAGAATAAATGCAGCATAATATTGTGTTTGTCCCTTTTTGTTATTGTTTGTTTCAGTCCCGGTACTTTCTGAAATATCAGCCAGAACACATTTCATTATTTTATTTATTTTAAGGGCTTTTATACTGAAAAATGCTATGTGCTATGATAATGGAGATATCCAGAGTGCAGTGTTTTAACAATAGTAGTGAAACTTTACTCTTTTTTATATTTTTCCCTTATGCTGTATTACCATATAATAGCTCAGATTCTTTTCTTTGTTAAACCAAATATTTTCTTCTTCTTGCTCAGTATCTTTCTTTGAGTACTTTCACTTTTTTTGTGTGTGTTTAGACTGAAATTACACCTAGTTTACTCCAAATTTATGTTGCATTCAACATAAAAATTTCTAATTTGAAAACATTTTCTATATTTGTGCTACATAAACAATATTTTTCAGTACCAGAATGTTTATCTGCCAGTTTATTGAACTTCAGCAGCAATTATAAAACTTCCCTTATCAAACGTTCTCTGTTATCCATTTGACATAGAAAAAACTTAATTAGCTAGGCAACATTGTCTAGTGTACAATTATAAATTGAGGGTCCTAGATTACTTGTCCTCCAAACCTAAATTGAAGTTCCCTTAAACACAAAAAGAAACAGTATTCACTTTTTTTCAACAAATACTTTGTCTTAACTCCTTGATTTTGAGTAATTTTTCTAAATTGTGGTATCAAATCTTAGCAGATATTATATATTCTATGTATTTTAATACACATAACTTTTCCAAACCTTTGCAATTGATAAATTTGTCTGATCAGGTATTCTCGATATAGATTCTGAATATGAATTTCTTAGTTAGAACTCGAATTCAAACTGCAAACATCGATTTCCCGTTTATTTGATTGGAGCCTTTTCATTTATTTCTTTTGATGGTCCTTTTCATTCAGTAATAGATTAAATTCAATTGTTTCATTTTGAAAATTACAAAAATTTTGACTGGATATGCATCTTAGCCCCATAAATAAATGGTGCCGCATTTTCATTTGCCGCAGTATAATTTTTTTATGTATGTAATAACATGTATAAAAGAAATCAAAAGAGATGAATTCCTTCAAAAGTCTAAAAAGGAATGTATATAAATAAATCTGTTCATTTTGTGAAAAGCTTGTCTTCATGCTTCTTTTAGATTATTAGATTTATTTCCTGTATTTTGATTTTAAATGGGGACTTTTGTTGTTGAGATACTTCTGTTTTTACACTCTGATTATACTTATCTTTAGTAGTTGGCTGTAGAAATCCCTAGAAAAAACTGCTTTAGAGACTACTGTCAGAGATATGAGAAACTAATGGTAATTTTGTGATTTGTATATTTTCTTCACAGCTACTCTTCAGCAATTGATTTCAGATACAATGGTGCGCTGGGCCCAGGAATCAGTAATAGAAGACCCAGAGTTAGTCAGGGCCATGTTTGTACTGCTCCATCGCCAATATGATGGTATCGGTGGCTTGGTTCGAGCCCTACCAAAGACTTACACCATAAATAGTGTGTCCGTGGAAGATACAATCAATCTCCTGGCATCCCTTGGCCAAATCCGTTCATTGCTCAGTGTCAGGATGGGGAAGGAGGAAGAGAAACTTATGATTCGTGGATTAGGGTGGGTAATGTCTCTTTATGTACAGATATTTATTAGCTGTCCAGTTTATATTAATAAAGTTGTGTGAAACATAAATGTAAGTCGTCTATATAGCTGTAAATGTAGACTTTGGTATTAGTTGTGTATGATCTTGAGTTGTAGCATTATATGCCTCAGTTTTGGAGAGTAGCAAGTGATATGTCAGGCTTTTCTTGCGAGAAGAGTTAAAAATGTAGAATATTTCAAGTTGGAAAAAAAAAAAGCGAAAGGATCATAGAGTCCGACTCCTCACTCTACACAGAACCACCTAAAAATCAAACCTGAGTCTGAGAGCATTGTCCAAATGCTTCTTGAACTCTGGATCTTGGTGCTGTGACCACTACTGTGAGGAGCCTGTTCCAGCAGCTGGTGAAGAACCTTTTTCTAATAACTAGCCTGAACTTCTCTGCACACGGCTTCATGCTGTTCCCTCATGTCCATATGTAAGAAAAATATATAGAAATAAATATATATGTACAAAAATATGTTTTGTTGTCATATTTTAAATACTATGACTGTGAAAATGGACAACTTGACAGAAGTTTTTACATGAATGCAGGGACTAGAAACTGTTGACCCATACAAATCCCTAAAGCTTTCAGCAAATGGAATTGAATATACAAATGTCTGCACATATGACATCTTTCTGTTGTGCTATATGTAACTGTTACAATTTGAATTATGAAGTAGTTCATGCAGTATGATTTTTTCACAATTATTTCACTAAAATATAGCTTAATAGGAACTGCAGTTGGAGAAAACTGTATAAAGAAAGCTTAATCAGTTCTACATGCAAAAAGTTTATTTTTTTCTCACTTTTCTTTTTTTCCAAAGAAGCATTATCATATCAGGGATATCTGGTGAGATTAAACATCATTATGTTTTAGAAATTCACAATCAGCAGTCGCAATGAGCAGAAAAGAGACTGGGTTTTACAAAGAATGCCAGAAATACATGAAGAGAAGTTTTGGCTGTGCAAAAAAACATTTTTCCTTTTTTTCCCCTACTTACTGAAAATTTAAAATATGCAAATAATTTGTATAAATAATTTTTGCTGATTCATTACGAACTACTTTGTACCTTTGTACAGCAGGTCTGATTGATTTTCCATTCGATGTACTCAATGTGAGGCTTGGTAAAGGGGAAAGTCACCTGTTCACAGGCAAAATAGAATGGCATTTCTATATCCACTTTTGTACTTGTAAATTTGAATTGTTTTGTTTCATTAAGCTAAGACTCAAATGAGTGAGTGATTTTTAGATTCTGATGTGGTTATGTTTGGGGTGGTGGGTGGGAAGCCAATCTCAGTAAATTTCATTTCATACTCTGTTGTTTGTTTTTTTTTTTTTTGTTAGCATTTGTTTTCCTCACCATTTTTCTACTACAAAGGAATTTATGAGTCAGGCTGATTTAATTCTAACAGTCTGGAAATATGTGAAATTTTGATATAGAGAAAATAATGAGGTATTTTCTGCTAAGTTAGTTTTCTTGCTGCTGGTTCCTCACACCATTTTTAATAGCTTCTATCATAGTCTTATTTGTCTCTTAGGTTCCGCGGCTGTACATTTGGTTCTTTTATAGCCTAACCTGAGCTCCAGCTGCTATTTAGAAATGCCAAGTGTTTTACTATGTGTGGAAGACATTCCTTTCTCTCAACTGAGAAATGGAAGATTTACTTGTTCTTCCTTAAGAAGTGTTCCCTCAGAAATGCTATTGAGTTTTTCTGAAGTATGACATTTTCACAATAAAGTCAGCAATTATGTGCTTTCTAAAATAATGCAGTATTGCTGGATAGTCAGTGGGTGATATTTTGAGTTTCTGCATTTAATTATTCCCATGAAAGAAAGCTGCTGTAGACAAATAGGAATTTAGTATGCTCTGGCAGAATTCCATCATGTGGTATTGGTAGTTTTTGGAGTCGGGTCCATCTTCTATCATCTCTGTCTATTTGGACAATAGTATTTCCTATAGTGACTTGCTAGTCCTTTTCTACCATGACCAGTTTGTCTTTACATTTAATTCTGGGTTATGTGGGATTTCATGATGAACTACAGTTGTTAGAAACGTAACTACTTTCTAAAATACACATTTTTATTGGATGTACCACAAATACAAAATGAAATAAAATATTGACATTATAATCCTCAGGAATGATTTATAAGTATGTAAAATCTATTCAGCTGAAATATGTAGAAGATAGTCCTTCTGACTACTAATTCATGAAATAACATTAACGTTGGCTAATGATTCTGATGTTTAGAGGGTAGCTGGATCTACATTCTCTCTTTTACTGTCTTTTCTTCTTGAGCTTGAAGGCAGATGTCAAGCATTTTGAGGCTGCAAATATTCTGAAGAGTGCTTTATCAGAAAATGGGAGTTGAATATAAACTTGAAGCTAATATTATATCATACTTTTGTCAGAAAGTAATTTTAGATCAGGAATGGAAGTAGAGAAGCGTCATGCTCAGGTGTAATCAAGTGGTGATTAGAGCAGTAGCTTTATATGGAAAAAGAAAGGTCAAATACTCCTTTAACATGCATAATGAAATGGATTATCTTGTAATGGTGGGTAAGGGGGGGGGCAGAGGTAAGGTGAGGAAAGGATGAGAGAGACTGAACCTGGAAAAGTTCCCAAAGTAATTGTTCACTTTAGATGATGATGAATCACTTCAGATGGTGAAGAATTACACAGTATGTCACCTTCGCAAATAACACAATAACAAACTAGTCAAAAAATTATAATTTGTTTTTTTTTCTTTTGTTTTCCTGTAGAGACATCATGAATAATAAAGTATTTTATCAACATCCCAATCTCATGAGAGCTTTAGGCATGCATGAGACCGTCATGGAAGTGATGGTAAATGTACTTGGTGGAGGAGAATCCAAGGTAAAGCAGTTTACTCTTAGAAGACAGAGAATTTAAAATATAGATGTTCAAAGCCTTATCCTATAAGGTTCCAAGCACTCATTGGAGGTACTGAGACCACAACCTTTTACTAATTTTCAATAGCACAATAATTGATCATCATGTTTTTAGAAAATTCCATTCTTCTGTTCTAGAAAAAGATGGATTTAGCACTAAATTCACATGCTTTTAAGAAAAAAATATGTGAATACCACTTATTATGTTTAATGAATTTTAAAGGGATTTGAAGGATCTTTTTTGAAATTAATTAAAAGTGGATGAATATCACTTTGTAAATCTGAACATTCACATTATTTCATGTTTGAATCTAGAATTTTTGTGAATGCAGCTCTTATTTTCAAGTTGATAATCAGATTTGTGTTATTCGGCAAGCTATTAATTGGCTTAGAGCTCTGTTGACTTCACAGTAAAACCTAAAAATAACTTCATTGGTATGCAATGAACACTATGCATAAATACTAGTATGTTAAATGACTGTTACGTAAATAATCTCTTGCAATTTTTATGCTTGTTTTAGAGGTTGAGCTTTAGTCTGTTTTCACTTGATTTTTAGGAAATCACTTTCCCAAAAATGGTGGCAAACTGCTGTCGTTTCCTATGTTATTTTTGCCGCATTAGTAGGCAGAATCAAAAAGCTATGTTTGATCATCTTAGCTATTTATTGGAAAATAGCAGTGTTGGCCTTGGTAAGTAACGTGTGTGGCTTGTGATGTTCTGAACAAAAACTGTTCTCTTTCTCTTCTCCCCCTGCTCACCATCTCAATTTTTTCTCTATTCCTCTGTGCTTTGTTTTTGTTTGTTTGTTTGTTTTTGTCTCAAAGCTTCTGCTTTACCTAATGAAAAAATATCTTCATTAACTTTATAGCTAACTCCAGACAAAACCATAATATTTAACAGTGAGTTGAGGTAATATTGTATACACCTAATGGTGTATGCCTGGACATTAAGGAAGAATTGGTGTTTAGTTGAATTGTTTATGGAAGAGAATAAAATCTTGATTTTGATAAAGAGGGTCATGGATGAATGTTGGCAGTCTTTAACTATGGCTCATTTCTCACTGCTGAGGCTTGCTGTACTGTTTAATTCTTTTGAGTTTTCAATATATTTCTATGCCAGTGGGTCAAATACAAAGCTCATTTTGACTATGAGTGTATAGATGCCCAGAATTAAACTTTACAATTTTCCTAAAATGCTAGCTTTTCTTTGCTAGGCTGCTGTGTTACAGAGAAGATGCTTTCTTCCTTTATTTTAGTCGTTTTAGTGCAGAATGTGTATAAAAAAGTCCTATTTAAATATAAATACAGAACAGAAAAATAAACCAAAATTCCTTTTAGAGAGAAAATGCCCAAGTGAAATGCATTTGAAAGAAACTATTAGCTTTTACTGATACTATATTGACTACTGCTTTAACAGAAATGAATAACATGTTCTAATATTTTGAAGTTGAAAGATATGTTCAATTTCAGTATATTAGATAAAATGTCATTCTTTTGGACATAAAATTTTCTTTATCTTTTCCTCAAAACAAAGTAATCTCAAAAATAATCTCTCAAAATAATTGTTAGCTTCTATTAAATTACTACTGAAACAAAATGTTATTTCAACAGCCTCTCCTTCTATGCGAGGATCAACTCCTTTAGATGTTGCAGCAGCATCTGTAATGGATAACAATGAACTTGCATTAGCTTTAAGGGAGCCTGATCTGGAGAAGGTTGGTAACTACTTTATCATGCATATTTTTATACCTTTTGGAAAGGCAAAGATTCCTTTGCTCAGGCCCATAAAAAGTAGAATGGTATAATCAATATCCAAGAGAATATTGTATGGAAATATTAAATAACCTTTGGAGAAAGATTATCAGAATCTGATTGTTTGCTCTTTCTGCTAATGTTTTGAAACTCTGGATGAGTTTATGGTTATTACATGTACAGGTAAAACTGACAGGAATTGATTAAGGAGCAATAGTGGCATCCACCCTCAACCATTGATAAAATATTTCTTTGTTTTTCTCTTTTGATGATGACTCTTTTGGGAAGATTATAGAACAAATCATGCTAGAAGTAATTTCTGAAAACCTGAAAGACAAGAAGGTGATTGGGAGCAGCCAGGAGTGGCTTACTGGGAATAGATAGTGCATTAAAATTCAGAAAGGAGAGAGAGAACTAAAAACTACTACTGTGCCTGTCAATCTGAATAACAGTGAATATAAAACAGATTCATGTTTAAAAAGCAAGCAAGAAAAAGAGCGAAAAGCAAATTTAAAATAAAAGAGCGCGCCTGTTAGTTAAATATAATGATAAGTTTTCAAAGATGGGTAGATGTAGTAGTGGACTGTCACCAAACTGACTAATACTTAATGCTCGCGATTGGAAGAGAAATGTGGAGACCAAAGCAGTGATGTACAAAGAGAAAAAGTGAAGGCTTTGCAGTTTGTAATGTTGGAAATAAGGGAATGTTGGGAAAGTGAGCTAAGAAAGAAGTTGCACTTCTGTCTTGCCTAAAATATTATTTGGTTATGTTCACAGAATCACAGAATGGCCAGGGTTGGAAGGGACCTCAAGGATCATGAATCTCACCCCCCCCGCCACATGCAGGGCCACCAAGCTCCCCATTTAATACTAGACCAGGCTGCCCAGGGCCCCATCCACTCTGGCCTTGAACACTTCCAGGGATGGGGCATCTACAACCTCTCTGGGCAGCCTGTTCCAGCACCTCACCGCTCCCTCTGTAAAGAACTTCCCCCTGGCATCTAACCTAAATCTTCCCTCCCTCAACTTAAAACCATTTCCCCTTGTCCTGCCACTATTTACCCTTTTAAAGAGTTGATTCTCCTCCTGTAGGTTCACCCAGGCCCAACTGTCAAGCCTATTAAGGTCGCTCTAAATGGCATCCCTTCCTTCCACTGTATCAACCGCACAACTCAGCTTGGTGTCATCAGCAAACTTGCTAAGGGTGCATTCGATTCTGTCATTGATAAAGATGTTAAGATGTTCAGGACGTAGAAGTCAAATTCAAGACAATATAAGTGGAGACTTCGCTTTGAAACTTTACTTCTTTCTCTTTCTCTTTCTCTCTCTCTCTCTCTGTCTCTCTGTCTCTCTCTCTCTCTCTCTCTGTCTCTCTGTCTCTCTCTCTCTCTCTCTCTCTCTCTCTCTCTCTCTCTCTCTTTTTTAACAAGAAATATCTTTTTTTTTTTAACGTTATCTTGCTTTATAGGTGGTTCGATACTTGGCTGGATGTGGATTGCAGAGTTGTCCTTTGTTGATTTCTAAAGGCTATCCAGACATTGGATGGAATCCAGTTGAAGGAGAGAGATATTTGGATTTTCTTCGTTTTGCTGTATTTTGCAATGGTAGTATAAAAGCCTTTCAGTTTTATAACTTCCTCTAATGTCTGAATAAATAGCTGCATTAAATATTTCATTTAAAATAATATTGCAAGCCAGCTTATTAACATAAATTTATGGTACACTTAGAGTAAGATTATACAAGGCATATAATGACATAGATGCTCATTTCACAGATCTGGTAGGCTCCTTTGAGCCTACTCCCTGATTGTTAGACCTATCTTTAGTCCTTGGAATGGATGCATCTCCATTGGAAGTGGAACAAAGTCTCCTAAAGTCCAAAGTCTCTTATCTCTGATTAAGATAAAATTTATGCTAAATGTAGAGCCAAAGACCCATCATCTGTTTAAGATTTGAACAGTCTAGCTTGTGTTAGGCAGCTATAGCTCTCCTGTCATTAGCACTCTCACGTCAAATCACTCATGTTTTATAATTTTGAATAAAACCACCTATTCGATTTCATAGCTTTTAATAATAATTAGAGGGATATATTTGTGTGTTTACACAATTTTATCATGATATTTAAGTGTCTGCTTAACCTTACATCCTGCATTTCTGTGTAACTTTTTCTGATTGTAGATAGGAACTTAAATTTTAATATTTCATGTGATAGGAGAGAGTGTGGAGGAAAATGCTAATGTTGTAGTCAGACTGCTTATTCGTCGACCGGAATGTTTTGGTCCAGCTCTAAGAGGAGAAGGAGGCAATGGTCTACTTGCTGCCATGGAGGAAGCAATACAAATATCAGAAGATCCAACAAGAGATGGACCTTCCCCAATTAATGGATCTAGTAGAACCCTGTAGGTGCAGTGTAATTGCTTACCTTGTCATCATATTTGTATATCAGTTTTATAATCCTAGTCATGAAATTAGTTCTTTATTTTAATATGTAAATTATCAATTAGATTCTTCCACGGAGGGTAGAGAATGATGTTCTATCAAATACTGCTTTTCCCACAGTTACATTTAAATGGCTTTATCTAAATATCGTATCCTCTTCAGAATTCTTTTTGCTCGGTTAAGAATTGGTCCTCTGATTGACAGTGAGACAGATAAATTATTACAATGGAGATGTCACAACAATCTTCTAGCTACAAATTCCGTTCTGTGCATGTCCACTAGCAGTGCACTGGATATGAGGAAGCCACCATGTAAAAGCTGTAACAGCTATAAGAAGTTTATTGCTGATGTAAAAACCTTGTCTTTTCTTTTTTTTCATCATTTGTTGTATCAATTAACTAATTACAGTGAAATAGAAGAACAAGAAGATGATACTATTCATATGGGGAATGCAATCATGACCTTTTATGCTGCTTTGATTGATCTCTTAGGACGTTGTGCCCCTGAAATGCATGTAAGTTTTGTTTCTCCATGTATTGGAAAGTACTGACAGTTTTACTGGTTGATTGGTTTTCTGCTGTTGGGTTTTTCCACGAAGACACGTGTAATTGGGTATTAAAGCACTTTTGTGACTACATAATATCTCAGCATAGGTAATGTGTACCTTGAACAAGAACAATATACACATAAGAACAAACAAAAGCACCAAAATAAGAAACACAAAAAAACCAGCATCAAACCAACAACTGTGATAGTCGAAACCATTGTTGTTCAGTCAGAAGGGGAGAAAAAAATATATTTTTACATCTGAAAGTCTGCTTTTGCTTTTTATTTTTTCTCCTGCCATGTGCTACATTTTTGATGCTTTGTTCTCCTGTCTTTTCTAATATTCAATTCTGAAAATGGGTCTAATATTGTAACAAATCCTTTAGATTTCTAGTCTTTGCATATCTGCATCCAAAACACAGCAATTAAGTACAGATTCTCTGAAATTTAAAATTCTAAACATAATGAGTTTGAGAGCATTCTTGTGTATTTATGGTTTGCAAAGTTTCCGCATTATGAGCACATATACAAGATAAAAAGAATACCTGTGTAATATTTTATTTATCTTTTCATTAGCTAATACATGCTGGCAAAGGGGAGGCCATAAGAATCCGGTCAATTCTAAGGTCTTTGATTCCACTGGAAGATTTGGTGGGCGTAATTAGCATTCCATTCCACATGCCAACCATAGCTAAAGGTGAGATGATTATTGTACTGTTTTTCTCCCACCCAATTCTTATGTTTTATGATTAGATTGTATACTGATATACATATTTCCTTCAGTATTTCATAATATTATAGAAATTAAGCAATGTATAATTCATATTAGAAATAGAATCATGTTTCAAACGTGTTTCAAAAATGTTTCTGCATGCAATAGTTCATAATTCTGTGTATGCTTACATCACTAACATGAATTTATTGAAGAGATTTTATGAAAGTCTGATAAAATCTGCAAATGTATACTTTTTTTCTAAAGTACTTTAAAATAATCCTTCGTTGTTCTAACCCTACTGATTGTTTCTATCAGGTCTTACTAAGACACCAGAGTTGTTCTTCAACAACTGTGGTGAAGTTATAGATCTAGCATACATGTAATTCTGCTTACATAAGATTCCTTGCAATACTTGGGTGCAAAGTGAACATTAATATAAAATGGATATATATATATATGTATATATATGCTTTTTTGGGTGTCTTTAGAGAAAATCTGGACTGTCTAAAAACTTTCAGCACAGGAATGCCAATAAGTTACAGTAGAAATGATTTAAAAAAAGATAATGATTCTATTATACAATTATTTTTTCTGTATTCCAACTAGTAATAATATAGATCTAAAAGTGCTATCTAAATAGCATAGAGAACAGCTCATGGATACCAAATTATTTTGTTTTATTTTCAAAAATGAAAATGTAAAGATTTAAAAATACTTCTATTAATTTTTTTCAGGTATTTTGAAAGTTTCCAGATAGAGAGGACTTTGTTGTTTCATTGTCATGCATCACAGGTGTGCTTACCAGGTACAATTCCTGGGATGTTTGAGATGGAATTATTCCATTACTTTCTAATTTCCTACGTAATGCATAGGTGGTCTAGAGATTAGTTAGCATGATCTGAGTGTTTTTCATCTTGTTAGAATATCAACAGTTGGGAGTCTCTTTATACACAAAGTATGAGCAGAAAAGTACCTAAGGACTTTGAGTTCTGTCAGAGTAGAATTTGCTTTATGCATTCTTTTTCAGTTAACCACATTATGTTGCCATTGTGTAAACAAAGCCACAAGGAGGATAGATTCATATTTACAGAGACTTGAAACTTCCAAGGAGAAGTAGCATAAACAGCCTAGTTTGCTGTCAAAAGATGTTCCTTGTCATTGAAGTTTCATTTTTTCCTTTTAGATGGTACTGTGGTGGAACCTGACATGTCTGCGGGGTTTTGCCCAGATCACAAGGCAGCCATGGTTTTGTTCCTTGACAGGGTCTATGGAATTGAGGATCAGGATTTTCTTCTACATCTTCTTGAAGTTGGCTTTCTGCCAGATCTCCGTGCCGCTGCTTCTTTAGATACAGTAAGATTTTGAGTCTTTTGTAAATTTTGTTCCTCTGTCTTAGTGAACACTAAAGCACTTTTCACCATTTTTTAAAATTTTTTTTTTTTGTGTGTGTTGCCTTCCGCTGGCTGGGCTGCCTGTTGCTGATTAGTTTCAAGAATATTTGAATATCATTCTTCAGAATAATGCTTTCATATAGTGTCCCCTTTGATACACATATCCATTGAGAACCAATGCCTTTTCCCAGGAGAATTTCTGACCTTTTACTGTAGATCAGCTGTGCCAGTAAAGAATGTAATTGAAAGTCTCTTCCCAGGAATTTTGCTCCAGGAATTCATTAGGGACACGAGCTCTGTTTTTAACAACTTTTTTTTTTCTTTTTTTTTTTTTTTTCTTTTAACTTCTAAAAATAGCTTTCTATATTATTGCAAGCCTTTTTTCCCTCTATTTTTTCTTAGTTGGCTTGGTACAGAAAGGTCAAATTTAGAAAGCTTATATGAGGGCTAAGATATGAAAATTGATTTATCTATCTGACCTTTTATTTAAACTTTTGTTTTAATAATTATATTTTTATTTAAGAATAAAATGAGTGAGGATCTGTTCCCTGCTTTGAACTTCTGCTTGATTTTACTGGGTTTTGTAAATGTAAACTTTGCTGGTATTATCTGATCTCAGAATGTTTTTGTAAGCCACTGTATGACATTCTTTAATGTAAATTTGAAAACTGTTTTGTTTTTGAAAAGCTATCTTCAGTTTCCAATTTCATTATTTTGATCACGCTTTCATTCATACAACCATAAAAAAGTGCCATCTGTGAGAAGATGACAGAAACATAAAAAGAAACTAGACATTCAGTATCTAGTGGGTTTCAAATCTGTATTTGTGCTTTAATATTTCCCCTTTTAATGGCTAAAAAGCAAAACAAAGCAACAACAGAACAACAACAGCAACAAAAACCTTTAATATGTAACAACATTGACAAAACAAAACTAATTACTTTCTTGTTTACTTTGTAGGCTGCATTAAGTGCTACAGATATGGCTTTAGCTCTGAATCGATACCTTTGCACAGCAGTCTTGCCTCTGTTGACCAGATGCGCTCCTCTTTTTGCTGGCACAGAGCACCATGCTTCCCTTATTGATTCCTTACTACATACTGTGTACAGACTTTCAAAGGGCTGCTCTCTTACCAAAGCTCAGCGAGATTCCATTGAGGAGTGTTTACTTTCTATCTGTGGGTAAGAACGTATTCTCCTCTGTAGAGGAATGTGAGTTGATAAAGTGATCTCCGTATAAGGTCACATATGAGAACACAGAACTGTGCCATCAGTAGCAAAATTAAGAATTTCTGCTGAAACATGATTATGACATTTTAAAAATAATGGTTGCATTCTGCTTGCTACTTTATTAATTGCTTATATGTCTCTGGTTACTTTGCTTTACTGAGTTTTTAAAAATTATATGCTGGCAATGTTTTGGCATGGAGGATGTATTACAAAAAAACAAAGCTCTGGAAATGTTGAATTTTGCATTCAGTGAAGTACAATTTGAATTTCCTCAGCCTTACAGGCTGTCAGTGTGGTTTATGTTCAGTAGATCATAGAGTTCAATGAAGATATTTATGTATGTTGTGTTACATTTTAAATCCTACTCAATGACTGGTATAGTCATATTTCTTCGCTGACACTTGATGGAGGAATTTCATCTTCTATCTACAAGTTTCAAAAACTTTTAGTTACAATCACAGGTTTTTGTGATTGTAACACTTACAAGGTCAGTGTAATGTACTGTTAAATGTAATCCCTAGTGACAGTTAGTGATGTTTGAGCTTTCAAATCACCAGAGCTCTTTTAAATGCTTTACAAAAGTACCATACAAAAATTTGTTATATTTCACATTGATTGTTCTGAATACATGACCTTCTTAAGAACCAATAAAAGAAATGAGCGTTCCCTATTTTTCTGGAAGGATTCAATGTCTTTGTCATTCTGAAATATGTACTGTATATATTTCCTCCATCCCTCCAGTTGGCACCCACTACTGCGTGTCTGATTTAATACATCTGAAGAATTAGTGCTCTTATGTCATTGTTAGTCAAAAAGATATTTTTCAGTACCTTTGAGGTATGTTGTAAGAAATTCACATTATAATCTCTGCTTGTGGTAGAGTGACCATAATATATAGTATGAGAATTCAGATTTTTTTTTTTCCTGATTTGTTACTTCTCTGTATACAGGTCAGATGTTTTCCTGTGCTTTTTTAAAGGACTTGATTTATGACATTCTGAGAAGTTTTTCATTGATATGTGCTTCTTTACTCTCTTTTTGGACATGATTGTTCAGTGCTCCAAGCAAAATCCCATTACTTAATGAATCTGAAGAATTTTAATGTAGAATAGAATTGAGAGATTGCTTTAATGTATTTATTTATTATTTATTTATTTATAAGCAACTGTGGTGGTACACGCTGTTGAAATTGTCTGTCTGCTTTTAGGCAGTTGAGACCTTCTATGATGCAGCACTTGCTGAGAAGATTAGTATTTGATGTTCCCTTATTAAATGAACATGCAAAGATGCCTCTCAAGGTAAATGTCTACTTTAATCTTCAGTCGTATTCTTCTCTTGTAAGAAAATCAGTTTGATTTGCATCCATCCTTGCAGAGTTATGATGTCCATATCTAATACATCTAATGTTTATAAGTCCTTTCCATCTGTCTCCCCATCTTTTTTTTTTTTTTTTTTTCCAAGACCATATGGAGATAGAATAGAGACATTTGGGTGAAGAAAAAAAAATGATGTAGAAGTATATGTATGTTCACAAAGATAATTTGCTTGTACCTTTCCTTTGAACATCTGTATTGTTTTTTGTTTCTCTTGGAATACAGACTCTTTTTCTGGGGTTTGTGCTTGGAAATCTAAGCAATATGTTTTTAATCTTCCCTTTTGTTTCAGCTCTCTCCAGTTTTAACCTATATTTTCATTCTGATTAATTGTGCACAAGAAAAATGTTTTTTTTTTTCCTTTACAAAATGGCAAACTCTTTAAAGGTTTTTCAGATTTCATGGCTGGTTTTAAGAAATACATAATTTACTGCCTGTCATATTGGCACTTTTCAGCAGCCCTTTTCAATGCTTTTCCACCAACAATTTGAGTGAGACATGACATCGTTTCTTATTCAATGTTTCTTTTTGTTTCAAAAGCCACATATCAGGATTAATTGTATTATATACCTGTTTTGTTTGCCATAATACTCTTCAGAATTGTGCAGAATTTTACTATGCCAGTTTATGAATGTCAATTGGTGCAAATTTTTCCACCCACGTGGAGGGATTTAATTCCACACCTTTCCTTTGGCAATTCTATGTCAGACACCATTTTGTCAGACTGCCCCTCTGCTGTCATTTCTTGCACAGCAACAAAACATAACAGAATATGGGAATGTTCAACCTCTACTGCAATACCACCATCATCTAACTCCTATTTCATGAACTGACATAATAAAATAAGAAGCATTACTTTCAGAGTATCCCTCATACAAATTGGTTATATGTATTGCTTTCTGATTCATGTCAAGTTTAGCAAAATTTCACAGTATTGAGAGTATATTTTTGATTATCAGAAAGTCCTCATTTTTGTACTTCAAGGGCTTGTTTGTTTATTTAATACCAGTCTTTATTTCTACAAACTGATATTATGAATGTCTGCACTTTTCCATGTTGTCATTTGTTTTCACTTGGAAAAAAAGAGAGCTTAGCCGTCACTTATAATATTTTGCCATCATGCTTTGCAAATTGATGTTGAAACTGTTTTTTTAATTTTTTTCTCTCTTTTTTTTTTTCCTGAGTAACTGTTAAAATTAACACTGAATTAAAATTATTGCTAACTTGTTCATAAAGAGCACCCTGTGCCTTAGGAAAAGCTTTGTTTATCCACAGACTAACTTAGGTTAGTCTAGGTTTCATACTTCACTAATATCAGACATTCGTAATCATTTGGGGTTACCTTTCATGACAGATGTCCAACTAATTTTTTCTCATCTTGTTTGTGACTCAGGGACATAAAAGATCCATTAAATGTTAAATCTGTGGTGTTTTGGTTTGACAAATACCTGCTAGAAGGTCCTTGCACCATTTGACGTCTTAATAATCTGGAATTTTATAACAATTAACTGCATGTAATGAATGACAGAGGATAAAGCTCACTGCCAATTTTAAGAAAAGGCAGGAGGGTAGGCAGGTAGCAGATTTTTACAGCTCACATAAGAGATGAGTCACACAGTTGAATATCTTTCAGACATGTAAAGAGTAACTGGGATCTAGCTTGTATCACGATTCTGTTATCCACCCTGCAGCAGTTTTTGGGATAGCAGAATGCTGATGGGGGTGAATTCTGTCTGCGTTCATGGGGTGGTGGGAAACACGATGCACTGTAGTGCATATTTTTTGCATGTGCCACTAATGTTAAAAATAAAAACTGCTTTTCATGTGTCCACAAACAATGTAAATAGTAAGTGAATATCGTTGCTTCTTTGTAAAAGTTAAAATTTTTATGGCAGTGCCTGTAGATGTTGAGTGCCAGAATTAGAGAACATCAGAAGTTATATTTTATTTGCTTTCAAAATATGTTCTGTTTTAGTTGCTGACAAATCATTATGAAAGATGCTGGAAGTATTATTGTTTACCAGGTGGATGGGGTAACTTTGGTGCTGCCTCAGAAGAAGAACTTCATTTATCCAGAAAGTTGTTCTGGGGTATTTTTGATGCTTTGTCTCAAAAGGTAATTCATTTTATTATCCATCTACCACTACTAAAAAAGGTATAACCTCTTTTCTGTAATCTGTAACTTTTACCTATCTTCTATTAACCCAGTGTTATCCACCTTAGGGTTAATAGTGCAGGGTGAAAATATAGACATCTGTAAAATTTTAGTCTTCTAGTTTAAATCTTCCTGTTACGTATTCAGATAGGTATACCTATTTATCTGCTCATTAAAAATAAATTTAAAAAAAATCTACATCTAACATAGTAATCTTGAACTATATCTATATAGGTCAACACTTCAGAGCCCTGAAAGCAAACTCAAGAATCTGAAGATAGTGGAAAGCTGCACTTTTCTGCCTCACACACTATAGTTTCTTCAACCAGGGTTGCTGTCACTCCAAATAAACTTTTCAGAGAAGGATCTGCAGGTGCTGGTCAACAGTATGCGCAATATGAGCCAGCAGTGTGCCCTGTCAATAGGACAAACTGCATTTTTGGGATGCATTAAACAAAGCATAGCAAGCTGGTCAAAAGAGGTTATTCTCCCACTCATTTAGCAATGGTGCAGCTTCACCTTGAATGCTATGTACTGTTCTGGTCTTCACAGTATAAAATGGATATTAAGGTACATGCTGTACATGCCACCAGCTGTAGTTCCATATTATGTTTTGGGCAGTCAGTTGCCTTTATTTTCAGAAAAATTCAGTTTTGCACTAAAAAAGTCATTCTATGGCTGCTTGGTTTCACATATATCAGTTTTAGCAATGATGATGATTGCTTCCTTTGACTATTCATTTTATATCTTTTGTGTGGTCTACAGAAGTATGAACAAGAACTGTTCAAACTGGCTTTGCCTTGTTTGAGTGCAGTTGCAGGGGCATTACCTCCAGATTATATGGAATCAAATTATGTCAATATGGTGGAAAAACAATCTTCAATGGATTCAGATGGAAACTTCAATCCCCAACCTGTTGATACTTCAAAGTAAGAAAATATTTTGTTGCAATTAATTTTTTCCCATGAGCATATGAAGAAAGGAGTCCATTGCTGGTAAGATGTGAAATTAGTCATGAGTCTTCTGAATTCTCATCATCCAGCTAAAATGTAGACCTTGAATTTTATTTTTATTTTCTTTTTAAAATAATAATAAATAACAATAAATCTCCATTTACATTACTAATCTGTTGGTAAACCTAACAGATTTTTTAATGCATTTTCAGCCTGAAGATAGAGCTCTCCAGTTACCTTTGTACATCTGCTGCTGACAGCTGAGCATGTTTTTAGGAACTGGAAAAGTAGGAAGCTCTACATCATCATCCCTGCCATTATGAACGTGTGCTAAGATACTAATTCTATTGCCTGTGAATAGCCATGTACCTACAGAAAACAATAATGATCATATGTTCATATCATCTCTTTTTTACTCTGACTAATGGGGAAATAAATAGGAAGGCAGATATTTGTTCTCTCCCGACTGTCAGAATCTGCCCTTTTAAGTTCATAGAAAGAATAGGTATTGGAAAGAGATTTTTTGTCCTAATTTTTTTTTTTTTTTGACATAACTGGGACCATGTCTTCCTTTGTATAAAATAGTCTTACAGTGGTATGATTGTTCACTGTAACTCAAAAAGTACTACTTGTAGGCAATTTACTTCAATTGCCCTTGTGGACTTTCTATACTAACATTCAGAGAGCAGAATGCAGTCAGTATATTCCTACCTTTGATACACAGTATACTGATACAGGTGTACACATGGAAATATGATAGCAGAACCCATAGTATGGACTGGCGTATAGGAATCACATTTGTCACTGAAATTCATCTATGATGTGTTTAATATAGATATAAAAATTTAACAAAATTTAGTGAGGGTATTATATTATCAGTTTGATTAATCAGAGATATGACTTCTGGCATCCTTTCAGAGGAATATTGTAGACAGCCATAATATACTCAAAACTTCAGAACATGTTCCTTAACAATACTAAAATCATTGGTCACCTCATTTCCTTAAGTCCCTGTTTTGTGATGATTCAAGACAATGAAAGCACTGCTTTTATGCGTGTCATTTCCAACCAGTCCTTTATTCTTTTACGTGTCAGTCCTGCAATCATCGCTTACCAATCCTAACCCTACTTATATAAAGCTATAAATAATGATCTTCTTGTAGTTTTCCATTTCTTACATTTCTGAAATTATGCAAATTATTATACCACTGGTAGATTCTTCTAAAATGCACACTTTCAAATAAACCAAAAAAACCAAACTATTGATGATGCTGGGTCAGTACTTTCTGTCCTCTATGTGTGTTTGGGATCTTGCAAATTGTTATTCTGCCTGGATACAATATCATTTTGTTTTACATATCTGCTTTTTATCACCCTATAAGTGAAAAACCGTGCTCTTCTGCTTTGCAGTACATGGCCCTGTAACACAGTTGCTGCCTCAATTCTTTGTTTAAGGAGGGAAGATTATGCTATTTGTAATTGATCTGGAATGCAGATAAATACTGTTATTTGAACCATTTTTGGGAGAGGATTCTCTCTGTGTTTGTCTCTTGTTTGATGATCCAGGACAGCTGCTTTTCTTTTACTGCTTAAGAAATTTTACTTAAGGGCTAGCATATTTTTTGCATATTTCTATCTTTATGTGTTGGTTTTTTTAAAATAGTATTTTTAAGCTGTTCACTGAGGTGTTGGAAAATAAACCCTTAATTTTCATATATCAAAGTTCTTCAAGTATGTAATAAAATTTATAGAAATATATAAAATTCATGATGTTTTGTATAAAAAAAAAAAAAAGACTGTTCTAACTCAGTTTATTATGGATGTGTGTAATAAACTACTGAATTTCTGAAGCTATGGGTCATATTTATATATTTAGTCACAATAAAAAAAAAAAAAGAATACTGGTAGTAGAAATAAGTAACAAAAAGACTAACTGCTGGATATCCTTATTGAATTTTTCCCACGCGTGTGGGTCAAAGAAATTAAAATCCTGTAACAGATGTAGTTTTTATTCCGCAGTCATTAAATAGGTCAGATTTCATCTTTGATATAACTGTGTCTTGGAGAAACTGTGTGTGAGGAAAGCATCACAATAAAATGCTTTAAATTGGTGCATCATTTCAACATTTTTTAAAAAACTTCTCATTGAAACACATTTGAAGTTTAACAAGTGTCATTTATTAGCTATTTTTTCCCTTAACTTTCAGCATTACAATCCCCGAAAAACTAGAATATTTCATTAACAAATATGCGGAACACTCTCATGATAAGTGGTCGATGGAAAAGGTAAAATCTCTCTTCCTTTTAAACCTATTTTTAAATTTTAATTTATATCCACTTAATCTGAAAAAGATTTAAATCTGAATGTTATTGTTTTTCATAATATTCCAAGTTGTTATGTAGGTAAGAAATAAGCAAAAATTTTCTTGAAGTAAATGTTTGGGAGGTTAAGACTTCTGTAAGTCCACAGAAATATTTCAATCTTTGAGTATTTCATTATTTTTATTGCTGATTATTAAGCTAATATATTTGGTTAAATATTTGAGAGTTTTGCTGACTTTTTTTTTTTCATTTGTAAAAACATAAAATTTTGAAAACTGCGGACACTTTTTGGATTTATATGATTTCATATAGTTTCTGGTGCCAAGTATTAAAAATATTCCTCAACTGTAACACACTATTCTGCTCTGTGGAGTTATCTAGAGGAAGTCAATAAAGACAAAATATCTTGAAATGTTTTCTTCAAGCAATAATTTTCAGAAAATGTGTTTTTTTTTTTTTTTTTTTAAATATAATTCTTTTCATTGCATGTAGATAATATAAAGATTCACTTAGAAAATTGTAGAAAGGACATTTTAAGCGAACGGACTGGCAGAAGCATTCTTCCGCTCCTTTATACAAAGTAAAAATAGGATTTTTCACGCTCTTTGCCTCTTTATTACTGTTTTCAGTTTGCCAATGGATGGACATATGGTGAAACGTATTCTGAATCTGCAAAAGTGCAACCATTAATGAAACAGTATAAATTACTCTCTGAAAAGGTGAGTTTGGGCATTCTTCTTGACTCAGGGTGACCAAACTTTTTAAATTTTTAAATTTCTTTTAATGTGAAAATATCACATTGCTTTTTTTTTTTTTTTAACACCACTCTTTTTTTTTTTTTTTTTTTTCTTAGTCCACCCACAAGTGCGTTGTTGTTGCATTCCTCAAAATCTTAGGAAGGAGTAGTTTTTTACTGTACACTAAGCAGGCCACCAGAACAATTTTCTCTCGTGGGTCAACATAACTGGCCTAATTTACAGTGAAACTCAAGTGTCATAACACAAGTATATTTTTAGATCAAGGTCATTCAGGGATGCTTAGTAAAGATTAGATTGAAATTGAGTCTTTTTCTGTTCCCCTCCAGCATAGAATCACAGAATCATAGAATTGCTCAGGTTGGAAAAGACCTTCAAGTCCAACTAGTTTAGATTTGAAGATTGGAAAACTTGGAAAATGGAGCAAGTTTGTAGGAGCTGGTTTTATTCATCTTAAAGAAAGCTCAGAAGAGTCTAATCTCACTCTTGCATTACCTAAAAAGTAGCTGTAGAGAAAATAGTTATTTTTTTCACAGGCATGTACAGTGTCAGGGTGAAGCACTGTGTTGTGTAAGTGGCTTCACCAGAAATACTTTCAGGACATCCTTCATTCCTTGAAAATTCCTTGAATTGGTTGACTAGAGAAGTGGTAGACTGGAATTATTCAAGACATGGCACAGCACATTAGAAAACTATCTAGGTAACTAGATAACTTAATCTTGATAATCTTGGTTAATTCAGTTAAGTTAGGTAATCTGACTTTAGCATAAGGATGATGCAGATGATCTCCAGGGTTCTCTTCTGATGTAGACTTATTTTTTTTTTAATGATTCTGTAATTATGTTGTTTTGTTTCGTCTAGCAGACAAAACACCACATTACTCCTGATAATTAACCAGTCTACTTTTTGAGTTCGTATTGAGTTAATGCCATTAAGACTCTTATTTATCCCTGTGATCATCAGGTTCTTACCTGACCAGAATTTTTCTCACCTCTAAAATGATAAATAAACATAAATATTTCATAGGATTTATTGCCTCATTGTAGTGTCCTTGTGCCACGATTTTGATGTGTTTTTTTTTTCATCTCATTATAATCAAGCAAAAGTACAATAGTTAAGTTTTTGCTCTGCACAGCTGCATGTTAAACAAGGTAATTGTTGGCTGTGCATCCTTCTAGGAGAAAGAAATTTATCGATGGCCAATCAAAGAATCACTAAAGACCATGCTGGCATGGGGATGGCGGATTGAAAGGACACGGGAGGGAGATTCCATGGCATTGTATAATCGGACGCGTCGCATATCTCAAACCAGTCAAGTAAGTAATTTTGTTGAAAATTTACCTCCCCAAAAATTAATAAAAAGTCATGCAAAATTTGCATTCCATTCCTTGATTTTTACAAGTGATGAAATAGTCCAGTAGAGCCAAAATATGTGAAAGGATTTTTTGCAAGGTCTCGTACAACACCAATGATTGGTTTGGATTTCAGTGCACTGAAGCTTGACGCTTCTTCAGTGTTACAAAATACTGAGCTAACAAACATCTTAAAATTTAAATATTAAATTAGTCTTTTTTTATTTGATTTAAAATTTGCTAACTTATTTAGGAGTATGATTATATAGGGTATTGATGTTTTGGATTTTTTTTTTTGCTATGGATGCCTACAAATAACTACAGAAGTAAGTAAAGGTGTATATATACAATTGATTTTTATTTTGTCATTTTAAAAGAAGGAAATTGAATACAAATATTAATGTTAATGAAGCATAATGTTGACATGCATTCACAGCCAAACAATTCTGAAAATGTTAAAGACTTTTTTTTTCTTTGCTATGGCCTTCTTAAAATCAAAATGCTTCTAAGACTATATAATGCTAGCATTTCTCTATTTTATCTTACAGCTGTACATACTTTGCAAATTTAACTGTGTGGGGAGAGTAACTCTTTCAGTTTTATTCATAGAGACATACATGGAACAAGATCAGTGGAGGAAATAAAATGGAGGAGAAAAATCTCCACTTCTTTTCACTCATCTCTGCACAATTTGCATGGGCGAGATTGGTTGTGCACCTGTGAAAAATAAGTAGTTGAACCTGCCCCTCCACTGTCTAGCCTTTAGAAAGTGAAAATTTTGGGATTTGATTTAGGATGAAGTAAAACTAAACTAAAAATTTAGTTTACAAATGATAATTTCATTCTGGAATTCTTCATTTCATTTTCTTTTTTTTTGTATTATTGCTCCCAAACACTGTAATGACATATTTTTGTATATACTTTAAGCGTAAGGAGCTATTTAGAATTAGTAGCTTTATAATAAGGGTCAAATTACTCTAAAAAGAGCTTTTTTAGATAAGTCAGTGTTCCTATACTATAAAAATTTACTTAACTATACTAGGAGAGTTTCTGAAATCTAGAACACCATAGCGTTTCAGGAGTATACTATTGCATTAATACTCACATGTATGTTTAAAATGTGCTGTAATCACAGGCAAAATCTAGCTTTTACCCCTGTTCAGCTGAGAAATTGTTACGATATTTAATCAATAATGTTAATGTAACAATTGTTTACTTTAGGAAACAGAGGAAAGCAATTACTAGAATTTTTTTGCTGCTTACTGCATATACGTATTATATGTAAAATATACGTAAAATATTGTATTATTCTCTTCTTTATCAGTAATACCTTCTTAAATGGACAACTTCTATGCCTTGCAGATTCTCATATGTGTTTCCAAATATGGTGTAAAACAAGGAGAAGGATTCTGTTCTTTTTAAAGGAAGATATTCCTGTAGTGGACATGAATATACCTATTACAGTAGAATCCAAAGAGGAAGGGCATAGTAATTCACTTTTTCTAGCCACATTTCCTGCCAGAGTGGTTTGCCATCCAGAAAATGTCCATCGTTGTTTATCCTTCTTTGATCTTTTATCAAAGGACCTTTGAACAAGCCTATGACAAATTTAGGCAGTAGAGAGAATGACAGAATGATGGTATTTTCTGACTGAGGAAGAGGACCACATAAAGGGTCATGTATCTTGTTTAGTAGATAATATAGGTAGAAATGGAGTTGAATAGAAAAAAAATTTGCCTGAATCGAAGGTTTGGCCTGCTTTATCTTTCTTTGGAAAAAAAGGAAAATGCAGAGATAGAAATTAAAATTTTAGTACAGAATTATTCACAGTGAGTTCATGTCTTAAACAGTTTTTCAAGTGAAATTTGCTTTTAAATGAGTGGTGTTTATACCTTTTCCCTACATCCAACTTCAATTTACTGCTATTGGTATGTTTTCAATTGTGCCACACAGGGAGTCTTTTTGCCCTCTAAAGTGATTTTTTTTTCCTATGTCCTTTCATTACTTTCAGTACCTTATTAATGTTCACTTCTTCACATCAAGTACTTAGAAATATTTGTATACAACTCCAACAACTCCATTGTTTTGCATGTTTGTCATTCAGATCTCTGTGGATGCAGCCCATGGTTACAGTCCTCGAGCAATTGACATGAGCAATGTTACCCTCTCCAGAGATGTGCACGTAAGTCAGAAGCACTTTTTAACTCTTTTGGTAGTTAAAATGGTTCTTTTTTTTTTTTTTTTTCTTTCTCACCATTGCTCTTTGATTCCCTTTTAATTTAAAAAAAAAAAAAAAAAAAAGCAGTTCTTTCTGAAAGGCTCAGAAATTTCTTTTACTCCCAGATTACTTTTCCAAGCCTTGTTTGCAAACATCTTTCATTCTAAAGAGAATTCTGTTTAGAAGAGTTTGGAAAATCACCTGTTTTTTTTTCTTTTTACCATGAATTTTGCCACCAGCTTCCTCAAGCATATTTTGTCATTGCTCATTTTTCTAAATTGAATCAGGAACTATTGATATGACTTGTAATAAAAGATCATGAGCAGGATTTTGACAGGTCTATCACTAGTTTGCTGTTATTTGGAACATTACTTTTAGTTGGTGTTTCTGCCTTTATAAAGTTAAGTTTTGTAGTGGTATTTGATGGAGCGTGGTGCCAGGTTTTAAAGTTTACTGCTTTACTCTAAGTACAGTTTCAATATTATGTAGATACATACTAGATAAGTTTAAATTAGCATGAGATTTGGTACCAGTAAACTGATGGCAACATGGTGTTCAAAGCTAGTTATAAAAAAACTTTTGAAATGCAGGGACTTTGCCCATGCAGAGCTCTGTTATAGTACAGTGAAACAATCAGCAGTAATAAAGTAATTGGCTAACTACTTACTGAAGAATTCTGTTACTATAGGTCCATGAAATATGAAGAGTGAAATTTAGAGAAGTTCTAAAGCGTCTTATGTTTAGTGGGTATAGAGTCATGAACACAGGAGGGGAGAGTTTATGATGCTTTTTCATGCTGTTGTAGTGATTTCTATTACTTACAGAATGGAGAGCTTTTCTGTGTCATTTGAGATGTTTTTTTTTAGTTGAATGCTCTGAAAAAGTTTTATAAGAAGTTTGCTGTCCTTTGTTTCTGTTATGAAGTCCTTAGGAGGGTTCTTGCTCTCTTTGTTTTGAGAATCAAGTTCGTGTCTGACATACCAGTACTCTTCCTTCTCTATGTGATTCCTTCTGTTTGGTTTTAACAGGTTTTTTTTTTTTGGCAACTGGTCCCTAATTCCTGTCTGCCCATCCTGTGGAAATGCTGTATCATGATAAAAACTTTTTTCTTTTCTTTTCTTTTTTTTTTTTAATCATTACATTGTAATTGTATTTAAACTGCCAATAGACAAAAATTGTCATTATATCAACTGGAAATTTGTCCTTCCTTGGGAGCTGACTATTGGAACTCATGGTCATTGTATGTTCTCCATTTTTCTAAGGCTATGGCAGAGATGATGGCTGAAAACTACCATAACATATGGGCAAAGAAAAAGAAAATGGAGCTTGAAGCAAAAGGTAACTTGAACTATAAGTATTTACTGCATTCTAAATTGTGTTTGATTATCTTAAATGAGACAGACTGACTGAACAACCACTAATACAATACAGGAAAAAATCAAAGATTGTGAATAGCTTAAAACTTAAAGTTTAAACTTAAAGATTAATTTATTTAATAATTAATTAATAATTAATATATAAGAATAATTAATATATAAGAATAAAGATATATAAGAATTAATATATAAGAATAAATTAATATATAAGAAGAAAGAAAGAAGATTGCTAATTGGGCTCTGATTTATTTTGAAATACTGCTTTTTATTGCAGATAGATCTAGAAGAATGTTTTAAATTGACAAATGAATAAGTCTAGAGTAGATTCTTGAGTCCACATAAAACAAATTCATTGCGATCTGTTATTTCTATTTACCAAATGATGAATTTTGTGATATACTGTGTGACTGCTGTTTCTTCTGTACTAGGTAAATTTGTTCAATTATATGTTAAAGATTTTTTTTTTTTTTGGACATAACATTTGCACATGGATGAAACAATACTTGGAGAAACAACAAATTCTAATTTGCAGATGACTGAGTATAGGATTTTGTGTTATGCAAAGGGGCAAAGTATAATACTGTGCAACAGATTTGATTTTTTTTCATGTGCTGCATTTTTTTTGTAAATCTCCAGCAAATTTATGGTAATTAAGATTTTATTTAAAAGTTTGTTTACTTTTCTGACTTTCATGTTTTACTATAAAATTGAACTGCATCACTTTCTTGGATTTTAGCTATACATATATCTTGCTAACTTATATGAATCCTTGTGGTTTAACCTAGCAGCTATCTAACCACTATACAGACTTTCACTCGCTCCCCTTCTGTTCCAATAGGACTGAGGGAGAATCATAAAGAAAAAGTAGATCTTGTAGGTTGAGATAAAAACTATTTACTAAAACAGAAGAGTGAAATGATAGTAATTATTACTGTCCAAATGACAGTTTTTGGTTTGGTATGAAATTCTTATTTATTGAAATACATTCAGTTTCACTAAACCAAGTTGCAATGATAATGCATGTTCATAACAGTTAGGCACTTTCCTATTTCATTTTTTTTTTCTTTCATTAAGATAGCAGGTCTATGTTTCATTATCATTGGCTATTGCAGCCATAATGATTTCATGATTCCAAGTCCAACATATTTTCCTGATTTTTGCAGCAGCTGTTTATATTAAAAGCATGTATGTAGCCATGTCTAAAGTTTATATCTAAATATTTTGCAGAAATATAGGGTGTTTTTTGGTAAGGAAACATAAAAATGAATTGTTGGTGCTTCAGGCTAGACTGTACCATAGCATGCTGTGTTATTACAACAGTATTTTTGCATATCAGGTAATATTATGTCAACAGATGCTCTTAAACTGCCTTTTAATTCTCTTGATATTCCATAGTAGGAGGAGGAAACCATCCCCTTCTTGTTCCTTATGATACACTCACAGCCAAGGAAAAAGCTAAGGACAGAGAAAAAGCACAGGATATTCTGAAATTTCTACAGATTAATGGATATGTAGTCTCCAGGTAATAAAACTATATCCTATCATCAGCAATGTTCTTTTTTAGAGGAGAAATATGCAGTAGAAAGACAGATATATTCAGTAGGTATATGTGCCCTAAGTTGCAAAATAACTATTTGTAGACATTGTGCCTCTAACTGTGGAGTGCTTTTACTGGTAAAGCATAACTTCCTTATGCTCAGTCATTAAAGCAAAAACCAAAGCTTATGTTGTTACCAGATTACTGATGGAAGACAAAAGCCTGCATCACGAATCCATTATCCACTGGTTAATTGTTGGTTTGTTGCAAGAAGATGAACTTTTGGAACATAGTCCAAAAGATAAAGTAAATTACAGTTTTAGAAGTTCTTTTTGTTTTTACTCTGATTTTTCACAAGTGCTAGATAGCTGTTAAAAATTTCTCCTTTACAAACACAATTTTAGGCAAAACTCGTGATGAGGCAGACTAACTTTTTTTCTGGCATGATTGTTTGAAGTGCTTTGGCAGTTTTGAAATTCTCTCAGCCAAAAATCAATCAATGGAAGACATTAAGACATTAAAGATGGAAATACCTTATAAATAAGGGAAAGTAATTGGAATAATATTAATCTAAGTCATGAGTTCTCTTTTTCTATAACCTTCTACCTGGGAAACTTGAATTACATCTTAACAAATTGCTTAAAACCTAAATAAGTGTAAGAGAACTGTTTAATTTAAACAGAACAATTCCTATATTAGTGAGCAGTTTATTATTAGTAGAGAAAATGGCTTCAGACTAGTTAAGACTACTTTTATTCCTTCTGCTACGTTAAAAATTGACTTGCTCTTATTTCAGAGGACTTAAGGACCTGGAATTGGACACACCTTCCATTGAGAAACGCTTTGCCTACAGTTTCCTCCAGCAGCTTATAAGATATGTAGATGAAGCTCATCAGTACATTTTGGAATTTGGTACAGTACTACTTGTATAATTTTCTAAGAATTCCCAAGATGTTTGAAATCATAAAAACAACTTAAAAATTTCAAAAAAAATAAATTCTTGGACCAGGACTTTTTGCTCTAACTTTCTGCATTTGATGATGATAACAAATTTTGGAAAGTTATATATTTCACATTCATTCCAGTTTCCCACATTCATTATTCAGATGATAAGTATTCAGACAAAATTTATAATGATTTTCATTGTTTGAAAAACAAAATAAGATGTTCCCTTGAATTTGTAAACAAATTGATAACCTGTTGCATGTGAGCACTGGTATTTACTATTCACATCTATTCTCTTTTTCACAGAGAAAATTAAACCAGTCATTTGTACAAATTTCAACTGTTTTTCTGGAGGAGAAACATCTCTGTGAAGGAAAAATCTGTTTTTCTTAAAGATTAAGTAATAGTTTGGCCCAGATCAGATTCTTATAAGAGCAGTTAAAAGGAAAGAATTGGAGCAAGAAGCAGCTTTTGTTTGACCTTGGAATTGCAAAGCCACATCATCTTGTACCTCATGTCAGGGCATGCGTGCTGTAATTGAAATCATTAAGGCAGGAGCAGCAGAAAGATTAAATAAACCAGTGCTCATCCAAATACTTGTCTGATTTTAAAGTGAAAATTATCAAATTTGTGAGTGATTATGTTTCATGATTGCCTACATTACCAAAAGTCTGGCTTTCATAAATCACATGGTTACTTTTGCTGTTACTGCCTGATAATCATGGCTTCATTTTCTAGTTAATTAGAAAGATTTGGCAGAACTACAAAAGTTGAAATGACTGAATGCTGGAAAACTAGAAACACTGGTGGGAGAAATGCTATTCCTGTACTTCTGTGAATAAGCAGAAAGTTAATGAATAAAGGATAAATGTTTTCTGTATGCTCAATTCTCTTAAAAACAATATGCGAGTATTATAGCAATAGGGGGAAGAGAAGTAAGCTTTATTTCTGTTGGCTAAATCTAATAATTCATTCTGTTGTTTAAACAAAGTCTGTAAAAATGCAATAATTTTTTTGTTTGTTTCTTCTTTATTTGTTGTTTGTTTTCTTCTCATGAGGTAGTCATAAAATGTATCCTTAACTTGATGTTCATTATTTGTAGTATATTAAATTAATATCTAAAGACTACTGATATTTTTTAACTGTATTGTACATTTTCTAAGAAAAAATGCAGAGTAGACTATAATTAGGATTTGTAATAGGAAACGTAATTTTCTTCTCTCTTCAGATGGTGGCAGCAGAGGCAAAGGAGAGCATTTCCCATATGAACAAGAAATCAAGTTTTTTGCCAAAGTACAGTATATCTTTGCATATTATTTGTCAGCATAGTAAGTAGTTGAGAAAGGATATGTTGGTGAACCTGATTATCATTGTTTTATTTGCACCCTTCCGTGTTAATGTTGTTCATTTAATAACTGAAAGAAATAGCTTGAAAATACTAGGAATGAAGTATAATCATGATAAAAATTACAGGATTCTATTCTTACTGTCTTTATTCTCTTACTCCATTCTACATAATTAATCATCTGATGTTATAACCTCCCTACATTTTCTGTTTACTGACAGTGTAGTTCAGTAGTTAGCTTTTACATTCTTTAGGCAGCTAAATGTGAGCAATGTTTATTGGAACCAGCCAGTTGTGTGTATCTTTCAGTGTTACCTTCCTTATCTGTTTCCTTATTTTAAAACAATGCTGATGTCTTCATCATAGAATCACAAAATGGTTGAGGGTTGGAAGAGACCTCTGGAAGTCATCTAGTCAGGCCTACTGCACAGGCAGGGTCAAATAGGGCAAAGTTCTCAGGACTGTGTCCAGATGGCTTCTGAATATCTCCAAGGAGGGAGACTCCACAGCCTGTCAGAGCAACATGTGCTCGTGCTTAGTCAACCTCACAGTTGTGGTTTTTTGTTCTTTGTTTTGGCTTAATTTGTTTGTTTTTAAAAAAGCCTTTCCTTATGTTTGGACAGAACCTCTTGTGTTTCATCTTGCATCGTTTATAACTCTACCCAACTCAGCTCAGGTTGCTGTTTGATTTCTTTGCAGCAGAGACATTGTTGATTTATGGTCAACTTAATGTCCGTCTGGACCCCAGGTCTTCCTCTGCAGAGCTATTTTCCAGGCAGTCAGCCCTCACTATTTATTGATCCCTGGGGTTATTCCTCCCCAGATGAGGGACTTTGCACATTCCATTGTTGATCTTTAAGGTTCCTGACAGCCCAATTCTCCTTCATATGCCAAGGAGAACTTAAGAAAATCTGATTCTTGCTTCAGCACTAAAAAGCTTGTCTGGATCATGCGTGTTCGAAGTGCCTTTTCAGTTCATTAGTGAATAGGCACAGGTAGGTATTTGCAATGTTTTCTAGCCCTGTTATGTTTGCAGTAAATAGTGATCTCTTCCAGTACTCCTATAATGTACTATTTTCTGTGCTTATTTACTTTGTCACTTTTTTGACCATGTACCTGAAAGGAAGCGATCATAAGAAAACTTCAGTGGACAAGCCCTTAATGAGCAAGGGTATTTTTGGAGTTTTGTTTGAGAGTGTGTAGTATTAAGTATTTGTTTGAGAGTGTAGTATTAAGCCATTAGTGTACAGACAGTTCCAAGGGATTGTTTTAATGAAACCTCCCTACATGAAAGACACGAACAGCAATAGTTGTGTCCAGGTATATAGTATTGAACAAATATTAAATTGTGAGGTAAAATGAAATGATGCTTCCTTTTTTATATTCCTCCTAAAGAAAATACAGTTCTAGTGTAAAAGATAATATTTTTGTGTTTTTTTTTTTTTTGCTGCTTTTCCTGATATTTTAAGTATCTTGATAATAAAGAAATTTTTTTAGAAAATAAATACTAGATAAATATTTTGGGAATTTGAAAGAGAAAACACATTTGAAATCTCCTGTCTGTAGTGGTGACTTACAAAGAGTAATAGAGGACATAACTAAGAAATCACTGAGATAACTGCCTCTTTCTGATGTAATTTCAGGTTGTGCTCCCTTTGATTGATCAGTATTTCAAAAATCATCGCTTGTATTTCTTATCTGCAGCAAGTAGGCCTCTCAGCAGTGGAGGCCATGCCTCTAATAAGGAGAAAGAAATGGTGACAAGGTAAATTTTAAAATAATATTAATTTGTATACATATATGTATATGTGTCATTAAATGGTGCAATTTGTTGTGGGGAGGTGAGAATTGGGAGGCTGAGAAACATTTTTACAAAAACAAAAATTAACATTTTTTTACTGCCTTTCCCTTTCGAGAAAATTCATTGTGTGAAATGAGGAAGAGTCCAGAATTAAGATTGTGATGTATTAAAGTAGTAATGGTAATTTTCAAACGTAGGGAACTTATTTTATGAGAAAGAATACGTCTGTTGTATGAGATATATAATTGTGTATCAGTTCTCACTGTTGGAAATAGGTATGTATTAAAGCAATTATTCCTACATTTTATTTAGATTTGAAGGAAAATTTTTCAATAACTGAATTTCAGAAAGATATTATTACTGTCCCCATGAAAAGTAAAATGAGAGTTATGTTCTTTCTCCTCTGAAGTTATCCATTATTAGACTATCTTCCCAGAACGTTTTCTCTTAATCTCATTTCTGGTTGAATTTTGAAACCTATTTTTCCTGCTTAGTAATGAGGACTACAAATTTAACAGAGGCCCATCTGTGTACCTGCATAATACAGGTGTCACGGATGCCCCTGTGGTTGTTATTGGGCAAAACTAAATTGTAGCTCTTCGAAGTAGACAGGCAGTTGATCATCATACATATATAAGGGTTTTGCAAGATTGTATGAATATTGAGTAGAGTTTCTAGCAGCAATACTGAGCATAAAAAATTGCTCTTGACTGACATCTCATGAGATGATTTGTTCTGGTAGCTTGGCTGAATGGCCTTCCTCAAAGAGCTAAACAGTTATTTTATAATGCATGCATCTAGAGCTGCTTTATTTCTGTCTATAATATACTGGATTAGAACATTTTAGCAGTTGTTAAGTAAAGACTCTTCAATAAGTCCCATATCAACAAGGAAATATGAACACATGCTGTATGGATTCAGGAATTCTGCACCTATGCTGTCTAGCTGTATGCATGACATTCTTGAACATGTAGCTCATCAAAAGATCAGAGGTGCTGCTAAACACAATTCAGTTTTTTTCCATCTAGAAGTGTCAGACAAAGTCAGTAAAACAAAGTCAGCAAATCAGATAAATCTTGTGGAGTTTATTTCTTAACTGATAGGCCAATACGACTGCATTATGTAATCCATTTTTGAAACTGTTGTTTTGAGCTGTTTTAATAGTTTGACATTTTTATTTCTCCCATGCTCTCCAGATTGTAGGAAATTTTTCAAAGCTGAATTTTAGGTCCTCTGAGTTTTCGTTTGGGTGAAAATCTTATCTAGACTTTCCCTTGAATTAAGGGCAGCTTCTGACTGCTGTCTTTTTCCAATGAAGACAAACTTACATTCTTTAAACTATGAAGGAGTGTCATTTTGATTGTCAGCAAGTGCTACAACCATTCTTAGTTTAGCAAGCACATTAAATCTAGGCCATTTCTAGGGGAACACATGGGTCATACCTCTTTCTGAAATATCATGGAATTATCTTTTATGTATTTGTAGCCAGCCTCTTCAGGAATGATTTTTTTTGCATTTCTTCTCCATTATACTACCTTAGAATCCTTGTATTTTTGCAGTTGTGTCAAATTAGTTCTGGATGTGAGTCCAGAAGTACTAAGTACGTACTAACCATTTGGAAACTGTGGATTTTTGTACCTTTTTTTTTTTTTTTTCTTCTCCTTTTTTCACCTGAACTTACAGTTGTTACACTGGACATAACAGATTCAGTTTGATCTTGTGGAAACAGCATCTGCTGAATTGTACAGTAAGTTGAGTAGCATTTGTGTGCTGACAAAAAAAGATAGATTGCAAGCTGATTAATGTCGTTATGGGAAGGGAAACAGGATTTCTACGATGATAATATACGTCTGTACAGCTTTTCTTGTTGGACTAGATGAACCGAATCCTCATAGAAGGATATGTAGTATGTATCTGCCTTGTGGTATAGATGAACAGAGAGACTGCACCATGCACCAATCAGAATCTTTTCTGAAACAGTGCAGTTGCTGTTGCTATAATGGATCACTATAATGGCACTGGCTAATAAGGTGGATTTCGGCAGCACATTAACCTGACCATTTTGATTCTGGACATCAGTGTTTCCATTTGTCACATGAGCTCTCATCTGTCAATGAAGCGACATGCAGATCTTATCCAAAGACTGCAAACATGCTTATGTGTCTTTTGCTTTTAAATCAGAGGTTGCTAACTGGCCCGTATGACTGCAATTGTAAAATAATTAAATAATAATTAACATAGCTTAATGTGTAGGTTGCTCCAAAAGTAATGCCTCCGATTCATTTCTCTGGAAACTACAGCAGACACAAAGAGCACAATAACACTAGATGATAGAGCACATTCTCAGCTACAAAACACTATTTTTCAACTTAGTCACCATCATTAGCTATGCTTTTTCTCCAGGGATGAACAAGAATCTTCATAGTGTTCTTGTGAAAATCTGCACCGATAAAGGTCGTGCACTGTCACTGTCACTGCTGCTGAAACGCACTGTGCACACATCCTCTATTTGATTTTCTGAAACATTCAGCAGGTGTTGATGAATGTCAGCAGGTGCCATTTTTTCTGCATGGAGTAATGCAGTTATACGCAATTGCTTCATATACACTTACGTGTCAGATGCCATGTGCCAGACCATGCTTCTGCTGCAGAGCAATAAAATGTAGTGGAATATTGGTAGAAGATTCAGCCTGTACAGCCATAACACCACCTTCTGCCTCTGATGTCATGAACAGCATAATAAAATAAGGGTCATTGCTTTTGGAGAAGCCCTCATAAACAGAGAGAATATTGTTCATATCATTCTAGCAGATGAGGGTTTTTACAGCACAAAAATAGGACCAAAATTTATCACTGTTGGAGAAAATTCTCAGAGTGGACTGAGTCGTAAAGATTGCACAGATCTCTCCCATATTTGGAGGCCAGCTTAATATGGGTAGGGCAGTGTGCTTCTGCTTCTATGAATTAATGTGAAATTTCATTCTTTATTGTTCAGAATGGGACGCTTCTCATCAACACAAAAAGTATTTTACAGATATAAAATTAAATCATTGATGATATTCATCTGTGTTTACTTTTTAACACGTAAGGGGTTATTTTTCACATCAATTTATGTTGTTTCTCATGTTAAGTGATGTTGGAAATCACTGTATTTAAAAGATTCACGCTGTGATCTCAAGATGGCGAGATCCAAGTTGGATTAGTTAAACATTTGCCATCAAACACTTCAATTAATTTGATTTCTTTACCTTTCGTTTTCAAATTGTCAGTGACATTCTGAATAGCATCCTAACATATTTTACTTCTTAAAGCTTTAATGGTAATTTCCTTGTGGGTTTTCATATAAGACGCTTTTATATTAGTTAGCTTTGCTTTTAATTTGATTTAGTTTTTTTTTATTTTTTTTTAATTACAATATGTGCTTATTTAACCATGTTTGTTAAGGATATGCACTTAAAATCTCTTTCTTTAATACTCTGTCCCACATTCTGCTCAGATAATTGATTCTTTCTGCGTGACATCATGTTGCTTTTCCTGCTCATATATCAGCTGTTATTTTTTCTTTCTTCCCCCTTACCCCCTTTTATCTTCTTTTTTCCTTCTCTTTTATTTTTCTTTTGTCTTCAGCCTGTTCTGCAAACTTGGAGTTCTTGTCAGGCATAGGATTTCACTGTTTGGTAAGGAGACCCTTGACAAATACTAGCATGGCCATCTCTTGATTTTATTTGCCCTTTTTGCATTGCGTTATGTGCTGCTTTGTTGCATGCTGCATGGCTGCATGGCTGAAATGCATGGTCTTCACAGACCACTAATTGTTTAGGCTGGTAGATCACAGAACTTATTAGATGAAACTGAAAATCTTTTGTAGTTACCAGTTTTTTGGGGTGGGGGTTATTTTGTTTTCTGTATGTCTTAATATCTGGATTTCCTTCTTTAAAAAAAAAAAAAAATCACTGAGTTAATTATAGTTGCATATTATAATTCACTTGGAAAAAGTGGAGTATCACAACTGCACATTTGTATTGGAAGTTTAAGGAAAATTAGTAGTGGGGCTGAAATGCGTAGTGATGTTCTGTGGAAATCTTAAACATTCCCAGATGTGCTTTTACTCCACATATGTATGTCTACTATATCTCTGGTACTGTGTAAATCTATCAGGGGCTGGGTGTTTGTCTTTCTTCATATGAAAATCACTTAATTGAAGTTAATTTGAAGTCTCCATATAGTATAAGTACTACATGCAATGCATGGTGACGGTTATTTACACTGCAAATTTTTCTTATGCCATGATAATAGGATAGTTGAGATAGTACTACATGTCCAATGATGTAGCTTCTGCAGTTAATGAGTGCATGCAAAATTCAGCATTCATGCATATATCTAATTGGGTAATCATCTATCTGACTAAAATTTGATTAAGATAACATGCATCTAACTCAATTTCTACATATTTCATTCAATTTCATCAAAAAATGAAGAGAAGGAGCTAATTTGATGCAGCATTGTGGTGTGTAAAAAGCTTACAAACTATTACAAAAGCCATTAAGCTCAGAAGGAAGCGTAGAAGTTATTTGTGGACATTGTTTTTAAATATGTTTTGGGATGAAGTGAATGGTTTTTATTGTTAAATCAAAAGGTCATAAAAAGAATTGAGTTATTTGTGCAGCTGTGTGGTGGTGTAGCTTTTTCTAAAGGATGGAATATGTCACCAACCTGTGCATAAGCTATGGTTTATAAACAAGGTTATTTCTTCTAAGAATGAACTAGTTTAGGTATACTATTAAGTTTTTTATCAATATTTTGTTGTTGCTGCGTGAATTTATTTTTATGATTATTTTTTTCTCCTAAAATGAATGACAATTCAAGCTCAACATTGAATTCAATGTAATTTCTTCGAGTACTAAAGGAAAGTTTGTTTCATGTTTCAGCTTACTTAATTTCTGTTCTTGGGTTGGATTCAAATAGCAGAAGGAGTTAGGACAGATGGTGTCAGATAGTGCATGGTGTCTATCGTTTGGTTTTCAACTCAAGTTTCCTAGTATGCAGTAACTAAGTGAATACAAAATCTTTGTGCCAGCACAGAAATATACTGTAGTTTTCCCATTAGTTATGACAAGATTACAATAAGACTCTGGAGCATGGTTGCAACTGTGAACCTACTAACTTAAGTCAAAGTAATCTTACAGCTTGCCTTACTTTGACAATTAATTAAATCATATTGGAAAACCCGACTGGATCAAAAGGCCTGTGTAGAAGAGCGAAAAAGCTTATTAGGACAGCTCAGAATACAGCTGGAGCCTAGAGGCTCCTTGAATGAGCAAGAGTTGCTTGATAATAAGCTTTTTGGATGTTGTGGAATTTGCTATTTTATTGACATTGCGTGCAGGTGTTTTATATTTGTTGTGAATGCTGAAGATACAGCTGCATATGTTAAAGTCATTACTAAAAGTCCTATACTGTAAACTCTGTATAAGTCTTGATAAAATGAAAAGATTAAACAGAAATATCTTCTAGAGTGAACTTAAGCATCTGATCTGATATCCGAGATTGTTACTAAGATTATAGAACTGTAATTCAGCTTGGGCTTATTATTTCTTGAAAGCATAAATTAGAGTTTGAAAGTAGAATTCACCCAATAATTTACTGTTTGTTTGAGAGCTGCAAACATATTTCTGCATCAGGAGGATTTGCATCTGCATTGAATTTATATTTTCTCAATTTAAAAAGCAGGTTTCTGTGAGTGGCTTGATTCACTTTTGATACTATTGAAACTACTGGTGACACATTTTTTCTGTACGAATTCGTAATTAAAAATATCTGCATACAAGTAGTGCAGTGCTATGTTACATGGAACAAAAGTCTGTTGAATAAACATCAGATGAGAATGCCCTGCTTTTGCTTCCTCATTTTGGCTAACTTCAGAAATTAATCAGAAAAGCTCCAAAGAAAAGACATAAGGCTTTCTCTGCCTAGTTAGATCCTGAATTTGTTAGGGTCCTTCCCATCCTGGCATCAACAGCCATGGCATTTTCTCAGTAAAGTAAAAATTGTTCCTTCCTGATATATAAAGAATATTGCTTTCTAAAATATGTAGGATGTCACTTCAGATACTGCACAGTGATACAGTTCTTGGGATCATTGTTTATAATAGCTGTTGGGATGCATTTAACCTCAGCCTCTTGAACTATTATTCTAGTATTTGCATGTATCCACTGATTTTTGTGGATGTTTAAGCTTTTATCCTCTGAATTGTATTTGTCTGCTCTCTTTTCATGATTGAAAGGAATTTTATATACTACATATTCATTTCTGCAATTGGAATATTTCCTACAAAGCTTTCAGGCTTCTGAAAAATAAAAATATATTTAATAAAAATGATGTTAATTTAATGAAGGTATGTATAGACACTTAAATTTTGGCAAAACTAACAAAACTATTTATATTATTATTTTTATTAGAAAAAAAAAAGTTGCCTTCTGAAGTTCACTTCTGAGCTCAGGTTGGAAACAAACTGATTCTTGAAATGTTAAATTTAAAAGGATTAATTTCTTTTTCTTAATGAATTTTAGAAGTTTTACGTAATATACAAAAACCCCACTACCCTTTGTTATTGTTTGCTTTGATGAAAACAAGTAAATGCATGACATCAAACAAAAGTAAGACTCAGAATTGCCACAGAATCTAAACCTACATTTCATAGCAAGTTATATTTTCTGATTTTGTAACAAATCCTTTCTGAGATTATAAACAAAGAGAGACACTCCAGGAAGGAATTTTCATGATAGTTTAGAAAGACTGATTTCAGGGTTATGTTGATAAAAATGGCTAAACTGTAGTACATCAATTTTTCGTGGTCATGGAATTCTACTCTTATACACAAGATGAACATGTGAAAGGCTTTTCCAGTTTTCTGAGCACACTGTATGTTTATTCCTAAGAAAAATGTATATCTCTCTGTTTCTTTTACAGAGTGGGTTAACTGGTTGCCCTCACTTGTTTCATTAAATGAAATGTAGTAGTATCTCATTAATTTGCCTATACCTGTCTAGCTTCCAAAATCTACAAATTGCTAGGAACATTCAGCTATGTAAACCCACCTCTCAAACTGATTTATTTTGAAAAGTCTCCAAAATTTGCAAATTCTTCTTAAATAGGGAAAAGAGTGTTTTATGTTGCTAAACTACAGCTACATCTATTTATGGCAGATGTAGAAATGGCCTTCAGAGCTGGTTTCCAGTAAATTTAAACTAAACGATTCCAAACCGAATGTATGGTATTTAAACTAAGTGACTAAAACTGTAGTTTGTTACCACAAAACAAATTAATACTAAAATTTTGGGAGATTCAAAACTGTTATTCATCTTGCTTGAGTTAAGCTAGTTGTTGAAATCTTGTTTTGGGGTGAGGCACTGGAGCTGGCTTTTTTAAACGTTGTACCTTGCATAACATAATATTGGTTTATAAGGTATTTTTCGTACCTCAATAGAACTTACAATAATTTTATTACTAGAGGGGGAAAAGAAAACACTCAAATCCTTCAGTGTTACCCAGTAACCAATGTCACTTTCCAGGAAATAGAATAAGCATCTCTGTACTCCACTGTACCTTACAGAATATGCATACTCTGCATGACAGTTCAATCTACAGTCTATACTAGGGTTGCCTTGAGTGCTTCTATCTCTGCTGTCATTACCATGGTCCTGAAATCTTTTTTTTGTCAGTGCTTGCATTCATGTCACAAGAGTAGTAAAATAATAAAGAGAAAACATAGGGATTGTCAAAAATGGGAGCTGACAAAAACCTTAATCTTTATGGGTACAGTTACTTTTTTTGCGTAGGATTCATTTGTGATTTCCCATCTTTATCATTTGGTTGTTATGTCACTGCATGACCATTACTGCCAGTGCAAAAAGGATGGGTCTGCATGGCTGATGGCAGTCATAGAAGCTGTGGCTCAGGTTTGTTTAATCTACTCTACTGTGGGTATACACTGCAACAGTACCCCCTAATTTTGGTAAAATGGGATAGCGTTCAGAGTACTGCAATAAACCTCCCATTCCTTCCTTGCAGCTTAGCTTTTAAAATATTTACTTGAATGAAACATCTGCTTCTTTAAATATTATGTTTGCTGATGTTTTCCAGTGAAATAACCACTGTTATTTAGTACAGCTGACAATATTTTCAGAAATCTATCCGAAGCTTTCAGTCTGTTTCATTTATTTATTTATTTTTAATTGAGAAGCTTGAACTATGCGGAAGGAAGAAAAAATATTTTCATTTTTTGCAATGATTTACATTTTTTATATATATATATATATATATATATATATATATATATATATATATATATATATATAAACTATGGATCAAATTTTTAAGCCCAAATCTGTCCTGGATTTAAAATATGAACTTAGAGATGACATATAGATGCCAACATCGGAGGCTGTGCATGTTCATACAAGGCATGTAAGTTCTCTTTTTACATCCTTGACTGTAATATATATAACAGCAGAGACTGTTACTCATGTAGAAAGCAGATCTGCTTCTTCTATAAATAGTTACAGCCTATTGGTAACACTAGGGAGCTAACCTTTTTGGATATGTTTTAAATAAGTCTTCTCTTTATGTCAGAGTTGCAATAGCAGCTTTTAAGTAGCTTTTATTTTCCTGAGAGGAAGAAGATAAATGTTCTGATAAACTTGGATCAATTATAACAAAGTTTATAAAATTAAATGAAAACTAGACAATGCACTATAACTCCAATTAACACCACACTGAAGTGCTTCCTTCTTGATTGCCTCAGCTATTTGATGAGAGATGCTTAACTGCCTCTACTTACTGAATTTGTGCAAACAAGAATAAGAGAACAAACTGCATGTTTTTTTTAACTTGCCTGTCAGAATTTTACAAAAGTTGAATTACTCTTCTGCTATATAATTTAATTTATATAATAATTTAGCAGACTGTAGGTATGCTCTAAAGTATGCTCAGCTAAATTGGTGGGTAATTTTCCTTCCTATTTAGGAAATGATGCAACATCAATAGTCAACTGTCTTCACATATTGGGCCAGACCTTGGATGCCAGGTAATACTGAACATATAACAGTACAAAGAGTGTAACCTAAAAGAAAACAATATCCAGTCAGATTTGTGTAAGGCTACAGCATTTCAATGGTCAGGAAAGAAGTTACAGTACTGAAAAGAATTTCCACTTTCAAAATAGGTTAATTACTTGTTTTACCTATCTAGATTTTGGCAGAACAGTATTTGTAAGTTACACTTCAAGTTTCAGTTCAGATCAGTGGTGTCAAGGAATTGCTGACTGTTCTTCCGTCTGCTTCTATCATGTGATTGTCTCAAAACCATGATAACATTAAAAACATTCCTTTGTTTATGCTGCTTATTAAAAAGTAAATAAATCAGGAGTTAAGTGCACCTGGAGTGCACTGAATCTCTCTCTGAGTCTGTCTTCATTGCCAAATTAATTTTGAGCAAATTATTCCCTGTCTTAAGAAGGATCTGAATTTTTACAATGGAAAACGAAATAAAAATCCTTATGTTGTGCACCTATGAAACGTTTTTTTTCATTAGCTTGTTCTGCTATGAGGAACTTCTATAATCTTGGAAGATAGAAGATTTTTCTTCAGATCTTTGTCATCTATTTCGTAGAAACCAAGACTAGACTTTATTCCATGCTTGTCTAATGAAATATTCTGCTTCATTTTCTTTGCATACAGAACTGTGATGAAAACTGGTCTGGAGTCTGTTAAGATGGCATTGAGAGCATTTTTGGACAATGCTGCTGAGGATCTGGAGAAAACAATGGAAAATCTTAAGCAAGGCCAGTTTACACACAGCAGAAACCAGCCCAAGGGAGTTACACAAATCATTAATTATACCACAGTGGCTCTCCTTCCAGTGCTATCTTCATTATTTGAACATATTGGACAGCACCAGTTTGGGGAAGATTTGATATGTACGTATAATTTAGAGATGCTATGCCATTAATATACTCATAATATATAGTAAGTGTTATAGTAATATATATATATATATAGATAGTATATATATATATATATATAGATAGTATATATATATATATATAGATAGATAGTATATATATATATATAGTAAGTGTTAATAGGCTCTCATTTCAATTAGAGAAGGGCAAAATTTTGAGTAAACCTTTGTGATAAATAATCTAGAACTATCTGCAGGTTTTAGTGGACTTTCTGTAACTGTTTAGATATGGCTATGAAGGCTTAACTTTCATATTATCTCTACTATAGATTCACTGTTTTTTTTTTGTCACTGAGAAAAGTTACTTGAAGTTAATTTGTCTTTGCTCTGTTCATAACTGAGGATACACTGCTGAAGCAAAGGTTTCCTGGTATACATTCCCAATCTAGCAGTATCTGTATGTAGGTGTATCTCAGATCATAAAGAAAAGTGGAAGAAATGAAGAATTCAGTCACTAAAGAAAGGAATGTATGTAATTTCATTTTTATGGATACTCTAATTGTAATAGAGTCAGTGTTATTCATTTTCCCAAACCCAATCTCTTCAGGACAAATTATTTTAGTCCGTAACACCAGGAGATGGTAGAGTCACCAACCCTGGAGGTGTTCAAGAAACATTTATATTTTGTACTGAAGGACATTGTTTAGTGGGAAATATTGGTGGTAGGCTGACAGTTGGACTGAATGATCTTGGAGGTCTTTTCCAACCCTCGTGATTCTGTGAAAACAAAATTTTAATGCTATGTGCTTTAGGAACTCCATAGGAATTCTGCTGGCCAGTGTATGCCAAAGCAAGCTGTTCTGCTTCTGTATAGCTATCTCATTTATGGAATTCTCTGGAAAGAAGACCTTAGAAAAAAGAAGACCTTAGAAAAATCATTATTTAAAACAGTCTTGAAGAACTGATTTTTGAAATTTTAGAGCTGTGCTGATGGATTACAGTGTGTTGAGACATAAATATCCAGTTCTTTTAATAAATTATTTCTGTAAAATTCAGGAGTTTCCGACAGTATCCAGAAAAAGTTATCTATTTTTATCTGTTACTACCTCATTATAAATATTGTTTTTCAAGCATGAATATGCTTCGTTTAATTTTTGTTCTCTGATATTGTGTGCTTTGGAACTTAGTGATAAGCTTTTCATACTTTGTTCCTCGTGAGATTATCTTCATCATTTATACCATATATCTCACATTGGTGTTAAACTCCCAATATTAGAATTCACAAACTCAGAAAACTATTAGTTTAAATTACACCTAATTATAAGATTATTTTATTTATAATATTCTGATGACAGGTATCTTGACCTGGTGCTTGTATTACATTTATAGAGTAGTACATAGCATGATCATGTGCAAAGGTGCATTAGTGTATCCAAGGTTGTTGTTATTGCATAAAAATACTCAGGTCTAAAAGATTAACAGAACTATAAACACATTGTAGTAAAGAATGAGACTGTGTTACTTTGAACCCTCTTCTAGACTTTCCAAGCACATTATGTGTAAGTTCTGTTTTAGTTCCGAAATTTCATTGCATATTAGGTAAAAATTATGGCACTGTGGGATAGAATAGAAAAGTTGTAAAATAAAAATATGGAAAGAATTGGAGTGTTGTCCTTATTGATGGTACTTACATTATTGTGACACTAGTACTACATATTATACTGGAAACTCTTTTTTTCAAATAGATGTTAAGAGGAACCTCACATTTCCATGATCAAAATGTTTTTAATTTTGAAACATGATTTGGTGGAGTATTCAGAAGAACCAAAGGCATTAATTCTCTTTTTTATCCTATGTGTTGGTCTAAAATGTAAATTAAGTAGATGCTATTAACTGCTATCTAGGTCTAACTTTAAAAAGTATGAACTGTGATTAAAAATAATTAAATACATATTTAATGCCCTTTTGTTTCCTCTGTGTTGTATTAAATGCACCGGTGTTACATTTGTAAATCAATCTTAAAATTATTAGTTTTTTTTATGCTCTCAGGAATTTTGGTTTGCCATGCAATTTTTCAAAGTGATCAAAAAAAAACTAGAAAAGATATATTGATACATTTTCTGTAGCAATTAATGGTTTTGCAATTGGAAGTTGTTCCTACAGCATTGCTATTGCTATGCCATTAATTTCTACTGTGGCACTGAATGTTCAGAAGACTGTTTCTGTGTTTAGAGAATGGCTGCTATAGATTGTCCTTGATAGTTTAATGTCACTAATGCAGTTGTTGACAAAATAATTTTAATGAAGGTTTCTCTTGATACCTATCATTTTTTCATTTATTCAGTGGAAGATGTTCAAGTGTCTTGTTACAGAATATTGTCCAGTTTGTATGCACTGGGAACCAGCAAAAGTATATACGTAGAGCGGTAAGATGAAAAATTTTTTCACCTATTTTTATTATCTGTATTTATATTCCGTTTAATGAATATAAGTACTCCAGAAAAGAATACAGGGAGCTGTGGTTTTTGGAAACACACCTTGACAGAAAAAAATGTGCTCAGATGTTGAGCAGAATCTACAGAACTTATTGCATTATACTTAAAACATTATATTATACATTTGTCAAAATATATTACTTAATTCAACTAAAAATTACAGACAAAATAGTCTGATTTGATTAAAAGTATCACATGATTAAGGTCCAACTGAGGAACTGTAAAAATATGACACTCAGTTCATCTGTAGTTTTTATTTTATCTAAGAAAAAGTTAATTTTATCACTCTAATACACTGATCATCGTACTTGATCTCTTGACGCATCAGTCTATTCAGTGAATTTTTTCTTAATTATAAAATCAGCAAAGCTGATAGAAACGTAATAGAAGAAATGTCATTATCATAATGATTTTCTGTTTTCCCTGCATATTCCTCACTTGCTTTCCACAAAGTAGTCCATCTTTAACCTTTTATGTCATGACATTTAATTCATCTGTTAGCGGAGTTTGCTGTACTTTTCATTTTCTATTACCTTTTCTTGTGTTGATAATCTTAATTATGTACAGACTTATCTCTTTGAGATGAGCACCTAAGGATAAACTGAAGACTGATTTACAACTACAACAAAGTATATTCATTCAACAAAGTGTGTAACTTTAATGATGTTTATTAACAGGCAACGATCAGCATTAGGAGAATGCTTGGCTGCTTTCTCAGGTGCCTTTCCAGTGGCTTTTTTGGAAACTCACTTGAACAAACATAATATCTACTCAATTTACAATACCAAGAATGCAAGAGACAGAGCAGGTATTTTCATTGATATTTTCATTTTGAGATACTATACCCAAAATATGGGTATGACTTCAGAATCAATTTGCCATAAGGACTTTATACATCGTTAGCAGCTCAGGTATAGTGTATTTGATGCTGAAGTTATATATTCTAATCAATAACTGTAGCTCATTTTTTGTATGCAATATTGAATCCCTAAAACACACATACTTGCAATCAAAGTGAAATACTTTTGCCTGTATACATAAAAAAAAATAATAATAAAGTAAATGTATTACAGCATAGTATATAAGCTGTTTTTTCTTGTTGCAAATATGAGACTCAGAATAGATACATTCCAGTAGCACTCAATGTGTTTATTTTGTGCATATTTTTATGTTCCACTTTTGAAAGATATTTATGATATTTATGATAGATATTTCTCATGCTAAACCAGTTGTGGAAGACCTTTGTGCCATTTTTTCCAGAGGTAAACAGAAGTTACAATAGAAGTGTAGAATCCTACGTGTGTGAATTGTAACACAGATTTGTATAATGACAGTGCATAAAATGCCAGCTTATAACGGCATAACTTCACCTGTATTTAAAAAGAAAGGCAGATGTAAGACATTTTTGGAAGAGTTATAGTATCTTATCTTATCTTGCAAGTATGAACACCCATGTTTACTTACCTTGTATATTCCAGCTCTTCTTATGTATGTAGAAAGGCAATAAGCTTTGTTTTCTTTGATTTTAAAAGACATTTAAATTTATTTTCCAAAATTGCACTTAATTGCAATTAATAAGGACACTAAAATGAGTTTGTAAAATCTATTTGAGCCTAGCTAAGAGAAAATAATGTTTTTGGAAAAATACTATATCTAGCCGTAGTCTGTGTTGGTACAATTTTATTCACTGATTGTAGGATGTTAGACACTCATGAACTAATGGATGTACTTAAAGTTAACTGTACATGAAAGAAATAGCCAGCAGGAGAAAAAAAAAAAAAAAAAAAAAAAAAAAAAAAAAAAAAAAACCAGGAAATTGCAGATCCCTTTCAGACAAAAGAAGTGACAATTCGAGGAACCTGAAAAGTCTACCATTATAATCAAAAATTCTTTTCCAAAAGTCATTTTCCCAAAATCTTTTCTACTTGGTATTTCAGGGAATGCTTTTCTTTTTTCTATTAATAAAGCCATGTCTCATGTTATGTGTAGTGGAGAGATATTCATTATATTAATACTTTCTCAACTGCTCATGTTGATTGGAATTTTGAAATTTAATCATTTCATTTTTGAGGCTTCCATTTTTATTATAGAAAGATTTGTTATGGAAGCTTATATATAGTCAGCTTATTGCTAAATAGTGTGAAAGCACCTATCATTTTATTTTATTTTTTAATTTTTCCCTTGGATCAGAAAGGCATAAATGCAAATGGGGAAAAAAAAAAAAGTGGTATTGAGTGTCACTTGGAGAGAATTATTTGCTTTCTGTGACTTACTGTATTAATTTTATTTTTTTATTTTTTTAATAGTTCTTAATTTACCTACTAGTGTAGAAGAAGTTTGCCCAAATATTCCTTCCTTGGTGAAGCTAATGGAAGAAATTGTGGAACTGGCAGAATCTGGTATTCGCTACACACAAATGCCACATATAATGGAAGTTATACTGCCTATGCTTTGTAGTTACATGTCACACTGGTGGGAGCATGGGCCAGAAAACAATCCTGACAAAGCCGAAGTGTGTTGTACAGCCTTGACATCAGAGCACATGAACACTCTGTTGGGTAACATATTGAAAATCATCTATAACAACCTTGGTATTGATGAAGGAGCCTGGATGAAGAGGTTAGCAGGTAAGCTGTAAAAATAAAAAGACAAATAAACGTGTATATATAATTGGAATATATATCTATATACTCTGAATAACTCCACATTTACCCTGTATAAGTATTAGAATAATACTTATATATTTGATTTTTTTTTTTTTAAATATGAATCTTGACAACTTAGAACTACTAAGCATAAGGGAAGAATAGTATAAGCATAATAGTATAAGGGAAGAATAGTATGTATTATCCCTTAATAAATAATTAAAGAAATACATTAAAATGTTTCTTTTTCTCAAGAATATATACATACACATTCAGCAGTATGTTGAATGTAGCCCATTTTCACTATATACCAGGTTACCACTTCCAGGCATAGATTTCTTGTTCTTTATGAGACCTGGATCCTTCTGGCATTTCTGTTACAATGAAATGTGGAAATGCCATTTTTTAAACATGGAATTACCTCTTTGTGATAAGACATTTAACTTTATTTTAATACAGTTTATTTATTAGTGTTGCAATCTTTAAGTAGAAGTCACAGTACATCAGTGTTGTGATTTCAGTTTTTCAAATAGTCTTATCATTTTTCAATACTTACTGTTGTAGCTGGTAACAGTTTGGATTCCTAGTCTGATGAGGTCTAGTAACATAATGAAGTCTAATGATAAGTTGGTACTGGATATATTACAAATGGTTTTCCACTAATGGACCCAGATGAAGGGCTAATTTACGTTGTAATTTTTATGAGTAGATTTGCAAAATATTTTGCTAACGGGTCTCAAATGATGGGTTGATGGATAGTTGAATCAGTCTCATTTCTGTCTATGCAAGCCTTCCATTGTCCTACTGTACATGAGAAATATGAGCAGGCTGTTTGAGTTGCTTTGTAAATACCTAGAACATCCTTTCCAACCTTACTTTAGTCAAGCTGAAAAACAAGGTGCAAAAGAAGAACTAATGTCTCGTAAAATTTCTGTGAACACTCTTTAGCTATATAGGTATCTACCCTTGGATTAAACCATTAAACAATTTCCACATTGTTCAACAAAATTATGCAGGTAATTATCAATATATTGCCAAAATATCTGTAAATAGGCACCTCAAGATTTATGATCTGTTAAATTGTTTTTTGCCCCCATAGTTACCAAGTGAATTGACTGTGTGAAATCCTGACCACATTTAATTCTTGGCAAAACTTCTGCTGATTTCAATGGGGGCAGGATTTTACTCTCTACTCTAGAAATAAAACACAAGAAGGAGGGAAAAATAAAGTTTTGTTCGTATTTTGTGGCCAGCTGTACATTATAATATTGATTGCCTTAAATAGTGTTTTCCCAGCCCATCATAAGCAAAGCGAAGCCACAGCTCTTAAAGACACACTTCCTGCCACTGATGGATAAGCTAAAGAAAAAAGCAGCAGTGGTTGTATCGGATGAAGAGCATCTAAGAGCAGAAGGCAGAGGTGACATGTCGGAGGCTGAACTGCTCATCCTAGATGAGTTCACCACTTTGGCACGGGACCTCTATGCCTTCTACCCTTTGTTGATTAGATTTGTGGACTATAACAGGTATGTGGAGAGGAATAGGTTAATAAATCTCATAAAATCTTGTTTATTGATACCATATCTTATACTTGGTATGCCCACTATTGAATTAAAGTAGCTTTTACTCAGCCTGCAAATCTTAAAGTTGATCAAGCTGATGCTTTACAGCTCATAATAAACTAATAAACCTTTATCAGAAGAGGAAAAGTAGCAGGTCCAATATAAATGTGATAAGTTACAACTAGGTTTATAAGAATTTTAAGAGTTCTGAAATAGGACATCAAAAAGTCACTGCTACTAGAAAGGATTTGCATGCTTGGTTTTGATGGGTTTCATCCATGTAAAATGTTGAAAATGGTGTTCAATTATAAAGCCAATAAGGATCATCAACATTTCTATCCTTTTACCAATGTTTAGGGCAAAATGGCTGAAAGAACCCAACCCTGAAGCTGAAGAATTGTTCCGCATGGTGGCTGAAGTCTTTATTTACTGGTCAAAGTCTCATGTAAGTAATCTTTGGTAAATATATTTTAAGGTAGTTTTTCTATTAGGCTGTCAATTGTATTATTTTTTTTATTTGAGAAAACACAGTTAATTTCAGAGTTAAAAATGTAGCTGTGGAGGTAGTAATGACTTTATTTTTTGATGCTTCTTAAATGTTGGCCTAGTTAGGGGGATTGATGGGTTTTTCTGAAGCATAATAACAAGGACTGGATGTTTTTTGTATATTGCATTATTATATAATTACAATTAAACTAGTTCAGGCCTATGTCCTTGCCATATTTTTAATCAGCTTCAAACCTGTTTTATAACCTGAGTAAATGACTGCCACATTAACGATAGTTGTCTCATTAAAGAAGAGGACATTTTGTTAAACTGTATAGTCTACATGGTTGAGCCTCTAGACAGAGGTAGAACAAAAATTACTTTGAAAAGATTCTCAATGGTGCTAGTAGAAAGGTTTTCTGTTTTCTGAAGGAAGTGCTCAGCTCTACTTATAGTGACTTAATTTGTGTTGCAGCATAGACTTTAATAAATGTACGTAATTCAATTATTAAGCATAGTTCTGTAGATGGATTACATAAACACAAGCCAGTAAGCTGGCATTCTAAGAGCAAGTAGCAAGTAAGAGCAAGTAAGATCTTAAAAGCAATCTCCAAATAAAATATTTTGCTTATATGATACCATTTAATGTTTCATAAAGTTAAGTAACTCTTCTTACCTGCACTTCTACCAAATATAGAAACCTTCTTTCTCAAGTCTGATTTCTGTCATGCAAGAACAAAAGGGTCTGGATGTAAGATCTAATCAGGCACTATCACTGATGGTACAAAAATGAAAATGAAGTATGATTCATGCAGTTACTGGAGGAAAAAGAAGAAAAAACTCAAAATAGAAAGGGACTAAACAATTTTAGAAATTTGATCTTCTTATGGACTCTTGTCTGCACTGAATTTCTTTTCTTTTTTGCCATAAATTCAGTTTTTTCAAGTTTCAGAAGGAAGATGCTTTATTTTTGCAGTTGTGTCTGAATTTTACTTTAAGATTTATTACAAACATTGCTGTACTCACTTTTCTCTGTAAATAGGAACTAGATCACCAAATTATTTGTGTATTCATAATTTCAGACTTTTATTTAAACTTATGTATCTAAATAATATTGGGTCGTGTAATGCTAAAAATTGGAATGGATGGTTTTATTAGTAAAGGAAAACCTAAACAAATTTTTATAGTGAATTAGAGATTTTTGTAATGTCTGTTTCATACCCAGATAAATGTTTCCTTTTCTCTGGTGTAGAAAAATTGCAATAGCAACTTTGAGCCGTGTAACCTAAATAAAACCAGAATTCAATGCTGTTCTTGATCATTCATTATGTTTTTCTGTCCTCGTCTTATTTTTGTGAATTTTATAAATTTCCAATTCATCTATATTTTTTATTTCATTTGGATACTCTCCTCATATGTCATCTGTGCTTTTAGCTGAGATCTTCTGTGTGTTTCAGAATTTCAAAAGGGAAGAGCAGAACTTTGTGGTACAAAATGAAATCAACAACATGTCCTTCCTTATCAGTGACACCAAATCTAAGATGTCCAAGGTAGTGTAAATATTTGTTCTCTTTGCAAAGTAGAAGGAGACAAGAGAACTCCAGAGAAGCATTAGTATTATTACTTTAATGTTATTTTTTGACCACTTGTAAGAAGTTAAAACACTGGGTTGAGAAGCAATAGGTAGTCATTTGAAAAACACAGTTGGTCTTTGAAGATGCTGGTGTGAAATATTTGCAATAATAGCTATTTAGCTGCAGAGGAAGTAGTGAATTTAATTTGTCAAGCCAGAAATAAGTGTGAAGCTGTTAGCACAACTAACTGTTTAATAATAGATTTATTTAATATTTGATATGTTGTATTTTATTTTCCATCTTTGTTTTATACTGTAGGCAGCAGTTTCTGATCAAGAGAGGAAGAAGATGAAGCGGAAAGGTGACCGGTACTCTATGCAGACCTCTCTCATTGTGGCAGCACTGAAGAGATTACTTCCTATTGGCCTAAATATTTGTGCTCCTGGAGACCAAGATCTAATTGCACTGGCCAAAAACCGATTCAGCATGGTAGGTGCTCACATGGCATTTCTAAAAGAAGAATTATTTTACTAATGGAATTTTTCAGTTCTTTGCATTGCTCTCATTTTCACAGTATGGCACAAATACTATGCAATCTTTGTTTTCCTACAACAAGAGCACTTTGACAGGAAAATGCTTGATCATGTTTCATAATAAACAATGCTATATAGAAAATATTCTAGAATTCCTAATGTTTCTTGACATTGCTCTTCTGACTTTCAAATTCCTAGGCGAAGTGTCTGCCCTTGCTATTTTCCAGTGTCCAGCCTAGAAAGTGAAAAATTAAGGCTAGAATTACAAGTGGAACATTCATATTAATTCTACTTGATATGTAATCTTTTTCATTTTAATGTTGCTAACTAATATATAGTTAGAATTCTTATTCATAATAAAGGCTAATTTTGTTGTATAAAGGCACAGTGGGTGATGATAGCAGTAATCTATGCGCTGTTCTCATATTGGAGGCAAAAAAAATGTTTGAACTTGTGCGTGTTTAATTTCTAAATGATCAATAAATTGGCAGAAATAATATTCTTAAATTAAAACTGTTATTTCTTACTCTTAATTTTTTATACTAAATTGTTTTGTGAAGCTTGCATTTGGAAATGCGTGTAAGAACTAAGTGTCAATTTCATTTGGTAAAGCTTTGTTCAAAGTTGTAGTGTGTTTGTGTTTGTATATATATGCATATGTATGAGACGGTATTTTTTTATTTCAAATGCAAATTTAGTCTGTTGAGTTGATATGAATAAATATGAGTGGTGACATCCAAAACTTGTTCCTGTGAGTTCTGAATATGGCTACCTCATCCAAAAAGACATATTTCCAATGAAATTTTCCTCACTTTTCCTCATTGTTTTCCTCATTGTCAATTTTAATTATTATTTGGACTGAACCCAAGCTTAATGTTTATACAGCACTGCCTTCCGTGCCTGATTCACATAATTTGTAATTTCTTGACAGAAAGATACTGAGGATGAGGTACGAGATATCATTCGCAGTAATCTTCATCTCCAGGGCAAGGTAATTTATAAGTAGCTTTTATAAAGATAAAATCTTTTTTCCACTGAATTTATTTATCGGTGCCATATGATAAGAACTTGCCTCAGTTATTTACGATAACTTGTAACCTCTTTTTCTCTTCAGTCAGGTAACTTTTTAATTTCAACATTTAAATATTAGTTATTTAAGTGCTTATGTATGCACTTTGTAATATAGCCTGTGGCCTTTTGAATCCCTATGAACACAATTAATATGAAACTGGGCATGTAAACAAGGCCTATCACAGTTTAAGCTCTACCTTCTAATTATTTGTGATAGGATCTGCAGATGATGTTACCTTATATCAGTTTGAATTTAAAGGGAAAAGGAAGCTGTTACCTTTGCATATTCTGTAAAGTAAAAAATCATTATGTTCTGTCCCTTTTTTTTTTAGCTCATGGAAAAGAAAGTATTTTTGAAGCAGTATAGATTATTATTTTTTATTGAATCCCAATCTTAACTGACACATTTTCTTGTTGTAAATTTATAAGGATTGATTCTGATTTTCCTAAGTGTAAATGAATGAAAAATGGCATTCTTAAATGGAACAACACTGTATTTAGCTAACAAAGCCAAATAGCTTTTGTATCTAGCTTTATTTTCGAACTTCTTTATTTGATATCATATTGCTTTACTGGCTATGAAAACCCTGGTTTTGACCTTTATGGGAATGTTCTGCCCATTTAATTATGGGCAGAACACAGCATTCCTAGGTTTTCAAAACTTCAATTTATTATTACATTTGTTAGCTTTATGTGGTTTATTATCTATTTATAAGTTGCTGTTTCTCAGTGGCTTGAAAGGTATCTTGTCTTGAATCATTTAGTGCTAATGTATTCTAGAGTTCAAAGTAAAAACGTGTCTAATTTAATTATTTAAAGATACAGTGCCTAACATTAATTTCAGTACTTACAGTCAGTTACTCTGCAGTTCTCTGATGTCATTAGTATTTGGTCACCATTTCCTGTGACAGAATTGAGTAAACATCAGATACGGTCAGATATCATGCTTCCTGTTAAAAAAGACAGTGCTAATGTGCAATATGCATACTCTGCCCTTCTGCACATGATGCAGTTGGATATTAAAGAAATATAAGCTGAATAAATAGTTTCAGTTATTATTTAATGTTACTAGTTAATATGTAACTTTGTTGTAATGATGTTTGTGTAAGGCGGCTCTCGGAACAGAGGAACCTAACACTGTGGAAAGTCTAATTTTATTTCAAGGAGTTCTGCTAGCATAGCAGTAGTCTCTCTTCTAACAATGTTTTCTTGTTGACCACTTTGGTTTCTCACAGACACTGTGTTCAGTCATTTGCATTATATGTGATTTATCTGGATTTCTTCTTGCAGACAACATTTTTTAATAATCATGCTCCTAAATCTTTAGCTATAAATGTTGCAGTGTCTATTTCATGCATTTGACTATCATTGTCTATATTTGTCTTCACCCTATTTTTGTCTTTCCTTTCCTTACATGCCTGCATACTGTTACTCAGTACCGAGCCTTTTATTTCAGGAAATTCATGCTAAAACTTGCATTCATTTTGACACAGATGAAGCTCAAGTCACCAAAATCTTCTTCCAGCCATTCTAATTCACATCTTGAAATGTCAAGTACTCATACCCTTAGAAAATTACCTATACAAAAAATCTGTACTTTGATAGAATGTGTGGAGTCCTCAGATCAAAAGACATCTCTCCCTGTGCATAAGAAGTCTTTTGTGGACTATTCTTCCATGATGATACAGTCAAATACTCACACAGATGTGGATTTGACAGTTATTAAGAAAAGGAAAAGCCAAGAGGTGGAAGAAAAGACTGCCAATTGTAGCTTTCTAGGTTGTAATAAGCGACTATTGAGTGACTGTGTAAGTTTATAATCATTCATGAAAGTCCAGTAAATTGTGCATTAGAAGATGTTTTGTGGAGGTAAATGAGCATTATCGTCTCTTTTTAGACAAAAATTGACATCTGGATCCACAAAAATATTTTAGAAAAGTAAGGGCTGAGTTTAAGCTTTATTCAGATTCCTGGGGCTTAGTCTCCCAAAGTGGTCACTTACACCTAAACTGCACAGTCAGGAATTGGATCACTGGTCACAGCTCTCAGTAAAATCGTTACTGTATTCCATTTGTCATCAGTGCCATTGGCACAAAAAAACACACATGAAATGTGTGTTTCATTGGTGTTGTATAGTAGGAGCACTGAGGAGACAAAATATTAAAAAAAAAAAAAAAAAAGAAAAAAAAAAAGATGGGTAATAGTAAAATTAAGAGTCAGAGATCACTAAAATGGAGTAAAATATAAAGAGAAAAATTAGAAAGTATTTCACTTCACACAGCTTTTTATAATTTGTAGGTCAATCAGCAAATGCATCTTCAATTCATTTTTCATAAAATAGCATTAATTTTTTTAGTAATCAGTAAAAATAGGATTTTCTAATAATTGAAAATAGTTTAAATGCAAAAAACAGATACAAATAATACTTATTTCCATGACTAATACTCAAAACTAAGATGCAAATAACAAAGCAACAATTTCATTGTTATTTATTTTAGTAACTGGAAAGTCGCTGTATAAAATTCTATCTACTTCATATTTAGTACTTTTCCTTAGATAGTATATTCATCACTGATAATAGTTGGCCCATGATCATTTGCTCTTTATATGATTATAATTATTTTAGTTCCTTGGAAAGCTGTGAACAAATATTGCACAAATCAGTCTGCAGTTTTGTTTCTTGTGTTCTTCCAGTGAATGTAGTGGGCATTGTGTGGATTAGTCATTCAGGGGTATGGCTCAGCAATATAAAGTGTTTCTTTTGTCCTTTCAAACAATTTCTGTGTTAATTGAACTGTTTATCACTCTATTTTGAGCATTGGTTACGTGTGAAATTTTTTTTCCTGCAGCTTGAGGATCCCGCCATTAGATGGCAGATGGCACTTTACAAAGATTTACCTAACAGGACTGAAGATTCATCAGATCCAGAGAAGACTGTGGAAAGAGTTCTTGATATAGCTAATGTACTGTTTCATCTGGAACAGGTTAGGGATATCTTCCCAATTCCACTGCTTTTTATTCTAAACAAAACTGTTGTACTTTCACCTGACATATTTAGTTTTATATTCTTTTTTCTTTCATTTGATACTACTGTTAACATACTTTCCCTTGTAGTTTTTAATGCAATATCTTATGGTCATATTAATCATGTAATGGTTTTTCAGCATCTCCATCATCATAACCATCATTTATTTGGAAAGGATCTAGTAACATCTGTGTTTCAGATTCTTTTTGGTGTGTTGCAGTTAGCAGGAAGTGATCACTAAATTGTCCCTGCACAAAGAAATGCAAGTAAAAACAAGATTACTGAAAAAACGTCTTTTTTTCCCAAGATTCTTCAGTTATGGAAATAACAAGACTTAAACTATCTATATATTAAACTTAAACTATCTATATATTTTGAAGTTGCATATTTTAGCTATATGAATTTGGACAGTCAGATGATTTGATATACAACTTTTCTATTGATAACTTTAGAGAGCAAATTCAGAGTGCAATTTACTATATACCAATTAGAAAAAAATCTAAGTGCATACTACAAATCAAAGACTACTTGAAAAATTTAATTTTCATGTTTCACTTACTGCTATGTATTTTTCACTTTTCTGTGGTTTCAATATTTTGGTTTTTTTTTTTTCTACTTTGCTTATTTATTTGTTTTTCTGTGTTGTTGTTTTTTTTTTCCGACTATTAGTTTAGAGAGTTTGTCCCAAAGCTTCATTCCTCTTCTGTAGACAATTGCCCATATGTAGTTGTGCTTTTTTTTTTTTTTTTTTAAGATTTGTTTTGTTATATTTTCCTTTTTTCTCTTGCCAAAATTGATAATCCTATGTGTTTATAATATTATTTATTATAATGAACACTGGGACTGTTTCTATGATAATCTGAGGTAGTCTTTTGTTGTCCACATACAGTCACTGACCTTATGGTATTTGCAAAGATCAGTACTTCAGCTATTTCTTTGTGTTTTCTTTCCATGAACTATTAATTTATTTGTTTTTATTGTTTTCAGAGATCTGCTTGTGTAGGCCGAGGCTATTTCTTCTGGGAAAGTATAGAGAATTTTATAGTTGTTTGTGAAGACATTACTAATTATCTAACTTACACACTTGGATTTGTCTGACTTCTAAATTGCTAGTACTGACTTTGTTGTGTGTTTGCTGTGATTACTTTTCTATGTTTCCTCATAACGAGCTCATAACTGGGTTTTTATTTTTTGAAAGGAAGTTATTTTAGAGTGTCACCATTTAATCTTACAAGTGCAATTCTCCAGTTTTACTGAATGCTTTGTGGCATTTTCAGTCTGTTTAATTAAATGTTTATTGTCTAACTGTGAATTATTTTTTGTATTTCACTAAACTAGTGAAGTTATCTTTGATAACTATGTTTTCATGTTTGAATATTGAGTGTTTATACACATTATCATCACTACATATTCTAAGACAAAATATTTCATTTTAATACAAGTGAGAATCACCAAGTCTTTCAGCTAATGCTAATTTCCATTGACTGTTCTGATGTTGCTGGGAGTCAGAAAAGCTAATATTCCACTAGTAGAACAGTTCTAAAAATGAAGTAGAAGCCCCTCCAAAAAACAATCCTCTATTAATTCCTCACCCTCAACCGTACTGGATTGTGAAGGTTAAATCAAATCAATTTTTAATTTTTTTTATTTTATTATTTTTTTTATTTTTTTATGTTATTATTTATTTTATTTTATTATTATTTATTTTTTATTTTATTGTAATTATTTTATTATCAGTTTTTAAGCAGAAGTGAAGTAAATCACAAAAACTATAAACAGACCATTGAAAAGTATTGCATGGCTACAATCATTGTTCCCAGTTATTGAGTCAGGCTATGCACCTTAGCATGCTGTTGGTCTTCTGGACCACAGTGAGAAACAGGTCCGTCATTGTATCACTCCTGTTGGGGCTGCCTACTACCTGGTCTAGGATGTTATCCTCAATGCATTTCAGGAGCCACATGGATTGCCTGTAGCTCGCCATGCTAATTTTCCAGCAGATTTCTAAGTGCCTGAAGTCCTCCAGCAGGACAAGAGTCTGCGACTGCAATGCCTCCTGTAGCTGGAGGAAGAAGGCTTTATCAACAGGCTCTCCTTGATCAAACAGCCTGTAGCATGCACCCAACCTCAAGGCTCCCTTTGCTGCCTCAGTCTCTAACTCTCACCCAGAGGCATTTAACTTGCTTATGGCCATTCTTTAGGGGCAGCTCTTCACACAATTCCTTTCTCTCTCTTCCTTCTCTCCTTCTACATCTGTCCCTTCTGAACAACTTGCAGCTAACAATTGCCACATTCCACTCATGGAAATCATATCACCAGGTTTCAGTGATGGCAGCTGTGGTTTTCTGATATTTATATTCACGAAAGTGATTTAGTTCTAAGTGAATCACTGTACCTAAGTCTCATTTTAAAATATAATTCCTTTCTATTGTTGCTGGTCATGATAAACATTAGAAATAAAAACTTGGTGGTGTTTAGAAAAATTCCCTCTGGGCCACTGTGGAAGTGTGCACTCTATGTAAGGAGTTGTGTACAAAAGAAAGAAAGCATGAAATTTTTTTGTACTAAAATGTAAGATTTCCTAACAGGTGGGCTTGATGATAATACTCAATCTGAAATATCTAAGAATTAGGGTTGAGTAAAAAAGGAGAATATCTATGCCATAAAAGGGAAGACAGTTTGATTTGATGTTGTTTGAATTGTTTTTTTCTTCTTTTTAATTTGTCTCATCACTTGAACTCCATCTAGAACGCATTTTCCCATCTCTAATTTTTGTTATCTTTCCAACTGATTTGTTATCTAACATTTTTGTTGTTATTACTATGCTCAGGGAGTAGAGATACTGTGACATTGTTTATTTTTCCATATATATTTTATATAACAGGTTGAACATCCTCAGCGGTCCAAAAAAGCAGTTTGGCATAAGCTGCTGTCTAAACAGAGGAAAAGAGCAGTAGTTGCTTGCTTTAGAATGGCACCATTGTATAACTTGCCAAGGTAAGAGCTATATCTGTTCTATCATTGCCAACTGTGTTTATGTGCACATAATGCTATTCGGTGAGACCTAAAGGAAGAAAAATATGCAAATAGTGCCTGAGAAGCTAAATAATGTACATTTTATGGTGCTTTCTTTTAATAGATCTCATTCCTTTCTTTAATATACATTCTGAAAATAAAATGACAATATCATTTTAAATCTGTGGTTCTCTACTCTTGAACTTGTTCCACCTTTTTGTCCTGTTATACTCTCTTTTTTGAAAAGTGGATGCCTTTCACAGGAGATAAATACAAAAACGGTCATATTGGGGTCACTATATTATATATATGACTGATATATATATGATATATATATATATATGTTAGGAGATGAATTTCCTCCTAAAATGTAGTATAACTCTGGTTAAGTACTTTTTAGGAATGACAGGCTTGAGATGCAAGATGGTTGAGGCACTCTGTGTGAGAGAGCAATTGGAATGAATCAAGCTCTGCCTAAGGATGAACAAGTTGAGAGCTTATGAGTGAGAATCGTGGGAAAAGCTAATACAGGTGACACCATTGTGGGTGTTTACTACAGGCTGCCTGATCAAGAGGAGGAAGTTGATGAGCCCTTCTACAGACAGCTGAAAGCAGCCTCATGATCCCGGGCACTGGTTCTTATGGGGGACTTCAATCATCCTGATATTTGTTGGATAAACAACACTACCAAGCACACACAGTCCAGCAAGTTCCTGCAATACAGTGAAGATAACTTTCTGATGCAGGAGGTGGAGAAGCCAACAAGGAGAGGTGTGCTGCTGGACCTTGTTCTTACTAAAAAGGAAAGTCTGGGTGGGGATCTAAAGGTTAGGGGCAGTTTGGGATATAGCAGTCATGATATAGTGGAGTTTGCGATCTTGTGTTGAAGAAGCAAAGCAGTAAGTAGGACTGGAACCTTGGACTTCAGAAGAGACAAATTTGACTTCTTCAAGGACCTACTTGGAAGTATCCCATGGGTAAGAGCCTTGTAAGGTAAGGGGACCCAAGAGAGTTGGTTGATGTTCAAGTATCCCTCCTTCCAAGATCAAGATTGGTGCATCTCTAAGAATAAGAAATCAGGAAAAGGTGCCAAGAGGCTCACATGGAGGAGCAAGGAGTTCATGGTAAAGCTCAAATGAAAAAAGCAATTCTGCAGAAAGTGGAAAAGGGATCCGGTCTCTTGGGAGGAATATAGAAACATGGTGGGATGCCACAAGGAAGGTTAAGGCCCACTTGGAATTAAATCTGGCATGGGAGGTCAAGGAAATGAGGCTTCTTTCAGTATGTCAATAGCAAAAGGAATATTAGAGAGAATGTGATTCTGCTTCTGAATGAGAGGAGTGCCCTGGTAATGAGCACTGAGAAAGTAGAGTTACTGAACATGTTTTTGCTTCAGTTTTTACTACTAAGACTGTCCCTTGGGAATGTAGATTCTGGACATAAGAATCTAGGGGTATTGAAGACTTCTGCTTGGTTGAGAAAGAACGATCACAGAGTGTCTAGCTGAAACCAACACACAAAAATCCATGGGCCCCAATGAGATACACCCATGTGAGCTGACAGAAATGACTTCCAAACTGCTCTCAGTCATCTTTGAAAGGTGTTGGAAAATGGAAGATGTGCCTGAAGACTGAAGGATAGCCAGTGTCTCACCAGTCTTCAATAAGGGCAAGAAGGAACTAGGAAACTACAGGCCAGTCAGCTTCACCTCCATTCGTGGAAAAGTGATGGAACTATTTGTTCTGGATAAGGTTACATCAGTATGGATTCACCAGGGGAAAATCATGCTTAACCAACCTGGTAGCCTTTCTGTAATGTCTTCACTGGCTGGGTAGATGCAGGATGAGCAGTGAATGGCTGTGAATGTTGTATACCTTGACTTCAGCAAGGCAGTTGACACCGTCTCCCATAACATCTTAGTAATGAAGCTTAGAAAGCGTGGGATAGATGAGTGGACAGTTAGGTGGATTGAAAACTGGCTAAACAGCAGAGCTCAGAGGATTTTGACAGGTAGGGCAGTCTGGTTGGAGACTGGTAACTAGTGGTGTTCCCTAAGAGTTGCTTCTAGGTCTGGTCTAGTTCAACATTGTCATCAATGGTCTGAGTGAAGGCACATAGTCCACCCTCAGCATGTTTGCTGATGATACAAAGCTGTAAGGAGCGACTGATATGCCAGAAGGCAGTGCTGCTATTCAACAAGATGTAAGCAGGTTGGGAAGTTTGGTGGAGAGGAACCTTCTAAGATTCAACAAGAGGAAGTGTAGTGTCTTCACCTGGGGACAAACAACCATGTGCCTGACCTGCTAGAAAGGAGCTTCACGGAGAAGGAGCTGGGTGTCCTCATGGACAGCAGGCTGGCCATGAGTCAGCAGTGTGCCCTTGTGGCCAAGAAGGCCAATGGTATCTTGGGGTACATTAAGAAGAACACAGTCAACATATTGAGGGAGTTAATCTTCCCCTTCTACCCTTCCCTGATGAAGCCACATCTGGAGTTCTGTGTCCAGTTCTGGATTCCCTAAATCAAAAAAGTTGGGAATAATCTAGAAAGAGTCCAGTGGAGGGATGAGAAGATGTTAACGGATCATCTTTTTTATGAGGATACACTGAGAAACCTGAGTTTGTTCAGCCTAGAAAAGAGAAGGCTGAGAGGTGATCTCATCAACGTTTATAAATAACTAAAGTGTGGGAGTCAAATGGATGGGGCCAGGCTCTTTTCAGTGGTGTGCAACTGCAGTAAAGGGGACAATGGACACAAACTAGAATACAGGAAGTTCCATACAAACATGAGAAAGAACTTTATTGTGAGGGTGATGGAGCACTGGAGCAGGCTGCCCAGGGAGATTGTGGAGGCTCCTTCTCTTTAGATATTCAAGACTTGCCTGAACAACACTTTAGTTCTAAATCTACTGTAGGGAACCTGCTTTTAGCAGAGGGTTTGGACTTGGTGATCTCCAGAGTTCCTGTTGAATCTCTATGTTTTTGTGATTCTACAATGTCTTCCAAGAGGATCTGTTCCAGGCACATAGGAGAGGCTCACTGGTCTGTAGTTCCCTGGGTCTTCCTTTCTCCCTTTCTTAAAAATGGGCTCTTTCAAGTCAACAGGGACTTTGCCTGACAGCCGCAACTTTTCAAATATGATGGAGAATGTCTTGGCAACCACATCTGCTGGTTCTTTCAGGATTCCAGGATGCATGTCGCTGGACTTTGCAGAATTATAATTGTTCAGTTTTGGGAGGTGGTGTATTGGACTTACTCTTCTCTTACAGTAGGAGAGTCCCACAGTCCCATCTAGAGGTTCACAGGTGTGAGGTTCAGGGAATGTGTGAGAAATGAGAATCCTGTCTGCCACTGAAGATGACTGAGGCAAAGAACTTGAGTACCTCAGCCATCTCCATGTCTGTTGTAGTCAGTTTTCTCTTCTCATTTATGAGATGAATTACATTCTTTTTGGCCAGTCTCTTTTGATAAATGTACCTGTAGAATCCCTTTTTGTTATTTTTCACATCCCTTGCCAAATTCAGTTCCATTTTGTCTTGGCTCTCTGGATCTTAGCTCTGCATGTCTGAACAGCAACAGCTATTCAACAACAGGCACCCATTCCTGCTTCCACTGCCTGTATATGTCATTCTTTGTCTCTGTTTGACCAGCAAGTCCTTCCTCAGACATGCTGATTTTTTTTGCTTTCTCTTCTTATTTTCCTATACTGGGGGACAGAGAAGAGTGTCCTCGGAAGAGTGTCCTTAAAGAGTTGCCAGCTCTGGTCTGCTCCTTTTTTTCTAAGGACTACTCCCCAGGGGGTCTCATCTGGCAATTCCCTAAACAGCTGGAATTTTGCTCTCTAAAGTTCAGGGTTCTGACTTTGTTTTTTGGCAGGCCTATTTTCCTCAATATTGCAAACTCAACCAGGCCATTCTCACTACAGCCTAAAGTGTCTTCAATCTTAACATCTTTCTTGAGCTCCTCTGCATTAGTTATCAGTGGGTCCAGTAACACTCATCTTCTGGTTGATTTGTCTAATAGTTGGATGAGTAAGTTGCTTCCAGCACACTTTGAGCCTCTGGAATTGCTTGCAGCCTGCAATATTCCATTTCCAGGAGACATCTGGGTGTTTGAAATCCTCCATCAAGAGGATGGATCAAGAGCCGGCGAGCACAGTTCTTGTAATTGAATCAAGAAGGCCTCATGTACAGCCTCTCCCTGATCAGGTGACCTGTAATAGACCCCAGCCATCAGATGTCCTTTTTTAGTCTGATTCTTGATTTTCACCCATCCATCCCCTGCAATTCTGTGATAACTATTGAATTACCTCTATTATTTGATGCAATATGTACTATACACAAGAAATAAACTGGTACTATTTATCTGAAAAGTAGTCTATCTTGAACTTTGAGGAAGAGCATTTCTATTTTTCTGTTAGGAAATTATGCACATACTGTAGTTGTTTCATCCTGAGGTTCCTTTTCATCTGAGGTTGCCTGTTTCATCCTGAGGTTCCTTTATTTTCCTTTTGTTCAATAGAGTTTAGAATCTATAGTCAAATGAGTCTTAAAGTCCTAAGATATTCAAAGGAATGAATGTGCAGAAAAAGCAATCTGTGTTTTCATGCAGTAGCTAAATAGTTTCCAGAACAATTATATCTAGTATTTTCAACATAAAGTAAATCTTACTAAGAATGCATATTGTTGTTATCACATTTACTATGGTGTGTCTGAGTCTGTCCTGGGAAACACAAGAGTCTGTAATATCATACTAACCTGAAATGAAGTTCTCTTGGCAGCTGAAAATAGAACAAAGCTAATTCAATTTGTAGCCTCTTCCAATGTGTAGATCACCTGTATGTAACTGACATTCCTATATACTTCAATTGTACTTCTTCATTTTTGGTATATGAGACTGAGAGTTATCTTAGATAATTAAGTAATAAAATTCTTTATGGATGCATCTTTGTCTTTGTGCTTTGTATTGAGTCCTTAGGGGAAAGGAAACCACGCAGCTCATTCAAAATCAAACAATTTAAGATTTTAAATGTGTAAGACTAATCTTGAACAATTAAAAAAGTTCTTGAGCACAGTCCAGTGTTATCCATTGCTGTTATCTTAGTATTGAAATTAAAATAATATTTCATTTTAAAATAAAATTCTCTAATGTGGCAAAGTGATTTATTTTATTTCTTTGGAGTTCTATGTTATTTTTTCCAGAAAACATTGTTATTATATTTTAATCCAAAATTTACAAATATTAATGTGTAACTCTTTTGAATAGAAAACTTGAATGTAAAGACCAATTTTAAAATCAATGCTTTGGTCATGGTTTCCAATAGAAATTCTGCTTCCTTTTTAAATGGTAGCCACGATGTATGGACAGTTCTTCAAGCAAAATGAAATTTATATTGACCAGATCTTCTCTTTATGAATTTAAAACTTTTGTTTTAACTATCCTTTATAGGCACCGAGCTGTCAATCTCTTTCTTCAAGGATATGACAAATCTTGGATTGAAACAGAAGAACACTATTTTGAAGACAAACTGATAGAAGATTTAGCAGTATGTCTGGGTGCAAAGGGTTGTGGGAATGTATTATGGATTAACATTCATCTTGTATAATCATAAGTCTCTGAGACATGTAAGAGGTTATCTGAGCTATCGCTACTCAAAAGTGTGAGCTTATAACCAAGACATTCTGATACATATTAAAAATCACAAAAACACTGGAGATTACAGAATTTCCTTAGGCAATCTACCTCTTGGCTTCAGTCATTATAAAACTTTCTGTCTATGCCAGCTGCTGATATTGCCTTTCTTCACCTGCCCTGTGCAGAAAGGGAACAGTTTGTTGCCTTCTTTCTTCACAGTTAATTTTTATGTTTTTGAAGTCATTACAACCCCCATTAAAGCCATTTAAGTCAAAAGACTAGAATAGGAAACTAGAGGAGTTCTAGTCTTAGATGAGTCAGTTCCTCAGTTATAGATATGTAAATGTTGTTCGCTGGACTTACCAGTGCATGAGAGTCCTATTGGATTGCTGGTCATGGAAATAAAGATTTTTACCATCAGTCAAGGTGTTAGACTCAATGCCTGATAATCCCTGGGGTGATTTTCATTAGAGGCTTGTGTTCTCTTCCTTTTATAATCATCTCTCAGATATCTAGCTTTATGTGAGGGTTGGGTAAGAATTAAGATAGGGAATGACTGTGCTAGGAAGTTTTTTTCCATCTCTGTCAGGGCCAAGTCAGTCTTCTTACAATAAAGAGGGTCCAGGCTCATCAGGAAGGGGAGAAAGGAAAGAGCCTTGGATTGTGTTTAAAGTTAAAAGGCCTGGTGTTTCTGAACTGTTCAGATATCGAGTAGAAAATGGAAAGAAGCCAGGGCTCAGAGAGCGTAGCCAAGAATTCTCATTCTTTAGCTCTCTGTAGTCAGCAACTATAATGTACCATGCCTTAGTACATTGTTTCACAGTACTGAGAATTTTGGATTCTCTTTTCTGTTAAGAGGAAATAGCTTAAAAGAAGAAATGCAATTAAAACTCTCTCTGAAAACTCTCTCCTTCCTGACTTTGCCAGATTCAGACCATCCAGGCCTGTGAAACGGGCATTTTCTGTATGTAGGAGATGAATGTTTAAGTACGTGATTAGGCTAACACAGATCTCCTTCCTGAATCTTCTGTCTATAAGTCTTTTTATACAAATTTGGTAATATCTTTCCTGTATATGAAAAAACTATAAGGAGCTTAATTCTGCTTGTCCTTAATTTTGATTCAACAGATTAAGCCTCTAGTGAAGCTAGGTTTTTAGAGTTGGAAGTTAAAATCATAGACAAAATTTAAAATTCTTTTGTTTGCATTGGTTTTATGAAATTTTGAACTTATGTGAAATAAATTTGTTATTAGTTCATTGGTAGGCATCACTGAACCATAATGACCTATGGGAACAATGTGTTTAAAAGAAGATTAACAATGAAATTCCTTTAAAAGCAACTCTTTTAGATCCTGACATTTAGAAATGGCAACTAAAACTTCCATGACTTACTTTTTTTTCTTCTCTTATTTTAAGTGCACTTTAAACTTTTTAAGCATAAATAATTATAGGGCAAATGTCTCAAAACACTAAAATTTTTGAAAGCTTATTTTCTGAGAAATGCCAGGAAATGCTTTAACTTAGTGGAGAATTTTATCCTCCATTTAATTTGAATTAAATCTCTGGAAATTAATAAATTTCATGAAATATTAACAGAATTTTTGCCATTTTCTTCATCAATTTTGGTAATATTAGAAAGGTTTTTTGAATGATAATGTTATGGAATGCTGCCATTGAATTAAAGAGAAAGATTAGCATCCTAAACGAAATTGAAGAGCAGAAGAGCATCCCCCATAATGGTAACATGTAATTCCAATTATATTTTGCTGTGTTCCGATTTTGTAATTGATACTGAAAATATGGTCATGTGAAGTGAACTTTCCATGCCTAGCATAACTGTCTTTACCTATTAGTGAAACAGTCATTGTGATTACATGTCAAGGAGAAGTGAATTCTCACCTACAATTTATGTTTATTAGAACTGAGAGGAAAATGATGACTTCACAGACATATACGAAATGTAATAAACAGAGACATCTAAAGGCGTTCACAGAGGAACATTTTTGAGGCAGCTTCTTGGCAATAAACAATCCTTTTTCTTTCACCTGTTACGTGGCCAGTTCTTGTTGATAATAGATAATATCTGGCATTATAATATTTCTTTTTTACTTCTACAGTCATGACAGTGCATGCAATTCTTTTTATCTGTATTGCATGCTGGTAGGTGAAAATGAGAGAAAGAGTAGGTATAATTTATATAACCAATTTTATGTGACCGACAACATGCTTTGTAAAAGAAAAATTAAAAACTTAAGCAATGAAAGACATAGTCTGAAATATCTTTTGGGAAAAGACAGGAAGTCAGAGGTCAGAATTTGCATAGATCCTTTTCAAAACGTTGTTTCAATCATTGCCAGCATGATGCCTAGAAGAAATTTTCTTTCTAGAGAAAGCTAACTAGATCTGTCTAAACCAGAAAGCAAAATAAACATGGGGGAGGGGAGGAACAAAAAACAACTTTGTATGTATTCGTATGTATATACACATAATTGATTGATATAAAACATTTATTATACATTATTGATTTGTCACCATGTAGAATTCTTCGTTATTGTTGTTGGTAAACATGGCTCCTTCTGACTAATGCTGTTGATGAGCTTCAAGTTTGAATAGTGTTCCTCAGGGAGCATTATACGTGACATAGCAATTCAAACAAAGGATTTTAACTTGTCACCTTGTCACTGATGAAGCTTGTTAACATTGAGAGAAAGAGACTAATGTTTCAGAATTTGAAAATGAGAGTTGATTTCTATGAAGAGAGGAGTTCCCAAGCTTTGCACATAACGTAGTCTTCATGGTGTAGTTGCTTGTCTCCTCCTGACTGACCATGTCAAGATAATGTATGCAAGTGTTTAATGCTTAAGAAAGTGAAAAATCATTTTCACAATAGATAATTTAATATGCTTTTTTTCCCTTAACCTTTATGTTATTTTTTTCCCTGAAGAAACCTGGAGAGGAACCACCAGAAGAAGATGAAAGCCTTAAAAGAGTGGATCCGTTGCATCAACTGATTCTACTGTTCAGTCGAACAGCCTTAACAGAAAAATGGTAGGGGTAGTGTGAAATGTTATGCTGGGTGTATGTGTATTTAAAGTTATCTGTCTTTAAGTTAAATTGCACGGTTTAGACCAGAACATGTAGATATGTACACACGGTGAGTTTGGATTACACTGAAACCTCTCTGGTCTGTGCTAGTATGTGAAGATGTTTTAACATGACTGATAATAAGATTTAATGAGTTTCACAAAGACACGCAGATGCCTCATAAACTTTGTCATAGACATGGATGCTGTACTTCTGGCAGCATTCAGTAATTATTATCTTTTCTGAGTTTATTTTTGAAAATGATACTCTAAGTATTAATTATACTTGTAGAAATAATGGAAAAATTAACCATGCTCTCTTCATTGGAATCTGTTTTCTTGATATCTGGGCACTGTGTTTGTAGCTAGCCTTAATTTTCATTTTGTATTAGTTAGTCATTTTGTATTAGTCCTCATTTTCAAAAAAGATTTTTGTAATTATGAGCATGGAAATACTTTAAGTGATTTTTAAGGTGCTTAAAAAAATTTTGGAGTGCCTTTTCTACTATTATTGTTCTAATCTTCTTTCTTTTTTCTTTCCCCAGCAAATTGGATGAAGATTTTCTGTATATGGCTTACGCTGACATAATGGCAAAGGTAACTTTTTCATTACCTCTTACGTCTTTTTTGTTTTAATAACATTAATGATGAGGATCAAGAGAAATTCTGGTTTTGGTCAACTAATCCCTATCCTTTCTTGAGCTTATTAGTAAATGTTTTCTTTTTGTGTGTTATCAGAGTTGCCATGATGAAGAAGATGATGATTGTGAAGAAGAAGTGAAGAGCTTTGAAGTAAGATTATACTTCTGTTTCTTTGGTGGTATTTTTCTTGTTGATGTTTGTTTTTTTTTTTCTGTATTTTTTTTTCTTCTCATAATAGACATTTTTCATAGCTTCCAATTGACATTTATGTTTCTTGGTTCATGGCTTACTGCAGCTTATTATGGCAGTGAACTACATGTCAGAAACTGAATTGGCAAATATGAGTCATCAGATTCACAACAGTAAAACAAAAGCAGATGTTTTGTCACAAAAAGAAGGTTTATATAAATGTAGTAGTATAAATGATGTAAATCTTGATGTTTAGTTGATTCACTTTAACTGTTTAGTTGCTGAAGAGAAATATAATGGTATTTTATTCTAGAAGTCTGATAGTAACAGACTGTATCTTGCAAGGTATCAGATTCTACTTCAGTTTTTATGTGATAAAAATACTGAAATAATACAGAAGCAGAAGCCATTCATATTCAGTACCAGTAATTTATGCAGTATTTTTAATTTTCTCTATACAGTAGTACTTCTTAATAAAAGATGCTTTTTAATTTTTTTTAATGAACACTGCCAAGCATTTTCTTATCTTGAAAATGGAAAGCTGTATTTATTGTGGATTAATATAGAACTTTTAGTGCTATCCTCTGCAAGAGGAAACGCAAATACGTGAGTTTATTGCAACAGTAAAAGATATGAGCCCTTGTTTGCTCTGTGATCTGTCTCTCTTTTTCCACCAAGAAAATGAAAATCAAGAGAAATTTGTTATTCTGAGGGACAGTAAAGAGTTAACTTGTGAAAACTTTGTGGATATATGATTCTGATATTTAAAGCTGTCTTGTATTTGCTAATCAATTAATACTTGTGTTTAGTACATTTACTAAAGCAGAGAAACAGGAAATGCATGATTTTATTCTTTTTTAATATTTATAGATATAATAATTTATCTGATATGAAACTACGTATGCTGTTTAGTTTTTTGAGGAGGGGTTTGGGGCATGCTTACAATTAGCTCTCGTTGTTTTATACATATCAGATGCTGTGAATGTTTTTTAAATGCTGTACGAGGTAGCAAGGAACTGCTGTAGTCTGTTTCCTGTTTTGCAATATATAGAAGTTAGAAAAAATACCAATTCCTTTTAGTCCTTCCAGAATTGTAGAACAGCTGAATTAAAAACTGAACTAATATATCATTTTCTGTTTTGTGATAAATAACTAAGTGTGATTCCAAATTTTCACACTCCTTTTTTTAGTTTTATTTTTGGAAATGCAATGTATGACATTATCACTGACTAAACAAATTTCTGTAAGCTTTTGTCAGTATACTAATGCATGCTTATTAGATATTTAAAAGACTTATGTTTATAAAGGCAAAAGTGTATAAATGGAAAGTCACTGAGTTGAACGTACAGCATTACAAGTAAGGGTTTAATTAATGCTCCTTATCTGAATTATACTGCGTTTTTTGTTTAGTATTCAAATTTATCTTTTGAAAGATTATTCTTGTTTACATTATTTTTTTTCTGTAGCTATGAAACTTCTACTCAAATTGTGCATTAGCTCTTCAAAAAACAATTTTGTGTATTCATTTGGTCGGTCACTTACCTGCAGAAAAAAATTTTGGAATTATTTTTCTTATTGCTATTTCGCTTCTTGTCCTTGCCCTTCCTTAAGGTCACAGGATCCCAACGCAGCAAGGTAAAACAAAAAAATGTGTGTGTATTTGTCTGGGTCTAGTTTTGTGACTTTTAGGCCCAACATCTTGAATAATTTCATCTAAAAGATCTTGAAAACATTTCTAACATTTTTGTTCTAGCATGACATCTGTTCACCCAACCCTTCTTGTGTGCAGAATCTTGTTAAAGACAGCAAGAATTATTTAGGAGAAGTTCATACAAAAACACATTGCCATTTTGGGGAAAACTGAGTCTCATTTGGCTTGTTCATATTGTTTTATTTTTCTTGCTTTTTGTGCTTTAGTTATCTTCTTTCTGGTTATAATTTAATTTGAATGATTTATCTGATATACATGGCTCTGAAGGGAAAGTCCTCTGAAAGCACTTGTCTTCTGTATCTTAGTAGATATGCATTTATGATAAAATAGCAGAATTGTTCGTCCAATATTTGTCACAGTGATCTCATCAGTTCTACTGTAGCTTAACTGTGGTTTAGATCACTTGGAGTAGATGGAGATCTTAGCCTTCAGTGTCATCATACTTGATAGAAACTCCCTAACTACTCTATAACTGCAGTGATTCCTTGTTGTTCCATGCTTTCTCTAAAATCTTAGAGGCAATTGGTGTAAAATTTTACAGTTGTAATTAGTATAGTGACTCAGTTTCTTACCTAATCTTATATGACTCTCAACAAAAGTCTCACCACCCATTTCTAAAAGATTGGCCCATAGTTCAAGCACCATCTTTCCAGCATGCTTCATGCGAGTAGAAGTTTCCATTGTTGAATCAAACTGCTTGCTGATAATACTGCAAAGCTGATGTTTTGAGCAGAGCTATAGCACGTGTGGTAGCTATTTTTTGGTTCTGAGGCTTTTAAATGTGGTTATTTGGTTTGTGGCTAATGGAGGCTAGACTAGATAGAATGACTTGAGATAGAAATGTGCAGATTTGCCTAATGGTGAGGCTCCTAGCAGTGGTTTCAGAATTCAGTGCAATATAGCAATATGGGGATCTAGACTTCTCCATTGAAAAAAATCAAGATCTTTGTGGTTTTGGGTTTGCACTTACTAACAATCAGCTTGCAAAAGAAAGAATTTCCTATAGAACTTCAGAAAGAGAAGATGTACTTCAAGATCTATTTCATTCTTACTCCTTCGAAAGTTTGCCCAGTTCTGTTACACCTTCATACATTAAAAGCATTAATCTAGAAGATGAATGTATTCATACAGGCTTGCAAAGAATTGTTTAAAAAGTATTATAACTTCTACAAACACATCATACATACTAAAAAAGCCCAGAAGGAAGTATGTAGTCAGTCTATGTAGTACAGTCTTTATTTCTTCTGCTGAACTATTCAAACACCACTTGTCTGACACTTTGCCTATATAGTTTCCATACACTAAATGTTATATGTTCCTTAAAAATGAGTCTGTTTTTCTGTTGGAAAAGTGTTTTCAAAAGGAAAAAGATACAAATTGTTGCTTCCTTCATGCTTGACAGGAAACTGTTGTAAAGTTGTAAGACTATATATGACAAGTGTATGTGTGCCTTTGTGTATTTCTGTCTGTCTGCTTGCCTATCTTGAAGTACAGTGTTAAGTCCATATTGGGTCCTGTCCTGTTTAAGATCTTTACTGATTACTTGGATGAGGTATTGATTTCACTCTCAGTAAGTCTGCAGATCACACCAACTTGGCAGGATGGATCGATCTACCTGGGGGCAGGAGGGCCTTACAGAGAGGGATCTGGCCAGGCTAGATTGCTGAGTTGAGGCCATTGAGATGAAGTTAATAAGTACCGTGTCCTGCACTTTGGCCACAACAACCCCATGCAGTTCTACAGGCTTGGAGCAGAGTGACTGGAAGACTGTGTAGAGGAAATGGACCTGGGGATGATGGTTGACACTTGTCTGAACATGAGCCAGCAGTGTGCCCAAGTGGGCAAGAAGGCCAATGGCATCTGGATTGTAACAAATGGTGTTGCCAGCAGGAGCAGGGAACTGATTGTCCCTCTGTACTCAGCCCTGGTGAGGCTGCAACTCAAGTACTGTGTTTAGTTTTGGGCCTCTCACTACACTGAGGCCCTGGTGCAGCATGTTCAGAAAAGGGCAGCGAAGCTGGTAAGGGGTCTGGAGGGCAAGCATTGTGAGGATTGGCTGAGGGAACTGTGATTGTTAAGTCTTGAAAAGAGGAGGCTTGGGGAGACCATATTGCTCTCTTCAGCTCCCTGAAGGAAGGTTGTAGTGAAGCCGAGGTCAACTACTGCCACGTAACTAGCAATAAGACTAGAGGGAATGGCCTCGAGTCGCACCAGCAAAGTTTGAGTTTGGATGTTAGGAAAATCTTCTCCAAAAGAGCCAACCAGCGATGGAACAGACTGCCTAGAGATGTGGTGGAATCACTGTCCCTGAAAGCATTCAAGAAGCATTTAGATGTTGTACTGAGAGACATGGCTTAGTGGGAAATATTGGTGGTAGATGGGCAGTTGGACTGGATGATCTTGGAGATCTTTTCTAACCTTGCTAGTTCTATGGTTATATTTTATTCCATGCTCGTCTGAAAGTAAAAAAAAACCTGACATTCAATCAGGATGGGAATAAAGCTCTCCTGGTCCCTTAGACTTTAAGAATGTAGCTGATGTTTGAAGTACTAAATCTTTTCCCAATCAGATCAAACAGAAACCTTTGGGCAAACTTAGAATGTGGCAGAAATGAGGAATGCATTTTATCTTCAATTTTCATGCTCATACTTTATGCAGTGTAGTCTCGTTTCTCTAAAAATAATCTGTTTCTGAATCGTTGTGTGGGCAGTCTGGAGGCCAGAATACAAATAAACAATAAAGTTATCTGTTCATCACAAAGTCACAGAATTGCTGGGGTTCTAAGGGACCTTAGGAGACCAGTGAGTCCAACACCCCTGCTAAAGCAGCTACCCTACAATAAGTCGCACAGGTGGGTGTCCAGATGGGCCTTGGATATCTGCCTAGAAGGGGAGACTCCATAACCCCTCTGGGCAGCCTGTTCCAGTGCTCTGTCACCTTTACCATAAAGAAGTTCTTCCGCATGTTTGTATGGAACTTCCTATGTTCAAGTGAAGTGTTTATAATGAGAGTGGTGATGTCTTTTTTAGTTGTTCGTAATGTTTTCATTTCTTTTGATGTGTTGTTGAATATCATCTTTTTTAAACACTGTTAGCTAATGCATTCCAGTTTAGATTTGTATTTAGAGCTATATTACATCTTCCTTTGACTGTAGACAGGGAACTGCAAACTATCCTCACATTTCTTGAAGACCCCAATGTGTTCCACTGGTGGTTAATTGCTTCCTGTGCTGATTTTCTTAGTAGGTAAAGCTGCCATTATTCTGAAACTCATTGACGTTTAAATAAACTATTTTTCTTTTTGCAACTGGTATTTGGGTCATCGCAAATGAACATTTAGTTTGAGTTCTTATTAGAGAATTTCTGTAGAGGTAAGAAAGTTGCAAGATGAAAGTTTTCATTCTTTGATAACCTGTAATCTTGCTTAATTTTTGATGCGTAGTCCAGACTTACAAGAATAATATAGGATAACTTAGAAGGTCTTTTCACAGTCATTCCACTGATGAAGATGTCAGCATGGATCTGTTAATCTTGTGATAGCATTTGGTCATTTCTCTATTCTTTGAGCAGATAATATATTTCTGTACAGAATGGTATGCATAGAAAGTTCAAATAAAACTGAGAATGCTGTTAAGAGTCTTAAACTGGAGGACAAGAGACTATGTAGAGCACGTTATGTAGAAGATTTTCTATATGCTGGCTGAGGAATCACCCCTGGGGTCAGATTGTTGAAGGAATACTTTGCAGATGTTTTTTTTATGAAGGGGGCAAGCTAGGAAGTTGTTATAGCCTGAGTGAATGGCTTTTCTGCCTTACACTTCAAAACACAAACAGATTTATACAGTGTCACTACTTACCTAATGTCTGACATTGTGTCTCTACTCTTCCTTATGTCACAATGTTGATGTTGTGCTATTTTTTATTTCCAGGATCTTCTTTGTCTTGTTTTCTTCCTGTGTTCCCCCAGTCAACCCGTGCCCATTTTCATCAATCACTTTTTTTTTTTAATCATAGACTTTAGCAGGTAATATTTTCTTATGGTTTTTTTTCATCCAGTTAGAGAACTTGTGTCCACCACTGGACAGTCAACCCTTCACTTGTCATTGTTTCTACCTATTTGCAGTGTTTGGATTCTCCACAATCCTGTTTTATAATATCACTGACTTAGGATCAGTTCAATTAATACATTCTTAATTATAAGGTCAGTTGTTTCTCAGTTTTTGTTATATGGCTGCTTTGGGGAAAATGAGTTACATAACCTACAACCGATTATGGAAGTATACTACAAAAATCTTAAAGAGAATCTCTTTACAAAGTAAATGATATATCAAATACCTGTGGTTTTAATTGGGTTTCAATTCAGGAACGTGGTAATAAATGATTATTTGAGTCTACTCATTAAGACAATTCATCATGTGTTCTGGCTGCTTTTGTCTTCTGCATCTGTCAGCATTGCTTCATGCTACAGTGTTCCAGCTGCATTGATGTTGTACTTTGCAAGAGTACTCCTAGGCATGCCGCAGGGTTCTGTGACTATTTTAGGTGAAGTAATTCCTTAATTATCTTGCCAAGCCTATTGCTCTAAGGAAGATATGGTGCTTCAGCCAAAGAATTCAGATGTAGTCATAGTGAAATATTCTAAATGATCCATTAATTTTGTGGAGTTTTTCATTTTTAACTAACATAGAGAGTTAAACTATTTAAACTATTAAACAGAGATTTCAACTATTCCAAGTATGCCAGGTTTATTACCCACCATTAAACAAGAAGTAATGGCACAGTTTGGAAGTAATGTGTGGTTTCATACCTATGATTTGTGTCAACAGAAAGAAAAAAAAAAAAAAAACAGCTGGAAACTGAGAACACGCAGATTTGAAAGATCCCAAATACAATATTTTTTCCTCTTTAAGACTCATAGCAATATTAATTCCTATCTACCTGAAAGAGAATTGATATGATGAGACATCATTATTGATACAGCAAGAATATGTTAGCAGCAACATGTGAAAGAAAAGTTCATTACAAGAGAGAAAAATATAATTGAATGACAGGGTAAACATGTCATTCATCAGCAAAGATACTGCTGCAAGCTGAAATGGAGAAATTTTTACAAAAAGGAAACGTGTAGTGAGGAATTGCATGGAATATTTTTGAATTTATGAAGGTATTGAGTTAAGATAGAGTAGATCAAAGCATATGTTCACTTAGTAATATTTAATAAACCCCTACTGCAGGAATTCTACTGGAATTACTACATTCAAATTGAGTTTGACTACATAGGTTTATGTTACAACCCAAACTACATAGGTTTATTTTTGAGGAAATTAAAAAATTACTTAGAGACTGCATGTATCTAAGAATATGGCAGTTAATTCGTAAAGTTGTTTATCGCTTTTAGTGATGATGCTTAAAAAGCACTTTCAAAGGTTTTCAGAAGTATTTGCTAATGCTTTACTAGTAGTATCAACTGATAGGTTTGTAAATATGTGGTATTGTGATATATCAGTATTCATTAACTATGGAAAAATACATAGAGGAAGAAAGTACAACAGAGGACAGAAAAATGGCTTTAAAATTGCAAAGAACAGTTTTACTAAAAGTTCACTTCTAAGATTTTTTTTCTTTTAGGAATTTAGTAATTTTCTTTTTAACTTATTACTATATTTTGATATCTTGTCATCTGGACTTTCAAAAACTCTTTTTTATTTTTCCCAATTTGTGGTTTTGGCCTCTAATTTCTTAGTATCACTAAAAAAAAAAGTAAAATAAAAAAATCTCTGCTTTCAGTGTGATGAAAATTCTTCGTCATGGAAGCTTGCTGGAGAACATCTGTAATGTGCGAATACTTTTCTAAGTGATCAGCTTTTTTTCTATATAAATGTAAAGCACTCAAGAAACAGATTTGTTTTAAAATTATTTACTTATTTATTTAGCTTAATTACTTCAAGCATTTCAGGTCGTATGAGACGTTTTTACGTAGTGGTGTTTTGATTTTATTGAATGCCAGAAAATTCAAGCCACTGGTTAGTTATTCTAGTAGTTTTCTTGATGTTAACTGACACAATAAAGCACAAAACCCCTTGTTATCATAGGTAACTATTAGCAATAAGTGTACCCTATAGAAAATTGGATAACCTGAGCAGCCAGCTCTATTTGTTTCATACCTTCTGTATTATGGATTACTTACTAAAAATCAGTGCTGCCATGTTGCAGGATTTGTACTGCCCTGCTTTCTCAGCCTGACTTATATCTTTATGTATTAAAGTTGCATAGGGAAAGCAACAGAAAAAATGCATTGACAAGCTGAAGAAGGCAATGTGCTATTTGTTGGGACTTATCACCAAATGAAGGATTGTTTTCAGAAGAAATGGTTGTTGATTCTTTTTTTGAGATTTGTTTTGTTTTCGTCTACTCTGATTGCCTAAACAGCTTGATATTTCATGGGAAATGCCACCCTTTTGACTTCAAGCTCTTCAGCAATATCTGTTTCTTCTGTTCTGCTAAAGTGCCATTGCCAGAATTGTGCATACCTACTTTTTTAGTCTGGAGATTACACAACTGTATCCTTCGTGTACCCATTTTTAAGAACCCAAGAATATCGTATAATGAAAGTTGTATATCCGGTGGTAGGTTTGTGAATAATAAATCTTGCAATGAAAGACAACTTGAAAGATTGTTGGGTCTAAAACAAAAAGTAACTCTGAATAGGAAAAGTTTTTGTTTTTTTTTTTTTAAATAAACAGTGACTGATGCAAATGAAAATATTTTATTGTAGATGTATTGAACCTGTGATGTCACAGTTTTCTAGTGGTGTGTGTGTGTGTGCGCACACACAGGTGCATATGTGTGTATGTTTCTGTTTTGTTTTCATTGAACTCCCAGGAAGAGGTTTAAACATGAAGGCAAAACTTTTAAACTTTAGCATGGCTAAATATAAAGCAAAGCTGCCATTTTTTTTTTCTTTTTTGTGCCTCCACCTAGCTCTGTCACTTAATTTAAAAAAAAAAAAAAAAGAAAGATACAGTTTAACCATAGGAGAGCTAATAGTGTGAAAAAAAAAACCCTGATGAATTTTGTTTCCGCAGCACGATAATATCAAAGATTTAAGAAACAAATTTGCCAGCCTCGGCGAGAACTCTCTGGTAACAGCATAAATGTCTGTGTTGGTTTGCTTTTGAGTTAAAGGTTTTCTTCATTCATTTAAATGCATTTCTCTTTTTCCCTCTTCTTTTTTCTTTTAATTTATTATTCATACCCTCTATATAGCAAGCCTTCATTTTTTAAACCTCTTCCATCTTCCAATGTCTTTTTTTCTGTAACTTTGATGGAAAGTTTATGGCAGCAAAGCTGTCATTCTGGCTACTTCTGCTGCAGCTGTTCCTGCTTTTAGGTCATACATGTTTTGGGCGTTGTGTTTTTGGACATGATACTAACTGATTGTGTCATGTTCCTGTTGAGTAAGCTTTCTACCACGCCATCTGATGGACTCACTGTCATAGGGCTCTATGCAACGTCCATTTTGCAACTTATACTGCTTAGTCATCCTCAATTCTCCAGCAGACTTCAATTAATTTTGTGAAACTTTAAATTCATCTGGAGTTAACTGTGCCTTTATGTTTGCTCCTTATGCTCTTCTTTGTTGTTTTTTTTTAGTAGTAGTTTAAATTATAAAGAACAAACTTCACCATTGCTCAAGCAGTGCCATGCAGTATTGTTTGTTGCCGCTATAGGATGTGAAATATAAAAGCACAGTGCATTCTGTCAAATACTCTTTTGGTAGGGTGGGCAATCTGTATTGTGTTGTAATGAGAAGTTGTGCAAAAAAATGTGAAATACTTTGGTTACTGTGGTATTCAGCAAGAACTTGCAACTCAAGAGCCATATGCTGAGCAGTATTAAGTTATGGTCCCACTGTAGAAGATTATTGAGTGTCAACTGTTGCACACATGTGCAAGTTTTATATACGCAGTATATATATAATGAATATGGGCTTTGAACTAACCTAATTATTTACAATTGAAATAACTCTTTTCAGATAAACTACTAAAAACACATTAAAGAAAAATACCAAGGGATAATATTTCTTGAACATGTTAAATATCTGTTGGCTAGCACTGTCTGTATTAAGTTGGTCCATGATGTTGCCATAGAGCCCATATACTAAGAGAAAACAAAAAACCTGAAGTTTTCATCTTAAATGACTGGAATTTTTATTCAGGAAAAAGAAATGGAAAAGCAAAAACTTCTGTATCAGCAAGCCAGACTGCATGACCGGGGTGCTGCTGAGATGGTTCTTCAGACAATCAGTGCTAGTAAAGGTAATTTTTTTTTTTTAATTGATTTTATTTTTCTGATGAACTTTGAAACTGCAGTTTTTAAAAAGTGCTCACAAAGGTCTTAACTCAAGCTAGCTAGCATGAAGCATACTGTTTTACATGAGAAACAGGAATGTCCCTACTGATAACTGCCATTGAAGTCAGTGCATGGATAAGTTAATAGAACATTCTCATTTTAAAGTGTGATCTAAAATTATATTTTATGATTTTAAGGTGAGATGGGACCAATGGTTGCAGCTACCCTGAAACTTGGGATTGCCATCTTAAATGGAGGAAATTCTACTGTTCAGCAGGTAAAGTATTCATCTATTTTCACTCATTCTAGTCAGTACAGAACTTTATAAAAAAAAGTCCTTATTATCGTAATGAATTTTGTAGTAAGACTATTTTCAAGTGCTGTTTGTACTCTTAACGTCATCCCCAGAAGAAAACAGTTTACAAAATAATACCTTGTTTGTTAGATATATTCTTTTTATCTATATGCATAATTAATCTGCAGAATGCAAGGCTAAAAGAAATGTTTTTCAGTTTGTCTGGAATGGAAAAACTGTTAAATTGTTATTGTCTTATGAAGAATTTTGTGAAATAATTTCTGAGGGGAATTTGCTATTGTCTTGAAACAGCAGGGAAAAATTGCTGGTTTCAGTATTCACAGAGAAATTTTTACACATCAAAAGTCCTTAGCTTATACCTTGGACAGTGTTTTTGATAAAAGCAGAGAAGTGAAACCTGATTTGTTAGTTTATGATCACATAATGTAGTGAGCAGAGGGGGGCAATTCTTGTATTTTGACAGTATTCTGTATGTTGAAGAGAAGTGCCTCACACAGGCTACATTCAGTTTCTGTAGTAGTTCAAGATTCCTTAGTCCAGAAAGTTTCAGCTTTGCCATTACTACATTGCGGTGGGGTGATTTCAAGGAATACAGGAAACTGGGAATAGTTAGGCTCCTCTGTCAGCCATTGAAGAAGTCGAGGAAAGCCAAAAAGACAACAATTTCTGAGGCTATCATTTCCAGAAAGTGACTTGAAAGTACACAAATTATCCAGAGAATTATCTATTTGAACATTTGCCAGTTCTTTGTATTGTCCTGACAGTAAATGACTTAGAAAAATTATAAAGTGTACATAGTTATTTAATCTGAATTTAAAATACAACAGTTTAGTTTTTGAAAATAAAAAGAAAAAATTGTTAAGGTTTTTAATCAGAATGCAGGACAGTTATGAATCTGGTTAATATAATAATCCTTGTAGTCTAAGTTACATATATATATATAAAAGCATCAATAGTGTAGTAAGAATTGCTGTTTTTCAATTGCCTCATTTCTACTCCTTTCCTCAGGTGTTATGTTCACATTTCCAATTTTTCTTTGGGCCCTAGCATGAACTCCTCAGTTCCTTGGGAGTAATGGCAGGGGCAGAGGAAGGCATGTGGAACTAATTTCGAAAAGTCATCCTCATTTGGCGTTCTTTACTACAATTAGTTTTCTATTGATGGTGTGGGTTCTTTTTCCACCATCTTGAATCTATATAAGGTTGTGATAATACATTACGTTGTGTCTGATTTGTTTTTCTTTTTCGTTGGACTTTGCTTATTACCTTTTTTTCCTATTATTTTTGTTACTTGTAAAAAAAGTTTTATCTCATTCATGAAGTGAATTCTTACAGAATCACGGAATCGCAGAATGGCCCTGGTTGGAAGGGACCTCAAGGATCATGAATCTCCATCCCCCCTGCCACAGGCAGGGCCACCAATCTCCCCATTTAATACTAGACCAGGCTGCCCAGGGCCCCATCCAGTCTGGCCTCGAACACTACCAGGGATGGGGCATCCACAACCTCTCTGGGCAGCCTGTTCCAGCACCTCACCACTCTCATTCCAGCTGAAATTGATCTTTGACCACTGTGATTTTTTTTCACATCTGGGCCTCTGGTTTGATCCTGTATCTTCACTTGACAGCATATTCGTTCCAGAATCAGTGAATGAATTCTTGTTATTGTGATCTATTATCAGAAGAGTAGTACTGATTACACTGCAGCTAAAACAAATGTAAAAACACTCCTCTGACTACTGATGTGCTATTGCATCTAAAATAAGCTAAAATAAATTAAGGCCATGACAGTCCCAGTCTGGTGCTGAAATAGCAGTGAACAGAATTGTATTGCTGACTAGTAGTAAGATCCTCTTCATAATCAACACAAAAAAAATCTGCTGACTGATTTGACTTTATTTTCCACATTTTAAGGAGAAGTAAACAAAATGGTTGTCTTTTTTCTTTCAAGGATTTGGGCTTTAAATGTTTTTTATTTCTGACACCTGCACTTTTCTCAGCACGACTCTTATTATGTAATTTGTAAATATTAGAGATATTTCGAAAAACCAATATCACTAGCAATCTAGAATCAATATAGTATTATGTAAACTAGAATAATGCATAGTGTAAATATTAATTCTCTGCATGTGTGATCTGTTTTTACTGCAGAAAATGCTTGACTACCTCAAGGATAAGAAAGATGTGGGTTTCTTTCAGAGTCTTGCTGGTCTTATGCAGTCCTGTAGGTAAGAAAATATCTACTTTAAAAATTCATTATTTTATATTTAGGTTTTATTCTACAGGATATATTCTTTTAAAAAGAATTGGATTTTTTTTCTCTAACAATACCCAGAGAGTGCCATGTGCTGGATTCAGGATAGAGGACAGTATGGTATAAAAATCTTCATATTATATCAATCTGCCTTAGTTAATGATTTGTTTTCAGATATTTTTATGAAACTTATGTCTGCTTGAGATATACCAAAAAAACAATTCCAAATTTAGGTGCATTCTTAAGGAGTGAATTCTTAACTCTGAAGATGTCCTGTAATTCTTCAGAGACCTGGTTAATGATCATTGTTAAGTAATCATAAAGATTTTGGGAAACCCCAGTTTTGTAAGAAGAATTAATAGAATTTTAGTGTGCAGAAAAAATACTGTTTTAATAAACTGAAGACGTACCATGTTTTTTTGTTCATTTCTGCTTCTTGACATGTTATGTGTTGATTATATATATTTAAATATTTAAATAGACTATTTATAAACCATATTAATAAATAATGTATTAATGACATAAAATATAAATAAATGCTGTTTCTCGTAACACCAACCTTGGCAGAGTTTCATCTTGAATTCAGTTAGATTGGAATTCATCAACGTTCATTTGATTTTTCTACACTTTCTTGCTTATGAAAAAGAAATGTTAATGGCAAGCTAACATGGTAAGCAGTAAAAGTCCGAACCTTTAAATGCACAGATGGAAATCTGTTAAGAGTACAAATTCCTTACATCCGGATAACTGAGTACAGATGCCCTTTTGGCATCTTCAATTTTTCAGAGTGTGAAGGGAGGGAGAGGTGAACTTGAAATGACTTGGATTCTTCTAAAGCTTTCTTCTTGGGATTACTCATTTGGATTATAATATGAAAGCAGTCAATAATGTGGCTTTTTTGCAGCCCCTGAAAATGAGTGTGTGTGCGTGTGTGTATATATATATATGCATGTGTGATCTTTTTTTTGATCGATTATGAAAAACTAAATTGTACTGCCATTTCCAGGGCAAAAGCATGTTAAGCTGAGTTTTGTAATCTTATAGCAGATGGGTATAGTAAGCCACTGAAATATGTCTTTTTGACACTAATGTGATTATATGCTTAAATGAAATCACAAATCCTTCTCTATCTTTCATAAAATAAAATACTACATATATTTAATTAATCTCTGAACAAATACAATTTTTCTCATTTCAGTGTTCTTGATCTAAATGCATTTGAACGTCAAAACAAAGCAGAAGGCCTTGGCATGGTGACTGAAGAGGGATCAGGTAATAATTTGACAGAAATGATCTGTGAACTTTTTCTTCTACATTTTGTAGAAGAAAAATTGAAAGAAACCTTTAAATATGTGTCTAGAGTCTGAAGCAAGATGTGATATCTAGAAGTATTTTATATAAAATTGGTCTGTTTAAGCCCATATTTGTTAATAGTAAATAAGTTTCAGTACTGTCTCAAAGGAGGCTTACCCATCATTTTGAAGAAGTGAAGAAACTACATGCGAAGTTGAAAGGAGATTCTAGTTATAAACAATGTTTATACGTGTATAACATTTCAGAAGTCCTTAACCAGTTTCAGCATAAAATGAAATTAAAAGTTCCCACCTGATTTCTTAAATTGATTTGACCAGAATTTAAACCAGACAATTTAGTTAAACAATAGGTTAAATAGTAGAGTTCAAGAAAACTCTATTTGCTGTTTGGAAAAAAGTCTTCTGGGAAAGCTGCTTCTTTGAAATAAGCATTTCTGTTGGTCTGTGGTAAAATATATATATTAAAAAAAAAAAAAAAAAAAAAAAAAAGCTTCACTTTTGACTGTACAACTTCAGCTTTCTACCCTCTGTGTTGTCAGTTCACTGTCGGTTTCTTTCTTCTGTTTCACAGTAAGTTCTTTGATTGCTTTCCTATGTTGTCTGGAACAATTAGTCTCATTTTTACCCTGACTATTAGGGCTACCAAAGCACAATTTCTCCCCTTATGTACAATATTTTTTACAGTGTATTTTTGTGTTTGAATCCTACAGTGACCAAATCTTTTAACATGTTTTTATCTTAAAAACAAGGTAAAAAAGCTTGACTGCATAATTGTCATTGCATTTTGGGGCTCATGGATCATACCTGCAACACTTCATATCTCATTAGCTATTGTGCCTGTAACTCTTTTATGTAGCATATTTCCTGACTATTCAATTGCTTGTATCAAAATCAGTATCATAGAATATTAAATTTGGCTGAATTATTTCAAGACTGATAATAAAATGCTGTTTCTCCAAAGGTGCTCCGAAGTAAAATTATAGGTTAAATATAGACTACTAGATTTAAGTGAGTAAACAAAATACAGTGAACTCAAATGGCTAAGCTTTAGTCATGTGACTGTAAATTGAACACTGTCATACAAGTTTTTGACCATTACTTTCATATTTTACTGAAAAATATTTTATACAATGCTTTAAGCTTTTGGACAATATTTCTATTACTAAACATTTATTTATAATTTGAATTGTAAGATGAATAACTACCTCTGTTTCTAGAAATTCCTGCTGTTGAATGCAAATATAAATAATTATTTGAACATTGCATAATTAACTCTACTGATGCTAGAGCATTTTTGTTCTTCCTCGTTTCAGGGATTTTTTGTTGTTTTTTTTTCTGTTTATTTGATCCTTACATTTTAGTATAGCACTAATTTTGCCAAAATAAGTACTAAATCAATTCTGTATTTGCTGCAAACAATTTATCAATTTTTTCTTTTTTTTCTTGTTTCCTTTTCATTGAACTAAATGTCCTCCCTTCCTCAGTCATCACTCATGAGCGTGGTAATTATTAAACACAACTGCATTTTCTTTATTTTTTCTGTTGTTAGCTTTGTGTCAGCACTGTACAGCTCCTGAACACCATTAGATTTTTTTTGTTCTTGTAAGAGTGTTAAACCAGTGGTTCTCTCCTATTATTATTATAATTATGTATTCTAAAATTTTTAATTTTTGCATCAACTCTCCCTGCTTTGTTCTTCCTTCCTTTCTCAGAATTTGCACAGTAACTGGCATGCTAGATGTAAGAGCAGCAAGCTTTTTTAAACTTTTTTTTCATTTCTTTTTATTTTAGCAATCCCAGTATTGCCATGGATGAATGTTTAAAAAAAAAAAAAAAAAAAAAAAAAACCCCAAAAAAGTGTACCTCTACATACACCAAGTCTCGTGCTATAGTCCTCCTGTAGTATTTATGTTGTGTTTTGAATGTAGCTTTATTGCTGCATTGGTTTGTGCAAACACAGGCAATCAGTGGTGGATCCAGTGAGGATTTGAGGGTGGTTAGTGGGGAGAGGACTTGCCACTGGCTAGGTTTATCTAATGTGGTCAGGAGTTGATACCAGGAAGAGGTAGTTCTTCTCTAATTTAGAGGTATAAATGTTTACAGGTAGCTCATCTTTGCTCTGAAAACTACTTGATTCAATGTTCTTGTACCTCAACAGTACTCTAAAATACTGTAAAATGTCTTATAAGAGTAGTTGACATGAGATGTTACCATCAACCATGAGAACTAAGAATTTTAAATAAAATATGTATATGCCTTTCAACAGGAACACTAGGCTCAAGCATAGCAGATGTCTTTTGATCAGCAAAATGTTGAAGAAGGAAGAAGGAATCTCAATTTTTTGGCAAACTAACAGAATTCTGCAGTTAGAATCATGTGTTTTGGTTTTCTTTGTTATTGACAAGCAGCAACGGCAATGTCAAGATACAGTAATTACGCTATGCCAAAAATTTCTTAAAGCAAAGGAATAATACTTACTAACATCTACTTTTTGATAGGCTATTATTCAGTTATTGGAAATTCAAGAAAACAACAGCAAAGCCAAATCAAAAAAAGGTTTCTTATTTTCTTCTTAGAGTTACTCTATTCTTGATATTATGATCCCTTCAAATAATAGTATTTTCTGTATTATAAAGCACACTTTTTTCAATTCACTGAAAAGAAATTTACTTAAGAGCTGTCTACTGCTGGTATTAAGACCTGATAGCATTACAAAAGCCCAGCCAGTGCCTGTTTGTGGAAACTCCTGTGGTGAACAGTTCTCAGGTATCCTAGATTTTATAGGATACATGACATCGTATGTCTATTTGCAATCGTATGAATAGCCACCTGGAAAATACTTCCAAGGAAATACCAATGACAGATGTGGAACTTTCTCCCATTCTTTTTCTTCAAGGGAGATACTTATTCTATGAGTAACAAATTACTCCTCATTGACAATCGTTTTATTAATTCCCAAGGGAATGGCATAATGTAAAATGTGCATTATGGCCTGTTTCTCATGTCTTCTGAATCTGGCACAGAAGCATATTAATGAATAACCGTAATTGAGTTTACTACATGTAAGTCTGAAATTATTCTTGCCAAATTCAAAGAAAGACTACTGTTTACTCATACAGTCATGTTTTCATGAAGGGCAGTGCTATATAAAAGTTTGTTTCTGGTCCCACATCAACTTCGGCAATAGGCAGAAAGCCCTATACTTAGTCAACATGGATTTGAGATTCATTGCTCTATTCCAACTGTTTCTTTGTGCTGTCCACGTTTTAAGCTCCTTGTCCTGGTATTCCTCTGACTGGTACTACCTTCCCTTTCCAAACCCTGGAACCCCCACTGGTAAAAACATCAATGGTTCTTTTGCAAATGTGTTTCTTTCTTGTTCTTGTGATGTACTCAATGTTGTTTCTTCTGTATGTATTCTGTTTTGATTTGATTGTTTGTTTCCTTTTCGGGAAAAAAAAAAAAAAGAAAAAAGAAAAAAGAAAAAAAAAAAAAGAGGATTCAAAACCAAACCAGTGTATAAATGCTTATTATCTTGTGATGGTTTTTCATTTTTTATTTAACACTCATACTCCGTCATTTCACTGTGAGTCAAAATATTCTTGAAAGTGCAGTGTTTTTTAAATGCCTTGCTTTCTGTTTCGTATCACATGGAAAGTTTATGCTTAGTTAATCTTAAATTTGGTAGGCGGTGTTCTAGAAAGATATTTTTTATTTTTAATTATTTTAAGAATTCATAAAGAAACTTGTGTATGTTAAGATGGAATTATTTTTCTTCCGATTGTAATTCACAATCAGGATGAACCTACTTCTGTGCATGTTGCTTGTAGTTTAAAATTCCATGCTCTCTGAATAGCTATGAGAGCGTTTGTTTTAAATTTCTGTTTTCAATGAAATGTGTTAAATATATCTGGCGAATTGTACAGATAGAAAATAACAACATGGATAGTTGTGACTGTCTCTGCTCAGTGCAGTGGAGTTGGACCAGATGGCCTTTGAAGATCCCTTGCAACTCAAACCTATCAGTGTTCATTCTATGATCACTGAAACTCATCTAGAATTTAAACAAAACACCCTTCCCTGAAGCCCTTCCCTGAAACAGTAATATCTTTCCAGTCTTTTAGGTATTGTAATGAAAAGTATTTCTCCAAGTCTTTTATCTGAAGAATTTTTAATATAGCTAAAACAGGTAACTCTCTGTAATAGACACAATTATCCCAGCTTATGGTTTGAGTTATGTGAAAAGGTGAATAAGTTCCCAGGTGAGCAACATGACAGTTGATAGGGAAATTTCACATCTGAAATTTTAGTCATTTTGATTTCCCGTGCCATTTTCTTATTTTGCTTTGTCTTAAAGAGAACATTGCTAGTATATTGAATATTGCTAGTATATATATACAAACATAATGTACCAGTCTTTCACTGATACAATTTGTAGTAATATTATTGTTTTTACTGCTCTCGGCAGTGTCTTCAATGGATATAATGCTAATATATTGGACTACAAACTTCTGAAATTCTAGACTGGTTTTAGACTAACCTTTTTATGTCTAAATTAATGTAAGAACAAATTTCAATTGCATTTAACTGATACTGAATTTGTGAGACATCTTTAAAATATTAACATGAAAATAGAAAATTCAAGCGGACCATTTATATTGCTTTGCACCATATTTGACAATCTTTGTCACGCGCTGCTGTGTCACTTATGGAACCGGGTTAGTTGATTTCCTCCTTCAGAAAGAAGTCTTGAAACTTATCAGACAAGGGCAGAACATTTAAGCTGAAAGAGTTAGCTTACTACCATAATACTATCTGATGGCAAAACTCTTGTTTTCTTTATTCATAATTAATACTGGCAAGATTTACATCTTTCCTGAATAGGACTATTTTTTAAATAAGTAACAACAAATGGAGCTTGCAAATCCAAACCTCACTTTTAATTTTAAATAAAACCTATGATTCAGCAGTAATTATTTCAGGTTAAATTATTCAAGAAATCATACTAAAAATGGCAATTTTTAAACAGATAAAACTCACAAGTATAATCTAGATTAATGTCTAGGTTATAATCTTTTAGATGAATGCTGTCAAGTTTAACTTAACACCCCAAATTTTCTGTCATGTGTTGCAAACAGTAACTGTGACACACATGTAGAGATAATGTAATTTTAACATTTCAATTTACTTTTCAGAGTATTAAATTTTTTTTTTTATTGTTTTATTTCTCCCCAGTTGAACAGTATTTTTAGCTTTTTCATATAACAAGAAGTTACTGTCTCCCCAGTAATACTGTCAGTAAATTGTTGTGCTTCTTTTTAATTAGAAAAACTGTATTTTTATTTTTAGCTATTAATATTGTATTGTGACTTTTTTTTTCTTTGTAAGTATTCAGAAGGCTTATTATAATCAAGTATTATTTTAGCATTGAATTTGATCTGATAGTTAAGGGTGTGTTATTAAATTGATTGGAAATGATGCAAAATGCTTTGTAGTGAAGACAGTGAGAAAATATATGAGGGCTATTTTCATCTGTTAATTACATGAAATCAGTAAATAAGCCTTTGTTCTCTGACATAGTACCACAACATGGTTCTCTAAGTTCATTGTAATTCTCTGTAGCCTACATTGCAGTGGTATTTTCTACATTTATATTATTGTTTTTGAATCAGTGTTTGCATTTAGAAGGGGCACTTAAGTAGCCTGACTTCAGAGAAGTGGTTCTTGGTGAGAAAATCTGTGCTTTTCTTTTTTGAATTAGATTCTTGAAGTGTCAAAGGCATGCAATACACAGAATTCAATGCATTATTATCAGTAAGAATAAATTTACTGTGAGAAATCTTTGTTCTTGGTTAGCTACCTTCAAAAAGAAGTTCTGATCCTTTCTGGAAGATGGATGTATCAATATTTCTGAGTAATAAAAGTCAAATGTGTTCCACAAAGGATATTAATTATAAACAATCAAGCAATAACAAAATAGAGAATTATCAAACTTGGACACATGCACTTTCAAGCAAACAGACATATTTCATTCTTTCAATCAAACTTATTTTCATTTCCTGTATAGTTATACTTCTGTTCCTATACATCACAAACACAGGATATCACTTTTTCCAAAACTACACACGTAAATTTTTTCATGTGTGCAGTCATACCATTTACAAACAACATGAGCAATGGCAGCATTTAGACTATTTTAACATATGTGTAAGAAAGTATGTGCCAGAATATACATCATATCAACAAAGACTAAAGAGGACAGTGTCAGGACAACCTGAGCCATGTTTTATGCAGTGTGCATATTTGTAAGTACATTTTCTAAATGAATGCTTGTGCATTGAAGTGGCATGAACTTGTGCGTGCAACAGCAAAGGTTTCTTAGATTTTATAGAAAGAAGTGAATCTGCACTTCAATTCTGTAGTTTCCAACAAGGCACCTTTCTCAGTCTGTAAGTAACATCTGAAAAATAAAACTCCTGACAATATCGACATTGGTTTTAGTCAGATTTTAGTCAGCTGTAAAAATGGATAACTAGCATTATTTTAAATCTTTGCATGCCCAAGCTGTTAGAAGAAGTGCTTTTTATTTATTATTTACTTTAAAACAGAGAAAAAGATTATTTTCAAAAGGATTAACTTTTTCAGCATATGTGAGATTACATACATGCAGTTTGATTTTGCAGAATTGTCCAATAACTTGTATTCATTTTTGATTTCTCTATGGTACAGCTGAATAAAATGCGCTCCCAAACCTTTTAAATATTAAAAATTGGGATTTGTTTTATATCATTTATAAATTCTACTGGGTGGGTGTACTAATAGCCAGAAGATAAGCTCTCCATGATCTCATACATGTAATTGTTTTAAATTGAGACTTTCTGTTTTTCCCGTAGTTCTGAAAACTGTGAATTGATGAAAGGTCAAGGAAAAAAAAAGAGGTTTAAAAAGATTGTAACTCACTCTGTAATCTTGCCCATGCAAATGATTTTGATTCAGTGATGTCTTTATATGTAAAAAACACAGTTGCGCCCTTTATGAATTTGATTTTGCAAGCTGTGGATATATCAACCATTTTCTCTGCAGGTCTACATTTTTTCATCCTTCCATTTTGCTATCTAAAAATAACACTTGCCTATATATTCAAATCATGTATATTCCATCTCAAAGAAAATAAGTTTAGTCCAATTTTATTTCCATATGCATTCCAAATACTTGTTTGAAGTCCTAAGAGGGGGATTTCTTGCAGAACGTTTATTTGTTTTAATCACAAATATTATCTTATTATTATCTTTTATTGGCTGCTGTTCTACCTTTTTCACAGTTGTGATTGTTTTCACTGACAAATTTTTTTTTCTTCTCATCTCACTTCAGTGTACACAGTTAACTGTAGGTGTTGAAATAATTGAAATAGTGTTGTTTTAATACAAGGCTTACTAGTGTTCTGTTGTCCATTGAAGAATCATGAAAATTGTTTTAAGATTTATACTTAGGATATTGTCTGTCTAACAAAAAATGAACTTAAGGACCTAAGTCAGTGAAGCACATAGGCATTTGTTCTAGTTCATCGTAAATTTCTTGCTTTATTTTGTCAAGGGAAACAAAAGCCCAAGATCCGTTTTATGTCAGCAGCAAATAGATACTAAATCCTGTCTAAATGATTATTGAGAATGCAGATAGCTATAAGTTTCCTGGGTTATTCTAAGATATTTTAAAATCTTATCATTTATTTGAGGAATGATTTTCATTACCGTTCAATTAATTCTCTTTTTAATTACTTTGTTTTTTGATGAATGGTAACCAAATTCATCTGTCCTAACCTTTGTTTGTAACGCAGCGTTCATGCCTAGAATAATCAAACATGATTGTAAATCGTGGGTTATTTCTAAAATGTTGCCATGCTCATGCTGCCATATTTATAAATCCAAAGTTGTTTTTTTTTTTTTTTTAATTAAGACTTTTTGAAACAAACTATCTGTCAAGCACAAGTCATATGTGCTTCAGGTAGATTGGAGGCTATAAATTTTCTCTTTCCTTCTTCCTTAAAATAAAATATGGAGATTTTCTGCAGGGAGCATGCTGTATTAGCTGTCAGCCTGTGATAATCTGTGCTTCCCATCTGGACTTTCTGCAGGAGAAAAGGTGATGCAGGATGATGAATTCACCTGTGACCTCTTTCGCTTTCTTCAATTGCTTTGTGAAGGACACAATTCAGGTTTGTGGGCAACCTTCCAGATAAGCCAAGGTGGCACTAACTTAAAGATAACTAAAGATAAAAGCTCTTCACTGCTGTAAATTGGGCAGTCTTCATGAAATATTACATAATTTTGTGAAGCTGCTAGACAAATGGAAAAGAAAAATACTTATATGTGATAAAATATCAGGCTGTTTAATCTGTTTAATCTTTGTAGAAAAGGTACTGGTTTCCAAACTGATGAATTTTCAGTCTTGACCTGACTGGAAAAGATAAACAATATAGGGAAATGCACGTGATTTGTAATTTCTAGCCAGTGATTGAGGGGAGAAAATAATTTGCATTAACCATTGGACATATTTATGACCCTGCAGTCAGGAATTGTATAAATATGAGATTTTATTTCATTGTCATTTTCATTTGCAAAATATATATTAGGTGTCATTCTCTTGGTATTGATGGAATTCTAAGGATGTAAAATTAGTCATAAATATGGCCAGATTAAATTTCTCCAGATGAAAAATAAAATCAAATTCCTGGTTTATGTTTTGCCGATAAATTTATATGGTCTCTGCAATAAAATGCTGAAACTCTTAAATACAATTAGTGGAAAAATAAAAATCCATTCCTTTAAGGTATACTTTCCTATATAATATTTAATCAGAATTTAATTAGCAATAATTCTGTAAATTTTGCACTTAAATTTAAACTAAAACTTTTATTTGAAATTTTAGATTTTCAGAATTACCTGAGAACTCAGACTGGTAACAACACAACTGTTAATATTATCATTTCCACTGTGGATTACTTATTGAGAGTTCAGGTAGGTCAACTTCTGTACTAATTAAGTAGATGACAAAGATGACTAGTATTTGTTCAGCATTTACCATCACGCTTTTTATGTATTTTGATCATAAGGTAGACTGTTGTATGCAGAAACTCAGAATTTTTAAATTTCTTCGGAATTTCCTTCAGTGGTAAGTGATTTTTTGCAACAGCAAAGATCAAACTTCATCCTTAAAGCACTGCTCTGCCATAAAGGACATGGAGGTACTGAAAATAAGCCAGCAATGTGCCCTGGCAGCCCAGAAAACCAATCATATCCTGTGCTGCATCTAGCCAGCAAGTCAAGAGTGGTGATCCTACCCTTCTACTCTGTGCAGATGAGACCTTACTAGGAGTACTGTGTCCAGATGTAGAGTCCTCAGAACAGAAGAGACATAGAGCTAGTGTAGCATGTCCAGAGGAGGGCCACAAAAATGATCAAGGGAATGGGATGCTTACCCTTTGAGGACAGGCTAAGAGAGCTGGGGCTGCTCAGACTGGAGAAGAGAAGGCTCCTTGGAGATCTGAGAGTGAACTTCTCAGTATCTAAGAAGTTTCTAAAAGAAAGAAGGGGACAGACACTTTAGCAAGGTCTGTTGTGATAAAACAAGGGGAGTGGTTTGAAACTAAACTATGGGCGGTTTAGATTGGATATAAGAAGGCTTTTTTTGTCTTTTTTTTTCTTTTTTTTTTTTTAACAGTAAGAGTGGTCAGACACTGGAATAGGTTGCCCAGGGAGGTAGTAGAGGATATCCCATCCCTGGAGACAGACAAGGTCAGGCTGGATGGGACTCTGGGCAGCCTCATCTAGCTCTAGGTTTCCCTGTTCACTGCAGAGGAGTTGGACTAGATGACCTTTAAGAGTTCCTTCCAACTCAAATGATACTGTGATGCAGTGCATGCAGAAGGTGGGTAGGTGCTAATTGCACAGATCAGTGGATGCAGTTGTTGACTGACTCCAGATTCAGCCAACTTTGTCATCCATATACTGATTATTTTACCACTGTTTTGTTACATGCATGGCACCAATTGAAACATGAGAATAGTTCATCATTTCCTAATGGATGTGTGTTGGGGTAAGGGGGAGGAGGAAAGCAGAAGCTAATTTAAAAATCTTTCAAGCATCTACTTTGAAGTTTATCCTTAATCTTTAAATATGAAAACTTACCATTATTACTGGTAATGGTTAATCACTGTACGTGACACTTAATCAGCTTTGTTTCATTTTATTTATCTAGCTAAATTTTCTCGTAACTATTTATATATTGTGGCTAAGAATTCCAATCTATTAAAATAAGTATTCTTTAAACTACTGCTGCTATCAGTGTTGCTATTTATCTTTACACACTCTGTAGAAGTTGTGGGGATAATACAGCAATTTCTATTCCATTCTTTCTTTGTTTGAACTTTCATGAGGTTTCCTTTGGGTAAGACAGAAGACAGAAATAGGCATCTTGCATACAAAACTACATTTGTTCCCTCTACTGAATGGGTATCAAGCACAGAGTATAAAGAGAGATTCTTTCATGAGCAGCATGCAGCATTACAGTAACATTGTGCCCTCCTGTTCAGAATGTGAACAGTTTTATTTCTAAGAGCAGATGGCAACCAATCTCATTCCATTTTTTTTCCTTTTTTTATAGTTTTTTTTTTCTTTTTGTCAATTCATTATTGTTCATTATTGCTATCAGTTCCCTTAAGATGAAAATTCTTGAAGTAATGCTTGACAAACTGTGAAGGATCATTTAAAAACATAAGCTAATTACTTTTCAGAACTATAATCCTAGTTAATATTTTTTGGATTTGATGAAGAATTGATTAGAGAAACTTTGATTGTGTAATCTCTTTGTGCTTCTCACAAATGTCTTTAGGAGTCAATTAGTGATTTCTACTGGTATTATTCTGGGAAGGATGTTATTGATGAACAAGGGCAACGAAATTTTTCCAAAGCCATTCAGGTTGCAAAACAAGTTTTCAATACTCTCACGGAGTATATCCAGGTAAAATATTTCATTATACTTTTATGGATTTGTAAGAAAATGAATAATGCTTTAGATATAAAAATAATGTAGGAAAAATGAAGCTTGGGTAGGGATATAAAATAGATGAAATTGTACTTCAAAATGATTTTGGGGCATTTATTCAAATAAGAAGTTTTGCATTACTGGCATTGCTCTTTTGGGGCCTTAATAATTCAGACAAATTTACACATATTAGTAAATAATTCTGTGATAGTAGGGTGGATTTTTAAATTAATTATTTCTGAGGCAGCTTTTATTTCCTTGCAACAAATAAAAAATGAAATGTTTCGCTGAATGATTAATCTCAAAATGTATTGAAAAAAATCTTGTACATATTATACTGAAGTGTGGTAACTTTGTGCTGAATAAATACGAGTAGCAGCAACTTACATGTGCATACACAAGTTTTTTGTATACTTGTTTGGCAAATCACAAGAAATATTGTTAGCTAGTAAATATTTTATGTGCTATTGTCTGAGGTTTCAAAAGATTTTGGAATCTTGTTTTTTGGAAGTTCGAATTTTTGGAATAATATTTCTTAAGACTGTGTTTTACAAGTAGATTTGCTGGAAAAAAGCCAAACCAGCAGATCAGGAATCCTAGTCTCTAATCTATTGTAACAATTTTGCATCTGTACTGTATGTTACTTCTAATTTACAAGTACATCAGCTTGAAAATTTGATCTCCTCTAACATTTGTAGTTTAAAGTTGTGAATAGCTATCCTATGCTTTTTGTCCTTCTGAATTGTTAATTGGTGCTTGGCTAAAGCAGGGTCAGGATGGCTATTAGCAACTGGCTTTGCTCATGGTTCACGGTGTTATGAAATAAGTAATTCTATTTATGCTTCTTTTTTCAAAGCATTTTTTAAATTACAGGTCCCTACTTATACCTCTCTCTTTGTTTTTGTTTTTTAAATTGAGTTTCTTACAGATAAAACCTGCTTTATTTTTTTCTGTTTTTGCAATGTTAAAAACAGGGGCCATGTACTGGGAATCAGCAAAGTCTGGCACACAGCAGGCTATGGGATGCTGTAGTTGGTTTTCTTCATGTATTTGCTCACATGCAGATGAAGCTGTCTCAGGTATCTTTTTGTTTTTCCTTTTAAAGTTAATGGCTTTTTAGTAAAGATAAATTGTACTTGTTACTGTGTTGGAGTAAGTAATAACAGCAGTTCTTAGTGTAGATAAGAGGAAAAATAAAAAAAGAGGTGAAATAATAAAAAAAACATTTCAAGGTGTTAACTACGGAATTAAAGTAGATGTGAATAGCAGGCCTATAAAAGAAATACTGACCATGGTCTGAAAGCTGATTAAATGAAGCTGAAAATGAATCATATCACCTGAAATCAGAAAAAAAAAAAAAGACAACTTAGCCAGCTCCAGCGTTTCCTATCAAAGTTCTGCCTCCTTGTTTTCTTTGATTTTGCACAAGCCTTTCATGCAGGAACCGTCTTCCCTATTTAGGTGCCTAGATCAAAGCAGACATCTAAGTCTTCTCTATTCTCAGTAGAGAAAAATTGCAATTAATCTTCAGAATGAGTAAATTGCTTTTGGATGTGAGTACTCATTTCATGAACAACAGAGTATGGAAGACTAGCACAGGCCGCTCTGAAGAGGACTACAGTTAGAGAAGAAGAGTCCTATCCTTAAACTCTGTGTTTTTTAGCTTCTTAATTTTTAAAAAGTATTCAGTGCACCTTATATTATACATTTTTATTCAAATGTAGTAATTCTCAGTTTTTTAAATAATTTGATATTTTCTGAGAATAGTGTAATAATTATGAAAGAGTTTCAGTTGTTAAACAATAAAACTCTGAAGGCTATGACGATTTGCTTATTTATTTATTTATAATGTAGATCAAGTGTTCAGCAGTTACAGTTACAGACAGCCAAATATATGTAAGGTAAAAGTTGATTAAAAAAACTGATTTGATTATCAGCAAGATCTGGTTTCACAGCAATGACAAGTGTATGGTTTGAGCTGTGCCAGCATTAATTCATACTGTCTTTTAGCTACTACATCTAGAAAATGATGATACACACCCTACCACTCCAGTCAAACCCGATGACCTTTGCTCAAAATGATTCATTGTTGTGTGCAGTTACTCACGCTGTTCTGCACTGTGACAGAAACATCTTGCTCCAAATATATGATAAGTAGAGACAATGTCTTTCTCTTGTATGGAGCTCAAACTCTTAGCCTCTAGAAGCTTGTTTAGATCCTATTATAATCATGTGGCACTTTGAGCTCTATGTGCTGCTGCCATGATTGTTTTTGCAAGGCTTCTAGGTTGTGAACTTGATTATGTCAGCAGGAATGCTATTTTAGATGTCATTAATCATTACAGATGCATCATCTGTGGGCTTGAGATACCCAGTTATTGCTTTATTGCTTTATTACCAGTCTCAATACTAATAACTGAATTTTTAAGTCTTATCTTCACAGGGTGATATCTGCATAAACATATATGAATGGCAAGGAAGTCAATAGACATCTTATTTATAGGTTTGTGTTTATTATTTAGGATTCCAGTCAAATTGAATTACTGAAAGAATTAATGGATCTTCAGAAGGATATGGTTGTCATGTTGCTGTCTATGCTGGAAGGTAGGTAAAATTTAATGTTTTTGTTTTCTTTTACAGTTGTTTTGTTAATAGTTAGGTTTTTAATTTTCATGTGATAGCTGTCAGAGTAGTTAGGTCTTTAATTGCATGAGAGATTTCTATAATGCATTTGATATCATTTGTGTTGTTTCTGCCTGTCACAATTGTGTAAAATCCATCTATATCAGAAGTTCTACTTTGTTTCTGTGAATTTGGCTTATCTTTTGGCTTTAAGAGAGAAATTTTACTGTTGGAGTTGGAATCCTAAGTTCTGTGAATTGAACAAATTATTTATCATTTTATTAACAGCTTTAATAGGTTACAATTATTTTTATAGCCATCTTGGACATAAATAATATACTTCAATTCTCCTAGTGACTTAGTTCAAAGTTCTTTGAAACTAGTAATTGAACATTGTCATTCCACAGAGAATGTGATTGTTGTCAAGAAATACATTTATGGTAGTTCCTATCTAGAGGCTGTCAATAGTATTCTGCTTAGAAATCCACAAACATAGACAATTGAAAGATAGTTTCTCTTTTTTGCTTCTTTCATGTACATTTGTTGTCTTGAAAGAACTAGGAAGGCAGCAAATGCAGCCTAAATTGCAGTGTAACATGGTTTGTTTACATGAGGTCAACCCAGAAGCAAAATAAATTCGTTTACGTAGACAGCACTCCGTGAGGGAACTACTGAACTAGTCATTCTCACTAATTGATGCTGATTCTGTCTGGCACCACAATAAAATGTGTAGTATTAGTATCGAAAATCTGCCCATGTTTAGTACTTTATTAAGTTTAACAAATGTGCCTATGTCTTGTTTGTTCTTTATTTCTCTGTTGGCAAATATTCAGTTACATTTTAAACCAAGTCTTAGGATAGTGGTATTAGTAAAAGATTTCTAATTTTACAGCTGATTTCCTAATAAGAGTGTGATAGCCAATGGCTTATCAATATTCCTCTCTGACGAAATGTTTGCTGCTATCAATATCTTTATCTTTGTGTTATTACATCTAGGTAATGTTGTTAATGGAACTATTGGCAAGCAAATGGTTGATATGCTTGTGGAATCGTCCAACAATGTGGAGATGATTCTGAAGTTTTTTGATATGTTCTTAAAACTGAAGGATTTGACTTCTTCTGATGCATTCAAAGAGTATGATCCTGATGGCAAAGGCATAATTTCAAAAAGAGATTTTCACAAGGCAATGGAAAGCCATAAGCATTACACCCAGTCTGAAACTGAATTTCTACTATCATGTGCTGAAACAGATGAGAATGAGACTCTGGACTATGAGGAGTTTGTGAAACGATTCCATGAGCCTGCCAAAGACATTGGTTTCAATGTCGCTGTTCTCCTGACCAACCTCTCCGAACACATGCCCCATGATACTCGCTTGCAAACTTTTCTTGAACTGTCAGAAAGTGTGCTGAACTACTTTCAGCCTTTCCTTGGACGTATAGAAATCATGGGCAGTGCAAAGCGCATTGAACGAGTGTATTTTGAAATAAGTGAATCAAGTCGGACTCAGTGGGAAAAACCTCAGGTAAAAGAGTCAAAGAGACAGTTCATATTTGATGTTGTAAATGAAGGTGGGGAGAAAGAAAAGATGGAGCTTTTTGTTAATTTCTGTGAAGACACCATCTTTGAAATGCAACTGGCTGCCCAAATCTCTGAGTCAGATCTGAATGAAAGGTCAGCAAATAAAGAGGACAATGAGAAAGATAAGCCTGAGGAACAGGATCCTGGAATGGGTTTCTTCTCACTTGTAACTATGAAGTCAGCATTAGTAGCGCTCAAGTATAATTTAATGACTCTTATGAAAATGCTCAGCATGAAGAGCTTAAAGAAACAGATGAAAAAAGTGAAGAAAATGACCATGAAGGACATGGTTATGGCTTTATTTTCTTCCTACTGGAGCATTTTAACGGGCTTACTGCATTTTGCCTGTAGTGTCTTCCGGGGCTTCTTTCGCATCATTTGCAGTTTGCTGCTTGGAGGAAGCCTAGTAGAAGGAGCAAAGAAAATCAAGGTGGCTGAGCTATTAGCCAATATGCCAGATCCCACTCAGGATGAGGTGCGTGGTGAAGGAGAAGAGGGGGAGAGGAAGCCAGCAGAAACTGCATTGCCTACTGAAGACTTGACTGATTTGAGAACTTTATCAGAGGAGAGTGATCTACTCTCAGATATATTTGGTTTGGATTTGAAACGAGAAGGTGGACAGTATAAATTGATTCCTCACAACCCAAATGCTGGTTTGAGTGATTTACTGAGCACTCCTTCCATAGCGCCAATGCCTGAGGCACAGGAAAAAGTCCAGGTAACCATACCTTTTATTTGTGCTGTATGTTTCTCTTCTTCATATGTGAAGTATAGTCTTGAAACAAAACTTGCATCTATTTTTGTGTTGCTTTTGTTGCATTTTCTAGGGAATCACATATAATCACTAAAGTTTGCCTTCTCTGACATCACAAACTGGAATGCTTACAGTCTTCTCTAAGTACCTGGTAATTTGGTTTGCTTATAATGCTAAAATGAAGGATTTTATTTTTTTTTTTCCTCAGAGCTTCAACTGTTAAAAAAGTTGGAATTTTGTACTCTCTATATTTTTTCAACTAACTCTGTATAGTAGTGTTTAGATACATTTTAAAAAAATGTTACCATCTCTAGGAACAGGTGAAAGAAGATGAAAAGGAAGAGAAGGAAGAAACAAAATCTGAACCTGAAAAAGCAGAGTATGTATAACTCTAACCAATTATCTTGGAAATATATTCGTTTCACTGAAAAATCAACTTGATTTATGCTTACTCCACTGCCTATAATTTTGTCTCCACATACCACAGCTGTTTTTTTTAATCCATCTTCATCGTCAGGACATATTTGCAAGTGAAGTCCATGCAAATAATTTCACTCAGATTTATAAATATCGGTTTCAATAAAATGAGTACACTTCTAAAAAAAATCTTGAATCTGATAAATCAGATATATACAGTTTATACTGTTTTAATTGGGCTGACTTTCATCTGTTCATTTAGGGTTTTCTTGGCGAGTATGAGAATAAGAAGAAATTTTCTTGGAAAAATTGTAAGAGCATTTGTGTTCCAGAGTGGTTATCTATCTGGGTAGAGACTGAATCTGTTTTGCTCATCCCATTTGCTGTGGCATACTTTGAGCTATTTGGATTTTGCAAAAGCTTATTATTCCATTATGGTTTTTAATGAATTACTGAATACTTGCGCATTTTTATGGGGATCATTAGCATTTGATAAATAATAATTTGAGACTTTTTAAGACATGATAAAATCTAATGTTAATGAGATTACTGAGAATAAAAAAGCAAAACATAGGACTTGGCTTTAGCCACTAAAAACATGGCACTGCATCCGCCTTTTTTATGGTTCTTGCTAAGTGTTTGGTTCCTGTTGTTGATATATCACTATCAAAATCCTGAGTGCACCCCTTACTCTCAAGCTATTTCCATACTGCCCTCCTGGGATGACGAACTCTTCCCCGTAATTAATACTCTTTTTGTAATCAGTAAAACAGAAAATTTCTACAGATTTGTAGTGACTGCATTAAAGGTGACTCTTTCAGACTTTTGAAGTTCACTGTTGATTGCACTGTTTGGCTATGTGAGTTGCAATGATCCTGTATTCTTTGTAAGGAATGCAAGTGTCCGATGCTGTTAGCCACCCTGAAGCCACCCCTAGCGTAAGATAAACTTTCAAGTGAAAGTTGCTGAAAATATCCCTACTATGAAGCAGCTTAGGGCATCAGTTATTCTGTTTGTAGATACTCAGATTAATAATGTAAGGTGTAAGTTGTCTCTCACTCTGATTTGGCCTCAAATGGTCTTCTGTAATCCTTTCATCTATCATGATGTCAAGTCTCATTAGCTTCCAAAATAATTCTGAGTTCCTAAGATGTGCTTCAAGAAGGCAGCCCACTGGCTATGATTTTTTTTGTAAGCATCACAGTGATAATCTCAGATCGAAATGCTGTCAAGCTTTCTTTCTCCTCTCTCCTCCTGGACGGAGTATTTATGTCATCCTCAACTGGACAGAAAAGCAGAAGTTAAACATGAAGCTTGGTTTGTAAATACAAGAAAAAACAGTATTCTTCAGTTTGTGTGAAAATCAGATTGTTCAAGTGCATGAGGTTGGATAGGAGTGCTCAGACATACAGACAGTTGCACAGACATTTGCTAGCGCAAATATGAACTGCACAGTTATGAAGCAGAGCTTTAGGTAATAAGTTTGGAAGATTCTTAGTTACCTGCCTCTACCAGTTAGCAATTGTCACTTCTCTAAGGTGACAAACCAGTAAATTCAATTATCTGTAGATTTAACCAGAATGTCACAATTGCCAGTGCTTTATGCTGAAGATGGATGTCTATACTTATTACCAATTTTTATGCACTGCATGAATCATGACTACTTGAGCCAAATGAAAGGATGCAGTATCTTCTCATAGGGTGTGGTTTAGTTATTTTTATGTCAATTTTATTAAATTGTAATGTTATTTTTGTTTCAATCGTGTCCTAAGAGGAGAGGATGGAGAAAAAGAAGAGAAAGCCAAGGAAGACAAAGCAAAACAGAAATTAAGACAGCTTCATACTCACAGATATGGAGAACAAGAAATTCAGGAATCAGCTTTCTGGAAGAAAATCATTGCATATCAACAGAAGCTTCTTGTAAGTTGTTTTCTGCCCTGTGGCTTACATGTTATGAGAGAGATATACCACAAAATTATTCTACCAAACTGAAAAAAACAAATATACTTCTGATAGGTCTCATTCATTCTTCTATCCACAGTCATCCATAAATTGGACATAAAGGCAAAGGTTTGGGTTGATAAGTGAAAAAACCAAACCACAAACACAACAACAACAAAAAAAAGCAGCTGCTCACTCACTTTCTCAGATAAGGCCAGGGACAGACTTGGAAAGGTAAAATAGTGAGAGCTCAGGGTCTGAGATAAAGACTGCTTACTAGCAAAGCAAAAGCATCACATGGAAGCAAAGCAAAGCAAAACAAGGAATTCATTTCCTGCCTTCCATGGGCAGCTTGGTGTTCAGCCGCTCCCAGGAAAGCTGGGCAAATCATGTTTAATGACTGCTTGGGAAGACAAACGCCATCAGTCTGAATATCCCTTGCTTGCGTCCCCCCTCTTTCCCCTAGCATCTATTGCTGGGTGTGTGGCCTATATGTCACTTACGCCAGCTTTGGTCAGCTGTCCCAGCCTTATCCCATCTCAGCTCCTTGTGCATACCCAGGTCCTTGTTGGCAGGGCAGCACGAGAAATAGAAAAGTCCTTGGCTCTGGGCAGGTACTGCTCAACAGCTAAAAACATCGGTGTTCTGTCTCCGCTGTTTGAATCAAAAATCCTGAATACAGAATGAATACAGAATCTTAAGAGTCTCTACGATCCCAGCCAAAACCATAAAAAAAAAAAAAAAAAAAAAAAAAAGCCATTTCCCAGGTTGTAAAAAACAAGTAGAAGAATATTTATGTGCTGGGAATATGCAGTGACCTACATCAAAAAAATGTTACAACTGGTAAAAATAACCTCTCAGAAAGATAGAAACAATGTAATGTTGCCTTCTTTTAAATGTTGTTATGTACAGGCTTCTTAGTGTGATACGCTGTTAATTATAGGATGAGAAGTAAAGGGTAAAAGTTGTGTGGATGAGGGAAACGCATTTGCAAAATTGGGAATATATTTTCTTCAACTTTTTCTGGCTTTCGAATAGCACAATTTTGCAACCTTGAAGTTTTTGCTTTTTTTAAACAGTTAATTCATTTCTTAAACTGTTGTTTCCTAGATAAATGGAAGGATATAGATAGAAACTTCTTTGAAGGTGATTCATAAGGAAGTTGTATGTTGTGAAACTTCTTTAAAATGAAGTATCCCAACTGACAAGGTGAAATGACTATAAATCTAGATATTGTTTTGAAAGTTAAATATTCAGTCCACCATAGAACATAGGTTTAAGCAAGAATTTCCTCATTGGAACAAAATTTCTCTCAAAGTTTACTGTGCTTCAGCTTTCATTTTTGATGTTCTTAATATCAGAAGGGATCGAAATACATGAAAAGTTTATTTAATGCATAATTTTTCAGTCTTCTGACATTGAAGGCACTAAATTAAACTAGCATGGCTGATATCCTACATACCATATAGTCTGACTGAAATCGTGGGAAATTCTGAAGCAGAATGAAAAAATGATCTGTTTTTCAGATTGAGATTGAACGTTCATCACACTTCTGATAATTTATTAGTTGTCTAGCTTACTTTCTCTAAAACAATGCTTAATGATGAATTTCAGGATTGTGGTATTTTTATTTCAGAACTATTTTGCTCGAAACTTTTATAACATGAGGATGTTGGCATTGTTTGTTGCCTTTGCCATCAACTTCATCCTGCTTTTCTATAAGGTATGTTCATCATACTGTTACTTTTAAAGTTGGATTCTGAAAAGCATTCAGGTTTTGTAGACTGTGTTCTATTGTAAAAAAAAAAAACTTGCCAACCTAATAGAATCAATACCTTCTTCAGACTGATACTTCAGAGATCTAACAGTGATAGCTGATGTGTTTGCATGGAAGTACACAAATAGCTATTTCCTGAGTTCAGTGCTATGACAAATGCAGCAGAGTGAACGTATCTGTGCCTCAGGTGCTCCATTTCATAGTACAGTGACTCAGCCAACTCCAATTTTCACTAACAACTTAGGCTAATACACCTCAGCTGAGACATCTTCTTGTATCCTCACGCTCCCTGAGAGGGTATGCACAGCTGTGTAGAATATCATGGATCATCTTTGTCAAGGTCTGTAATAAATATAATACAACTGAAGATTTTTCAGTTCAGTTCATGGAAGAACCCTGCTCATAAAGATTGCATTCAGCAATGTCAGGAGTTCATGAAGTTTCTTCCAGGAGGACTATGCCCTTTCTTGGATTCAAAGTGATAAATTCAGCATGGTCTACAATTGCAATAGAGAGTGAAAGAAAATCAACACTGACATAGTTTAGTGTAACAAGATGAAGTGATCTCTATGAAACTTTGTTCTGAAGGGGAAAAAAAAAAAAAAAAAAAAAGACTTCCTCACAATTCTGTTGTCCTTGATTGGATTGTTTTCAGTTGTACTATTTAGCTTGTAATAGTATAAAACATCTGTCAAAGAAATACACCCATAATATTAAGATTTAAGTGATTTAAACAGGTCTCCACCTCTGCTGTGATAGAAGAAAAGGAAATTCCTGTAGTGTCTACTGGAGAAAATATGAAGTTGGACAGCTTAGAGAGCGACAGCCAGAGGGTCATTGCAGTGCATTATGTCCTGGAAGAAAGCAGTGGCTACATGGAGCCCACGCTGCGGATTTTGGCCATCTTACATACGGTCATCTCCTTCTTCTGCATCATTGGGTATTACTGTTTGAAAGTAAGAAAAACACATCACTGTTTTTTCTTCTAGCTGCCAACTTTTTGTCCACTGAGTGGCATAAATTGGAACCTTTTCTTAAACAAGTTGGGAAATCATGTAAATACCATTCTGCTTGTGTAATCTGCATCAAAAACTGATTTAGGTTAATTGTGAATTCAGAAGGTTCCAGGCCAGAGCCTGCTTTGCTGGTCTGGCATTGGATCATAGGTTCACTGTTTTCACAGTTACCACATCAGGCAGCTAATTATAGCAGAAAATTCTCGCAACTGTCAAGCAGTGTTTGATTTGCCACTACAAATTAAGTTTTTCTGCAGATCAATAAATTCTAAAAATATTTTTGTGTTTCACTGGTTGGCATGAACAGCGAGGGCTCAGATTTCTGGGTATGGAGATGTCCTCTTCTACTTCATAGCTTTTTATCCTCTTGAATTCTTAATAATACTTTTCCACAATGTCCTTTACAACTACATTTATTACCTGACTAGAAGTGATAGGCATTCTTTATAGTAAATAATGATAACAATTGCATTCTTTCCAAATCTGAAAATGAGGAAATGGCCAAATGTGGTTTCAGTCTCTGTCTTTGAAGATGCATTGATTGCAGTATTAAAAATATTTTTATTTACATCTTCTATGTACATTTGTTTCTGGAGAGTGTTCCACATGAAATCCATTACATTTTTCTCAATTAGTTGTATGAAAATAAGATCGGTACTATTGTTACTGTGTGTAATACAGTGATCATCTTAATTTAGTCTACTTTTCATTGTCATTTTTTCAGTATACCCATGGAAAGTCTTTACTAGTCGTACTGACACCATTGCAATATGGATACATTTTGAAGACCTGTGAAGTAATTACAGCGGCACTTATTTTCAAAATAAAAACCTAACGAAGCAATTCACTGTGCATGTTAACACAACAAAGCATCCATTTCTATTGGAAACAAACTTCTAAGTAGAAGAACACTCTACTGGGACTGCTAGTTATGTCTCACTTCTCAAAATGTACTTTTGATTGTCATCCAAAGTACAAAAATGAGGCGTAAAAAAACTTGATCCTTGCTGTTCAGGTGTCTTTGCTGGCAAAGAAGCACAGATAATGAATCAAATACACAATGTGAACAATGTTTAAGGATTTTACTTCTAACTGCTCACAGTCTGTTCTTCCTGCTGTTCTCCATGTGAAACTTCAAGGATTCTTTAACAAATGAAAGACAATGTCTTACACATCTGGGTGCCAAAATGCCATCCAAAAGTGTGATCCCAAATGAATATTTTAGAACTAGAATTTCTAAAGATTTTAGGATATGTATTTTTTTATATTTATTTTAGCTCTCTTTTATATGACCAGTTCTAACAGTTCTGTGGAACTGTGCAACTAATTTTATTGGAAGTACGTTCAGATTTTTTTGGTCATCTTATTACAGCTGTGCAGTGCGCTCATAATTCTGTGATTCTGAACTAACTGGTCCATGTGCATCTATATCTTCAGGGTGTTCTGGTCAATTGTCAATTCTTTGAATTTTTTTAACTATTACTTTATACTTATTCAGTTTTCATATTTAATTTTTCTAAAGAAACAGCCTTTCCTCTGAGTTTTCAGATATCTCAGTGCGTTTTTAACTAATTTCTTATATGTTTTTCCAACTGCAGGTCCCACTAGTAATTTTTAAGAGAGAAAAGGAAGTAGCAAGGAAGTTGGAATTTGATGGGCTGTATATCACTGAACAGCCCTCAGAAGATGATATTAAAGGGCAATGGGATAGACTTGTAATCAACACACAGTGAGTTTTTGCTTAGTCTATCTTTACATCTTTGTAAGGAATTATTCTTTCTTATTATTATTTATTGTTGAGCTGCATCAAGAGAGGAGTGACCAGCGTAACAAAAGGAGGTAATTTTTTCCCTCTATTTTTCACTATCTTGGAGCAGCTTACATATTAAAGAGAAAAAAAAAAAACAATTTCTTTTGACAAGCATGGTGATGATTGTTTCTTGCTGTCAGTTCGAGTGAGCTATGGCTTGGATACTTTTATTGGCTCTTGAGTACTCCTTTGAGAACATATTTAAAAGTCTGACTCTTTGCCTGTTGGAATTATGTGACTTAAATGCTTTGGAATCTTGTCTGGTTCCACCAGCAACCATCAGCTCAGTTGCCGTTTTTCAGACATGGTAGTGTGATAGGCTCCATGCCATTTGGTAGCTTTCATTCCAGTGACTATCTGAATTGTCAGCTGGTGATAACAACAACAAATTGGTTAGAAACAAGTAAGTATGTAATTTCTGTATCATAGTAATTATTCTATCTCTTCACAATCATCTAAAATGTGCTCTTTTTTCATCTGTATTTTTCAGGTCTTTTCCAAACAACTACTGGGACAAATTCGTGAAAAGAAAGGTAAGGTTTATTTTCAAAAATATATGTGAAATTAAAGTAAAGCTTTAGTGCATGGTGTTTTTTTTTTTTTTTCATTTTTGAAAGAAGTGTAGTCTACATTTCTTCAAATAAAATATTGATTCAATATATATATATTTCCATATATTCCATTTAAATTATACACACAATTCCTTACCTTATATTAACAGATTATGGGTGGCTTCTTTTTGTAATTTAGGTAGCTATTCTTACAAGACGTTCCATCTACGTGACTTGTACTATAAACCAGAAATTTCAAATACATTCATGAAATTCTGTAGAGATGTGTACACTTGTGTGTATATTACAGTATGCATAAATAGTTTTGTCTCTGTGAATCTAGTTGCCGCGCTCACATCCTTGTATGCACTTATAAGAACACAGTATAGAGAGTTTCTTGATCACTAAAAAGTAAGCAATTCTATAAGGAGATAATGTAGATTGAGATGATTAGGCATAGGGCATAGCATAACAGTGGCGCTGACCAGCAAATGATAGACACCATACTGGCCCGTTTCTTCTCTTTGTCCTTTGTTTCGTCACACTTGCTCCTATAAATCCACGTAAATCCATCTTGCTTCCCACTTTTGATTCCCATCCATAACAGGCAGTAAGTCTCATGCAATCTCCAAATGATCTTCCCCTCTGTCCCACACCCCCAGGCAACCTATTAGTCTGAAAGGTGATCTGAAAATCTTTCTGTGACTCAACTTGGCAAGTTTTGTGCCTGGATATTGGGAGTTGGTCTTTTCTGGAACAGCTCTGGAAGGAACCAGGCAGAAAGTCAATTTCTTGAAAGTCAATAATTTGAGTTCCTGCCTGCTGTTGTTCTCTGTGCTCCTCTGGCTTGTGGAGATTGGCCTTTGATGGGCTGATGACTGACAACTCCTGTTATGGTTCTGGAAGTAAGAGCAAAGTATTATTTGAATTCTCTCCACAGCATTGTCTCTCTGTGCTCCTTGGTAGACATGCATAAGAGCTTTTGTCACATTGTTGTCTTATCAAAAAATAAGTCCTCTATTACCAGAGGCTTTTGAAGGTTTATTTTTTTTCATATGAGCTGTGCATCAAATGTTTTCTCAGGATATCATACAGTAAAAAACATTCTTATTATATTTGACCACGTTTGAAAAAGTGGGTATATGTATTGTTAAATCAGATTTATACCTCTTTCAGACTGTTTTAATGCCAAACTTTAATCACTTCTGGAAACGTGTTTTCTGAAATAGTAGCAGAAATTTTGCTAGTAGATTTTTAGGTCTCCCTATCTAAAAAATTTGTTTGAGCTGTGTATTTGCTTTGCTGTTTAAAGTATTTCAGTATTTATGGAGTTGTTAGTGACATGCTTCTATCTGTTTATCTAAATAAAGATGAGAGGCAACAAATTCCCCATGCTAGTGAATGATCCATAGTCATGAAGCACTGCTTTTCAGGCATATGACAAAGAAGGCTTGTGTCTAAAAATCTCAAGAACTGTCAACAAATTCTTTAAGTATTACTTCTTAGAAAGCTGGTAAAATATCATCTCTCACCTTCATAGTCATTCAGTTATGGTCTTTTTATCCATAATTGTATACTTCTTTGAGTGCTGATTTAAAAGTGAGAAGAAATGGATGATGTTTAGTGAGGAGCTGTGTTTTTAGTGAGAATGAGAAGCATAAGTTCTTTTCCAGAAATATTTCCCATGAAACACGTCAAATTTTGTAAGAAATAGTTTGAAATGAATAGTTTGAGTTCACTCAATAACATTTTAGCTCTGTCATTACCAGAAAGATGAATTTGCTTAAAAGCATTAAGTCTCTGTAAGAGATCTTGTGATTCCTACATACTTTATCTATATTACATTATTTGTTGTATTGTTAACTATCATAAAATTAAGCAATGGTGCTAGTTAGTAAGTGAGGACATTTATCATAACTTTTTCATTGTGAAGTACTTCCCATTAAAGAAAAATCTGAAAGTGTCCATCAACATATTTAAGCTATTTAAAGAAAATTTAAATGATAAATATTTATTCTTTCATTTGTTTCTTAAAATAATAAGAGTCAAATAGTTCCCTCAACAGATCTACTTTAATCAGAGCTTTTCATGTAGATACAATAGCCAAAACATCTCTTGCCTGTGTGAGCTAAACATGTGTTTTGATGGGGTTTTTTTGGCGTGTGACAATATTAATTTAGTTATTCTGTTTCTGCTAAGTTGTTTTCCTCTACCTATTATCACTGAATGAGTAGAAACATCTCATTTTTTACAAGCTCTCTTGCCTCTATCAAGTGATTGATAACAAGCAGGAAAAAATTACTAAACAATATGATAGACAGATAGAAACAAACAAATGAAAAAGATCATGTGTGTTAAATTTCTTGTCTTCAGAAAACAAACTTCTACCCACTGCTTCTCTTGAATGTTCATCCAAACTTTAGGTCATGGATAAATATGGTGAGTTCTATGGCCGTGACAGAATCAGTGAGTTACTAGGAATGGACAAAGCTGCTCTCGATTTTAGTGATGCTCGAGAAAAGAAGAAACCAAAGAAGGATAGCTCCTTATCTGCTGTGTAAGCATTTGCTTCTTGTTTGGTTTTGTTTATTTTGGTGTGGTTTAAGGGCTTTTTGAGGTGTTTTTTGTTGGTGGTTTAAACTGTGAACTCGGTTTGTCATTCAGGTTTGAATTTTCATACTATGTCTTTTCTGTTAAAAAAAAAGAAAAAGAAAAAAAGGCTATATAAGAGAAAACAATTTGCAAATTGAATTTCACTGTGAATTAATTCATTATAGAGCCCTTATAAAAAAAGAATCCTCTTTTCTTACGTATGAAGATTCAGGTTAATGCACAGATACTTGAAAGCATCACGTTATTTCTATTCTAATAGTGTTGGTACAACTGGGCTAGAAACTCACATTTTTTATTTTTCAGCTCAATCAGAATGAAATGATAAACTTGGCAATGTACATTTAGGTTTCAAGGAAATGGTAGAATATATTTAAGTGATGTTGATGGTGAAACCACCAAGTAAAACATTGGGAGTTGGATGATTAGTCTTTACATCTTCTCATAATTTGTTTTCCCTGAACTACGTACTTGCCAGACATCAGAAGAATCTCCTACACGTTGAAGTAGTCAGAGTAATAGTAATCATTTTCATTCTTACAGAAGAGATGAAGAGATATCCTCAGTTTTTGCAGAGCACTTTTTACGCTATAGAGATTATAATGTAAGGGCATATGGATAATTTTCTATAACAATAGCACTTACAGTGTATTTACAAGAATTACATGAAGTAGACAGTAGGACTGCTAGTAGATAAGAACTGCATTCTGGAAAGGGCTGTTTTTGTAAAGATGAAACTGAAAAGTAAAACCAAGAAAGAAGAGTCTGCCTAAACAACCAAAACTGTGTGCTGATATGCAAAGGCTCTGTGGCATAGCAATACAATTTAATAACGTGGCAGAATTACTTTCCAGAATACTTTCCTGCTTTTTTGCTGTTGGATATACTTGGATTTAGAGAATATTCTTTCTTTCTTTTTGTTTTTCTTTTTCTTCTTCTTTTTCTTTTTTGTGTGTGTGTGTGTTATTGTTGATAGAAAAAGACAGCAAAACTACCTAATCTTCCCTGTGTGCTCATGACTCTTATTTAGGAAAAAAAATAAAATAATATTTGTATTGATATTCTTGGAAAAAAAGAGACCAGAATGAAGTAGTTGGAGAAGTCTGATGGAATGCTTATCTTAGAATCATATCTTTCTGTTATATTTCTAATGTCTGCTTTATTTTGTATACATTAACAGCAACAAAAATAAATTATGATTTCATGCATCTTTCACACTCTCCTAGGAGAAATCATTCCATAGTTATAGCAGGTGAATGTGCTAAGAGAAAATAAACAGCTGTGACGGAGATTTGCAGAAAATCACGTTCTTCAGAAATTTACATTTATCTACTTTATACCAGGTTCAAAACTGAACATGTATGAAGCTGCCCAAACTCATGCATCCATTAGATTCAGTATTTAAATATTTACAGCACAATTAAGAGTGTAGCATCAGTAGAAGCAGTCCTCAAGCTCAGTTGGGTTCAGTGTTAGCAGATAAGTTCCCTTTGACTTTGCTTTGCAGACATTGATCAGCTCCAGGTCTGATGACTCCAAAATAGTACGTAGTAATCTACTTTTCTGCTTTTGTTTCAAGTATATGCCAGAGTAGAAGTGAATTGGGAAAAGGTTCTGATGTATTTCAGCTTGAGATAAATAAACCAACTGTAATGTCCTCTGTTTATGAGACAATACTCTTCCTGTAGATCATGTTGCATAAATTCTTATTTTGTTGTTATATAAAATGTGATTTATTTATTTATTTTTATAGGCTAAACTCCATTGACGTTAAGTATCAGATGTGGAAATTAGGAGTTGTTTTCACTGATAATGTAAGTTTATCAGTATATATATTTGTATGTGTATGTATGTGTATATATATGCACACATTTATACCTTCTTAAAAATATAGCCATCTTAACTTGAAGTGCTTCAGAGAGTATATGAAATATTCTGAATTATATTTAATTTACTACATAAATATCTTGGATGTTTAAAAAGAAAGTGTCCAAATCTTTTCCCAGTTACATGAGTATAAAGAATCTCAGTTTGTTTTACTCCTTCCCATCTCTCCCCTTCTGAAATGCTTATTTATTCAGGAGGAATAAGCAAGGATTGTGCTGTAGAATTGGAAAATTATCTATATGTATTCAAATTAGAATTTTTCATGTTCATAGTCTTTACATCTGCAGTCACTTGAATGGAAAAGTCAAATCAGTATAGTTAACGTGTGTGGAATTACTGTAATTTATATCACTGAAACTGTTAGTAGGGTTTTACACAAAATGAGGCTAATGATTTTAGTCATTTGAAAAATGGCTCTTAAGGAATGATAAACAAGGCCATTTATATACCTTGCAGCTTCAAAAAATTGCTCATCTTTTGAATGCAAACAGTCATGATCATGGTTCGCCTGTCTTAGCTAATTTTTCTGCTGTAAAAATTGCTGGGTAACAAATCATTTTGGAAAAAGGACTGCTGGAGGATGAAGATGTAATATATCTTCAGTCAGGAAGACTGAAAAGACAGGTTGAGGTTGGGATGAGAATTCACCAGGTCCACTGAATGCATGACCTGTAAAGAGTTTGTGTTTGTTCAGGATTATCTTTCCTTTAACAGAATGTCTGAAATTTCTCTTGTAATGTACTTTTGTCTTGTAATTTCTCTTGTATGTAAGAAGACAAATTTTATTGTCTTTAAGTCCAATAAAATTAAAATGATAGAGGAAAAAGTGAAATTAAGATATGTAGGAATAGTAAGCTACATAAATTATATTAAACAGTTAAGTAGCAGTTTTAGTAGTTTGAATTAACTTTTGAATTACTTTTTATCTTTTTGTTTGTCACTAATCTCCTTAGTGTATGAATAATTAAATGCAAATATCCAAAAACTTACAATTAAAAAAATCACTTCAAAATAAGTTTTTCAAAATTGAAATGCAGAATTAGTCAATTTTGACCATTTTTTGTGCACTCTGCATTTGCAGATTTTATATTTTTGAACAAAAGTAAATTTCTTCAAAGACTGTGTAAGAAAAAATCACAATTTTCTGTTTAATTCAAGCAATTCTACTTTTCATAAGCACTGTGAATTAAGTTAGACATAATAGTCATTAATTCCATTTTGTAATGTAGTTGTTTTTTCTGTTAGTCTTTCCTTTACCTAGCTTGGTACATGACCATGTCAGTCCTTGGCCACTACAACAATTTTTTCTTTGCTGCTCATCTCCTTGACATTGCAATGGGATTCAAGACATTACGAACTATACTCTCATCAGTCACCCACAATGGCAAACAGGTATCAACTGTCATCTTTTTTCATTGGTTTGTTCAGAAGACCTTCAAGGAAGACAACTATAACTGTATTTTTTTTCCAGCTTGTCCTAACAGTGGGATTACTTGCAGTAGTGGTATACTTGTACACAGTAGTGGCATTCAATTTTTTCCGAAAGTTCTACAACAAAAGTGAAGATGGTGATATGCCAGATATGAAATGCGATGATATGCTAACAGTAAGTCTTAATTTGCTTTCTGCTTTTTTTTTTTTTTTTTTTGCAAACACGTATATTTTTGTCCTTCTCTTTTGTGTAATTCTTACTCATACAACAATATCATTGGTCATCAACAGAAAGACAAATGTAAGGGAAAGAAACAAATTCATGAACATCCCTTGAACAACTATACCCTATGTGTGTTAAACAAATACTTCTTTAAATGGGTGATATAAATATGATAGTATTCTTTATCATAATTTCTGCAAAAGTAAAGATCAACTTAAAACATGATCTCAGTCAGTTAAAGGGCTGAATCTATAGGTTCAGTAGGTCACTCAGGAGGTTGGTCAGTTACAGACAAGGAATTTCATGTGTAATTTAAGTTCTGAAATGATTGTTTAATTTTTAATATCCATTACTTTCCTTTACCAGGAGTTGTCGTGATTATCTTCCTTTCACTATTCTCTTACTAAAAATTACTACTTAGTTGCTGAGATGGTGCCAGGTTTTTGGATAGTAATTAGAGCTTAAATCCCACAGATATCTAAGATATATTACTATTAAGATCAGTCTAAAAGTAACATAGAACAAAATCAAATGTATTTTAGTTATTAAATGTATTAAATTATTAAATGTATTTTGTTATGCAACCTGAACCACTTCCTGGAAATTCATAGAAGCACCAAGGCTGGAAAAGACCTCCAAGATCATTCAGTCCAACCATCTACCTACCAGTAATATTTCTCATTAAACCATGTCCCTCGATACAGCATCTAAATGTTCCTGGGACACATCCAAGTATGGTATCTCTACCACATCCCTGGGCAGCTCATTTCAGAGCCTGACCACTCTGTCAGAGCAGAAGTTTCTCCTAGTATCCAACCTGAACCTTCCTCAGCGCAACTTCAGACTGTTCCCTCTAGTCCTATTGCTAGTTATATGGGAGAAGAGGCTGACCCCCACTTCATCACCTGCTTTCATGTAGATGTAGAGAGCAATAAGGTCTCCAGTGAGCCTCCTCCTTTTTTCGTCACTAGCCTGTCCTCTGCACAAACATCCTCAAAGATTGTTCGATGTTTTTTATTTTTTATTGAATGGTGATTTTGTTGTTCTTGTTTTGTTTTCCTCTTTTATTTATTTATTTTTTTTTCCATTTTTGTTTGAAACATCAGCAATGGGGCAAGTAATTCAATCTTGAGCTGGTGGGAAAGTGTGGTGAAAAAGGGGGTGAATTTGGTGGCAGTGATTGTTCCTACTTGCACATTACTGCATGCTGAAATTTCTGTACCACAATCATGATCTACTGCTGGGCTTAGGGTAATCAAATATAAAATCTTTTTGAATTGAGACATGAGTACAGACCATGAAGTGCTATGGTTACAGCTTCACAGCACTTCTGTTCTCTCAGAAGTGCACGTAACCTGAAAGAGAAATATGTTACATTATATTGTCTAGTTGCTAGAACATAGAACAGTTCTGCTAATTACTGAATTTGCTACACTGGATATTTTTAATTGCATATGCAGAAAACTTTTTAGACTTTTGTTTTGTTTTTTTTTTGTTTGTTTTTTTTTTAGTGCTACATGTTTCACATGTATGTTGGAGTGCGTGCAGGTGGAGGCATTGGTGATGAAATAGAGGATCCAGCAGGAGATGAATATGAAATCTATCGAATTATCTTTGACATCACTTTCTTCTTTTTTGTGATTGTCATCCTGCTTGCCATTATTCAAGGTATATATTTGTAGCTTGCAGCGACTGAAAGCATTATTTAATAATACGTGGATTTTAGTGATGCAGATATTGCATGCGTAAATTTAAACCAGGACACTAGGGCAACTAAAAAACAGATTTATAAGGTAAACCACACCAAGATGTTGTTTATCTCTATGCTGTTCTTCTTAGTCTACACATAAACAACAGGCTCTGCCTGGATCAGAAGAAACAAAAAAGTCATTAGAACATTGATGCCCCTAGAGTTTCTGTCTTCCCTTTGTCTCTTCTAAAAGACTCCTGTAATGATGTCACAAAAGAAGTGATTAGAAAGAATTATTATCTTCTATCAGCTAACAGTTAGGTAAATCATAACATTTTTACATCAATAAGAATGCTTTTTTCTCACTTCCTTCAAGGGAGTTTAGAGGGCATCTCTAAGCTTCTATTAAGTTTATAACTCTTAATGAAACAAGATGTTTTCAAGGGTTGGGGAGGGTGCTTAATTTTTCATAGACTGCAGTAGCATATCTCATACTATTTATTCATTTTGTGACTCACCTAAGAATAGAGGCTATAGCTGTCAAGCTTTGAGCATAATCATCATCTGACGTTCATCAGTTTACAGCTCAGTAGTTTCAGTAATGATCATACAATTAGTCTGTACTTGTATTGGTGTAATTAAAGGGAGGATTGTTAGAAATTTATAATCTGAGCCACTGAGTCAGTGGTTCTTCTTTCTGTATCTTCCTGAAATGGTCACTTATGTCTGTTAAGCTTTGACGGTGGAACCTCAAAGTAAATGGCAACTACAGTGACAGAAGGTGCATTAGATCTGGACCTCTCTGCATTTGCTATGTAATAAATTCCTGAACACTGTTATATGTATCGTAGGGCTCTTTCTTTGTTAAAGCTTCCATCATTGTAAAATCATGTGTCTTTTAATATTGAGTTAAGGTTAGAGTTCTGCGAATAAAACAGAAATCTGCTTATACCGTATTTTATAATTCCACATTATAGTGACAGTTACAGGTAGCTGTTCTCTTTAATTAGTTCATTTTCTTTCATATCTCTAGATGTTTTTGTCTAGATGTTTTCTTGAAGCTATAACAGTTTCTACTATTTCTATACAAGACTATTGTTTAATGTTCTTTGTTGGACTTGTCCCTGAATTTCCAAATATTCTTTGTCACGGTTCTTCAGCATTAACTATTCTGTCTTAATTTCTAGGGTTAATTATTGATGCTTTTGGTGAGTTAAGAGATCAGCAAGAACAAGTTAAGGAAGACATGGAGGTAATAACATATGATTGCTGAACTATATTCTATTTTCAGGTTTTCTGAACATTGGTGTTGAGTCAAAGGGTGATATTGAGACGAGAATAAATATATGGTTATTTACAGAATCCAGTGCTCTTTTTATCAGATGAACTGAGATGTAAAAGTAAATGAGAGACAATTTACTTATTGTTTTTATTTTCCATTTTATTTAATTATCATAAGTATTCATCATAGTATCACAGAATGGTTTGGATTGAAAGGGGCTTTTAATGTTATCTAGTTCTAAACCTCCTACTACAGAAACGGGCACCTCCCTCTAGACCAGGTTGCTCAAAGGCTCACACAAACTCGCTGGGCAACCTGTTCTAGTCTCTCACCACTCTCACAGTAAAGAATTTATTCCTAATATCTAGTCTAAATCTACCCTTCCTTTTCCAGTTTAAAACCATTTCTCCTCATCCTGTCACTATAATAAGTTCCTCCCCAGCTTTCCTGTACGTTTCCTTCAGGTGCCGGAAGATCATTATAAGATCTTTTTGGAGCCTTCTTTTCTCTAGGCAGAAGAGCCCCAGCTCTCTCAGCCTGTCCTCATAGGGAGGTGCTCCAGCCTTCTGATCATTTTCATGGCCCTCCTCTGGACCCACTCCCACCGCTTTATGTCCTTCTTATGTTGAAGGCTCTAGAACTGGATGCAGTACTCCAGGTGGGGTGCTCATGAGAGCAGAATAGAGGGCAGAATCACCTCCCTTGTTCTTATGGTCACACTTCTTATGACCAGAAAACTCTGCTAGAATGCAGGTTCTGAATAACATTTACCACTCTTTGATCTGCACTGTGAAAGAGGCATGCTGTTGACAGCTCTTAATTTGTATGGGGCACAAACTCTGTGCTGTAATTCTGCTCTTAGCATATTTAGGATTTGCCATTTCCTACTGTTCTTTAATACCTTTTGTAAGTACAGCCAGTTTTTTGCAGATAAATCAACAAAAAAACAACTTTTTTATTTTTCTCATGACCTTTTAAGCTTTAGATTGTGTGTTTTCACTTACGTAAATAACAAAAAAATATTTGTTGCTGTACATTATAATGAATTCCATATCCACGACTATTTAAGTCTTTTGAATCTTGTGACTAGAGGTGTCTAGCATGGTTAACGCTGTGATGATTCAGTTCATCTCAGGTGTAGTTTTCTTTGATTAATCTATATGTGCAAATGTCCAGTACTTGCTGGTTTTCTGTTCTGTCATTTAAGTGTGCATATAAGAAATCAGAAATATGTTGAGAACTAATGTGTTCTCTAATATAAAAGCATATTCAGCTTTAAAACTCAAGCATTAAGGTAGATACTGCCTTGCATTACAGTGAGTATTGCTGACAGTGTTCAAAGGAAAAAAAAGTAGGCTTTGGCTGTTCAGTGCCATTCATTCTTCTTATACCTGCTCACCTACTGGTACTAGGATTTATTGGTTGATTGAACATTAATATGTTACTTTGATGGCAGTCAATCTTCTGTTTGGGTGTTTTGGCTGAAGAAGTCTGTCTCAATCATCAAAAGAGAAGCTTTTCTGTTCAGTACATATTATAGTTGATGCATTCATATTTTGAAGAAAATTACTGCGTTTGGGGTGTATTTTCTCAAAGGGGTGCAAAGATGCATTATAAATAAGTGTTGATGTAATCTGTGTTCTTTCTTTTAGACAAAGTGCTTTATCTGTGGAATAGGAAATGACTACTTTGATACAGTGCCCCATGGCTTTGAAACTCATACACTGCAGGAGCACAACTTGGCCAATTATTTGTAAGTACAGTAAAAATGAACTTCTTGTTAACTCCTGATTAACTCTATTCCATAAATAAGAGTCATTATAGATCGGCTTTGATGTGCACTCATGTTGCCTGAATGAACAAGGGAGATATTTCCTTATTTTTTTTTTTTCTTCTTTAATAGAGTCCATGAGGAAGAAAAATGTTTGCTATTAGCAAAGGTTTTTTTGCCTTAGTGAAGTGATAGAATTTCAGTGGAGGTAGGAGCAGGAACTTTATGAACTTCAATGTATTTTTTTTCAATTTGGTTCTGAAAAACCCATTTTGTGTGAGCAATAAAAATTAGGAACCTGATATGTGACTAGTAAATATTTCCAGTTTCTTACTTATATTATGTATTTATGTATTTATTTATTTTTAAATCCAATTACTATTCTCTATCTGCAAGTTAGTGTTTGTAGAAACATCTAGTATAATTTTCTGTCAGCAAGCTTAGGAATTCTTCATACGAGGTAAGTAGTTACTGCAAGTCAAATGAAATCTTGTGCGTTTTGGTGTATTTTTCATTGAATAATAAGTGCATATTATAAGTGTGAGGAAACCATGTTTAATATGTCTGAGAATATCATCATAAATATAACTTAGAAACTTGTGAACTCAGGAACAGCATTTTTTTCACTGTACATGACATATTGAAAAATACACCTGTGTCTGTAGGTTGACTGGTGCTGTACTATATTCACAACGTCTTTTTTTTCCATTGTAGGTTTTTTCTGATGTATCTTATTAACAAAGATGAAACGGAACATACAGGACAGGTAGGCAAACAACTCTTTGAATATCAACAGTTAATAATTAAAACTGATTCTAAAATAAAAATCATTCAGACTTGCCAAAACTAAGAGTATTCTAATGAATAGCATTCTATGCAGTAAGTAACTTAATTGTTATTGTTCTGAATGTTTGTTGGGACTTTGTTGCTTAATTTTAGATTATCAATTCTCTAATGCTTTTCTTATCTAATCTGACTTTCTGAAGTATTATTTCCAAAAAATATAACTAGAATATGTAAACAGAAATAATGAGAAACATTTAAGCACCTTGTGAAAGCAACATTCTTTTCACCCTGTTGAATCTCTTATTGTTGTCTTTGACCTTTAATATTATTCATCAGTTACATGGTCTTCTGTGTCTACATTTCTAGATAGAGCAGAATGAAATAACTTATGCAGGTATTTGAAAAGAAAGCTGGGAGAACAATTGTAAGAGGATTTTTTTTCATTGCTGTTTATTATTCTTTCAAATCTTTGAAGTCCATTTTATTTTATGCATTTTTTGCATGCTTTGGAAGGACTGATGCAGAAATTCAGTCAAATTTCTATGATGGAAAATATTATGCTGGTATTTGATCTTGTGACAAGCTTTAATTAAACTTTACGGTGCTCCTGGATGTGAAATGACCTGGTCCTCTTCTACGTGTTTTCTCTTTTGTTTTTTGACCAGGTAATCATATGTAAAATCTACTCTAAACTCATCCAAAAATTAACATGATTTTATAAATTGATGTAGAGAAACCAAAGAATTAAGGAAGGGAAGCAATGTATTTTGGTTTGTTTGTTTGTTTTTAAAGAGGCATGCCTGATTCTTTCTCATTGGAGCTATTTAAGCCACTTAAATTTTGTTTATTTCAGGAATCCTATGTATGGAAAATGTATCAAGAACGATGCTGGGAGTTTTTTCCTGCCGGTGATTGTTTCCGAAAACAGTATGAAGACCAGCTTAATTAAGCAAAGACAAGGATTTCCACTTGAAATATGTCCATGTGTTTTCCAAGTCCTTTTGGAATGTCCAACGGATTTCTTAAATCCCCGAAACTCTGTGGTTTTGGAGCACCAAAGCTCTGTTTTTAATGACCCAACTTTTATTTTCTTGTGTATTTGCTTTGAGAACACTGGAGTAAAGAACAATTGAAAACAACAGCAACTCTGGAAAACAGATCAACCACTTGCACAGACAAAAGATATCCATATAAATAACATGCACACATAAGAAGAGACTTGAGACAGCTTCTTTCTGAAACTGCCAGATTATGCCCTTATCTATAAAATCACACATGGGGTGACACAGTAGCAACACTCGTTCAATCTATTTATTTCATCATCCTGGAAGGAACTATATGTAGTTCACAGAGCACTGTAAAAGATTGTTGTGGACACAAAGTTGTTGGGAAATAGTGCCTTACTATATGTGGGTTGAGCTATGCAGAAGATGAGTGCATGATGACATCATATTTTTATTTTTCTTTCTGTCTTCCTTTTCTTCCAAGTTAATATTTATTTTGTGATTTTGGTGGATTTGGGTGGAAGGGACTTGATTGTGCACATCTTTTTATTAAGACTGGAGTGTCTCTGGACAAGACTAGGTTATTCTCATTGAGTTCAGTTCACATTTACCTTCCTCTTTAGCTTTTGCTTTTATTTTGGTAATGCTCTAATACAACACTGCAACTTTATGAGATCTTTGTATTAGAAGACTGCAAAAAAAAAAAACAAAAAACACTTTAACAAGAAATGTTTCATTGCATGTTTATTATGCAAGTTTAAAACAATCAAAGAAACAACCTTCAAAAGCAAGTTGATCAACATGAAAAAAAAAAAAAACATTCACAATAATTATCTCCATAGTAATAAAGTGTTGTGGGCTTTATTGTACATCTGAAACAAGTGTCATCAGTCAACAATGTATATGTTATGAATCTGACCATAGTTTTGTTTCTTTTGTTTTTCTTTTTTTCATTTCTGCCACCTGTGATTGATAGTGGAATTGAAGATTTTCTTGTTAAATTATTTTTTAAAATCAAAGCTGAAGCAATATCCATTCAGGGATCCCATCAGTTGCATCATAAAACACCAATGATGTGTACGTCACTCCATTTTGAGTCCTTTTCAATTGTAATGCCAGTCTTTACAAATAAAAAAAGAGATTCAGAATGGAACAAGATGGTCTTGGGAGCATTTGAGGTTTTTCTTATTGAGTCTTTTTATTAATCCCTCTACTAATTGCACCCACTTTGACACAGACCTGAGTTTCTGTTTCATAGAATCATAGAATGTCTTCAGTTGGAAGGAACCTCAAGGATCATCGAGTTCCAAGCCCCTTGCCACAGGTAAGGGTGCCAGCTGCTGGATCAAGTACTAGATCGGGTTGCCCAGGTCTCCATCCAACCTGACCTTAAACACCTCCAGGGCAACCTGTTCCAGCACCTCACCACTCTCTCAGTAAAAAACTTCTCCCAACATCTAATCTAAATCTCCTTTCCTTTAGTTTCAAACCATTCTCCCTTGTTATATTGCTGTCTAGCCTTGTAGAAAGTTGATTTTCCATCATGTTTTTCATGTTTATAAACTCCCTTTAGATATTGGAAAGGTACAATGATATCTCCTACAGACTTCTCTTTTCCAGGCTAAACAAGCCCAGTTCCCTCAGCCTGTCTTCACAGGAGAGATGTTCCAGCCCTTGGATCACATTCATGGCCCTCCTCTGGACCCTCTCCAAAACCTCCATATCTTTCCTGTCAGAGGCATCAGGCTTGGATGCAATACGCCAGCTGGGGCCTTACAAATGCAGAATAGAAGGGGACAATCACTTTCCTCACCCTGCTTCCATCATTCCTCTTCTGATGGAACCTAGGATACTATTGGCCTTCCAGGCTCCAAGCACACACTGCTGGCTCATATTAAGCTTTTCATCAATCAGGACTCCTAAGTCTTTCTCAGTAGGTTGCTCTTAAGGAGTTCGTCTCTCAATTTGTATGTATATATGGGATTACCTCGACCCAAATGTAAAACCTTGCACATTGCTTTGCTGAACCTCATTAGGTTTGCAATGGCCCACCTTTCAAGTTTGTCAAGTTTCCTGAATGAAAGTTTTATTTCTTCTGGTCTTCTTGCTATCCTGTTGCTCCACTTCATTTTCTTTGTCATAAAAGAAATCGACTGCATCAGTATTCCATTATAACTAAGAAAACTTTTAACTATTGTTTAAACAATCATTTAAAAATGATAATTCTCCAAAGTCAAGCTTTCAGTTCAGTGGATTATGATTAGTGCTACTCTGAAATTGGCATCCTATAGAGGATTCTGGTTTTCAATTGTCTTGAATTCTACGGTATTTGAGGCTAAAGGATGTATAGGCTGGTGATGGTGGGAGGAGTGGGTACAATGGCTAAAATTTGTACCCAGATTTTAAAACATCCCCACCCAATTTCTAGTATTTGTTCTAGCTTTATTTCTTCTGTTTGGCATAACTCTGTATAACAGTTTGAATACACCTTTCTTGGCTTTGCACATTTGATTTAGAAATCAGGGATTGTAATAATGTTCCTTTTTCAGGTATAAAGCATAAGAATAGTTTTCTGATGAGACAGATGTTTATTTGATCTTGGACATTTTGTTGAGAAATAGCTTATGATTCTGAGTCATGTTTCAAAATCCCCTTGTTGTGAAAGCAATTTCAACTGGAAACTGTGGGCAAATAAGAGAATTGAACTGGCGTATTTCTTTAACTTCTGTGTCTCAAGGCTTCTGAAACATTCTTCTAAATGCTGTATACTGTGAGATAAATACATGTGAAGCAGCAGTTAAGCACTACGTTCTTTCAGTATGGCATCTACTGATTATCTGGTGAGACAAATGTTTCCTTGTAAATATTAAAAGTATTTATTTATTGAATGATGCTAATTAATAGCTTTCACAAAAGGGACTTCCAGTCACTAAGAATTTGTTTGTTAGAATTTGCAAGATTAGTGTTGCTGAAAGTGATTGGGAATTTGTTTTAGCAGAACCTCAAAGCCTGGTCGTACAGCTCCCTGTGGAATGGCTGGAATTTTGGATTCCTGATGCATGACATTTCCTCTTTGAGTCAATGCACAAAAAGAGCAGCTAGAAGCTTTTCTCCTTTTTTAATGCTTAATATGCCCAATTCAAAAAAAGAAACTTGCTTTGAAATTAAGAGTACATAACAGAGGACAATAGTTCATTTTGAAATTACATATTTCCTGTAATTCATATGATTTCCTACCCTGACGTCCATCCAGGTAGGTCAGCTGGTACATGATGCAGTCTGAGGTATCTGAACTAGTACTGTTTGTTTTAGAATTAAAATAATGTGAAAAGAACTGTAAAGAAATAGAAAGTCTTTGCTGTCTGTCCATGTTGTAAATGTCCCAAGTTTGAATTCAAGATGCCACTGCTGTGGTGCAAGCTCTCTTGGACAGATTGATGATAGAGTTCTTGATTCTTGGTGGAGCCAGGAGAGGGGACAGCAAAACTACTACCTTGGACTTCTAAAAGGTGAACTGTTCAGGACACTGGTAGGGAGAGTCCCTTAGGATTCAGTCCTGAAGGTCAAAGGGGTCCAGGAAGGCTGGTTGCTCCTCAAGAAGAAAGTCTTAAAGGCACAGGAGCAGTCTGTCTCCCTGAGCTGCAAGATGAACCGACAGGGAAGATCAGCATGAATAAACCAGGAGCTTTTCGTGAGGCTCCAGGAGAAAAAGAGAAGGAAGGTATCTCCTGTGGAAGAAGGGATGGACAACTTGGGGAGAGTACAAAGAATTTGTTGGCCTGTGCAGGGATAAAATTAGAAAGACAAAAGCCCAGCTTGAATACCAACTTGGCCTTTGGGATAGAAGAGAACAAAAAATTTTATGAATATTTTAACAATAGCAGGAGGATTAAGAAGAATCTTCATCCTGTACTGGATATGATGAAGAACATAGCCACTGAGGATAAGGAAAAGGCTGAGGTTCTCAATGCCTTCTTTACGTCTGTCTTTATAAGTCAGTCTGGTTATCCTTGGGGTACTCTACCCCCCGATCTGGAAGCCTTGGATGGGGAGCAGAATAAAACCCCCACTATTCAGGTGGAAACAGACCTACTGCTCCACCTGGATTGCTGCTCCAAGTCCATGGGGCCCAATGGGATCCACCAGCTGAGAGAGCTGGTGGAGGTGAGAGCAAAGCCACTTTCCATCAGCATTCCTGGTCAACCAGAGATGTCCCAGAGGATTAGAGTCTTGCCAATCTACAAAAAAGTTTGTAAGGAGTATCCAGAGAACTACAGGCCTGTCAGCCTGACCTCAATGACAAGTGAAGTTATGGAGCAGATCATCTTGAGGGAGATCACATAGCATGTGTGGGACAACTGGAGGATCAGACCTAGCCAGCATGGATTCATGGAAGGCAGATCCTTTTTTACCAACCTGGTGGATGATGGAAAGCTGCGTTGACGCAGCCTGGACTTCAGCAAAGCCTTCAATGTCGTCTCACCTTATATCCTCCTGGAGAAGCTGGCAGCGTGTGGCTTGGACAGATACGCTGCTGGGGTAAAGAATTGGCTATGTGGCTGGACCCAGACAGTAGTGAGGAATGGAGTTAAATCCAGCTGGTAACAAGTCATAAGTGGTGTTTGACAGGGGTCAGCACTGGGGCTTGTCCTGTTCAATTTCTTAACTGATGATCTGCATAAGGGCACTGAGTGCACCCTCAGCAAGTTCATAGATGACACCAAGTTGGCAGGATCAGCCTGAGGGTAGGGAGGCCCTACAGAAAATCTGGACAGGCTGAATTGCTGGCTTGGAGCTAGTGGGATGAAGTTCAACAAGAACAAGTACCGTGTCCTGCACTTTGGACACAATGACCCCAGGCAGTGCTACAAACTTGGGGCAGAGTAGCTGGAAGACTGTGTAGAGGAAATGGACCTGCAGATGATGGTTGACGCTTGTCTGAACATGAGCTAGCAGTATGCCCAGGTGGGCAAGAAGGCCAATGGCATCCTGGATTGTTCAGAAATAGTGTTGCCAGCAGGAGCAGGGAGCAGATTATCTCCCTGTACTCAGCCTTGGTGAGGCTGCACCTCGAGTACTGTTCAGTTTTGGGCCCTTCACTACAAGACAGACACTGAGGCCCTGGTGCAATGAGTTCAGAAAAGAGCAGTGAAGTTGGTGAGGGGTTTGGAGGGCAAACCTTGTGAGGAGTGGCTGAGGGAACTGTGATTGTTAAGTCTGAAGAAGAGGAGGCTTGGGGAGACCTTATTCCTCTCTACAATTTCCTGAAGGGTGGCTGTGTTGAAGCAGAGATCAGCCTCTTCTCCCATGTAACTAGCAATAGGACTAGAGGGAATGGCCTCAAGTCACAACAGCAGAGATTCAGTTTGGTTGTTAAGAAAATCTTCTCCAAAAGAGCCAACCGGCACTGGAATGGGCTGCCCAGGGAGTGGTGGAATCACTGACCCTGAAGGCATTCAAGAAACATTTAGATGTTGTACCGAGGGACATGGTTTAGTGGAACATAATGATCGTAGGTGAGCATGGTCATCATAGGATGATTATGGAAGTCTTTTCCAACCTTGTTGATTCTAAGATTCTATGCAAATCACAGCTAACAGTTTTTCTGAAAATTGACCTATAAGTAAAACAGATTGAAAAGTAGAATTTTTATAAAGAGCTTTTTTTTGTAGGTACACAGAGTCTCATTTTTAAGGCTTTCATGAATTATTTTAAAATTCTTTTGTGCTGTAAGTGAGTTTTACAATCCAAATCATGATGTAAGGCCTTACGGTATCGGCCTCCAAATATATTAATAATGAACCAGTGTCTTAAAAAGCAGAAAGCTTGAATAATGGACAGGAGAAAAAACATTCAGTATATTTATATGAAAGATCAAGGTCACTGTGCAATAATGTCGTGAATAGAATAGGTAATGTTGAAAAAATCTGCCTTATTTTCACCTGCCTTATTATTCAACTTTTTATACTTCTGGAAAAAAAGAATGATAGGAGGATAAGCCTCTTGGCCTTACATATAGTAAGTTTTTCCTGTTATTCTCTCTCCCTTCACTAAGTTGTCACTGCATAAAATGCCTGCTTCATTACGGGTTGGTTGTTTTGTTGGGGTTTTTTGTTCCATTTTTTGTCAATATCCACTTAGTGTATGAGATTTGGAGAATATGCTTGCTTTTAACCTCTGGAAAGCATTAAGATTTTTATAGTGTGCTCCATATGAGTTACAGATGAAGATGAATGTTTCGACTGTTCCTCTGCTTGGTGTCTTTAAAGGAAGAATATCTTGCTGTTTAACTGCTGTGTTCATGAACAAAAGAATTATCTGAGTTGAACAGAAACACAAAAGAAACTTATCTCACTATCTTGGATTTCTAGTTTTGGTCCAGGTGAAATATCTTGCATGTCCATTTGAAAAGGTATTTTTAAATTTCACTATGCAGGAATGTTCCTGAAACTTTAGATATAAGTCATCTTTTTGCACTAAAATGTGGAGAACTTTTGAGGGAATCATTTAAATGATTTCCCAAATAGGCTACTTCTTTGTTACTGATTGACCATAGTGGCGGTGTCTTCCTTTAACTTCTCCGACTTTTCTTTCCACAGTATTTTATTTATTTATTTATATTTACATATTTTTTAATCTGTAAGGTTTATTGAGTACATTGGATGCTTATAGCAGCTCAGAGAAGCAGAGATTTCAGTCATGCTGTTGCATTTATTGCACAAGTTCATGTAAAAAATGTACTGATAGAAAATATGGCACTGTAGTAGGCAAAGTAAGCATTGCTCACCTGGTTTTGTGCTTCTTAAGCAGAAATGACTTTCTGAGTTGGGGCAACAAACCATAATTTATACTATTGCTTTGTCACTGTTCTAATCCCATGTGTATTACGTAAATACGATCGCTGTCATTTTACAGTCTCAGAACTTCTGCATTAACTTGAGAAATTCAGATTGATCTACTTCATTAGAAGGAAAATGCTTGAGTTTCTCATAGGAAATTAGATTTAGATTTGTTCTCAGGTGGCACCCATGGAACAGCTACCACATAACACTAATAAACACTCAATTAAATTGATGTTTTTATTTTGTAACTTGTACAGTGGTATTATAAAGTGAGAAATGAGAAGAGTAAGATATTTGGAAGTATAGAGTTATTTGATGGACAGAAATGTTAATTTTATTTATTTATTTAAACGCAAAATAATATTATGATTATGTGTTGTATGAGGGCTGTTAAAGTAATGCCTCCTATTTTATTATGTTGTCCCATAACATCAGTGGCAGATGGTGGTGTGGCAGTAGAGGATGAACCTTCTAACTAATATTCCATTACAATTTGTTGCGGTGTGATAGATGGCAGCAGAGGGGCAGAAGACATGGAAGTGCATATGAAGTAATAGTGTGGAACTGAATTCTTCCATGCGAATAAATTGGCACCCATTGGCCTTCATTGACACTTCCTGAACATCAGTGGAGACCAAACAGTGGATGTGAGCACAATGGGGCAGTAGGTGGTGCCTTTCAGCCATGGTAGCAGTGACAGTGGGTCTTCTCTGCTGGTGCAGGTTTTTATGAACGCAGCACACAGGCTCTTGTTCATCACTGGTAAAAATTTATAGATAATGGTGGTGAGTATGTTGAAATACAGTGTTTTGTAGCTTTCCATAGAAATAAGTAGGAGGCTTTACACTCAGAGCAACCTATGTTGCTAGTTTGAAGCCATTCACAGTCCTCCTACAACTGGTTGCTCAGTGTCACCTTGCATTTTTCTCTGTTACAGTAAATGTCTCTTAGGTAAAATAAAAAATGCAGTAAACCAGATCAATAAATGCACTGAGGCTTTTCAGCCTGGCAGCAAGTTCTTGAACTCGCACTGCCATTTTAAGACTGAATGTAACAGTACTGTGATCTGGAAATCAATAATGCAGAACAAGCATATATACCAAAGAACAAGTGAAATACATACTAAGCAGTTTTTTCTAGCATACATTCAAGATACTCTAAAATAAGTTTATTTCAAAATTTTGATTTCTAGCATCTGATGATAGCTTTGTAATTGAACATGGTAACTAGTCTACTGAGTAACCAGGAGTAGAATGAAACAAAGACATATGTTTTTGAATAGCATTTACAGTTTTTTACTCCAAATTTGGAGAAGAGTTTGTATGTTAACAGATTTTCTTTAAAAATAAAATCATTCTCTGTTCTAACTTACTTTCAGTCGAGGAATAAAATTTTAAATCTTTTTGTCTTCCTACTCATGAAATGATCAGCTTTTGAGATATGTTAAAACAATGCTATGAATTGCTTGAAAATTTGTATTGAACAGGAGCCCAGTCATCCACAGTCCATTCTTTCTCACAATTCCCATGCAAATGTCTTGTGATACCTGCAGTTTCATCTTCCACAGCATATGGTAGCAGAAGAAAGAATTCAGCAAAATATAAGGCTTTCTTTATTTCAGTATGTGATTGTTATGTCAAAAAAGTCTGAATGTTTTGTAAAGAAAAGACAACAGTGAAAAATTAAAAAAAAAAAAAAAAAAAAAAATGGAATTGGCTGGGAAAAGCTCATGAGAACTGACTTGACCGTGTTAGAGTTGAGTATGCACTGTAATGAGAAGTGGATAATTTGATTTTGAGTCATAAAGTAGATAATAAAGTTAGGGGAATATCTAGGAATATCAGAATCCTTAGGGAGCTCCTAGTAAAAGAACACACTTTATCTTATGAACACATAGCGAGTGTTCTGCTTCCTGCAGTTTGAGGGGGAGGGGTAAAATGGTTTGAAATTATTTTAAATTTTTCAGAAACTGTAAGTGAATAAAACATGATGTGCAGGAAATGAGTGAACTGAGAGAAGCAAAGACTCATGATTTGCTATTATATTTCTTTGGAGATTAATGAATTGCAGAAAGCACTATCTTCATCTTTAAGCCATAGCATGCTCGTAGTGCAGATCAAAATTAAGGAAGCAGAATGGATGAAATCTGGATTAAATAGTGGCATGCAGTGAGATTGCTGCTCAGACCTGTGCCCAATTTAGGCTAACAGCATTCAGTTCTGAAAGACTCCCTTCTTTATCTATCTCAGTGCCAAGGAAAGGACTGCAAGTGACCATCTGTATTTTCTCAATCACGTTATTGGCTCTGTCCTCTGGCAGCAGACAGAATCCTCATTATGACTACTGATACTCAGGCACTTGCAGATACTTCCTCATATGAAGTAGTTAGATAAATTAGGCAGTTGCTTAGCCCTGATGGGAAAGGAAATCCTTATATCTTTTGGTCCATCATAATGGAAGGAAAAAAGTATATCCACTGAGTACGAAATAAACCAGTGATCTGACCAGACTTTGTCCAAAGATGATAAATTCTCAGGCACTAAGAAAAATGTTATTTATACATTTAAGTATCTATGTTTTATAGCAGACTAAGGGGCATTGCATACTGGTGTAACTATTAGGCACTTTCCAAGTGTTTCACAGTACTAACCTAAAGTGTTGATAAATCTGTTAATCTAAAGTGTTAATAAGTGTTAGTAAGTTTTTGCTATTGAATATTAGTATAATATTTAAATCCAAATCTTGTTTTATTATAGTTCCTAGTTTTTAAAAAGATTATTCTTCTTGATCCTCATCATTGTACACTAGAAAACTGTTCATTGTTTAAATAGATGTGGCATAACAGAATAAGCCTGGAACAGGAAATATAGACACTGCATTTCATCTTTATGTTTGGAGAAGTGTCAAATTAATAACAATTTAAAGATGATAAAGATAGACCCATAATCTCACGCATTACCTTTCCCTCGTTCAGACTTCAAGATGATCTATCTCTCTCTTCATCATTCTTGCCCTTAGTGAGGCAAGTTTTGTTTTCTGCTTGATCAGAATTCTGCTAAAGATCCAAAGTTTAATAGAAAACATGTTCATACCAAACATCACATTTTGCGTATTGAAAACACTATTTCAATTTGGCTTCTATTTCTTCTTCAGCAAAACTTTTGTGAGAAGATCCAAAAGTATTTTGATAAGTAGCATTATATAAGTCACATCATACCAGATCAGAATTTATTATCCATTAAAGATACATTGATTTTTCTTCTAATATGAAATTAATGGATAATAATTATAGAGAAGACATTTTAGTACATCCATTTTCTCCAATTGTTCTGCAATTTCAAGACATTAGTTTTTTTTTAAGAGGCTGTTAGAAAAGTGTTTCATACTGGTTCTAGTACAGAGAAGGTTTTGTTACAGTGAGCAGTCAAAATTTACTAGAGTTTACTTGATAGTGACAAGTTATCTTAGATGGCAATGTAAGCAGCCATGTGATTAAAAAAATAAATAGGTGTCAACTAAAACCTATTCTGTCTGATACTCGTAATCAATGAAGGAAAGATGATCAGTAATTACAATCAAAACTTTTTTGGGGGAAGAAGGGAATGACTTTAGAGAATGCATATTTAATGACATGGGTAATTAGATGTCTCCTGCAGAAGTGCTAAAAAGCAATCAAAACTGAAAGCTCGTTTACAAAGTGTATTCTGAAATATAATTGTTGCCTGAAGGAAAAAAAATATTTAAGAAGCCACAGTTTCCTGGAATAGTTCTTTTGTAAGAACAGGGAGCAACCTCTAGTGACACTTGCAACCACAGTGACAATGAAGAAATGATTATTTTTCAACAGTTTTAGAAATGACTGAATTTGGTAAAGCACAGATATATCATTGAGCACAATTTGTGTGGCAGTTTTCTAGTATGCCTACAAACTGAAGCAATTCAGGACCTACATAGTCACTGCCCTGGATGCTGAGAAACTTTTGCCCTCTGTTGTGTTGTGTGCTCGATTGTGTGCAATGCAGCAAGGATGGACTGGGGTTATGGGAAATTACAGACATAATATCAGGAGATCATGTTTATAGATGCAGAGAGACCAAAATTATTAATAGGATGAATTCACAGGGAACTCTGGAGTCTTTGTAACTAAATGGCGCTCTAAAGTCATTGAAACAGTCCACCCTACTTTTTCAAATTCTGGAAAAAAGGTTTAGGAGCAGAAGGCTCTGACACATCTTTGGACATCTAGCATTTAAGATAGTGAGAAACAAGTGGACACGTCCCTGTTTTCTGAGAGGACAATGAAGTGTTTTTCCTTCCTGTGAGTGCTTTCTACCAAAAGCTTCCTTCTTTATGCTATAATGCTAGATAGAACACTATAAAAAGAGCCTGATGTCTCTGATTAATAATTGTAAATAAAATAGAAATAATTTGAGTATATAGTATTTGAAACCAGATATTTACTAGTAACATTACAGCTTTTAGTAATATGATTTTTTGTGTTAGAAGATTGAAACAAAAGGGTGGGGGGTTTTTTTGTTTGCATGTTTTTAAGGAAATCGTCATAAAATTGCTAGATATTTCATATCTTCATTAAAAGAAACAAAATTTAACATGTTACATTCCTACATGCATTTCTAGCACATCCATGTGAAATGCGTGTTAGTTACTGAAGTTTTACTGGACCTGGTGCTCACCAGTGCAGTGGAGGTCACTAAGGAGGTTAAGATCAGAGGCAGCTTGGACTACAGTGACCATGCCCTGGTAGAGTTCGTGATCTCAAGGAGTATGGACCTGCCAGCGTGTGGAGTCAGGGTGATGAACGTCAGGAGAGAAAAATTCCAGCTGTTTAAGGAATTATTGGATCAGCTGTCCTGGGAAGATATCATAAGGGGCATGGGAATGGAATAGAGCTAACAGCTATTTAAGGATACCTTTCTGTGTGTACAAGAGCTCTCTATGCCCCAGCAGAGAGCCTGCAGCAACTGCCTGGTGCTGGGGACCATGAGTACAGGCCCCTGGGAATTCTGCTCAGGTTTGATGCTTTGGTATTAATGACAAACACATTCTCATGTGCTTTCAGTTTTCAGATACTAGTTGTAGGCATTTTTGTACAATACTTCTAAAGAAACCAATTTTGTTCTCTCTTGACTAATTTTAGATCTGGCTGCTTGTGAGGTTTTTTGAGTTTTTTTGTTCCATGGGATTAAAATGGCTTTACACAGTGAAGTGCTCAGCTGTGTTATATTATAGCACAAGCATATAGCACTACCTGATGTAGTAATTCTAGAGTAATGTGTTTATGAATCCCACACATCATGCAAAACAGGCAGCACTAGTATTTCAGACCAGAAAATAAATGCCACCTAAAACTTGATGGAAGTCGGCATCAATGTAAATATGTAGGAAACCACTGAACTGTAAAGCTGTGTAGTCTAAGTTGCTATGCAATACTTACTTCCTCTCTGTTTTGTGTTGTTTTGTTTTTTTTTTTTGTCAGATTAGAAAACCTTTCCTACTGTTTACAAGCTCTGTAAAGTCGTTTTCCTTTTTTTTTTTTTTTTCTCATTTGCTGATTTCCAATGCATGAAAACTGATGTTAGAATTTTGCTAAATCATATATTAATTATAGAAATGGGGAAAAGTTCCTGTTCAGAACTCCATATTTTTCAAGAAAAAAAAATGCAAGGTGAATTTGCATGACTTTACATCACATAATTCCTTTTCTCACCATTTCTTATTGTTTCAAATGGTATATTTTTTCCTTTATTCATTTTGCATTAGTGTTGAAGCTTTTCATGCTGAAGCTTCTATCAATTTCAATGTTATTCAGCTGTCTTCTTGAAAGATTGAATTCCAACATATCGGCTGAAAATTTCTTTTTTCTAACTTTTGTTTTATATTTTTTGTATGTCTCTTAAACATTTATTTGGGGTATAATTGGAATAAATGCTATTAAAAAGTACTGTGTTCTTTATACCGTACTTTTCTACTTTATTTTTTTTTATTTTTTTAATGGAGTCTCTTTGGATACCAAACAAACATTTCAGAATAATATACACTCCACTGTAATTAATGTAATGGATATGACAATTAATGTCATCAGATATGACAGAAGAGAAAGTAATTTAAAATAAATTTAGTAGCTTGTGGTACTAATAGGAATGGGAGGGTGGTTGGATTAGATGATCTTGCAGGTCGTTTCCAACCTTGCGATTCTATGATTCTATTAAATTAAAAATCCAACACCATTCCTAATTCTTTATTACTTACTTATATCAACCACTTAAGTTTGAATGTTATTACATACTTATAATGAAGACACATCTCCAATAGAGTAGTGCATAATGTTCCTGCTCTGCTAATGTCAATTGTGTAAGGTTATTTATACAATACTTACACTTAAAGCTTCAAATATAACCAAATAATAAACATATTTGTTTCTGTTGGATTCCTTTCATACATTAGGAGAAGCAAGAGAGAAGATTAAACAGGAGCCTAGAAATCTGTTTATTTTCTTTACTATTTTTTTCATAGTTTATTTCTCTCACTAATACTGATGGTTGTGTGGCATGGTCTTATGGTCTTATAACATAAGATCAATAAATGCTTACTTAATATTCATTTAATACTCTTAGAAATATTCCAGAGGTGTTGGTGTGAAATGGATTTGAACTGTTTCATTCATGAAACTGAGATCCAAGTTCTTGATATGAAAAACTTTTGAAATCACCAAAGAAATCATAAAACATGATAACATTTAGATTCGGGGCCTATATTCTGTATAGTATAGACTATTATATTTTATACTGTTGTTTGTAAGAACTTGCAATTGAAGAAAACATCTTATTCAGAAACCTTACTTTTCAGTTCTGAAGGTAGTAAAATACTCTGTCTTTGACTTTGTCTTATTTATTCCAATGCTTAGTCAGCCACAGTTATAGAAATTAAATTCTTATAATGTTACATCATCAAGAACAGTAAAAAGTATTTTTTTCTGTGCTTATTTAAAGCACCTTTTTATATCCTGGTTTTCATGTCCATAAAGGTACTTATGCTCTACTGAGTCATGTCTCAATTTTCTTTTGATCAGCAAAGTTCACTGAGATCTTCACACCTTTTATGTTAGATTATTTATTCAGTCCTCATAAACTGTGGATTTTGAAAAACATATTTTTTTCAAATGTGGACAGCAGAAGCATATGCACTATAGAAGCATTTTAGTATATCTCTGTTTAGTCTCATATAGAGTGAATCAGATGGGTATTTGTATGGCTTTTTTTACGCTGCTAAATTTAAATCATTTTTTATTGAAGAGACATGCTGAAAATATGAATGTACTTTCTTGAAAAACTGATGTCTGCGTGTTTGCCAAAGACTCTTTTCCAGGATAAGGTGAGATTGTGTTCACTATTAATTAGTCTGTAAACATAAAAGTATGTGACAACCAAGTTGTCAAAAATCTAAAACTTTGTATGACTCTCCTTTCATCATTACTGCAAATTTAAGAGTTTTTCAGCTGTGTGACCTCTGATTATGATTTTAAAAATGATTTCCATTACTGGCTACCAAATCAAATACCATTTCCATAAAGATATTTTCACTGTTAGATCTTCAAAAATATTGCAAGAGTATGTCCTAGGTAAGTTCATGGAAACTGTGAACAATTTATGCTTTCCCTTTGTTCAGGGCCATGCTTCTGAGAAGAGTCAGCACTTGTTTCTAGGGAGAGCTTCTCAAACAAAAAAAAACTTGCTCCTCTTTACTGTCCATGTACCTCATTTGGAGGACATTTTGGTAATGACAGAGATGTTACTCTTAGAACATCATTAAAATGGGAGGTCTATTTAGAATTGAAATTCCTGAGAAATGTCTTTTCAAAAGTCATTTAGTGAAAAGGAGGCATTAGTCATCTCTTTTGATGGATGACACTTTCTTTTCAAAGGAATTGATCTTTCCATTGACATATGTTATTGTACTTTCGTGAATTCTACTCAGAATGTTTAGAAATCCATGAGGAAAAGATATTTTAGATGACATTTGGAAGGCAGGTTTTTTATTACTTATTTAATTTGTTCAGTTTTCATTCCCATTATTCATATTTCCATCCAAATTAATTTCCATGTATTTTGTTGCACTGATATTTTGACTGTTATTTCAGGCTACCAGATGAATTCTCCCTTGAAGCCTGGTAGCTACAGTGGCATGTTCAGGAAAGGCTGTAGTGTCTGTGGGATAAAGCACATGTCCAAATGCCAGACCTACCTGCCTTCCCTGGGCTCTCTCACCACTAGACCATGCAAATTGTAATTTGTGTGCATAAGTGATAACAGCACACCTGCCAAATTTCCCTTCTGGAGGTGTAGAGGGTAATATCTGCATGTTTTAAAGTGTGAATGTGTACCAGAAAGTATTCTAATATTCTTAGTGCTTGGAAAACTTTTTCTTTTAAAGAGCTCACATAATTTAAAAAGATATGTTAAAAATAATATGTGCAAAATACCACCAGTACACACATCCTGAATCCTGTGTTTATGAACAGTTTTATTCTGCAGCAGCAAAATTAACAGAGGAATTCACATGCTGGTACCATTAATACGAATTAGTTCAGTAATCATTCAGCTTTTACAGCAGAGCTGGAAATAATGGGTTTTCTTTATATTTTAATATTGTTGGCGTTTACAATTTATTGAAAGTGTCTGCTTTCTAAAAATCATTATTAGTATTTTGTTCCACATACTTCAAGATTTTTAAACCTTTTAAAAATTCCTTTTTGAAAATATGTCTTGAATTTATTTACTATAGTTTGGGTCTTTCTGTCTTTGTTCAGTTCTTTTGCCATGCTGTATTATTCAATTAGGTGATAAGATAAGATATGCAATTTATTCTCAAATTGTAATTAGAAGGAAATTGTTGTTTGTCATTGAGTACCTTTTGATTTATGTGACAAAGAGGCTATTTTGGATTTTCAGCATTTAAGAGGAGACAAGAAATTGTATGTGTGTATAACTTGCTGTAACAACCTAGGATTAATATAAGAGAATCCTTATTGAATGGAAAAGATTACGTCAGCCAACTAGTGGTCCATTCATCTGGCTCCTTTTGTAAGTATCATGCAACAATCCTTATGACACCTAAATTTTTCTACTCTACATTCTAAGGCTACTGTGCTAAACATTTTATATTACTCTGTTTCATGAACTTTGACTATCAGCTTTAAATGTGTCAAGTATTTGATTTCCGTTATTTTTCTGTTAGAAATATGGTATCTATTTTCTGACCTCTTGACATGAGCACTTCACTGTAATTCTAAAGCAAGAACATCATAACCCAAGTGGTATTTCCACTAGACTCAGAAATAATTTTAAAAAATCTTCATTATATTTATAACATTAACCTGATTCTAAGAGTCATCCAGTGAAACAAAGCAATTTTGTGTGTCAAAATAATTCTGTAACTTATTGGTTCTGAAAATTAAAAACTTGCATAATAATTAAAGAGTTGAGGCCTAACATCATTTAATGACTCTGACAGACCTGCCTGATTAAAGATTCCCAGAGAAGATTAATGACTGCAGTAAGTATTTGACCTTATGGGATCTCATAAAATTATTCTCTGAAAAGTTTAATGCAGGCTTAATAAACAGTAATTGTTGCCTTGCTACCATATGGTTGATACCAGATAGGTGAGGGTGGAATCCATTTGAAATACTGATCACAGGCTTGTGTAAGTTGAATAAAAACATTAATTGGATGTATCATGAAACATGTGGGCAATTGCTCCTAAGGGATTTGTACTTACTTTCAATGGCAAAAGAATTGAGAAATGTTGAGTTTTTATTTCCTTAAAAATTTTTGTCCAAGAACAGCAAAGTATTTGAAAGATTGATAATTATTATTATTTCAATTTCAAAGCTATTAGTAAGGGAAAATAAGGGCCAACATTTAAAAAATTTGTTTTGGTATGTAAAAATACATATAAGCATGCAATCTGATTTCAGTGAAGTGTGACATAAGATTTTTAAGTGCTTATTCTCCTGGGCATCCACTGAATTCAGTGGGAGATGATCAAAACCTACTTTAGTGCCAAGATAAATAGTAGAACATACTAATGGAAAAATAATACAAGTGCTTCAGATTCTTCTGGAATTGTATTACAATACTGCACACTAAAACTAGGACTCCAAGCCCTGCAACTTAATGAATTTTTCCAAACATTATTCATGTTGAAAGCAATCCAGATTGCTTAACTTTTAGTCATTAACTGAGGTGATAGGAGCCAAGCAGTCTTGGTAGGCTTGGACTGTGGAGCTTCCTTTTAGATTATCTGATCTGTTCTCTGAAGAAAGACAGTATTTTATGACTGCGGTTTTATGGTCTCTTCAGTCCATGTGCTTATCCACAAGTTGCTTGTATTTTCCTCCTAAAGTTCTAACTCAGTGGCAAATAATACTTCAAAACAGGAAAATAATTACAGGAAATGCAGTACTTTTCTGTGTTATACTTTGTTATACATGTGTAGTTGTGAAAAGTTTTAAGTCCGTAACGCAGTCCTGTAATAGGTGAGATTATTCTCTTCTATGTGTTTTTGTTATGTTCACCTGTCTCGAAAAGTTCTTGTGGTTTACATTCTCTGTGGTATATATACTTATCAGAATCTCAGAAGGATGAATGCTTGTCAAATCGCAGTTATCAAATATTTATTTATATTAATCAAGCAGAATTTTATTTTACCCATCTTTTTATTGTTTTCTTTCCTCCTTGAAAGTGTCAAATTTCTCCCGTAACAAAACAGGTCAACAAATAATTTAAAATGAGCTTTATATAGTGCCCTTTGGAAACATGAGCATTCAGCAAGTTTATAAATAAAAATATACCAGTAGGGTTATATTTTTGTCAGAGAATATAGGAGGGGTTGATTCTAACTGAAGAGAAATTAGTCCTCACTTCTTAATTCAGTAAGACCTAAGTTAGCATGTGTTCGTAAAAGCTTTGGAACACTTTGGGTTTTGCACCTGGCTTTAAGATATGCACTCTTCCATACCTTAAACCGGAATCAGCCTGCCCTCTGGCTTTAGGGAGCCTATGCCATTTCTGTCAGTATTGTCTTGCATCATTGCTGAGAAATTGGAAAACTGCATGTTGGAAGGGACCTTTAAGATCATGTGATTTTTCTTAAATTTGAACATATACTTAAATGGCCTTTAGATCTCTTCATTGGCATTAGTCTAAACATGTTCATAGCATGGATTTACCTAATTAGCTTTTTTTTCTTCTTTTTCATTGTTATTGACTATTGCATTCAGCTTTTAGTATTTTTGCAATAACATTTTAAACACAAGCAAAAAGATTTTCATTATGTACTTACATAAAGACATAGAGTCAAGCGGGATTGAGACCTTTTGAAGAGAAATAAATCTAAAGTTGGCCAGAGTAGTGTTTTTTTTTTCCTGCAGAAAATGCAAACACAATTATTATTTTTATTCTAAAAAGGTACTAATATATAATTTTATTTTAAAAGAGTAATTTCAATTTACTTGCTAATGATTTTATTTTTTAATTGATTAAAAAAAAATTGAAAAATTTTTAGAAGCTTTGGAAATGCTCTCAAAATCTACGGAAATGTACATAGAAAGATAAACAGATATAGAAACTATTGCAAATTTCACCACACAGTGAATAGTGGCTTTTTGCAAACAAGAATGTGACTTCTTGTACCTTTCTTACTAGAGGAAGTTCTGTGAGTGTGTAGTTCTCTGTTCTTGGTAATTACTGCAAAGGAAACATATTACCATGACATGTTTTTACAGTCCTATTGAAGCTCATTTTGGAAATGGAAAATGGGCATTTTATTTTTCGTTTAACAGTTCTCATTCAACTCAATTCAAAATGTATACATGTCTGCAATTTAACTGATGCATATTTTGTCAGTGTGGAGGGTAACTCTTCAACTTTAGAAGCATTCATTTTGTGCTACAGGTAAACCTCTTTTGTTTCGAAGCACAAGGTGGTTTTATGTCACTAAAACTGTTAGTAATGTTGCTGAAATTGTTGTACGTGTCTGTAACAACAGTTTATTACCACTACACTCTTTTAAATAAAATAGTTGTCTAATAAGTTTGAGTTTATCTGATGGATTTGTGCAGCATGTAATTCTAATCTTGATACGATTCTTGATGTTAGTCTATTTACAGCTTTGTTTCATATAAATGAAATGTAACTAGTAGTTATATAAGTATTAGTAATCAAAGAAAGAAGTGTATTATGGTCATGTCAGTTATTTTTTATTTAAAAGTGTTGGTAATTTAGTGGGTGAATAAAACATTATCTTCTTTGCTTCTAAGTCTCAAAGGACAACCCGGAGTTAAAATGTGCACGCAGTAACATGCCCACACTACAAGTTGGACAAACTCTCTTTTAAGTGTAGCAGACAGCACTAGCTCTGATCACTCAGGTGTGTGCTGGCTGCTGGGGAGACTGACTTCTGCAAGGTCCATGGCAAAGTATAGCCACTTGTTCCAGACTATCTCAGTACATGGAGAGCTGATGCAGTGCTTAAAGTTTGACAGTGTAGCAGAGTCACCTGGGCTGCAAATGCATAAGGAGAGAAACGCATGCGGTTTTTGACCACAGCATACAGAAGCTAGGCAGGCAGATTGACTGACCTATGGGGATAGCCCTTCTCTGCATCTGTCTCCACTGAAGTCATCCTCCAGCTCTCTCCTTTGCTGGTGACACTTCTGCAATGCTTCATGTAGCACATGTTATACTCAGGTTACTTTGATCAGCTGTCCTCATCCTCATTGACAACTTGTTGATCTCTTTTCAGTACGACCTCGACTTACCTCTGCAGTGTTCTGCAGTTCACTCTGATGTGTTGTGAACTTCAATGTAGCTTTACTGAGGACAATTAGTCTTCTAGATCCTCCTCCTTTTGTTACCTTTGAATCTTTTCTTCTTTATCCATATTAGCAGTGGCTACTAAATACAAGTTCTTATTTTTCATTTTGTTCCTCCCTAATCCTAACACCCCTCCCCCTCTATTTACGTTTCTTTATGTTGATTCTTCATGTTGATATACACTTCCAGGAATGTCCTTTCAGCAGAGAATTTATTGTACTTTATTTGCAAGACCGCTCTGTTGCTTATGTAAAAATTACCTTTCCATAGCTGCCTTAGTTGTACTACTTTCTATGAACCAGGTTGACATATACGAATTATATATTACCTTTCTTTTCTCTCACATCTGTCTGCTTGTCTCTTTGCCCTTGCTTTATTCTGTGCATCAATCAATGTAAGGCTAATTATTTTGTGAATGTTCAAAATGTGCTTAGAGCAAAAAATTCACTATGCTTTTTGTGTTTTTTTTTCCCCACTTTCTGATTATGTCCCTGAAATGGAGACACTGATTAGTGACACAGTGCTAGACATTAGCACCTGTAGCACTGGTTTACATATAACATTTTAAAATAGGGGACATGCTTATTATCTCTATGTTGAATAAGATCTCATCTGGTTTGACAGTAATTAGAATTTGGACAAGTTACTCAAGAGATTTAGAGGTTTTTTCTCCTATCTTTTATTTGACAGAAATTCCTTTGTACTGTGCTTGTTTTAATGTGTGAAGTCAGTCTGTGGAACCTCAGATCATTAATCCAGTCATTTTCTTATTCTTTCCAGCTCATGTGATCATGTTTATCAAGCAGCTCCCTGTTTCTGGCCTGTGATATCACATCCTCAGAATACTTGAGTCTCTCCAGTTGTTCCTTTCTTCTCCATTTCTACCTTGTAATTTTTTTCATGTTATCTTTAATACTCGGAAGTGTTGTTCCTGTCAGCAGCAGTGAAATTGGAGCTCAACATTTTTGATATGTATTAATAAAACACAGTATTTAGACATGTAGAAGCAAAGAAAATCAACCATATTATTGTGTATAACGTGTTCAGGAATGGTAATGACTAATTGTTGGCACACTAAAATAGTGCGATCCAGGACTGATGTTAGATTTACAGGGAAAAGACGTATACTGGCACTACAATAGTCACTAATTTTAAATGGGAGGGGATGAAAAGCACTGTTACTCGATTAGAGTCAACATTTAAATTACTGCTTGAGCTAACAGAGCTATGAAGACAAGCTGTCTTGTTGACTAATGACCTGCAAAATATGTTTTTCAGTATGCCCAGGCCATTCTGAGACGATCAGTGCAGTGTTGCTGTTCTCCAGATGTACTTATTCATCTGCAAAACTTTTAGCACTGATTGTAGATTTGTAAACAAATTATTCAACAACTCCAGTGTATCGCCAGAATGACAGACAAACAGATGTGATGCTGTATCTGAAATGCCTAATTCAAGATTTGATCATTCTTCTACGCACACTGCCAATTAGCCTTAAAGAGTAGAGGATTGTCTACAGGAAAAATGTTTCTTCTTAAAACCAGCTGGCCTTGGGAATCTTTTATGTATTGATGATAAAATCAGAGAAGCTGTTTTAATGCCCCCTTTTTAAATATGCTTCAATTCCTGTCAATGTAATTTTAAAGAGCTTAGGTGGTTCGTCTTAAGTCTCTGATCTCACTGTGAATTTGCCTTGAACTTGCCTTATTAAGGAAAAAAATTTGCAGAGAAATGAATTAAAGCATATGTTTCTGGAAAAGGTTGTATTTCTCTGTTTTACTTCTAAATACTCCTCTATCTCTGACTCTGAGGAGATTTATGTGGTTTAAATCTTGCTTGTTGTCTTTCATTTTGTCTGGATAACAGCTGCTCATATGTGATCTAATGGCTTAAAAAATATTATTCTCATTTGCAATGTATTTCAGATTTTCCCCATATAGTAAGGTATTAGTTTGAGCAGGCAAAAGTTAAGGCTGACTAGCCTGTGGTTAAGTTTTGTTGCTAAGAAAGAGAGTGGGGGGTGGGGGGCCTCAGTTTCCTATCTCTTTAATGTATTATTACATCATACTAAAACTCAACTGGAAGCAGATTTTATTGTCATTTGCTCCCTTTCTGGCTATTGGCTGATGTGTTCTTGGCAGCATGTGCCAGTGGAATCCTCCTAGGCTGAAAGAGACTTAAAGACTGTGTGTCTGTCCTATGAGAGTGGGATGTTGTGCAGAAGGTGAACAATATTTTTGACTGAAAGTTGCTGGCAAACTTTTTTTATATTGCTTACCAACAGGCATTGCAACTCCAAATTTTAGCTATTAAGTCCAGTATCTTCTCAGGTGTTTGCTGTCAGGAAGATGTCTCTCTCATCACCTCACACTTCACCATGTGGCATTTGCTTATTTACACAGGAGTGGTGTTAATGGAATGTTGCAATTTGATGGGTAAATATCAAATATATATGTAAATTTTCTGTCTCCTGAAGTCTTGAATTTGAAGATCTCAAATTTCTTTGTCAATGTAGCTCTCAGAGAACTCTCTTGATCTGTCAAGTGAGAAAAGCAAATGAGAAAATGTTCTCATCAGAATTCATATAAGCCCAGATTTGTTTTTAACTTTAAATGTGTAAATAAGTAACTGAAGGTAATGAAGTCAGAAATATAGATCCCTATCTGAAATAAAGAAGCTGAAAATCATGTTTTTTCATCATGTTATGTTGGATGAGATTTTATTTTAGCATTGCTAACACAAAGAAAGCAGTGCAATAATGAAAATAAAAAATGTTACCATGCTTTTCCTTAACATTTAAAGTAGGTATACAATAGTAACCATTACTTGATTGTTTCCAATTGGAATCTTGCTTTATTTCTGTGTACTTTTTGCCAGTGGACGGAGATGTGTAAAGCCTCTGACTGAATCTTTTTAGCTTTTTATAATTCATTACAGAGTTAATAACAAAGTCTGACTCTGTTTTCAGTGACTACTATGGTAAGTTGACCATATTAGAGGAAGTAGTAATACATTGATATTCCAAGAAGCTTGCTGGCTGCTAAATTTAGTTTTAACCATCCCAGAGATCATGAATGACTTTTTAGATTTTTGATGGTCTGTGCCATGTTTATCTCAACTAGGCCTAAATACTTGTCAAATTGATATCATTCCATCCCATGCTATAGTCTCAGGAGAACATTACACTTTGTTTCTTCTTGGTAAGGGTGTTAATACTGGTACGGCCAGCCTGCTCCTGATCTATGTGACAGATAATCCACCTTCTGGAAAGATTGCTAGATCGTCACTGAGAAGGTGGATAGGAGAGTTGAAGTCTGTCCTAGTTGTTACACACTCCATGCTACTAATGTGCACTGGAGGTTATTGAATTGCTAGAGCACGTCCAGAGGAGGACCACAACAATTATCCAAGGGATGGAATGCCTTCCCTGTGAGTGCAGGCTGAGGGAGCTGGGGCTGTTCAGCTTGGAGAAGAGAAAGTTATGGGGGGGATCTGATAGTGGCCTCTCAGTACCTAAAGGGGGGCTGTGAGAAAGTTATTTTACAGTAAGGATGGTGAGAAACTAGAACAGGTTGCCCAGAGATGTGTCAGATGTTCCGTCCATGCAGACATTCAAGGTCAGGCTGGATGAGATTCTGAGTAACATGATCTAGCTGTAGGTGTCCCTGTTCATTGCAGGGGAGTTGGAATAGATGACCTCTAAGGATCCCTTCCAACTCAAGATATAATATGAGATTGATTCTATGAATACAAAGAATTTTAAGATTTTTTACCCTACAGATACTAGTCAGTGTTGAGGCATATTAACATGGAAGCAATTGACTGAGGAAATTATTTTGGTCTAGGACAAGATTTTCACAGTGGTGTAGATGGTCACATAGAAATTAGAATAGTTCAGTTGGAAGGGATATGCAAAGAAAATCAACTTCAGAGCTAACAAGAAATTAAAGCACATTAAGGGTATTATCTAAGTGCCTATTGAACACTGACAGGCATGCAGCATCAACCACCTTGCTCAGAAGCCTTTTCCAGTGTCTTACCACCTTGGCAGTAAAATTCCTCATCAGGAAATTGTGGAGAGCAACGAGTTGACCTCATACTGTACTTTTGTCCATGCCTAACACCTGAGTGCTCTCAGCCTCTCCCCATAAGACGTGTCTTCCGCGTTTTTACCAGTTTTGTTACCATCCTTTGAATGCAGTCAAATATCTTAATATTCATTTTATATTGTGGAGATCTGAACTGCGAATGTTCAAGGTTAGTCCACACCAATGTTAAATACAGTGTGGGAATCACTCTTTTGACTAGCTGGCTACGCTGTGTTTAGTGCACTCCAGAATGCAGATTGTCATCTCGGATGCCAGGGTACACTGCCGCCTCATATTATGTCGTCTGTTGACCACAACCCCCAGATTTAACACCAATCTTGTCTTTATACTACTGATGTTGCTGTAATATGTTGATCAACATTATTAATTATGGACTGTATTTTACCTTTAGGTGAGCCCATGGCATTCTGTGTTCAGCAGACTGGTATTGGAAAAGGAAAAAAAAAAAAAAAACCCAAAAAAACCCTCTACATTTGTTTTTAGTATTCAAGACAGTTGTTTATTCTTCACTTTTAGATCTACTGTAACTTGTAACTGTCTGGCTGATTTTGGTAACTAGGTTACAGTATCTAAACTTGTGTGTGGGAATCCCACTGAGGATAAAGAAATCTAAAATACCAATTTAGGACTTACAGTATACTGTCAAAGTTTCATAATACCAGGAAATAATGAAAACCAAATTACAATGCAGAAATTAACTAAAATTTCTACAGGTTTGTAGAACAAACAATGAGTTTGTACAACTCATTCATGAATTTGTACAACTCATTCCTAGGTCTCAGAGTTAATGTCTAAGTGAAATGTTTATTCACTCTGGTCCATTTATTGTAGACTTCTTTAATTAGCAGTGAATTGCCTTTTTTTTTTTTTTTTTTTTTCCCAAACTTACTCTAGGCAAACTTTCTGTCTGCTTAGTGCAGTATTCTCTGTCTGTCTACCTCTCTGTTTATTCAAAAAATTAGCTTTTGAAGTCAACAGGAATTTACATAATCTACCAAAACCCCGATATCTACAGGTCTCTAAATCTTGTGTCTCATGATGCTTGCTTCCCCTTTTATCTCTTCAGTTCTTATTCAGAAATGAGTTTCTGTTACTTGCCTCAGAAAATGATTACCTTTTTGGTAAATAAATTTATCATCTATTTTATTGGGAACTGGATCTATCTTAATGTCAGTTCATACTTTCCAATTTTTCTGAAGCTATTTTATTGTGTTATTCTCTTTCCTTACTGCAATTCCCCTTACTAAATAAATTGGTTAGGAGGTTCAAAATTTCCAACTGTTTTTCTGACAGAAAGATATGAGGAAGCAAGTCTGAGCCACAGACAGTTCAATTTGGCTCAACAGAACTGACTTTTAAAAATCATCTCCTTTTAGCTCTTTTCTATTCTCTTGTACACGCTATCCTCAGGAGATTGACAATATGATGGTGTCCTAATTTCTTCCAACCAAAGCCATCCCCACTCTGTAGGGCTCGGACCTCACTTTATGCTGCATGGAGGAGGAGGTCTTTCTACCTTCCTCTTTCCTTGCTATGTTTCCATTTTCTCATGTGCTAGTACTGTCTGATTTCATAATCCTATTACCTTAGGTCATAAGAGATACCTTATGTGGTTGGGCATCTGCACAATTTTTCCTGTTTTAATTGACCGATGCTAACTGGGTGCTTTTCATTTCAGTTATATCTTTTTTAATCCATATTTCATTTAAGAAACCATTAGTTTCTAATTTTCACACTCATGAATTCAAATTGTACTAGATTCCTTGGACATGTCAGCAATCCTGCAGTACGTGTATTCATATAGCAGCATATGAATGCTTTTTAGAGAAATTCAGTTTCATGATGGGTAATAACTGCAGTGAGCATATACTAAATGAGATTTTAGGAACTTCAAATGATGTTACTGAATTTTGCTTCATACAATATTTTACTCGTCATTCTGCATTTGGATCCTGTATACTAGGTTGTGAGAAGCTTAAAGAAAGCACACCTAGGATTACTTTTAAGACCCTCAAAGCAGTCATAAGATTCAGTAAACTTCAGGCTAGCAAAATGCAGTTTCACTGACAGTTGTATTATGAGGATGGATGATACCATTAGTTGTGTTTTTCCTTTCACATCTGCCTTCACTTTCATGCCAGAAGCTGATCCACAGTGCAGCATGAAACAACAATCATTCTTACTTCAGGACAAGATCCAGCTTGTGGCTTCTCAACAAAGTGAGCAAAATTAATGTTGCTTCCCCACATATGATGTGTTAATGCTGAGCTGTTCCTACCAGGGGAGAAGGGGCAGAGCAAGAATACAGAGGTTTAAAATCATGGCAACAATCATTGCTGATTTTGGAAAAGGATGATTGAAGTCTTCTGCAGAAACTGCTGTTCTTCACCACTCTACTTGTTGCTCAATGACTGAAGTAGCACAAGGAGCCCTGGTCTTCTGGCACTGACACAGTCAGAATAAACTGATATGACCTGAACATTTTTCAGCTTAAAGTTGTCTGCTGCATTTAGAAGGTGACATAGCAGAACTGCAATAATTTCACCTCTCCACAGAATTAGTCCTATTAACTTGTAACAATATATCCCTGAAGGAGAGCTAGAAGAGTTCTCCTCTTGACTGCTCATTGCAATGATCAATCCCTAATTTCTTTCCTGTGACAGAACATGGTGTAAGTATTTTTGTTCTTATCTTTTCACTCTGATATCTTATACTGAGGTGTGATATAGTTGGTACACATCTATGATCCTAATTACTTGAGAAGGCTCAGGAAAATTAAGCCTAATAAGTTTTTAAAAGTGGATTAGTTAAGCAGTGCTTGTATACATGATCCAAGTCAGAATAGAAATTATTGCAATTCTACTCACTTTAATTGACTTTGGAAAGCATTAGACTAGGTTTAATTGTCTAATTTCATTCTGAATTAACCTTTTAACATAGTGTATATACAACACTAGGGAAAAAACTTCAGTTCATTTACATTGATTTTCCTTAACGACTCCATGTTGGTAAACCTGTGTTTACAAGCTTCCATAAGGAAAGAAATTCTTAATTGTTAAGTTTGTTAAATGACTCTCTGATACTCATGTTTTAGCAACTCTTCCTACCTTATCCCTCTCCTCGCTTTTCCTAATTATTTTCTTAATAATGACTTTTGCAGCCTTATCACACCGTGGAAGACTCTGGAACTTTTTGTTATTTAGATAAATTTTGAAACTAATGAATTTAAATAGTTTGTATTTAGCACAAAACCGTGTTTTATCCAGAGTTGTGAAGATATTGCATGATATTTGTTTTCTGGATTCTACAACGCTAGCTACCCCCACTCATCACTGAGGCAATCCTGTGTTTGTTCTATTTTCACACAAAGGAAAGAAGAAAAATATCTGTTGAAAGCTGTGTCACGTGTTGAAAATTTTAGGCAAGATTAAAGGTAAGAAAAATATTTGTTTCACAATTGGAATTAGTTTCGATTTCAATTAATTTATCTCATTCTCAGTCTACTTTTGTAGAATTCAGTGCAGTTAAAATAGGGGTAACTTTGGCCCTGTATGTTTGGAAACAATTATAATTTTGTGCTAAAATATAATGAAAACATGCTATTATTTGTGTGTGATAGTTTGTAAGTTTAGAGGCTTATTATTTTTACTGACCAATTTCTAATAGATATCCTGCTGCTGTCAATGATCAAAGGCAAAACATACAGTCTTGTTTGAAATTCTGTCCTTGTGTAGGAACTGTTTTTTAACTGCATTTTTGCTAAATTATTTCAGTTCCAGTAAGGAAATGTTAGTTCAACTGCTATATGTATCTTTCATTGCATTTCCAGAATATGCTGTTGGGCCACTGGGAAAAGGAAGACAATCCTCTGACGAAATCTGTCCTTTTTTGCTAGATCCAGGTGCTCCAGGTGCTTTTGCCATCCTTCCTGACATTTATTTATAAATGCAGACCTAAGAAGTCAGGAAAATGCATGAGAACATATAGTTGATGTTTTTTACTCTAGCGTAGCTTTCCATTATTTTTCTACAATTTTTCTATTTTTCTTCTCATTCAATCTCTATCTATAAATAATCTTGAGGACCAATGAAGCGAGTCTTTCATCTGTAAATCCTGAATATATAGAGGCTCCTTAGGACAAGGCTGGTACATAAGGAATTTCAGGCCAAATAATTAATTCCTTTTTTTGCTTTGGTTTCTTCAACCAACCAACCAAACAAACAAAAAAAACCTTCTGAAATATTGGCTAATCCTGTCAAAAATATCCTATTGAAAGGTAAGTGTTAAACATCTCTAATGCTGACTGATATTCATCAAGATATGAAAACACTAAGTCATCAAAAATGAAGTGAACAGAGACTTAATATTTTCTGAATCTTCCTGCATTTCTCTGAGAGAATTATCTTCCCCAGCCATGTATTCTCTCTCACCTCAGGACCCGAAGTCTTCAGGGAAGGAGTAGGTATGCTTCAGGGCATACAGCAGATTATTTTATGTCCAACAATGCCAATATTAATTGTGCTGTTAATGGTATGTTAGTCTAAAGTGTAATGATAAATTTAAGCAGCAATGGTCCATAAATCATACTCAAAGAGTAGAAAAGCTGAAATCTAGGCTATCCTGTTAAGAGAAAGAAAGACTGTACAGATATCATCATCAATTAAATCCAGTTGCTGAAAATGTACAGCAGCCATCCATTGTTACATCCAATGACTTCTAAAAGAACTTTGCTTGTGTCCACTCTAAAGAATTGTGAGGAAAGATGTAGGAAGCTGTTTTTAATATGTCCCATGACTCTGCACGGTGTTTCTGCACAGGGCCTCCTGACTCCACGGAGCTCTCCTGTCTACTTAGATGACCTACATATGTTAGTTACTTGCTAGAATTTGTGGATGCCTTCATTTTCATCATCCTGTCCAGATCTTTTTCCTTGCTGACCTTTACATTCAAAACCACCCAGCCATTATAACTTTGTTCTTTCAACCTAAGACTGTTTGAGCCTCTGTTCCCAAAGGTAATGAAATGTTGATGTTGCCCTTGGCTTCCAGAAGAAGAGAATTTCACTTATGTGGTCTCCTGAGAGAAATGCAAATGCTAGCTCATAGTCTGATTCTATCAACCCTCTCTCCTAGGGTGGAAATGGATTTATAAAATTCTCTTTGTTGACCTTTTCTTTGAGGCTGTAGTGTTCAAATGATAGGATGCATAACAAAGTTCTTAGACAATGCTCTGACTCTCAGAATTTGAGTGCTATGGCTTGACTACAAAATGCTTCTGCCAGAGCTTGTAATTTTTAGGAACCTTAGTATTTAATGCAATTGGCGTTGAGATATCCTGTCTATAAAATTTATGGAGAGGATTCTGTCAATTGAGGATACTATAGTATCCTCAGAGTGTTCCACCAAAACTGGAAAGGAATTGCTTGAAGCAGTGAATGTGAAATATTAAGTAATTAAGTACTTAAAGTTACAATGTGGCATCTCTGTACTGTGAAGCTCCACAGTTACAGTCCTTGTTACAGTACGAATGGATATACTTCCCTCAGAATATGACTCTAAAGGAGAATCTCAACACTCAGATTTCTGCTGGTAGACCTCACCACTAGGCTGTAATGTCTCACTTCTAACTTTTCTCTTTTACTAGTCCAATAAATACATAATGAGGTAGATAAAAAGGAAGCTTGAACGAACAGGGAAAGAGCAGCCCAGTAACAGAGTAGATAATGGCTATGACATTTATTCTGTGGATATGTTCAAGACTGCTCTCCATTTGTTGAGGAAGACTAACTGCTCACCTGTGAAGGCTGATGCAATGGTAACAGGCTCTCTTCCTTAAACAAATTATTGTGAAGGATCTCACCTGTAGTTATAGAAATTATTTTATAGACACATGCTGATGTCTCCATTGTTTATTGTGTTTGTTGTGACGGTGTTCATCAGTGCCAAGGTTCAGGTAGATCTTTGGGCATTAGATAAGCATATATATATTTTAAAATGACATCTTTTAATAAGTCTTATTTAACAAGAAAAGTATAAAGAGTTTGAAATTGGTTTAGGGCATTGAAGTGTTGCAAATTGCAATTCTGTTTATACTCTGTTTCTGCTTGTAATGAGATTGTTTTGTGAAAATACCTGCTAGGAGAATTAACTTAATGAGCATGTGTGGTGGCTAATACTAAGACAAAGCCTGCTTTGGAAAAGAAAACTCTAAAGCCATACTTACCCTGCACCAAGGAAAAAAATGTCATGAGCAGAAGGTAAGGTAATTGATGTATTTAAGATCTACTTTTCTAATTTTACAGAAATTAGTTTAAATCCCTTTTCTTTTGCCTTCACTTTGTGATTTGTCCGCTTGTTGATGTAACGCTGAGTCCCAGAAGAATATTGTTGTCAATTTCCATTGTACTGCCCATGTCTGCTGCTACAGGGAAACTGGAGAAACTGCTGCAGGTTATACAATAGGAGAATATATTTCTACTGATTTATCTATACAGCAGATGAAGTTTTTTTTGTTGTTGTTATAGCTGCTCTTGTTGCTTTCCTTTTTGTTTTGATCATTTTGTTCTGGTCTGAAAAGGTATAGTACCATTCATAACTACTAGACATATACAAATGGCTGGGGATGAGGACACTGATCTGAGAGCTGTTAAGCAGATGGAAGAACAGATTTTTGCTCTACAGCATAAAGGCGCTTTATGTAGACTCTGTGGTTAAAATTGAATGAAAATTTCATTTTGTCTTTATGAAAGTTTAGTTTGTAAATGTTAAATGAAATTGGAGACTCAATAAATTAATCGATTTAGACATATAGTTAGAAAAAAAAAAAGTCCTCAAGCATTTTACAGAACCCCCAGAAATACCTGATGCTTATTGACATTTTCCCCTTGTTTACTTAAATTCTGCTATTTTCGTTATCTCTTTAGCTTGCACCTGCTTTTGAAGTTGTACACGTGTTACAATGGGAGCAGTAAACTGAGTAAACTGATTTGACTTATGGTCTTGCGAGGCAGAAAAAGAAATCCATGCCCATTGAATACCTGGAGCAAACAAATTTTAAGGTGAAATACTGTCCTGGGAGAAGTTTGATAGGAATATGTTAGGTAAAACTTGTGGGAACAGACTGACAAAGAGATCCTAAACAACCACTCAGATAGGATTGATTTTATAAACCCAACTAAATCAGGTAAATGGAATACAGGTAGAACACTTGTTGTGTTAAATGTGTGTTCTATGTTTTGCTCTTCTTGTAAAGATTAAGTATTTCAACTTGAGGAAACTATTCTAAATCTTTATGGAGCTGCAGGTCATATATCCTGTCTGGAAGGTTTTCAAGATGAGTTAATTTCAATTAGTTCTGTTGATTTTTTATTTTTTATTTTTTATTTTTTTTAATATTGTATAAGCAGGCTTGTGGCCAAGTATTTTTTTTTGCCTCTTTTAAAACAGTTTATGCTGTGCCATTCATGAAATCTTGTGGTACAAATGAAGGGATAATGTCAGTTAATTATAATTCCAGTTTGCTTTATCTGTATGTCTTCTTTGAGAGTAAAACAATCATGGATGTATATAAATAAAAATTGATAAATACCTTAATAGGATTTCCTCACAGATAAAATTGACATGGATATGCAAGCATTCCTTCCTGTGTATGTGTATATACAAAAATTAATTTGTATAAATTTGTATAAATCAGGTTTATGATTTATCTTTGTGTTAACTATGGTAGTAGGTGAAGAATACAAAATATGGTGACAAAAGTACTACTTTACAGATGTTAGATTTAAAAGTGACTTCCTTTTAAATTTTAAAACTACAATAAATGGTCTGTTTATTAGAAAGTTTTTAAAATGTAAGATACTAGGGTAGTAGAATCTGTGGCCTATTGCCATATCTTGTTCTTTTTGTGGGGGTTTTTATGAAGGGGCTATGAAGCAGAATAAGCTGAGGGTGAATGAAAAGAAGAAAATATGTTAATTGTGAAAATATATTGGAGAAAACTTTTGGTAAAAATTCATAGGGTTTGGCCCAAGTTCGTTATGGTGTGACAGTTCCTGAATGGGTAAAGGAGGCTGAAAAGGCACATGCTGTGTCTTATACTCAGCTTACCTGAAATTACAGCTAAGATCTGTGTTCCTTGATCCTTCAGCACTGTCACTACACATTTCTATGTGATCTTATTTTGGTGAGATGGAGACTACCTCATAAGCCAACTCACCATCACCAACCAATGAACTAAACAAAAAAGCCCTAGTAAAAAATGAAAAGATTCAAGTAATCTGCTATGAAGTGCAGGAAGAAAGATCTTATGCTTACCTGAGAGATTTCTGTGTTGGGGAAGAGAGGAGCAAGAATCTCATAGCTGAGAGGGTGAGTAAAGCAGAGTCCTTTACAGTTGATCTTATATCATCGCCAGTGTGGAATAAATCTAGTCTCTGGCAGCCTGTGTTAAAACTATGGCCATCCTACTTGACATCTGAGACAGAAAAAAAACAATGCTGCAGTGATGTTCACATCAAAGAGACTCAGACTTTTTTCTTTGTGCGACCTCTTTGCATGCTGTTTATTTACCCTCAGGTGGTGTTAGAGGCAGCAGAGGATTATCTGTTTTTCTATGGGCGGAGGGAACTTGGTGAGATCTGTAAATAAGTGTCCATGGAGCACAAGGGAGGTGGCACCATGCTACAAGTAATACTGGGGAGAAACTCCTCTGCTGTGACCAAGAGTAGTGATGTTCCTCTGCCCAGATGGGAAGGAGGGCCTCTGAACTGTGATATTCTTGGAGCAGACTGAAAAATACATGCTGCCTCATCTGCATCTGTGGGAATAAGAGTGAAATGATTGTCTCAGAAGAGGAGAGCACATGTTTTGGAGAGAGAGGGAGCTTGAACTGGCAGCAGGAAACTTGCCTCTTTTGTAAACCTGAACTACTTTTCTTGGAACTGCTTTCCATGTGTGAAGGAAAACCATCTGTGCCCTGAATGCAAAATTTTCTGTCCTTTTTCACTAGAGCTGAAACTACCAAAAGCATGGGCTAAGTAGTTGTTCAAAGACAGAACCCAGCAGTAGACTGTGGCTGCACAATATGGGGACTACCCCAGGCATGGTGTGACAGTAGCACCTTGGTCTACTTGTAGCATATTGCATATAGCATGTCTGGAAATTTTGAGGGCTGTATTGATTTTTTACAGTGTGGGAGACCTTCCTCAGCTTTGGCCTCAGGCTTGCTGATTGTTAAACATTTAGTCATGTATATAATTTACTTGTAATATTTATCTGAAGTTTAAGAAATGAACCCAATAATTTATCTTTGACGTGATGTTGCAAGCTCCTGACTGGTATTTCTGCAAATGAGATACTAAAAGTAGAGAGCAATTTGATATAGAATGATGGCTCCTCTGAAAACAACGCCTGCTGTTTTATTATGTTGGCCCACAAGATCAGAGGCAGATATTAGTTGTATGGCACCAGAGTTGAAGCTTCTTGACAATAGTCCATTATATTTCACTGCTGTGAGACAGATGGCAGCAGAGGGATGGTTCGGAAGAATGGCATTTGACATGGAAGTTTGTATGAAACAAAGGTGTGGAACTGAATTCCTCCATGTGGAAAAAATGGCATCCATTGACATACATCAGTGCTTGCTAAATGTTTCTGGAGACCAAACAGTGAATGTGAGCACAATGAAGAGCTGGGTGGTGTATTTCAGAAGTGGCAACAGCAATGTGAAGGACAAACCATGTTTCATGTGGCCATGCAGGTTTTTATGAATGTGGCATGCAGGCTCTTTTTATTGCTGGCAGAAATGCATAGCCAAAAGTGGTCACTATGTGGGAAAATTTTGCTTTATAGCTGAAAATTTTCTCTATCATATAGAGTTACCATCCTTTTGGTATCCACTGTAGTTTTCATGGAAATAAATAGGAGGCATTATTTTGGAGCGATCTATGTGTTATTTAAACTCTAGAAATAAAATTGCACACATCAATTCAGAAACAAAGATCTATTATTTTCATGCTAAAGCTAATTTAATAGGAATTCTATGGAAATTAAGAAGTTGAGGTGGAGTGCTGCTTGATAAAAACTGTATTTATGTTGTTAATATTGCTATTAGATTTATGCCTGGAGGAAGAAAAAAAGAGAGTCCGTGTGAAATCAGTTACTATATGCAACCAGTTAATTATCCTGAGAGGATAATATCAGTTTTATTTTTGTGAGTTTTGCTTAATAATTTTTTCTTTGTAAGATTCAAAATATCAGTATCATATACACACATTCTAAATTTTCCCCTATAGTAGGACTTGGACTTACAGAACCTATTGTCATGAAAAAAAATTTCTGGAGGTCATTTAAATAGTAGTTTTTTTCAGCTACTGTTGTAATAGTATGTATAATAAGCAAATACAATAAGCAATTTTGTTATTTCATCTCATGAATAAAACATTGGAACAACTTGACCTAGAGTGCAAGGAGTAGTACATCATCAATAACTGGAAGACATTTTATGCTGGAGAATCAAGAATTGGAAAAAAAACCAAGCAATTAAAGAAAAGTTCCATGTATCACATCCTGGTCATCTGGCTACAAAGGCAGTGGTCACTGAGATTTTTTCAAAATCCAATCTTAATGAATGATGGATTGTAAAAATGCAAGCTTTTTTTTTTTTTTTTTTTTTTTTTTTTTTTTTTTTTTTCTTCTTTCAAAGTTCCTTGGCAGGTTGGCATCTCTTTCTGCAGGAAATACCTCTTTCTCCTCGTGTTCTCTCAATATTCACAGAGGTCGTAAAATCTATTCTTTCTATCCCAGAGTAATTATTCTGTTTTAAATATTTTTCCTTCTGCAACTGACTTTTCCCGCTCCATCTGTCTCCATCCAAATCTAGCTTCTTTTCCATTTATTGTTGATAATTTATTTCTTCAGGCAGGAATTAGCTGGCATTAAGTCATTAATTACATTACAAAATTCTAAGGGAGCTCTTATTTTCCCCTTGTATGCAAATACATTATTTTTATGCATGTACTCTAGCTATTCAGAGCTGTGATTAGTGAAGCCAAAAATGTTCTTAATTGTAATATTCTTCTAATTTATCCAGTGGTTTCCTATTGACTTCGCCTTGTTAATAGCTCACTATTGCAATGTCATCGTGATAAAGATCTTTAATGTATAAAGAAATCATGAACAAAAGTTTATCAGCCATTTTTAAATGGCAGCATTTATTCTTCATAAATCTTAATTTCCAGCCCAAAAAGGATAACGCCTCCAAATATCCTGTCTTAAGTGTTCGATGTCTGATGCTGCCCCATACACTGCGTAGCAGCTGGTCTCAGTGAGAATACGTGTAGCATATGCCCAACTATAAAGACGTGGTATGAAACCAAGCTTCATTCTTGGTTATTTCAGTCAGTGGAATATATATTAGTGCTTCTTTTACTAAGGTCTTTGTGAGGTCAAGACTTTAGATTCTATTCAATAAGGATCTTTAAAAGATAATAGTAATGCAGACAAGTACCTTATTTCCCATACACATACATTCATGACATTCAAACTCATGTTCAGAGCATTAAAATGTTCAGAGCAGTCTTAATTCACTTAATTATAAAGAAATTGACAGTGACTCCACAGGTACTCATAGCCCAAATTTTCTAATCAGCTGATTGCACATTTTCACTAGTTCCAAGCCTTGATAATTTGCAAGGTGGGGATGTCACTTTGACATTGATTTCAATAGAAAAAATTTATACCCTCCACTGGAAAGCAGGAAACCATTTGATGTTAATTTAACTACCATAGAATCATGTTTAAATATAGAAACAAAAATTTTCTCCTACCTTCTCATTAATTGCTCAGGATATTTGACCTTTGGAACTCTTGATTAGATTGTGCTTATTTAAGGAAAAGTATTTATCTCCTTTTTAGATGTATTCATCTCCTTTTTAGAAATGTTAAATGCTTAAAGATTGGTGTTATGTATAATCTGTTCTATTTGAAGTACCAGATCATAAACCTATTTTTAATTATCTACATATAATTGTTAAGGTCTTTGTTGGTGTTACAGTGAAAAAGCTGAAGGTGGAATTGCCTGTGAGTTTAGCCAACAGCAATTAAAGCTTCAGTCTTTCACTGGTGAATTTCTGTACTATTTGTTTGACAGCATTCTATTCTTAACCAGGGACAATGGACTGTGTTGAGAGAAAAATTTTCTTTCTTCTGGGGCTTTCATCACGACCACTAAGGGCACAGGTGCAAGAAAGACATTAACTAAATGTAACAAGATTCAGAACAAAATTTTGCCAGCTCCACAAAGTGCCTTATGAACATTTCTTCAGAAATTGTATATATTAATTTATCTATAGAAGAAGCAGATCTATATAACAATCTGAGTATAAAATTTAAAAACATAAAACAGAAAACTTATCAATTCTTGCATTCCAAGAGTTAAATGAAAGAGAGTTTCAGAGTACAATTGTTAAACTGGAGCACTTTAAAAGAAATCTTTCCCACAGAAGGAAGTTATTCAATGCTAGGAAAATAATGGTCCATAAAGTCCTGTACAGGGGAAAAAAAAAAAGCAATAATATTTCTTTTAGAAATTATCTATATATGCTCTTTAACTTCTTGAAATTTAATTTCAAACTTAATTTGAACAACGAAAGAAGTATCAGCTGACCACATGGTAGAACACTCGCTTCGTATTGTATGATGAAAGTACAGTACAGTGATAGCCACATTTCTCTGGAGGAACACTGTTATTAGTAGTCAAACATTCATTGCAACAAATAGCCTCACAGTAAGACTTAAGCAACCTTAGTTGTACTACATATATACTGCATTACTGCACGGTTATGGTGTATATAACTTAACAAGACTTAAGCTATCTGATCTGAAATTTTCCAGCTAAGTGACAATTCAAGGCAAGGGAGTAAGAAGAAAGGAAGAATGATATAGAAAATGCTTTTCCATCCAAAAAGAGACCTCTCAAATAGAGTTGTTTGAAAAAAGTTCTGAAATTTGGAAGAAAACGGAATTGCAGAGTCAATCCAGATAACAAAAACTTAAGAGATGGAATTGGTTTCTTCTCCCAAGACAATTTTTGGATGTTTGCAGCGGAAATCACCAAGCATAACAAAAATAATAACATATAAGATGACCCCAGGAAAGCTTATGTTGAATACTTCTGTGTAAGGAGCTGGGACTGAGTATGATGCATAGAAAGGAGCACACTGAACCACCAGATTTAATCAAAATACATAATAGCTTTGTGAACGCCATCCACGGACTGCACTACAATTTGTAATGCAAAGAAGCCTCAAGGAAAAAAATAGTAGGATAATGGAAATAAGAACCATAGCAGCACATAAATACAAATGTAGTAAATCAACACAGCACAATCACTTTTAAAACTGATGTTTTGGTGGATTTTTGTTGTTGTTGTTTTGTTTTGTTTTTAATGCTTTTTAATGTCCTTTTTCCATGTCCCCTTACTATTGACAGTGTTATCAGTGCTACGAGTACACAGACTGGCCTCTTTTCAAGTGGAGTTGCGGGGATTTCTTCTTCCCAGCAAGAGAAATTCATGCTGTGATCTATATTTTCACATTCAACTTTTTGTCCCTTTACCCTTCCCTGTAAAGTGCAAAATCAACATTTCAACCAACTGCAAAAAGGTGAACTCAGCATGTCATTGTGTTATGAAGAGAGAGAAGATATCCAGCTGCAATCAGCATGTACTTGCAATTAGTAAAATTCTATTATAGGAGAAGTTGTCAGCCTTAATTTAGTTTTAACTTTTTATACGTTTCCCTTTTAACAAATATGATTTAAAAGGAGAGTCTAGATTTACTTGTAATTAGCAATAATCAACTTTATAACTAAATGATACAGATGGGAGGTCCGCCTTGCTGCTCATCAGAGTTGAAGGGAATTTGTGACCTCTGTGAGAAATAATTTGTAGCATACGCTGAAGACAAAGACAGCAGAATCTCCAAATACTCTATGAAGGGTTTGGTTTGGTAAGTCAGCCACTGCATAGGAACTGTCATAAAATATTCATTCATCATGGGCTGGAAATAATGCAGTCTTTGAAATTTACCTTTCTTGTGAACTTAGCCAAAAAAGAAGCTTTCATGGAGTCTTCCGGCTTCTTACGTCTACACCTACTTGTTTCAAAACAACATCAAAACACTACAAAGGCAGGAATTATTGCAATAGCTGGTAGTGATAGCTGTGGCTTGCAAGACCTGGATCAAATTCCTGGTGAGAACAAAGGAAAAGACGACATGGGAAGTGCTCCAAATTATAGTTTATTCAGTTCTTTGAAAAATCTACACATAAAGGAAAAATGGGGAAACAGAAAAGAAAGATGCCTTGACAAGGGATGATTAGACCAATTCATTACCCATACTGCATCTCAAAACATGCAGCTTCTATTAATTCTTCACTTGAAGCTGTAGGAATCATCTAGGGAAAGTGTTGCCAAGAAGGGATGAGAGTGGAGAGGTTACTTCTTTTGATGTTTTTGTTTGATATCTTGGATACCGTGGCTTCAGTTTCATAGAATGGAATGTCATGGCCAGTAGTATTTGACGTTTGCTTTATTAACACACAGAGGCACTACACTCCTGATTCAATTAAAGTGCCATGGAACGAAATCAAACTAGTTGTGCTCTGAAGAATGTTTCAGCAATGGTTAACTGTAAGTAGCCAAGTGGCCAACCTGCAGAAGTCATTAGAATATGATAATGCTCTCACAATTAAAATGAAGGACATCAATATCTGTGCAAGACTCTTCAAGAGTGAACTACCATCTATATGTTACAAATGTGCTTTTTCCAACATATCTGTCTTTCTGATACAACATCATTTTTCCTTTATTTTTTCAAAATATTTAGGATCCATGAAAACATTTTACAAGGACAAATTTGGATAACAGCTGGAGGCAGATTGTTTTGGGAACTGAGACTAAAATTGGCTGAGATACTAGATAATAAATGGATGTAATCTATGCAATACTAAAGGCTTACCTTATTAAAATCCCCCACACTGGCACTGATTTGATAAACACCTTTGTTGAGATGCATCATGCAGTATATTAAAAAGCTGTTAATGAATAATGAATATTGCAGTGCCTTTTTGGCAGGAGGAATCAATATGCTCTTTTTAATAATTCAGTTAGTTCCTCAAAATATCATTTTCCCTCTAGAATAGAAAATAAGAGGCTGAAATAATTACCAAATTCCACCTTTCTCCCCTCCTAGCTACTTAATTCTTTCTGCTGCTTCCTTCCCTAAGTGAGTTTTTCTGGAATTAAATTATAATAATTCAAGAAGTCTTGCTTTTGACCTAGAGAAACGTCTATGGTTTTCTGAAGAACTTCAATCTGAAAGATTGATCTTAATTTTTTACCTTGTTTATTTTATTTTGTCCATGGAAGATCATATATAACAAGCAAATTTATGAAGCTTTCTGTGTCTCACTCATCTAGGGGGAAATAAATATAAGGTTCTTCTTGGTGCCTATTTCCTTCTTTAGGAAGTCAGGTAAAGCATGAACATAGTGAATCATCCCCTGATACTGAAAGATTATCACACTATGAAAAATTTTCTGATGTTGTTGTTATGTCTGTTCAGTCTTACTGTTGCAGACTATTTGTTTGCCCAAATCTCTGCCCACCAGGCTGGCTGGTTGGCTCTGTTTCTCCTTTGATAATGATCTTAATGGCCCTCTAACCTACTCTGCTGCATTTAATAAAGAGTAGTGAGCTTCTGAACTCCCATAAGCTGCATCAGAATCGGTAGGTAAATTAGAGATAGAATTCACACCAACGCTGATCAAGGGGCTGAACAGTGAGATCAGACATCATCATTCCTCCCTAGTCTGCTGTGCCCAGTTGACACTGGAGCACAGCATGATGCTCTGTGCAAACCCAGGGGTTTGCAGTATCTTGCTAATGGGTCTTGGTTGAACAAAGAGGAAAGTGGAAATATTGCTGGGTGCAGTAAGGGGAAGGCTGAGTCCCTGTGTAGGATGGAGACGTACACAGTATAAGCTGCATTGCTATGATAGTAGAGACAATTTAGGTGGCATTAGGCTAAATCCGTAGAAAAGGAAGCTTTTCATCTCACAGGGCTGTTTTGGTTAACATGAGAAAGCAAGAATTATTCAGGATGTTTTCTGCTTTGAAATTGTATATGAATATTAAGAAATACTGCTACATTCTTAATTTCTCTCTTCTGGACAAACTGAACTGAGCAAAACTGAAGAGATGTTGCTTTTCTCCCTTATCATTTTCATTATTAGATTTGGTAAATCTTCATCAAGCTACATTTTTAGCACCACAGTACCAGAAAACGTCTTCTAGGTGGCTCTTCAATTATTGCAAAGCGTGAGTTCGCACTTGTGCACGTGTTGACTGTGGAGTTTTCTCATCCAGTCTGATAAATTGAGGTGGTGATCCTTACTGTGCTCATGATGGAGAGTCACTTTGTTCATAAGTAGAGAATTGTGTATTTTGGATTTGCAACTTGAGTTCGTACATCTGCTGTTATGAAGGTCAAGCCAGGAAATATAGTTAGCTTTCTTGAATAGTTACACTCAAATCTATTAAAACTATCTTAGGGACAGTTGCTCTCATAAATATTTTTTGAGGATGTTTGTTGCAGTCCTTTCTCTTATGACTTTCTCTGTTGCTAAAGGAAAGCTTTGTGAACTCTGAATGCTTCAGACTGTTAGCATTTAAGGAGTTAAATCAGTACTACTGGGTTTCTATATGATGTACTAGCTGTCTCTTATTTGCTTTGGGGCAATTTGGAAGAATATGTATATAGAATTATAGCAATTTTATCACATGATGGATGCACTTTCAAGAGATTGAAACAGGAGTGATAGAGAGTGCCTCCAGATATAGTTGTCTGCTTAAAAATTACTTCTGCCATAGAACCATTAATATTCTGCTGCTCCTGACCTATTCAAGCCCATAATTACCATTCTTTTTTTTTTATGTACTCTTCACTCTAACACAAAGACACTATTATTCTTGCAAGTGGAAATAATGTCTTGTTTATGTAGTTAGGTGTTAAAAAATCTATTCCACTTTTTCACAGTGTAATGGCTTAAACAAAGTGTGGCTCTATAAAGAAAACAGAAGTGTGAAAATATAACTTGTCTCCCCTAAATATGTAAGAAATGTTAATAAACAGTGGATATTTATTTCATAGTTTTGATAGACAAATTTTCTTACATAATTCTCTGACAGTGTAGATATCTTAATCCTTTCTTTTCTGAAGCACATTAATGAACATTGAGTTATTTAATAATATTTTCACTTACTTCTTATGGACTGCGGGCAAAGGGAGAAAAAAAGCATGAAAGAGATGAAAAGTGCAAGATTTGCCCTACTGAATAAGGGCAAAAAATGCAAAAACTCAGAGAAAGTCTTCTTCCTGTTTATTGAGGATGACACATTTCATAGGAACTTACTAATGCAAGAGAATTTTAGACTTTTTTCAGCTAATAAACTGAAACCCTATGTCTAATTTGCATAGAAATTATGGAATGGTAGGTTCTGTAATTACCATTGCATTTTTTTTTCCTTTTAAATTTTTTTATTTTTATTTTTTATGTAATGCAGGTGTCCCTGACAAAGGCAAACACAGATTGTAATAGGCTTTTCCAAACCTCAATGAAGCCTTTCATCCTCATTTTTTACCTTGGACAGGGAAGAAGTGATTTTTTCAGGACTGTCTTCCCACATAGGTAGTAAATATCCTGTATTTTCACTTGTCTCAAGGTATGTCAGTGGAAGTGTTTAATCATTGAATCAAAGAAGGATGGAAATAAGTATAAAGCCTGAGCATCATTTTCTGTAGCAATCACAAACTCAGGAACAAAATTAGTTTTTAAATACCTTAAGTGAACTTCATTTGCTATTAACTGCCTTATGTTAGTTTTTCAAGAGCATCATACCAATGTCCTAACCTGCGTTGTGGTAGCAATATCAGCTTTATTATGTGTGAAACTTAAGATATTAAGGTACCTATCTGTTGTGATTGAATCTTGCAGGCAGCTCAGCACCACACAGCTGTTTGTTCAACTCCTTCCTCACAGAGGGATGGGAGAGGTGACATGGAAAAATAATTAACCTTGTGGGCTGCAATAAAGACTGTTGAAAAAGACAGAGAAAGAAATGAAAATAATAGTAATAATAATAAAATAATGTAAACAAACAAAAAGTGAAAAATGCAATTTCTCCCCGCCTTCAGACCGTTGCCCAGCCACTCCCCAAGCATCATCTGCCCCCACTGACCAACTCTCACTATCTTCAGTAGTTCATCATAAAGCCATATGGTGTTGGAAATTCCCTTTGACCTTGTTTATGTTAGCTGTCCTGGCTCTGCCCCCTCCCAACTCCATGTGCAGCGCCAGAGTCCTCACTGGCAGGAAAGAGAGAGACAAAGAAAAGACCTCGACTTTGTGCAGCACTGCTCAGTAACTGCTGAATCGTTGGTATATTATCAAAATTATTCTTACCCTAAATCATTACCATACCAGCTACTGGGATGAAAGTTAACTCTATCCCATGATAGCATGCTGCTTTAATAACTGGTATATGTGAAGTGCGTGTATTATTTTCCCCTTTTCTGCTTATATATGCGTAATATTATGCACAGATATTGAGGAAGGGTGAAAACTTACACCAGAGAAATATATTCTCATGAGACTTCAAGCCTATATTAATGCAATTCACATTGCTTATATCTGGTATTTTGATTTTAGATGTGATGTTGAGGAATTGTAGTGGCCCATTGTTTCTTTTTTTTCACTTCATAATAGGGGTCAGTTCAGTCACCTTGATGAAATTATTATGTGAGGTGGTAATTCTCAGCTTCATTTTTGTGGGAGGGACTGATTGGTCAGGGTTTCCATTCTAAGTGCTGAGCAGTCATGAGATCCCATTGCGTTATTAAAGTGATGCTTTTCTCTTTCTTTTCCCTGCAGTAACAGACAGATTACAGCTGAGAGCAATTTAGTTCAGACGCATGAACTTATATTATTCAGTTTTTTGCTGCACATCCTGGCAGTAAAGCATCATGAATGTTAATGTGGCTTTTGCCTTCCATTATGGCTGTATTATTTACTTCATTCTTCACTTGCTAACAGCTTATATATTGTTTGTGCAAGCACTCTTTTAAAACTGAGATATTGTCTTCAGTAGTGTGATCTGGATTTGGGTGTGAATTTGAAAATCTTGTTGGGGTTTGACTTGTGCTTGCTCTCATTTCAAAGACTTTGTAAAGAACTTTGTAATGACATTGTGGCTTAATTTAATTATTACTTCTCTGCTTACCACAGCTACAGATGAAAATGTACGAATGCATTAGCCTAGTGGATTTGATAACAAAGAATGATGTAGAGAGAAAGTGCTATATGATAATGAGAGAACAGTTGCTTAGGGTGAGGGAAAGTGCTGCACAATACTGAGAATTACAACAGCTGTTTAGGACTATTTAATTTAGAGGACCATTCAAAATGCAAAAAGGAAAAGTCATATAAAACTAACTATTTATAGCTTAAATATTTTCAAAGAAAATTTTTTTTACTGTAACTATGATAACTGTATTCATAATACAAGTAATTTATTGTTTTAAATCAAAGAAATCAGACAAAAATGTATATATACCATACATGGTCTCTTTCCCCCTTCCCAGTGTATTCTGCCAATGGTTTGATGTGCTCCCCCAGACAAGCATATTTCTATTGTATTGTGTTACACCTGGCTTAATGCTGTTGCCATGCAATGGCATATGAGTTCTTAATAGTTTCATCAGTCACTGTTTTCCATCTGTACATATACATTACAACTGCACTGGATATTTTAGTAGACTACTGGAAGATATTTGGCTCAGGTCTGGTTATGCTGGCAAAGTAGCTTTTTCAAGCAACAGAGATATATGTATAGCACAGAGAATGAAACATATAAAGAATTCTCTGTTTTCTGGAATCACTCTTCTGCTGCATTTAAACTATGATTAAAGCTACTCAAAATTTCCCTTGTAAAGAATCAGCATACAATAGTAGATGCACTTGTGGATGTTGCTTAGTTGAATAGTAGCATTTCCCTTTACAGTTGTTAAAATATTTAGTTCACACTGCTACCAGAGAGAGAATAACAATTGCATTATTTACCAAAGAGCAGAGAAAATTGTTTGATGGCAAATCGTATGTTACTGTTAAGGTTTTAAAAGGATACTTCCTTTCTTTTTACATTTATTTATTTTCTGAAGTAATGTTTTATACTTAATACTGGGATCTCTTTTCTGTCTATGTGACTATGGCTGTTTTGACTTGCAAATTATATTTTTTCAGTTTGAAAGTTTGTTTGCATTTTAATTAATTAATTTATTTATTCATTTTGCAGGACAGCTATCAGTTTGAAATAGGACCTTCCTGAGGAGGACAAAGATTTCTCTCTGTCACTGCAGATGATTTTTGGGGATTCTCAGTACATAATGGAGCTTGTTCTGTGTGAATACATCTTGATGAGTTTCAGAAATTTCAGGAAAAGGTAAAATATCAATCTAAATTCTCTTTCTAAATTAGGCTCTGGCCACTTCATTTCTAAGAACCTCTATTGAAGAATTGGTATGAGTTAGACATACACACAAATGACTGACATTCATCTTGACATGACTACTTTGATGTATGCAAACAGATGTAGAAATATGATTGAACTTTATACAAATATAAATGATTGCATAGACTCCATATTTTGTAGGATTAAAAACCAGCCAGCCAAAACCAAGTGCTGTTGGAGCTGTTTAGACTGTATTTTTTTTCCCACTTCTGCTTTATATGTTCTCTGAACCCAAGAATCTTTCCAGCTGAAGAATTAAAGAAGCTTCAGACAACATGCAGAGTACTGGAACAGTAGTAGGATTGCATTCAGGGAAGATCAGTGGTATTTAAATCTTCTTGCAAATACAAAGGCTAAGAAACTTTCACAAGATGATATTATTTTGGTGGACCAGGTGAAATGAAGAGATTCTGCAAAGAGTAAAATCAAGGAGAAAGATGAAAGGTTATTGCAGCGCAAAACAGAGACAGATGATCTTTTATGCATTTTTTGCTTTTCCTGGTTATTGATAAAATACAATAACTATTTTTAGATGCTGTCACTTTGGAGATTTACCTGTATTTGGCTATATATTTAAAAACAACAGCAATAGTATTCAATAATAAAATATTTCCTAGTAATCCTCTTTTAGCTAAAGTATCTGCAAGTCCTCTTACAACCCCAAAGAGAGGAAAAACTTCAATCTGTTAAGGTTGGCATTAGTACAGATTTGTGTTGTTTTTTTTTTTTTTCCCATCATTCTTAATACGCATCCCCAGCCACTGCTGCTGAAAAATACTCCCTTTTTTATCCTTGCTATTTTAGGTTCGATGGCAGAGATCATTGTTATATGTTGACAACATCTGGTCTAGTTATGATTTTGATGATCTGACAACACTTATGGCTATCACCATAGGCGCTCCAGATATTTTCTCTACTGCCTTATTATTCATAAGATACCATTAAGGAAAAATGTCATTTGGAGACTGTATGATAATACTTGAAGTGTGATAAAGCCATGCCAGATTACTGAGATAATGATCCCTGCCAGACAAAAATTGTTAAATTGTTAATTGTTAATTGAAAGTTATTTATTTCAAAGATAAATGCAAGTGCTCAGTCACAATTTTGAAAAGTCTTAGATATGTTATTCAACGTGCCAACTAAATAAGGAAGAATTTTATTCTCTGCTATTTATTCTCTTTTTCTTCTCCTGCATTCCTTCAAATACTTTGAACCTAGAAAGCTTATGTTGGAAAATGTCCTGTTGACATCATATTGCTGTAGAGTTCAATGATAGGATGCAGATTTTTACTCTGTTTCTACCCAAAGCAAAAAATTGCTGTCTATGCCCTGCTTGAAAAGAAGACTTCCATGGTACAATAATCTTACAGTGATAAAATTACATGATGATTACAGAAAGCAATTTCCCTGAAGCAGTCTTTGCTAGTGTTATTGCAATGCCCAGCAGTCAAGTTTCTCAGAATATCATTCATAGCCCAGCTTTTACCTGCTTCTTCAGTCATCATTCCACATTTGTGAGAGCACCTATTGTTCTAGATATGAATATGATGTGACAAATTCAAATTCATGGCTAGAGCAATAAGCTATTCAATAATTTGCTGGTCACACTTTAAGGGACAAAATGTCTGCTAGACACATCCCATCCCATTGATTGTTTAAGTTACCATGCTGCCTCACATTTATGATTGCATATTGTTCGCTTGAAATTTCAAAAAAAAATATTAATATTCTGTATGAAAATACATAATGACTAATTCATTTTTAACAATGCTTTATTACTTTCTTTAGTGAATTCTTAGTAATTTAGTCACAGATGGTTAAGCATAAATCATTAATTTGTGATTGCTAGCATTATAGATAAACAGTTTGCATCTTCTCTGTTAAAGTAGTGTGAAGAAGACTATAGCATTGTGACTATGGCAGAATAGCTAATTATACCTTGAACCTTAAAATTAAGCAAATAATGAAAAATGTCTGTCTCTTCCTGCACATGGTTACTTAGCAGGCCAGCTCTGTCTGCTGCATAGCATATGAAGTGACCCAGTGTTAGATTTGGGTGCTACAGCAACAGCCTCTTAGTCCATATGAGACGTGAAAATGAGAGAGATTAAATATGTAACATTGCCTCACTTTCTAAAATTATTATTTTAAGTCATTTTTATCATACCAACCTATATGTTGCTATTTCACCAAAGATTTCATATTCAGATTTCATAAATTTATGTGGGGCCTAACCTTGGAGAAAAGAATAACTATATCTATATCTATATCTATATCTATATCTATATCTATATCTATATCTATCTATATCTATATATATATATAGTTATACTATAACTATAAGGTAAAGGGATAACCCTGCTGTGTAAAACTTGTGTAGGATTACATCTCATATGTGAGCAGCCTAGGGTAAAGGCAACATTTGTCTTTTTTCTTTTTTTTTTTTAGTTTAAAAAAATTGCCAGTTGTCAATCTGCTAAGGCTATCTAAGCCAACAACTTGGTGTCTTATAGGAATTCTTTTGACAGCTCACTACCTTCCTACAAGGAACTAGGTAATTTTTAGGTGTGGATTTATCCCATGTCTGTAGATGGTGTAGTTTCCCTCCTGGTGGAAGCAAGGCTGAAGTGTTTAACGACATTGCCTAGAGTACCTCACCTGAAATCTGGACACAAGGTCCTGAGATGTGTAACTGTTTACGTGCATAGCACATACTAAGGTTGGCAAATCAGTTTAACCAGTGCTAGTTAAAATGCCATGTGGACTAGAAGGCCGGTAGTGTGATAAGTTATGAAATCAAACTTCATTGTGTTTGATTTCCTTCTTTGTATCACACTAGGGGGAACAAAGATACCCCTGGTAAGTATTAAAAATCAGTATGATCTCCAGGAGTAGAGTGCAGTGTGGAGCAGAGGGCTCTGCTCTTTTCTCCCTTTTTTACAGAAAGTGTGGTTAAACACTGGAATAGGCTCCCCAGGGAGGTGGTTGAGTCACCATCCCTGGATGTGTTTAAGAGCCTTTTGGATGTGGTGCTCGGAAATATGATTTAGCAGAGGGTTGTTAGAGTTAGGGTGCTATGGTTAGGCTGCGGTTATACTTGATGATCCTTGAGGTCCCTTCCAACCTGAGTAATTCTATGATTCTGGTCCTTCTTCTATTTAAGCTATTAAATTCTGTGCACAGCTCTGGTTTTACCATTTCAAGAAAAATCGGATAAGTTTAAAAGAGAAACTGTATGAAAGATCAATATACTTAACAATAAAGACAGAATGCCTTAACATGGCAAACTAGAGGACTTAAATGAAGTTTTTCAGAGGTCAGTTTCAGTGGAAATTTGATAATAGTATATACAGGCCATTCTGGAAAGCGGAAAAATGGTTAATAGATGATCCAGTATGTGGAAGCTGAAATTAGACAAACTCAGATATTATCTTTAGCTGAGATGTTAATTAACCATTGGAACAGCTCACATAGGTTTCTGATGGATTCTTTGTCAGTGAAAATTTGAAAATTAAGATCAAAGCACTGTGATTGCATTTGACACCTGGATGAATGCAGGCAAAGATCAGGTGTTACATGTAAGGCCAGAATTTATAATGATATTGTTCATTCCTGGCTTTCATTAATTTTAATGAAGAGCTGATGTCCAGTACATGTGTAACCTGTTCACTCTACTCTAATGAGCTCTGTTTATGGCCTGCTGAGTTGGAGAGAGTGTTTGTGTTTCTAACCTTAGAGTCTTTTGTGATGTTACAAGTAACAGCCAGATCCTATGTGAGTGGCAGAGAGCAAAATACAGTCTAGTGCTACCTTTCCTTATACAGAAAATGAGTGGATCCAAGTCACACACTAGAGCAGAAAAAAATTATAATGGCTATAGTTTTTCCTAAAACACAACTCTTTGCTGAGCTCTTCAGCTCCACCTTTAATTCTCTCTGAAGTGGGAACACTTCCAATGTGTGCAGGGGTCAGGGTCATTGTTATACTACTAAAAATGTCTACAGCTGTATGTTTTGCGTAGAACTGGAAGTCAAGATTTGTTTCTGCATATCTTACTGTGTCTGTCGAAAGCAAAACAAATTCCCTATATAACTTTCCTTCTCTGTGGCCTGTTCAATATGGCAACTAAAGGTTTGTGATGTTTCTACGGCAAGCTAGAATGGTCAGTTTTGAAGCATGTTAAGAATAGCTAAACTGGTAGCTGAAGGCAGCCAGAATAAAAATTCAGCACATCTGCCTTGAAGTGATTCACCATGCTCTGCTCAGCAAAGATTATACCAACTTTAAATACAAAGTAAAATAAATTAATCATTTCAGCAGTATTCTGCAGTGATCCTGCAAACGCACATGAATTACAATGAATGAGTTCCTGCTCCTAAGTGATCTAAGATGGAAAAACTGCCAACAGTAATTACCATCTTCTTGTTAAGGTGATGAAGAGAAGTAATACGTACTGATGAAATTTAGCTCTTTGACTCGAGAGCGAAATCTGTCAGGAGAGAGGAGGCACTGACTCATTGAGGAAAGTCCCCTTGAAATCAACAGGACACTGAAAATGAATTTGGAAACATGATGCAAAAATTGCACTTATTAACTAACTGTTCATTCCCTTTAACCCCAGGCTAAAGCCTGTGATTTGAGATCTAGGGACTATCAAATCTGAATTAGAGGAATATAAAGTATTATAAAGTGAAAATATAGGATTTTCTAACAGAAGGAGTTTCAAATTTGAATCTTTACTGGAATCATCAGGGACTGAAGGCATATGGAAAAAGAAAGATTGCTAATTATCTTGGCTAGTGCAAAAACAAATTAACGATTCTAAAAAATGAAGAAGAATATATCATTCTTGTTGGCACTAGATGAACCAAAGATTTCATTATTTTTAGTGCATTCTGAATTGAGTTGCTAAAAATGGAATTTGTGGGATCAAATTATAAGCGGTTACATAAATGAAAGTTTTCAAGAAAATGAATAATGGAAGTAATTCCACATGTAAGCAGTTTGTACTGTGAGTTCAGTCTGTTGAACTGCATGAAGGAAAACTCTGTTGTCTTTTCCTTGCTTATCTAGGAATAGAGGAGTATTCTTGAGAACAGGTTAGTTGAACCAGAAGAAAAAGTTGTTGCCTTTAATTTGTTAAGATGGTTAATTAGTTCATTATGCTTAAAATGCCAGTTTTCAATAAAGAATTCCTATATTTTGTTTGCAATCTCTAGTGAACACTAATAATATGAGATAAATTTCTGAAGGCAAGTAAACTGCGTTATCCTATCAAAGACATTTTTTAAACTTTTAAGAAATAGGTCTCAAACTCAGGACATCTGTACTCTCTTCCTGACTGTCGTGTGACATGAACATAAACAAATCATTTTTAATTTACAGCTCTCTTTTCTCTTGTATTAAAAACCACATTTTACTTTATTTTCTCTACTAGCAGCATCTTCTGATTTCGCCAAGCACTATTTTAATTCCTGATGTTAGGAATTGCCCTCATAACTGTTCTATGTAGGGAACCAATGATGAATACAATTCATAGCTGCATATGAAATTTATAAATGAAAAATACCAAACATACCTTCTCAATGATTTTGTTAACATGAAACACTAGTTTTGCATGATGTACTGAAGTAAGACACTTCCATCCAAAAGAATCTTTAAACCAAGAGTTTAGTTAATGTAGAAGTTTCAATTAAGTATCACGAGCTACTGCCTTAATTTTCAGGAGAAGATTTTTGTTTACTTTAAGGTAAGCCATAGATTATGTGAATGTCTTTGGGGAATTTTAAGCATGAAAAGTTACGAAACAGTTAGACAAAAACAACTGTGTCCCCAAACCAAGATTTTGTTCAATGAATAAAATAGAACAGAAGACAATCCTGTCCAAGGACTGGAAATGCTCTCATTAAGTACTACTGCAACATTTTAGCTTCATGAAACATCTTTGACTGAATAAGAAACACAGGTATGTGGAAAACCTTTTTTTCCCTTTTTTCTTTTTCTTTTTAAAGATTCCTTTAAAAGAGAATATATATTTCTGCACCTGCTCACGAATCCTTATACATGGCAATTTTTCTGTTCAATACTTTCCAAAGGAAGTATTTCATGGAGTCCAGTGAATGAAATGTGGTTGTGGGAAAGTAAATCTTAGGAACAACACAGAAGCATAGTAAGTACTATGGCAATAGTAGATAGAAATTGAAGCTGCAAATATACCTCTTCTCATCTGCTAAAGCTGCTTCAGTTTGGATTCTGTTTATACAAAATTCACGCCCAGTAGCAAATAGGGGCAAGATTATTTATCTAAATGAGACAGTGGGAAGATATTTGAGCTGTGAGGGTCGCTTTGACTTATTAACTTAAAGATATCTGTGGTCATACTTGGAAAATGCTTGCAGATTGCAGAGGGGATGCTACAGACATATGTGTAAATGCCACAGTTTCTTTGCTGATAAAGCCCAGTGATATAAACCCATTAAGCAGATTTTATTTCTATTACTGTGTTAGCCTATTAATTATGCATTGCAAAGGTTATTCGAACATATAAAAAGTAATTTCAGGATTGTCTTAATACAGATTTGTACTAAACGTTATGTGCTGCAGATTAAATTTCTGCTGTAGAATTTGCATTCATTTCTGGTTTTGAACATCAATCAGTATAAAAAGCTATTTATTTTACAAGAATTGAGAGATCAATAAGCCTTCTTTATTAAGTAGATGTAGCAGTAGTTGAGAAGATCTAAGGAGAGCTATTAGTAACCTGAGAATTCAGCTGCATCTTTAATGAATATGGCCAATTGTGTGCCAACACTAACTATTAGGGCTATTTCTGTCCATTACTTTTTCTCCCCACGGTTTGAAAGAAAGGACAGAGCTATATTATGCTGGTTCAGCTCTTTTTAAGATAAATTATTTCAGCTCTTCCTGCCAAGTCAGGAAGAAAAGTTGTAGTTTCAGCAGAATCAGTACTTCTCACTGTGGGATGTTTTGTGGTATAAGTGTATATTTGATATCCATGCACAGCAGACAGATATTTGCAGTTTAGAACTGGCTAGTGTCAGCCCATGCAATTACACTTATTTTCATAGCTCACATTCTCTTATTTATGGAGAAACTTTCTACCATGTCATGTCTCCTTGGAGAGGAGGCAGGTTCAAATTGCATTCTCTTGAAGCACAATTCCACTTTTCCATCAGACTTCAGTATTTCAGCTCTTAAGGAGTTCAAATAAGAGATTGTTGGCTTTGACACTACAGCTCATCTTCACAAAGCTGCTGTTGTACGTAGAACCTCAATTGGAATAGATCAGAATATTGGAATATTCTCTATATTGGAGAATATAGAGGAGGGCCACAAGGAAGATCAGAGTGCTGGAGCACCTGTCCTATGATGAAAGGTTGAGAGAGTTGGGATTTTTGAGCCTAGAGAAGGGAAGGCTTTGGGGAGACCTGATTGCAATCTTCCAGTATCAACGTCATATGCAGTCTAATAGTGATAGGACAATGCAAAATGACTTCAAAATAAAAGAGGGTAGATTTAAGTTGACATAATTTTTTTATACAATAAGGTATTGTATACTATATTGTATGTACAATTATCTACACACATATGTCCAACCTAAACATATACAATATATACAGATACTTTAAATCTTTTGACCATGTTTGTGAACTACATAGTATTTATAATTGTGTATCTGGTTGGGTATTTTCAATTTCATGCTGTAACAATGATCAAATCGTAAAAGATAGTTCATACAGTCATTACTTACCTAATCAAAGAACACTCATCAAACTGAAATCACCTTGATTTCTTGTTTTTAGGTTTTTTTTTTTTTTTTTTTTAATGAAACAGAGGGACAAGAAGATTTTCAACAAATTAATTACTATTTCTTATGCTTAGCATACAAGACTAGGATTTTTAAACTTCTTTTCAACCTCAGATTGAGTATGCTTCTGGAACTGAGTGATACTTTCATTTTTAAAACAGTCATTTAATTTTCATTCATTCAGTTTAATTTTTAAAATATAGCATTTGAGCAAGTGGTGAAATACTTTGTGCTCAGGGCTACAGCCACTGTGTTATTTCAGTGCTCGTAGAGCAGAATTAGTTAAACAAATGACAATTTTTAACTCCAAGAGAGGCAAGATCCCAAATGTTTTCTGAGTCATGCTGAGATCAAAATTTCAGTTGCCTTGCAAAATGCATAGGAAAAATCACACTTCCCTTACTCTTTATCACACACTCACTTCCCCACTTTTTCCCTTAATATTTTGTGATGACAAACTAAAAACTCTACAGATATCAGGAAAGCATATTAATAGCAGAGACTGAAATACAGAAATTTCCAGTTGGTTATTCTAAAGCATCTACTCTCATATATGTACATTCAGACTTTTTTTTGAATAGATGTATCACTGCAAGTTGTTCAGAATGAAAAAACACTCAGGAAATGTAATTATCATCTTGGCTATCCATTAGATAAATCGAAGACAATTTTCATTAACACTGCACCCTTACTCAGACTCACAATGATCCATTTTGTAGGACATGCAGCATAAGTTTTGGTATCCCATTAACTCAGTGTGAGTTTGATGTCAAAAACAGCCATGTAAGACTTTTGCTGTTTGAGGGCTTTCTTCCAAGACACTGAAATGCCCCACTGGAAATGCAAACTCTAGAAGGGACTGTCTTATCCTTGCATCATTTCTTCCCCTGTATATCCTACTTACAGATAAAGAAAATTTGATTACTTACGAAAAAGTTTTTCCTTACTGGTATTCAAGGCCAATCATAATCAATCATAATCCATTAAACAAATACATTTTCCTTTCAACAGATCTGTGAAAATCTTCTGTCACATTTCTCTTCTACAGAAAAATAAATTGTTCACAGGCAAAAAGTAAATATTCTGACTGGATCAATAGCATCAGTACAGGTCTAGAAAAAGTAAAACAAACAAACAAACAAAAAAAAAAACCAACAATTGCATTTGAATGAAAAGAACTTTTACTTGGAACCTCAGGATTTCACCGCTTTAAGACAGAAATGGGAGTGCCTTAACATTTTTTTTGTAAAGGTGTTAACTCTGTAGGGGTAACAGTTATGAAATACATGATTATATTTATAATTGAATAAATCTGACATAAAAACTGCTGAGACAAATTATTTATGACTTTGCAGTCCAATTATTCATGGACATTGCAGTTATAATCAAATGTGCAAAAATGGCACTTTGTATGTGAACTTACTTAGAGCCTGAATTGGATAAGTCTTTGATTCAATTTGGAAGTACAAACTAGCTTTTTGCTTTGGCATCTCTGAAATTGCACTCTTGAATAGATGAAGAAAAACTGGTAACTCAACGTTCATTATGACTTTATATGTAACTGAGTTAACATAAAGAAAGGAAAATAAATGATTTAGAACTGAAGACATAAATGATGTATTTATAGGCAGGATTTCTAGTTTTTCTCTCATGCTGTCACCTGTTAACTATATAGCATATTTCATACTTGCAATACAAATGGTCTAGGAATTAAGATCTGAAGAAAACATCTGCAGATGTTTGGGGAAGATTTGCATGATCTTTCTGAGGTGCTTGTTGCATTTCTGAGGAAATTTCTATTAAGTGTAACTGGAGTTTTCCCTTGACTTCAATTTTGGGAACCAAGACTTCAGACTGTTCTTACTGCCAGAGAAATATATTCTATGTGAAGAAAAGAAAAAGTGAAAAAATATACTTAGAATTGAGAATGAAAAAATTCTGTTGCTAAATCAACTTTTAAATAAAGAACATATAGGTTATGACTCTTATTTCACATTGGGATATATCTTCAGTCCCTCTGCCAGTACCCTTGGCATGCATATTTGTGCTGCTTTCTCATTCAAGGAAGTTGCAAGCCCTGCTAAAAGAGATATTGAATTGGGCTTAAAAGACATTTTGCATTATAGAAAAAGAACAAAGGAGCTGCAAAGTCACAGTAAATCTGACTCTTTGAGGTCAAACTGAGATAAAAACCAGCATGTAATCAGTTTAGGCTCAGCACATTTAGCATAGTGTTAGTGGTAAATCAGATGAAAGAATACCAATATAAAAATAATTATTAAAAAATCATCTTGTGGCACGAGATTGTTTGTAATAAGCAATTTGAGTATTCTGGTGAACCTGTAGAGATTATGTCCAAGTAGGCTGTCTATAAGCGTAAGTCAGATTGTCCTAGATAGTCACAAACTACTGCAGGAGAACACAGGTATTTGTCTTTGAATTCCTGATCATAAAAATCAAGAAATTCACAAATGCAGAGGCCTTTGATTCAACTAGAAGATCACCAAATGCACCATGATTTGTTAGCTACCTTCCTTTATCACACTCAAAATAATAATTGTTTGAGAAGTTTCTCATTATCAAGTAAATCCACATATTTTAACTACATTACACTGTATGTACTGAATTGATAGAAAATAGTTTGTTTTCATTTTTTAAGTAGAAATCACATTTAGACAAACATGGTGATAGTGAGAAGTTCTAGCAGAGACTTATTGGACGGTGTCTTGAAATACTTCTTTAAAAGATACAAACTTTTTATACCTTTTCTAGATTTAACTCTAGCATGCAAAATAATATTATAATACGCTCCTAATGAAAATAACTTTTTATTCCCCTGATACCTTAAACTACCATGGTTTTAATTGAAGCTATAGTATATTCAGGGGAGATATATAGAAATGAATTTGTTATAACATCAGAACAGTATTTTAGGATTTGTGGAAGAGTTGTGGAAATCAGCTATATGAACTAACAATAAAGGATTAGTCAGTGCACATCTATTCTCATAAGCCATCTCACCAGGTTTACAAGGTGACTAATGAATGGCCTCGAAGCCTGTGCAGGGAAGAATGATGAAGAATTTAAATCCTGATAAATTAAATATTGCTGAAAGTTTAGAGGAGGAACCCAGCGAATATATTCTAGCTTTTCTAAAGCAATGGAACTGTAAGGAACTAAATGTGCTGCAGAAAGCAAGTCTGGAGAAAACATTAGCTTTTCTGTAAAGGAAATGATTGAGCACAGCCATGGTCCTCCACAAACTTAAATAACATTTTAAGAATTGGATTAAAAGTCCAGGAGCTGTCTTTGAAAATAAACCAATTTCTTTGAAAGAGAGAATGAAAAGGAGGGTTTTAACCCGAGGTAAACTACGTGAGTTATGCTGAGCACAGGATTCAGTGCAGACATATTTAAACAATCTAATGAATGAGATGCTGTAGGAAACAGATGTCCCATCAGATCATTCAATCCAAGTCCCTATGGAAGCAAGTTTTCTCTTTCCTATATTTCCTCTGATCTCCTTCCTAATATGTGGAAGAGAGACTTCTTTTGGAAATATCATATAACAACAAATATTGCCCCCACAGTGATATTTCTGTAGGAATGATTTTATGAACGTTTCTTACTCTCTTAATATTAGCTGTTCAGGTCCAAGTGACTACAACACTCCAGATCACAGATAATGTTATTATAATTTCTACATGTACTGTATTGCTGTTTGTATTGCTATAGTACTAAAGAGGACAAACAGAATTGAATGGAATGGAAGTATAAGTAGAGGATAGCAAAGGGCATAGACGTATTTTCCTGTATTTCTTCTTCCTGAAAAAGTTTCCATGAAGATGATGCATTTATACCATGTAGAAAATCTAACAAAAAGTACAACTTGCATTGTGATTCCTGAAAGACCTTACATTTTCTTCTCATATTTTGTATTCCTTTAAAGCTAAAACGCTTAGTGAAAATTATGGGAAACTAAATGAGCTAAAGCCTGACAGTAAAGAATCACCAATGACTGTTACCTCTATAAAACAGTTCATTTTGCCACCTACTTTCTGCAAGTTTGTAAATAGTTCCTTTGTAGATTACTCATAGATTTAAGCCCAGCACTCCTTTGAGTGCTTTACTGGATTACAGCCAGACCACTCAGCACTGTATAAAATCCAGCCCTTTCAATGTGATGAAAAAAGAACAGTAGTCACGACTGTCTAAGCAAAATATAAACGTTCTGAATGCAAGGACTTTTGTTCATTCGTTGCTTCTTATTATTTTGTAGCTCTTTAAATTACACTTATCTGGGCATTTTCCAGTCTTGTGGAAGCCTCCAAGCAGGACCATACTCCAACTATAAGCGCACAGAGAGGTATTTTTCTTGACCAAAACACAGGGTGACAATGACTGGCTGAGACTGAAACACTGCTGTGCACACAACCCCAGTGCAAGATCCTGCTGGGAAGACACCCATCAGCAAGGTGGGGAAGTGTCAGCCTTGGCTGCTTCTGCCACAGCTCAGTGCTTGAATCTGATAATGTGTCTTGTGGCTTCTACCTCTTTTTAAGGGCATTTTACCTTTATGTATACTAACCTTGAGTTTTTACTACCAATTCAGACTTTTTTGATGTTGCTGAATTAAGTAAACACTTTATTCTCTGAATATATTTTAGAAATTATATAGGCATACAGGAGGATTTCACATTGTTCATTATTTGTTTGCATCCTTTATTGAATATAAGAACTGTCATTTTAAATCTGAGTGAAAGACAAGTTCAGTTCAGAGCTTTGAATCAAGTTTTAGAGTATTTTACTATCGGAATTGCTTCTTAGATTCATTTTGCATGAGTAATAATCAAAATTCACTGTAAAGTGTTTATCCTTTGGTGGCTTCTGTGAAAGGTTTTTGTGCCTAGTCCCTTGGTTAATTTATTCCTGACAAAACCCCTGCAGTGACTGATACAATCCAGAGTGTCACTTTACTGGGTGTGAAGAACTGCTCTCTTAGAAGTACAGATTAGGTCTTTTCATTCTGGAATCAAAGTCGTTGATGACTCATTTTGTAGATACTCTTTGCAGATATCCTCAGTCAATGCACTTTGGGTATAGTTTTCTTGTATTTCTTAGAAGATTGTAACAGGCATTTTTGGTATGCTTTTTTTTTTTTTTTTTTAGTTTGTTCGTTTTGTAAAGATCACTGTTAAATATGTAGGGAAAAAAAATCCATGTAAAACAGAAGAACCATAAATGAAATCCGTGTGGGCCAGAAGACCTTCAGCCCGATAGGTTTCTAAATATGAGCACAAAGAAAATTGATATTGGTGTTTGTATCTATTGTCCAGATTCTGTGCATATGATAGGTGAATTTTTCTTCTATTCTTCTATTTATTCTATCTTTTGAGTTGAATAATACTTGTTTTTTTCATTCTTTTGGATGAACACTGATACAAGTGTTATGACATACTATACTGCAGTCTTGAGAGAGGAAGTTTAAAGGTCATATTTTCACTCCATTGTGTATGCTCAAGGACCACGTTAATGACCATTTCTGGTAGACCATTTCAAAGTGTGTTTCTGACATCTTGGCACTAATGGAGTCTATCTGTCACAAAGAGCTGAGGCTGCTCTGTGAAGAGGCTACCATCTGGAGCTTTCCATTATTTTTTTTTTAATTATTTTTTTTTTTTCAAACTAGCAGCCTTGTTGTCCTTCTTTGAGAATTTCATTCGGTTTTCATTCCCATTTCTCAATTAAGATGATTAAAAATAACACATTTTTCTTTCCACCCTTCTTGCCATGATGTCCCTGGACAATCATCAAACACTACTGTGCTCCTGTATGTTTTTGCTGGCAACTGGGCAGAGTGCAAGAATAAAGGTGTTGGTCCTTCTGCAGCTAACTGGCAGAGACAGACCAAACACTTAGAATAGTCATGTAAGAAGTGATGTGGTGGCAGGCTTCTTGGGACAGATTTTTATCAATTATAAATTGATCATTATAAATGTAAATAAAATGCCATCGAATCACAATAGCTTTATGTCATGTTTGTCTTGTGTTGGCAGTATCAGTCCTACAAACCACAAAGCAGTTGAGAAACATGTCCTTGAATCTCATGCCTGAGGCACTGATTCCCCGTAAATGGCTTCAGCACCAAAGATCTTACATCTCTAGTGAGGCATGCTTCTCTTGATGTTACTTACTATTTTTATTGTCACTCATTTATACCATTAGTTTCTCCTCCTAGGCATTTCATAGCATCTTCAAACTCTCATCAGTTATTATACAAAAATCTCCTCTGGTAAGAAGTCTGGATGCCATTACCTGCTGTGTCCAAATTTTGGCAGCAATTACAACCATATACTAAAGCAAAAATTTTCTCTTCTGTGAAAGGCAGAGTTCAAAATTTTACCACAAATTCTCCCCTGCTCGAATAATAATGATGATAATTTAAAAAATTGGATGAAAATAATTAGCTTTCGAATTGCAATTTAAACATTCTTTTGTTGCTCCTTTTTGTCTCTGAATCAAATGAAAGGAAATATTATTTGGCAATGTTCTAATTTGATTAATGGATGTGCTGTAGCACTGAGCGACACAAGGAGGTCCATCTAACATGTCTTTATATGCAGGAGCACTTTGCAAGAGCTGAGAGATTCCAGAGTGGCTCAGAGTACTGAGTAGAATACATGCATAATCTAATGGGATAAGGGTTCAGACATGTCTGGGACATTTCCAATTAAACCTATATCTGTATCTAAGCCCAGGTAGAAGATAGGCTTCTCTATTGCATTGTACAAGGCTGTCTTACTAAAGTCCTGTTTAAGTGGACCAAAGCTAAGGGTCTCAATGATAGAGAGATGTTTTCCTTCTCCCTTTCTCTGCTCCCTGTAATCACCCACAGGGCTGCTCCCATTTGAGAATCAGCAAGTCTGTGTAGTGGACACAAATGTGGGAAGTCTGTGCTAGAGAAAAAGGAGCTGTGGGGTAATGAGTAAAGGTGAACAAAAGAGTGTTGAAATACTCTCCCTCACATGCCAGCCTAGTGAATCTGTGCCTGTAGAGCCCAGCTAGCAAGGGGATAGAAGGTTATCTGGACCAGACTGAACTCCATCCTGCTTCAGCTCAAGACAAGTGTTCATAGGCATAGGTTGTGTCCTTGTGGTATATCTCAAATCTTCAGGTTACATTAGTGCCCTTTACTGTGCACAGCACACTATGAGGGCAGAGGAAATTTATGTATGAAGCTGCCAAGAAAGCAGAATTTTTGTTAATCATAGCTGTATCAATGCTGCGTAAATTGGTGATATCTCTGGGTTTTGTTGCATGATCTGGACTTTGTCCATTTGCAGTTAGATCTGAATGCTCAATCCTGCATTTCTAGCACATTTTTTGGAAAGAAATAATGCAGTAGAAAGAAAACATATGGTACTTTAATATTTTTTGAAGAGTCCAAGCTTTTTTATTATTGCACAAATTCCCAAAACTATTATAGACATATGCATGCACAGTGTACAAATATTTTGACAAGGCAGTAGATTTTTTCCCTCAGAGATGTAAATGCAAATTGTATATGGAGGCAAAAAAATGAGTAGAAGAAAAATATTAGTAGCCCATTTTAAGCATGGAGAAGATGAAAGCTGCGGGAAGTGTACCTGGCATTTGACAGAAGTGCTTATAGCCAAAGCTCCTGTTTGATGCTTAAGGGTAGACAAACTTCAGGCCATTTGCATAGAACTGTGCAAGAAATTTGTAGAAATCAAGGTCTAATGATCAAAGTCCAGCTCTATTGAAAATTTGATGATATTAAATGTCACTGAAACAGGTGATACGTACCTAACTTTCTATCATGCAACTGTTTAATCATGATATAGAGAAAGATACAAATTGTTTTTTTCTTCCACTAAATTCTTTACTTTGTATTCTCACTTCTCCGTATTTAATCAGGGTGGTCAGGGTAAAACAAAAATGTTTTAAAATCAAATATTCCAAGAAAATATAGGCAAGAGTAGCTAGACTAAGTACTGAAGGTGAGCAAGTCTTTCTGATCTCTTCCTGTTTTCTTCTCTTTCCTGTGGAAATAATGGTATAGTAAAAAATATTTCTGTAGTTATGTGTATACAAAGACTATTTCCTTTTCTGTATTCTTTCAAATGAGCCTTTGTCTATTTTCTCAGCTGGTGACAATGGAAGTCTTCTGTGCAGGAGTCAGTGATGTTATGCCTTATGAGGAATCCAAATTACTCAGATTTCACTGTGTAGGAAACTATGTCTTTTATCTTTGCCTTCTTCTATTCCCATTATTTAAGCATCTGTAGAACTTAGCCTGGGGGGTGTACTGGAAAATACTAGGGACTTTTAAGCAGTGACAGCTCTGTGGGTTTGCTCTGCATGACCCTCAACCACATGAAAGGCTGGCTTCCCCAGTAGGGCTTGAACTTATACCTTAAGTTCAAAAGAAGTAACCCTTATGTACAGAATGAAAGAAATGATAGTTACAGAATCACTTCTCTGCCTCCAGCTAGTACAGTCTCACTACTGATGTCGGGTAGGTTTTTGCATAGCAATAGACCGAAAGTGTTTGTTTTAAGACATTTTGCAGGAAATAAAGGTTAAGCAATGCTTCTGAAGAAGATTCAGTAGCTGTGTTTGAGGATTAACCATCCTGGATTTTGGTATCCCTGTGGCGATACAATAGATAAGTATGTGGCTGAGAGGGGAAGCATGCTGGGAACCGAGGCTTATTTTCTTTGCACCTGTAAAGTCTTTGGAGTCGTCTGCAAAGGGCTTCTCCTTGATGTCACAAGATAAAAGGTACTTCTTTGGTTATGGAGTCCTGACTCTCCATGTAATTAAGGTGCCTTTTGGCTGCTATACAGTGTGTTGAATTTGTCTAGTATTACTCAGACAGCTCTTCTAATTAGTTTTCTGCAATTATGTATTTTAAAAAACAAACAAAGAAACAAATAAACCACTCTTATTTTCTGGTACATTGAAGCATTTTCATTTAGAAGTATTTTCTTTCTCAAGGCATATCCAAATCATGGAATAAGAGCTATGCAACAGGTTCTGGAATAGGACTGTCATCAAAACAGTTCTACATACATTTTTATGTAATGCGGAGTAACCAAAATAAGGCTCTTCTGCTTCTAGAGCTCATTTAAAATATCTACATGGCACTCAATAGTCATGGGTTTTTGCACAGATATAGCTTGGGAAGTGTCTAACCAAATTATGCGTGTTTATACACATGTAATTGTCTGTAGTGGGTTTGTAATACCCTGAATTTTTCTGGACGAAATGTCAGGCTTCCAGAATTTTTAGAGAAGTAGGGCTTTGTTTATGGATTTCTAAAGGGGATCCAGCTGAGAAAAACAGTGTGATCAGAGGCAGAGCCAGATGGGCAGAATGAAGCTTCACTAAGCTGCTATTTCTATTTTCAAACAAGTAATTTAGAAAGGCATATAGCAAATTCCCCTGGAAGTCACTGGGACAAGACACTTATTTTCCTTTTAAATACATAACTTAGGCTTCTAAATTATTTATGCACTTTTGAAAATCATTTGCAAATCATCTGGGGTCTATAGCTGTACTTATCACCTCAGATAATTTATTTTTGGAAGGAACCTACTGGGTGATTCTTCCATAGTTGGTTTTTGGTGTTGTTGTTTTTTTTTTTTTTTTTGCTTATTGATATGTATTTGACCTTGAACACATACAGGCAAAAGATCTTTGTTAATCCTGACACCTTTATATCCTTTATATCCTTTATCCTATATCTTTTATATCAAACCAGTGAGAAAAAGTAGGAAAACCACAAATTTCAGCATGTGCATTAACTTAAAATCAGTAATTCCTTCTTCCCCTGCATAAAAGTATATCTGTCAAAAGTTTAAAAGAACAATTAGGATAGCAACTCTCTAGACTTCCAGAAGAAATCACTTAAATAACCATAATCATTTGAAATAATTATCCTGAGGCTGAAGCTTTTCTAAAGACATTTCCATTCTAGAAACCTTGCTGTTATAAGTGACATGGTAACAAATGTTTTCTTTGCTGTTATTATTTTTCTTGAGATAACAGATTTCTCTCACTAGATTGTTATAAATCATTATCAGCAAAAGCACTTTTTGAATCAGAATTAATTCCACTTCTGTTACGTGGAACTAGAAACATACTTTTCAGTCTGCAGTTTTGTTTACATTTCTCTTAGAATACTTCTGCTGTGGTCAGACCAGAATCATTATACTTGAACAATTTCTGTAGTTCTATTAGTTGTGAGTTTACTGGATTAGGCTGAGATCAGTTGCATCAATGCAGTTTTAGGTCTGCAATGTAGCATCCAGGTATTTCATCAAGGTCAAGTATTGTTAGGGAGGACTGTTCCCCTCTTTTCACGTTGCTTTTTTTTTTCATTCTTTCCTTTCAAGCTACTTCTATAAAGTTTCTGGTGCCCAGAACTGTTCACAGTACTCGAGTACAGGGTCAGGATTACTTCCCTAGTCCTGCTCACCACACCATTCCTGATACAAACCAGGATACTCTATTCTATGAAATTGTACAGCTTCACCTCTTCTACCATCAATAAAACTTTCACTCTTGAAAATATGAAGTAACAGTTCAAATTTTCCCAAGAAAACATCACCTTGGCTCATACACTCCACAAAATCAGAGCAGAAGAATGAGAATCCATCAGTTTTTTTAAGTAAGGATTTTTCTTTTTTGAGGGTGCCTGTCCAGTCCTCTATTGTTCTCTGAAGTGATTATTTCCCCTCTGTGATTACTTTAAGATTTCATAGTATAGTAAAATCAGTTATTTCATTTAGTTTATACTAAAAGTTTGTGACCATTATGATTTTTGAACAGCACTATTACAATGACTCTGCTTCTTCCCTCATTTTAAATCTAGTCTGTCATTCCTTCTGGAAGTGTATTAGTTTTTCCTATTATCCATGGAACTGGTATTATGGAAAGTATCTGCAATATTCTCTCACATTGGACACTATTAAACAAGCATTCAATGCACAGATTTTGGATATAGTATGCTGTAACAGCTCCAAATGTGGCCCTTTCAGTGTATCCTGACAATGTCTGTTTGGGGAGACGTTAGACTCTGTCATATTAATGTGGTGCATTGTCGAGTTCCTTGGGTGCAGTTAGTGCATGTTATATTAATGTGAACTTAGGGATTCTTTAATTGACTGATGTTGGAGAATGATTATGTAGCACATTGAATATCTAGATGCAACTGTTGATTGTGCAGTCAATACATGCATAGTACCATCACATATATACATGTATATATATTTCATGCTGCAAGTTGGGTCAGTGGCTTGATTTGTTACTGAAAGACTTGTGACTGTTTACATCTTACATTGCGTGTATCTCTAGCTGTGGCTCTGGATGTTTCAGCAACGCAACTGAACCAACGCAAGCTTTTTGCTTTCATAGCAGTGACATATTTGCATCCACATATCCCCTCTCCAGGGAACTCTTGCCATCTCTTATGCTGATGGATTCATGTCTATTGCCATACTTGCCTGATCAAGTTGAAATAGCATGCTACTTACTCTGCACTTCTTGTATGACTTGGGTGGTTCATCACTTTTTCTTTAGTTTAATTTTATTTTATTTTATTTTTTTCTGCTTAGAAACTGTCCAAATAAGTGATTTCCCCTGATGATCTCTCTGTAGCTAGCATCTCATATCTCTGATCCATTTCCTTCTTTTCCTGATTAAGTATAATCTTTGTCCGTCCTTCTCTGACTTTGGTCTGCCTTATTTCTTGCCTATTATTTTTCTAGATGCTTTTCTGAGACTCCAGGGAAAGACATCATCTAATTCCTCTCCTGTTTCACAGTACTGTCTCCTTTCTTGAAGTGTGCTGAAGCTTCTCCCCTGATTGTCTGGATCCCTGAAGCATCTGATTATGATTATGTGTTTGTCCTGACCTTCTCTATTTCATTCATTTTATACAATTATGATGACTCTCTTTGCCCATGGAAGAAATAGGCTGCACAGTATGCATGTGGGAAAGATACTTTTTTTTTTTTCCTTTTCACACCATTAGCACTAAGAACAAAGGAATGCTATATTGTGTGTTTGCAACAAAATGGAACACATTACTTCCCAGTTTTCATTTTTTTTCTCTCTCCCTTTCTGCTCCCACCTTCTCTCCCGCTCCTCCTCCTTCCCCTCCCCTCCCCCCATTCCTTTTTCAATCTTCAAATGACAAAAGAAGGAAAGACAGAGAGAAAAAAAAAAGGAGAAAGATCAACCAAAAGGATTTTGCAAGACATATTTCTCATCTCTCTTAAAAGCCTTTCGGTAAAAACATTTTAAAGCAATGTTTGTTGCTGTTTTTGATAATTAATTTTAATTTCCTCAAACAGAATCTCTTATTCATGTATACACTTTGTCTCCTTTCTCCTGTAGGTCTGGACAGTTTACTTGAACCTCATTGTCCATAACATCAGACAGACTCTGAATGGAACTCTGAGGGCTCTAGCAGCAGATCTAGCTCTCAGACCATGACTTGTGGAGAATAGAATCTGTCTGCTTTATTTTGCAGAAGTAGACCTTTAGTATATTCCCTCTTCATCTGGCTTGCCTTGTCATGCTTGCATTCAAGGAAGTTTCTACAACTTTCTTCAAGTCTTTGCTACTGCTGATGGGGCCTTATAGTCAAGCTCCAATGACAAACCATTTGCCAATACGTTCTTGATTATCTTTGTGATAGACTGTCATCCAGTATTCAAATGCTTATGGCAAAATTTGCTCTTTTTTTTCCCCCAGTCTTTGGCTTCCTGGCTGGCTTATAGCAGCAGGTAAGCAAAAAACTGAGTCAGCTCTGGGATTAAATATTTTTTTTTACATTCTCCGTTATTGTTCCATTATATTTTGATTTCTGTTCTGATTTTAGAATGTGAAAATGTTGAATTTACTCCTCAGTTTCATTAATTAATGAATCATTAATTAATTTCATTTCATTTATAAATCTAAATTTACAAATCATTTATAAATATAAATCATTTCATTAATTAATAAATCATTATCTTTTAAAATTCTCTCATAATATTTAAGATAGCAGTTTTTGTTGTTATTTTAGGGACATTGAAGAATTGTAAATGTTTAACACACATCAGTCGAACTTAACAGGGGACTTGTAATGTTTTGCACAATTGAGAGAAATAGTTTAACCAATATCTGACAACATTCAAGTCTAACACTAACTGGCTGTTAATTTGCCACCAAAACAATGATAGCTTTTCCTTTCTCTGCAGGACAAAGCAAAATTTCAAGTATCAGAGCTTCCCTCAGGAATCAAATTTCAGCTCTGATTTCCTGTAGTTCAAATCTTCTGGTTCCCAGTGTGGTGATCTGTCCCTGATTATATTTCATAAAATGCCCAGCCATCCGCAAGACAAGCAAATTGCGAAGGTTCCCCTTCAAGCTAATCCTGAGTTACTAGAGTCAAGAGAGAGTCATTTAATTTTTCACTTGTGATCGTATTTCTTTTTTGCTTTACCTTTTGTACTTTTGTATCTACCTTACAGTTTTCATATGAGGTTCATGCAAAACTCCTAATGAAAGTAGAGTAGAGATCACAGGTAGCTGAGACCGCTGGGTTGTCAGAGAATACACTGTCAGTGAGAAATTCAGCCTGTGTTTAAAATGATAATTTTTGTTCTTCAGGTTGCTCACTGCTTCTTGTGCTTTTTCAATATGCAATTTAAAAATATTGCTTTATTCTTCTGTGTTTAAGACTTCAGCAGCAAATAAACCTCATCATCTAGCAGAAGAGAGGGAAGAATATGCAGTGATTGGAAGAGCGTGTCAGTTTCAAGGTAAGTAAATATATTTACTTTCTGGTCTTAGTTGAGTTAACCTGCTGTTTGTGAAAATTATTAGCTGAAAATCTACTACAGATGAGGAATTTTTCATAAAATATTCAAGATTCCTTTCACAAGCAAGTGCAATGAATTGCCAGAAGCTGTTCTAGCAAAATCAGAGCTGATGTTCTGGAATAGTAAAAATTGAGGCTCGAACACATTTATGCCATCTTTAATCCTCTTCCTCTGGGCTAGGACAAGAGAATAGGCTCATGCATCAGGAAGACCATGAGAGTAGGAAATAGCAAATATAAGAGTTATAAATCATGTTTCTTTTCCTTTTGTCCCTTATGTGTTTGCCCTGGAGTTATCACCACTTGGGAATAATTACTGCAAATATCAGGCAGATTCATCCAAAACAGTGAGCGCTTGAAATTTTTTCTTTCTGAAAACAAAACCAAGTTCCTTTCTCTTTTTGAAAAGGAAGTTAGATGCTTTAACCTTAGCAGGTATGAATTAACAATCAGCTAGTGATATGACTAGGGAGCTGACCTGAAGTCCGCATGTAATGGTGTAAAGGAAGGATGGGAGGGCAAGTTCCTGTATGATTGGTTTGGCAGATCTGAAAATGAACCCAATCATATCAGAAGAAATACCGAGAAACAGATCACCAACAATTGTACTAGTCAGGCAATCCAAATAATATAGAAAAGAAGCGATTTAATTTGTGTCTATTTATGCATTACTGAGATGATTCCTTTACTTGTTACACATAAGCTCTTTCGTTTTACTGAAAAATATCCCGTGTTGTTCTCAAATACTTAAATAAGATTGATGTTTATCTTCAAGCACCAAACACTACGAATAAAATCATGAATCTGCCTTTAGTTTAATCTTAGCGTGAATTTGCTATCTGCTGTAGAAGCTGTTCAAGCTGCTGAGAAAATATAAAGTATGTGACTGCAAAAAGGCTGTACTTTAATCCTCCTGGTGAATCTTTTCTGAGCATATCAGCACATTTTCTTCCTTCTAGTTCACTTTGTAGAAACTTTTGATGTCAGTTATTGAGGGAACCTTATCCAAAACTTGTTAACTAAATTCAGATTTTATAATGAAAGTGCAAAGCGCAATAGGAATCCAAGACTCTAAGACTTAGGCTAATGGTTTTGATATAGTCAAAGTTGGTTAGTGCTCAATAAACTGAACTAGAGCAAAAGTACACTACAAACTCATATGACAAAGGGAGAACATGCTACCTCTTCATCTACCAGATTTTTGAATGTATATGTATTTGTGTTTATTCACATTAGCAAAAGTCTTCTTCAAGTTTTTGAATAGCTTTAAGCATAATGAAATTTATGTACAATTGAGATTTCTTGGTATTAAAGTAATTATAATAAACAAGCAAACCCCAAAGAAGCTGTTTCTGCAAATATTTTAACAGATGTGAAATTAATAATAATAATAATAATAATAATAAATATTATCATATTCCAAATACCATTTAACAATCAGTTGAAATAACTCATGTCAGCTTCTTCTTTAGTTCCCCCTAAGAAACTGGTAAATAATTAATACAGTAATTCAGGATGTTGAAGTAAAACAATGTCTCACAAATTTGAGGTAAAACAGAGTCCTTTTAAAGGCAGGGCAGCTTCAAAGACAGCCATGGAAGATTTGAAAACTGTATACCATCATTTGTGATGGGAAAGAAATCTGTAGGACAGTAGACAAAAAATGAGTGAGATTGTTGGCATGTCTTGGTTCTCAGCAAGATAGTATGTAACTTGAAAACTTTAAAAATGTCCGTAAATGATGAAGGGAATAAGACAGCTAACAGTATTTACAAAATAAAATTAAAAAAAATAATAAAATGCATCCTTCTCTTTGACCTGATAAAGTTTATGTAGAATTAAAATCATGGTTTTGGAGATTTATCAAAATACATTTCTTTTTTTCTGTTAACTCTTGTTCTGTGACATCCAGGCTTTTATATATACTTCTCTCTCACACACATGACATTGCATATGGAAAAAATGATTGAAGGCCATCAACAGAAAAGAAGTGAATTTGTAGGTAAAAAAGGAAGGAAATAGAGTTCTGTTAAAGGTAAATGCATTTTTAAAAATCATAAATTTCCTCAAAAATCGATAAATGAAATTAGTTGAATCTTTTCATAAAATCTTAATCTAAGAGAAGATATTCAACTTGAATGCTAAAAAATGGAAAGAATAACACCTGAAAACAAAGTTCTACAATGAGAGTTGTGAGGAAACCTAATTATAAGTGTTGAGAATGACAAAGTCTAGGATAATTAAACTTTGAATTTTGGAGTAAGAATAAGTCATCTGGCAAAATTATTCTGTGTAAAAGTTCTTAATCTCAAACTGAAGAGTCTATATTAATTATCTCATAAAGAAACAACTGAGATATTGCTAAGTCCATTGTCCTTATAGCACTGCTAAGGAAAATTTGTATGCTGATATATGTGTGTTGTTGTTTAATTATAATTGGAAAGAAATTAATGCTCTACAGACAAGAATACTTCGGAAGATATGAAAAGAAAGCCTATATTTTTAGTAAAATTTATGTAGCTAACATACTGCATCTTGAAGTTGATGACAGCTAGAAAGCAGGGTGTGTTTAGAAAAAGAATCAATTTTATCCTAACATTTTCTCAGAATGAAATTAAATATAGAGGGGAAAAAAAAATGATGGCACACTGAAGAGTAATATATTAAAAACCAGGAAGGCCTCATTGTTCTACCATTCAAATGCATTGCCTATGCTGCATGAAAAGGTCTAGTGTCTCTAAAGCCTGCTTCACGCTGTGGAACTTACAATTCTGAGGCTGCCTTAAGTCTTCAGATAGAATCTGATAAAAGAGCAAGAATCACCGTGTGCAGATTTTCCCATCGCTTTCTTCATGACCAGTGCAAGGAGGAGAGGCTACAGTGACAAGCATTCTATGCTTTCGTCTGGCAGGATCTCAGAAGATCTGAGATATGTTGACTTTACAGTGGAGGAAAACTGATATACAACATTCTAAATGTTATTCTCAGAAAATAATCTGGGAGACACTTTGCTGTGCATCCAGTCCAAAAGTTACAACCCAAATCCCATTTCAGAGCACTGCTAATCTTACCAGCAGAAACACAGTGTGTACAGAGATAAAAGAGTTCCAAATCTACAGGAAAAAAAGAAAAAATGTAACTGGAAAGATAGGTTGCATTTCATCCAGAAAAGATGGGACAGTTGAACAATTTTTGCAGCAGTAAATCCCAGAGAAATTCTTCAGGCTGTGAGAGCAAAGGCTTACAGACACTGTTAAGAAATTGTAAGGTGATACAGGAGAAATAGTTCTTTGGAAATTGAAATCAACCTCCTCTGAAAACAGTTCCTTTGTTTTGGCTAAGGAATTTGATCCTGATTTATAAACACAGCATACAATAATGAAGGAAAAGAATGGATGTTTTGCTGTCAAGTTTTACCTGGCATTTTAAAAGCAAGATCTTAAAATATTTATTTTAAGATTATTTATATATTATTTATATTTAAAATATAAAAAGACTTAAAATATTATAGGATTAAATGTGAAAATAAATAGAAAAAAATTTCCCTTTAATCAAATAATGAGTCACAGTGGTAGCTTTGGTCTCCTCTGAGTCCTGTAATGCGAGGAAAGAGAATGAGCAAGCCTCACAAAGAGCAACTTTGCTCTTTATAGCTATTCCAAGATTTAGAAACAAGCGACCTACCTTCATTTAGTCCTCAGCTCTATAGAGAGTCCATGATACTTCTCATTTTTTTACTGCTCAGTTCTCCCTCCCAGAAAGGACAAATCTGTGATTTTTATTTTTATTTTTAGGAAGGAAAACTTGTAGACATAGCTGCTGATGTTACCAAGACAAAGCATGCATTGCAAAGACCATGATACTTACAGCTGTAGAAAAAAGAGACCAGGAATTACCAAATTCTTTCAAGGGAATAACATTGCCACATTTATGTTTTCTTGTATAAAAAAGTACACATTGGCTGTTGAAAGTAAATTAGAACAGGCTGAATTAGAACATCCATTTCATGGATGAAGTGTAGATATTTAACCTTCCAGCTCTGAAATAATAGAGTGTTCTGAGTTTTTTTTTCATTAGAAATTACATCTTTTGTGTAAAATGCAATGGAAGTAATCTTCCTTCAAAGATGAGGGTAGGTAAATATGTTAAGACAACGTAGAAAACAATTTTTTTTTCTTTCTTGTCTAAGTGGAGAATTTTGAGTTGATCTCAAACATAGTTTTCTGACTTTTCCCTCCATTATTTCTTCTCCATGCAGAGTTAATTTTACTTCTAGCATTCTTAACATATCAACTTATTAAAGTTCTGATTTAAACTCAGAACAGAAACACATTACAGTCTAATACCTCTGGAATAAAAAAGTTTTATCTTTCTTAATCCATTGATATTTTTTCAGAAGCTCCCCAGCTAGAATAGAGTCGATATAAAGTACAAGGCTTAGTTTTTTTCTATTATTGTTAAGCATGTTTATTTGTTCCCCAAACTTGAATTGCCTAATGATGTATTTCTGGAAATATTACAGTAATATATTGCACATAAAAGGTTTGTGGGATTAAGTTACAAAATCTATATATCCATTTCCAAAATATCTTTTTTTTTTTTTTTTTTTTTAGACTATATAATCTCTGAATGTCCTTTCTAAGTAACATTTATCTATGTCCTATCACAATCAATCCATGTTCTCTTAATAAGCCTCCCTTTAAGTACTGATAGGCTGCAAAGAGGTCTCCCTGGAGCCTTCTCTTCTCCAGGCTGAACAAGCCCAGCTACCTCAACTTTTCTTCTCAGGAAAGGTGCTCCATCCCTCCAATCATCATTGTGATTCCCATTTGGACCCCTTCTGAAAACTGTGCATCTTTCTTGTCTTGGGGACAGTTCTCCAGATGAGACTTCATGGGGGCAGAGTAGAGGGGAACAATCACTTCCCTTGCCCAAGGGGCCACTTTTCTTTTGATACAGTGCAGGATTCACTTGCCCTTTCTGGCTGTAAGCACGCACTGCTGGCTCATGTCCAGCTTCTTGTCCACCAGGACCCCCAGCCCTTCTTGGCAGGGCTACTCTCAATAAGTTATTCTCCCAGTCTGCACATAAATCTGTAATGGCCCTGACACAAGTGCACTCGGCCTCCTGGAATATCTTCAGGTTCTAGTGGGTCTCCTTTTCAAGCCTGTCTTGGTGCCTCTGGATAGCCACCCTTCCTTCTATTGCATCAATTGCATCATTTGGCTTAGTGTAATCTGAAAACTTGCTGAGAGTGCAGAAACTCCTTCCAGTAGACCACGTTGTCCAAAACCCCATGCAGACTGGCCTTGAGCACCTCCATGAGTGAAACTATGTCAGCTGAACAGAGCAGAGGCATGGAGATGCATGTTCAGTGATACCACTGATGATGAAATTTCCTCCAGTGCTTTACTGCGAGTCAGAGGGCTTTCAAGTGCTACCAGCAGCCTCTACAGATACAATTCTGCAACTACTGAGACTCTATTGTTTGTCTGGGTAGTTTCACTGGAGGTCCAGTCTGTCACTTACCCATTCAGCGCAGTCTCTGTTGTGCTGAGGGGACCAGAGTCAGTGTCCCACTTGTCTGCTTGTAGCTCTGCTGCATACTTGTGAGAGAGCTGCTTTGTTGTTATTCTGTTATGTTACACTTTGGTCAGGTTGAGGAAAATAGATGAAGATTTTTTCAGAATATCCAGAATAGAACATGTATTTTAGTACAGCTTTTCCGGTACACTTTTAATTAATCTTCCATAAATATGTGTGCCTTTGCTATTCTAGCTAACATGAATTGCCAAAAATATGTAAGAGTATATCTGAAAGATGTTTCCTCTCTCATTGTTGGTAATGCTGCTTCCCTTCTGAAAAGTCGGTAGTCAGAAGGGTGTGGCTGTGCATATATGTTCCTCTGCTCTTGGTTTATTGTGCTAGCTCTCAAAACCAATCTCCTCTTTCACATCTTCCAGAGATTTGAAACCTGAAAACTCGTTCTGTCCCTCAATGTATAGAGAATCTGTCTGCCTTCTTAAAGAGAATGGGGAGACAATCTGGGCACCCTTTTAATGACAATAAATATTGCTTCCTTTTTTCGCTGACTTTTGACAGAAAGCAGATGTGGTAGTAATTAGTTGCTCTAAAGATGACAGGGGCTAGTGGTGGCAACTGTCTACTCTGAGATATACTATAAGAATACTAACGCAGAGTAAGATGCATCTGCCCATTGTGATACAACAGATTTCTATCAGGAATCCACTGATTGTTGATTACCCACTGGAGACCTTATTAAGTATTGAACTTGGATATTTTTATAATGAAATCAGCTTAGCATCGCTGTCACGTTTTTCAGCTCTGACATGAGTGATCTTCAATACCTGAAAAAATTCAGACACCTCAGTGCATTGATGTTAAACTGTTAGTCCAGAAACATAAGGGCTACTTAAACTGGTAATAAATCAACTGAAGTTGATAGAAATGCACCAGAAAATGATTTGACCTATAGGTAAAACTTCAGTGAACATCTTCTAAATAACATCCTTCTCAATTTATCAGTAATCATAGAATCACAGAATCACAGAATGGCCAGGGTCGGAAGGAACCTCAAGGATCATGAATATCTTATCCCCCTGCTATATACAAGGCCACCAACCTCTGCATTTAATACTAGACCAGGCCATTTAATCCATTTAATCATTACTATTATTATTATAAGCATTTCATCTGCTGATAATGAAGTGTGTTTCTGAACTTTTTCTAGTTTGAAAATTGGCATCATTATACAAGTTGTCAAAATTCTTCAAAGCCATGTGTGTGTTTGCTACATACATGGGTGAGCTTCAGTAAACAGATATTCTCAGAGAAGCATTTTTCTCTTCGGGATATTCTTACTCTAGCTGCCCTATGGAGCAGCCAGAGTAAGCTTTCATAGCTGACTCAAGAGGAATTAGTTTGGCTGCCTCCCCTGTAGTAAGTGACCAAAGCACATTTTATTCATTTTGCAATCTGTGGTTATTGCTGGGAAGGTCAAGTTCACTTGTCTCTTAACATATGATGGTGGTTAGGAAGAAGTATGTTGTTAAGACTTCAGCAGTTTCATTCATTCAACTTTTGAGGAGATTACCAATAAAAGAGAGACAAATAATTTAGTCTAGCTAAAGTATTTATTTGGCTCAGCCCTAGTTTTTCAATGGTGGTAATGTAAAAGGAGCCTAAGGTTGGTACTTAAAAAACGCAGAGTTGGCTCTTCAGAGCTATGGATGACTTCTGTGTAATTTTTTTGTCTTTCTCCAGATTTTGAAAATACAAGCTTTGTGGGGTAATAAGGAGGCATGAGTATAGGAATATTAATCATAGAAAAGGCTTCACAATTCTCTGAGTCTTTTTTTACTGATCTGCTTTTGTGGAATCAGTGTGACCACTAATAGTTACACCTGTGGAAAAGTTAGTATTGTAAATCAAAATAAGAACTAAACAATGACAGTGATTTCTAACCAGGTACGGTCATTCTGTTTTAATAGCATGTGATACACTTTAGCAAGACTACTAGGTTTTGATTCAGCATTTATGCTGTGATAATATATATACATATATTCTGTGATATATATACATGCATGCATATATGGAAAGTATAGATCCAAACAAAAGAATTTGAAATAAAAATTTTAGGTTGCAATGGAATGTTCAATTCTATGAATTTATATCTTTTTTTCAATCCTTTGTGGCTGAGTTGTATTGTTACATATAGGTGACTAAGAAGGGCAGGAACAGGGAGGAAAATTCATTGCCCTGATGTTGAATAGGAGCATTATTTTCCATTTTTCCTCAATTTTGATGCTATATTGGTGAGGATCTTCTGAACTATATGGAGAGACTGAATTAATGCTACAAATATTTTCCTTTTTCTTTTTCTATCAGACAGCTAATAGCCAATGAACAGCAGAAACTTTCTGCTCAGGTGCTAGGCTTGGACTCAAGATTCTCACTGGCAAGGGACAGCTTCCTGTCATTCTTAATGGACGACAGCAGCCCCAAGACAAAAGTAGGAACTTTACTTTGTAATGTTCTGCAATGTGTTACTTGCCTAGATACTCCTCTTTTGGATTTTTCACATCTTTTGCAAAACATTTCTCTACTGTGCCAGAAGTCTCTGCTATGATTTCCTCTATCGAACACAGCTGTCATGAGCTTATTAGTGCAGAAAGATCATGTGAATGCAGAGTAAATCTCCAGTGCCTCTCAGAAAGGGGATTTTCATGAGTATAATACCACAGGGACACACTGTCTGTGAAATCTGTGGGGACAGCATGTAATACTGTGAAGTTGGATGGCAATAAGCTTTAAGGACAAAAATCTCTCTCTAGTGATACATTAATAGACAAGCCCTCTGAATTAAAAGAAAAAAAAAGTTAGATAATTTCAGAATCAAGTAGTTAAATTAGCTTGAACATTGGTAAACCTATAACCTACTAAATTTCATTAGGATTTAATAAAGCCATTATTACGTATTAATTACATATTGAATGACAATAAACCAACTGAATTTTGACTGCACGCCATAAAGCATTTTCCTACTTGCTATGTCATTATTTTAAAACTTCCAAAAATATTAAGCGCACAAAGTAATCATATTCTTCATACCATGCAACACAACCCACAGAGAACAGATAGGGTTCCAGAAACTTGAAATTGCAGTGATAAATTGCCAAATACTAATTAGCAAAAGTCTATCCTAATGCTTTTCTTGATTCAGAGTTCTTTTTATGTAACAACTTAAATATGTTAGATGTCATTTTTAGTAGCAGCAAGGGGAAGGATACTGCGTGGGAGCTGATATTCAATATTTCCACTCTGTAATCTATGGGACTGCTCCTACCAGCCATTAGTCCATACATGCCTGCATTTTTCTTGACTGGCTGATTTATGAAAATGAAACCTTTTATAGAGTGCATTTAGAGGAATTGCACTGGAACTGCAGCTTTCTAAAATGAATTTGCATTATTAGTGAAAGCCTGATAAGGCACTGGATTAGTCTGGACTTTCCTTAGTCTTATTACAAGCAGTAAATCCATCTTAGATCCATGATATCATAGAAAAATGTAAAAGAATAAACTCTGGTTCATTTTTGCATGATGAGAATGATTAATGGAGAAGAAATTATTAAGAATTTTTGTAATCTCTAAGGCTTCCATTTCTTAGTGCACATCTTCCAAGCAGAGTGTCAGCCTATGATCATATTGTGTTTTTCTCTCATTCCTTTTCAGGGTGATTCAGATTCCTACAATGTCCTTATCTTATCAGTGCTATCCAGTGCATACAAAAGATGTAAATGATCTGTCTGTATTTGCATCAACCATCCTATTGTTGGCTAAGTAGTTTGGTTAATTACCCTGAGCATCTCATAGGTGGTCAATAGAAGGAATAAATATTTACTGAAGGGGAATCTGAGCAGGAGATGAATGTAGTAGCTCTTTGCAATTGCTCTCTGCAGATTATATTTATTTCCTACTGTAAAAATAGGGATATTAACAGAAAATTTGACCTAGAAGGTTGGTGAGAAAATGATGGATGGTGTAAACATACATGACCTTATTGCATTTCTCTATGTACAACAATTTTCATTTCTGTTGAAGAAATTAGCATGATATTCTATTATTACTATTTCCCTCAAAGTTCATTTAATCTTTCTTGTTATGTCTGCCTCACTCATGGTGATGCAGTCATCTCTGATTTCCTTGAGTGTTCCACCTAAATAGGAGGAAGCATGTCATAAGCAACTTGCCAGGGAATTTCAGAACATTCAGAGCCCAAATGCAGTTTGAAAAAGAAATCCAGAAGGAAAAAGGAAGTTGAAGTTCTTACAAAGCCCATGGTGTGTGTCTGTGATGTCCTAAGTGGTTAACTTTCTCACAACCTATTAAATTATATCTTTCACCCCAATTAAGCCTTGCAGAAAGCAACTAATCCCCAGGGTATCATGCTATGAAAAGCTGGAGCAAAAGCTAAGTTTTGTTAGCAGTTGTACACTCTGTGAAGGGTCTGCTTGTCAGGTAGAAGTATGTAACGGTACTCCCTGGACTTTTGTAAAGAATACTTTAAGGTATGTTAACTGAAAACTGAAATTGACAGCACTTTGAGCTCATGTCAAAGAGATTCTGAGGACAAGGCTGAGTAATGAAAAAAAGATTCATCTCCTGAGTAAGAAAGGCCATAGGCCAGTATTTTAGAACACAGTACTTTTTTACATGTGATTATTGAAACATGCAACAGATATTTGGTAGAAATTCACTGTTCATATTCCATTAGAAGAACAATGTCAAGATCTTTCACCTGTAAAGCTTTTTATTGCCATTTAATGATTTATTAAAAGTACCTTCTAGGCTATTTTGCCCTATATCAACCAGCTTCTGTCAATCTCTATCTTAATATGGTGCATTTACTACATCATGAGCTAAATGGGTTCAATTGCGGAATAATAATCTGTTCACATTTAGCAGGAAATCTTGGCAGGGAAAAGCACTATTTTTCCTAAGAACTAAGAAAATATGAAATGGGCATTCATGGATTACCTATAATTACATCTCACGATTTTAGACACGAGAACAAAATAAGTCCACATTTTTTGAAGAGAGATTTCTGTCTTCAGGGCATAGATAGTTTCAAATTGTTTTCTGGGTTAGCTTAAAAGAAAATTAGAATCAAATTTTACTTACTGAGAAATTACTCCATATTTCTTCAGAATGTCACCTACCCAATTTTTTTCTCAGTACCTTATGCTGTTTATAACGTGCGGATCACTTTCAATGTTTGTTTGGTTTTTTTTTCAGTCAAGACAATAATCCTGCAGTCCTAAGGGCAAAGAAAGACTAGCACTGAGCCAAGTGTTATTGTTTTCCTGTTTGCTTTGTCATTTGTACTCATCAATATTAAACCACCTGGGTAATGGGCTTTTTCCCCTGTCCTTTCTGAAAGGAGTACTTAATCTATTTTCAGGCATGTTCATATGCATCTAGTGGCTTACAGTTCTTCTAGGATTTTGTGCTCAGATTAGGAAACATGGCAGAATGAAACTCATTTGTCAAATTAATGACTTTAAAATAAAATCAAAGAATGGCTTAAAATAATATATTTTAAATAAAATAAGACATAAATTATGAAGTTCCGTGCTTAATGTATACAATCTTTCCAATGTTTAGAAATGAATAGTATTTGCAGAAAATGTACCAGAGTAAAAGATGTGAAAATTTGCAATATTTTTTTTGTATCTTGTTTTTCTGTTGTTTTTTCGTTTCTTTGTTTGTTTTTATATGCAAAAATCTTTTCATGGTTTCTGATCATTAATAAATTATTTTTTATATTAGTTTCTAAGGGGAATATATAATGGTCTTTCCTTTATTAAACAAAAGCAAGGTGGTATGAGGAGGTAAGACTGCTGAATAAGAACTGACTTTTTACTTGTTGTATCTGTGAAAAATTTGACTCAGTGAACTAACTGCTCTTTCTAGCCTTCATTCAAATATTCTTACAAAAGTGTTAAAAAAAATCTAAATTTGTTCAAGTTGCTTTGTTCATTAGTGTGAGTAACTGAAAATTGATTACTTGATCTGGTAGCCATGTTTTTTAATCATCTATTCTCAAGTCTGCAATCTAATTCCCCCCAAATTTATAAATATTGAGTCTGTGTTTTCTTTGAACGGGTGGAAAAAATAGGGTTTCTGGAACACTCTTGCTATCTTTTCCATGTGCTCCTGCAACTCAGTATTTAAGGCCTATGTTTCAGAAAATGACACCATATTACTATCTATGACCCCACAGCCATGGACACTTGTTGCTGCATCTGTGGCAATTTAAACTTGCAAACTGCATTTGTGACAATTTAAATAATACGTCAGAAGAATAGTTTTTTGGAGTATATTTTGTAGTAGGTACCCATTGGAAGTAGAAGTGAAACAACCTATCTCTTGTTGCCATGTCATTTCTTCTGAGAAAAATTGGCTTATTTCTTACAACTCCCAAGATGATGAAAGCATCTTCACTGAGCAGACTCTGTTGTTGTTTTTTTTCACAGTAAAAAGCTTTTTGGTTGTTACTCAGCTAAAGAAATGACTCCTTGAAACATAGACAAATGGCTATATTCTACAACAAATCAAAGAAGCAAAGTCAGAATACTGCCTGTACAAACTTTTATGAGATGGACACACTGCCTAACAGGGCAATAAAAATTCACTGATTTGTTTGTAATAGGCTTTTAATATCCTTTATTATTTATAACAAATGACACAGAAGATAAAATATTTTAAGTAGAATACATCTTCCCACTCAAGAAAATGTCTGCACTTAGTGACATGGTGTGATTCTGTTGCTTAAAAGTATTTCATGAAACTGTAATTGATTTAAGGCGTCCTACACGTTCTCCAGGCTTTGAGCTGGGAGGGAGGGCATGTGATTCCCCTTAGCTTCTGTCCTATCTGTAAGGGCTGTATTGAAGTAAAAAAGTTTGTTATTTCTATGTGATTCATATGTTTTCCAAACTCAATTGTGCTTTTCTGTCTGAAATATTCTCTCTATTACTATTAGTGCTGTTAAGGAACAGTATACTATGTTTATTTAAAAGAATAACAAAATCCTGACTCCTCTAGCTTTGTGTCTGCATCTAGCTTAAATTCAGTGTATCTTCCTGCAGAAATACCTTTTTTTTTCATTAACCTGAAGGTATAATTGTAATTATTTACTGTAATAAATTACAGTAGAAAGTATCGTCTTGCAATTGTAAACAGCATAGTAGGTAATGTATTTTATTTAGATAGCTCTGTTTTTTCTCAAATTTCTTTTATGTCTATGAATAACAATTCTTTTCTAACAGAACATCAAAATGTTTTACTTTAATAACTTGTTCAGCTTCCTGACTGTAACAAGGAATATAGTTATATTTGAAGAATAATATTTATATATTTATATATACCTAGCAATATAGCTGGGTGGAAGTAACACGGTTTTAATGTAAAACAAGTGTTCTGTTGCCATCTCAGGTAGATGCAGTTTTCTTACAAGTTCTGGGTGTCTATATATGGATGGATATGCCTTTCCTTGGCTGTTTCCTATTTAGAGCCTAGTTCCTGGAAATATAGCCACAGTATTAATTTCAGTTGGAGTTTCTCCAGATCACAGCTGAGACTGAAATGAACTTTGAGTAATAAAAAAAATTATAATGAAAAAAAAAAAACAAACAGAACCCTACAATTCTGTGGCAAGAAAAAACAAGGGTCTTTCTCACTCTTCCTTGATAGCTACTTCATCCAATGCATTTTTTACACTGTAACCCAGACAAATTTTATCTTCTGGGTTCATGCGGCAGTTTTATTTTCTTGAAGAAAATGAAAGCAGTTGTCTCTTTGCCTTGGAGGAAAGAGGGATTAAAAAACAAAAGAAAAAAGGAAAAATTCTATATCTCCTGTTACTGTACCTCAGTTTATGATCCTTCTCCTTTGCAGGACAGAGATAAGGGAAGTGGATATCACTGGGGAAGATGATAGCTGCAGCTCAGCAAGTTTGGCCTGCTGGTCCCCAGTATCTTGCATGTTTTGTAAACTGTACCTCAGACCTCCATTTTCCATCTTTAATAATCTGACAGCTCAGAACTAGAGCAGAAAGCCAGGAAAGGAGACAGACTAGATCAAAACCCATAGTTAAAATGGTTATCTAACTTGAAATCTTTCCCTCGTTTCTACTTATTTCTCATCATTATTACAGACACTAATTCTAAATCTTCATTACTATGCTGAATTCCAGGAAACCTCCTCAGAAAAATCCAGATAAAAAGCTACAAAAATAGGTAAATGCATTACAAAAATAGGTTAATGCATTAAGTTTATAAGAAATCACATTTGATTCACAATTTGAGCTCCTTTCTTCTTTCTTTTCCTTCCCTTTCTTCCCTTCCTTCCTTCCTTCTTCAGGACACTGTGTCCTCCATATCTAGGCCTTTCATTCAGGTCCCCCAGGGTTTCTCTTTGTCCACACCTGCAGGAACTGAGAGTCTATATTCAGAGAAGCTTAAAGAATGCTGTTTAACAAGACCTGTTCCCAACTTCTATATGGAAGTTGAAATCACCACTCAGTATTATTTTCTTCTGCCCAGTGTTGTACAATTGTGCCAGTGAAACAAATCCCTTGGTCAATCTTGGCTGCCTACAGGACATCTCAAGCCATCATCAACTTGACAAAAACCTTGGTGGTATATGCTAGTTTGCACTTGGCACTGGATAAGCCTGCATTAGCCCACTTGCTGTGTGGATGCAGGTCAGGGCATATCTCATCACATTTCTAGGAGATCCAGAGCTCATTTTTGCTTCCTCCCATGGCTCAGTAGGAGTGCTCTGCTATGACAGGCTGCAGATATATCCTGGAGATATTTTGCTCCTGCCAAAGATGACAGGCTTTAGAAGGGCAGGTTACTGGAAGAGGAAAGCTCCAGCAGTCATCACCAGCATAAATTATTCATCTTGCTTTGCTTCTAGTGTTACAAAAATGGGAAATGACATGATAGGCAAGCTTTGTCTCTCACCCTCTCTGTCTTCCCTGGGGAAGTTGAGAACTGACATTCATGCCAATGTGAAGGGCCCGAAGTAAGCAAAGAGGCCAGCTTATCTTATGCATATTGGTACAGTAGCACATGCGCCTCCTCCTACCTGGTCCTTACCCTGCCATTCACACAACAAAGTGAGGTTGACATGAATGTGATGAGTGGTATACAGTTTCATTTGGAGATGCAAGTTAAAGCAGCTGTGTTAGACCATGCTCCCTGCCAAACTACTTAAAGCATTATACAAACACTGCGTATTATCCCTACCTCAGCAATGCTCACTGGAAAGTACCAATCTGAAAACAACAAAGTGTTTTATGACAATGCATCAATTCTGTCCAAACTTTCCAATAAAGCCAGTCAGGAAGATGGGGCAACTGGTCACTTTGTCCTTCTGCTTCATATGTTCTCTCTTCTTTCCTGGGCTTTTCACTACCCTTCCACTCATCTGGGGAAATGTGTTGAGGCCCTGCTCCATTGCTTCCAGCCAGGTGGGCTGCTGAAAAACCAGGAGGCAGCAGCCCATCCTGTGCCACGGATTCTGCACCCTGCTGAGCACCTGTGACAGTGGCCAGGCAGTAGCTTTGTTGTCTGGGTTAACAATTATTTTTTCACAGCAAGTTGGAAAAATAAGGGGAAAGATGTTGGGTCTGAACAACTTCTTGCTGGTTCTGAAACAACAAAATGTGGTGAAATTCTCTCATTTATTTATTCATTTTTAAATGCTGATGCAAAACAATTTTTCTCTATGAAATTATGTTTTCCGTGGAGAATTGTACCTATGATTCCCAAAGAGCTTGCAATTGATCAAGAAAACTACAATTTAATTCTTTCTTGATAAAGAAATAAGTATCTTAAGCTTTCTCTCTAATGTCTCAAGAGGATCAAAGAAAGTGCTGAATTGCCTTAGCACGAATAATTGGACTTGGGAAACTTCATTGTGAAGATTAAGGATGACCTTTGTTATTGATGTGCATCTTCTTTGAAACTGCAAAAGGACTTGGTAGATATCATTTTTGTTTGTCTTTCACACAATATTCAGAAAAAATTTGGTTGAGTTGGATTTTTTAATTTTTTTTTTTTGTATTTATTACTTAATGGTTTTCCCACTTCATTTTTCAAGACTTTGAAATTCTCTTGTTATTGTAAAAGCAAACCAGAGAAATAAAACCAAAAACAAGGTGTGAATTAAGCCTTTTTCCTTAGATGGAATTTATTTTTAATATTTATTTTTGTTTTGCCAAGTGAATGCTAGGACAATTTTTCTTTTAAATTGAGTTCTGTGGCAGAGCTTTTATTCTAATAGAAGAATACTCATCTAAACATCTGCCATTTATCAGCCCATTTGTGCAATGTACTGTTAGAACCATTAGCAAAAATGACAGGACTGAAATCTGCTATCAGAGTGATGACTGTCAGCACCTGAGTTTTCTCTTTTTTCTGTATGCAGTAATTCATTCATTCTATCAAATATGTTTGACCCTAGAATTTCTAGGCATGCATTCTGTGTATATGTGCAGGTTTTAAAAATTATATCAAAGGAAACTCACAATCAAAAGTCTTGTTAAATCCTCAGAGATAGTAAATGTAAGTAACAAAACATTTCAATTTTCTAATAAAGGAATGCAACATAAAAAACATTTTGTGTCCTTAGGGAATATGTGAAAAATGTTTTTTGTTCAGTAATCAATACAGAAGTTCTTTGCATGCTATTTTCTTTAATGTAATCATATGGTAAAACATTCAGTTAATTTATTACATAACATATTGTGTCTGAATACAGGAAGTAATTTCCTTTCTTGTCTGAGTACAGGAAGTAATCCAGAATTGGTTTTTTTTGGAGGTTGTTTTTTCCGGCTTTGGTATTTTAGTTCAACAAAATGTGATGTTAACAGCCCTAAAAAATAAAAGAAATCTAATCTTTTGATTATCATATAGCACAAAGCAATCACGTTGAAAAACAAAGAGTACTTGTGTGAAGATTGGCACAGGCTTGAATTAGAATGAATGAAGAAAAATATATTTCTATCCAAACAGGATTTTCAAGAAACCCATGGTTGGGATTCAGCCCTGTTTGTCATGGCAGTCAGATCTAAACATTCACTTCTGGAGTTGGATTGTGTCTTCATTCCCTATTGCAATTCTACTGAACCTGAAAAATCTTCTTTCATCAAAACTGGCTTATTGTCTCACAAGAACCTTTTGGTTTTGCCAAACAAGTCATTTTCTATAGTAGTTCAGATTTTTATGGCATGTTCTAATTAGGAGAATGGCTTACCCAGCATGCTGATTAACATTTTTTCCAGCAAGTTGATATTTAGACACTGCCACACACGTCTCCCTTGCAGCCAAATGCCATCGAGAGATACTCATCCAGTCCATCAGATGCCAGGAGAAAACAGGATATAAGCTATCATTTTCCAAGTGGGCCACTGACCCATGTCTTTTCATGAAGCTGCAGAACCTGATGAGTGTCATCACTCTGTGCTGTTTTGTGATCAGTGTGTTGGTCAGTTAAGTCGGGCATTCCAAAGGTTGGTTTCTCCAACTGTCAGACCTCCAAGCTGTTCAGTAGAGGCATTTTATAAGCAGAGCACTTTCAGTGCTAATTCCTTTCTACTCCTGGAGTGCACTGCAGACATTTTCCTCATGGGCAGCATTTATGTTCTGTTACGCTGAATTTTACTTCCTACAAATGCACGCTGTGATTAGAGAATGTAAATCAACAATTTGCACAATCACTCTTCTCACACCAAATTCTGAAAAATGTAATTCCCACAGGAAAAGGGAAAGAAAAATGATACTGCCTTCTCCTCCATGTTCAGTTTGCTTTATTAAATTTTCACAACTTTTGGGATAATTAAGATTCTGTCACTTTTGCACCTCATTACTTTGGTAATTCACAGTATGAGATATGTTCTCTTATGGCCTGAAGTATAATTCATTAACTGAGGTCAAACTCTGCTTATAAGCACAGAGTTTACTCCATCACTAGCTTAGCTAGCTGTCTAGAAGGTGAGATGTTGCTCATTTCTTAGTTTGTCATAAAATGAGAGTTATTCATAATAGGAAAGCAGGGCCTTGTATTTGCTTTGTAGTCCATTGTACTGCATTTTACAATGGAGAAAAGGATACCTAAACCTTATGTGCTCATGTAGAGTTCATAGCCCAGACCGTGCAAAGCTCTGTGTGATGCATCTGGAAAATTAGGCCCTTCAGAAAGGTGAGCTAAAGAATTATGCTTAATAAGGATTTTGTCTTAAGCCAGCAGCTACTGGGAAAATCATGGGAAAGGATGTGGCTTAACCAACTTCTCTGAAAGTGTTTTTGTTTTAGGATGTGCATGAGGAGACTTAGATGCCCAGTGTGGAAATGAAAATTGTACGCAGTAATGACGTCAGCTGCCAAACAGGGATCACGGTGATTCAGGTACTCCAGCCCAGAGAGGTTTAAATGTCTGTTGAAAATACCCTAAAGTCCAGGCAGGAAAGCTGGGGCTGAGGCATCAGAGTACTTTCATATTGTCCAGTTGAAGCTAGAACACTGTTCATCTCAAATTGCTAAATAACAGGACTTGTTGGATAATAAACTAAATAGAGCCTGACTCTCATGTCAGGTAATTAGTTTAGTCTACAGCAGGGATACTTTCTGGCTTATATGCTGAGAGAAAAAAATCGATAAGAAGGCTGACTTATCCTAGAGTTAAAGGAAAGAATAAATATGAATAGAGGACTAAAAACAGCATGACATGCTGACTCTTATCATCTACTGTTTTACTATTACTTGTCTTACTGCAAGCAGGAAGAATTTTTGCTCTTGCTCTTATAGAGTTCAGCATTATAAAGGTGGAATGGTTATGTTTCAGGAACAATGTACAGATAAAGAAACATTTTTCTTGGAATTTCTTGTTCATTACATGTCATTTCAAATACCATAGCTAGTAATGTTGTATAATTTGATGGTGCTTTTATCTGAGGAGCTGTATTTTGACTATAATGAAGTGTATTGTTCATTAGTATTTTATTGCTGATATCTTGTTTGGTACTGAGAATCAAGTTCCCACTGAGTATCATTTTCCTTTATTGTAGTGATTACCACTAGATAATTCAGTGTGATTCATGGATTAAATATGATTTTATTGCTGTAGGATCCTCTGCATCCCCCATGCTTCATTTGACAGATCTTCAGCACAAAAGGCTAAGGGGTCGAGCTGAGAAGGACTTGAGTGATTTCAGTAAGTGTGGAACTGAGTAATTCCCACTCCCTTTAAAGGCGTTTGTGGAAAAAATTATTTTTTGTTAATACACATAACACCCCATGGAGTGTTCTGTTAACAAGTCCTATTTTAGTACAGTTATTCCTTTGAACTTAAAGATTTATTTCTGGACTTGTGTGGCTATAACTCACTAATTGAGTATCCTGGGTTTTATCTTATGTTTAGCCCAAGCACAGTCCAGAACTTTCCAGTGTGTTCTTCCAGTCACCTCTGGAGCTCACTTGGAAACTGCATTCATTTTCCTTCCAGAACAGCCCCAGTCTGACACAGCTAAGTATACAACTTCATTGCTCACTGTCACCACCAGTTAGCTCACATCTCTTTATGTCTTTGAGTACAATAGAAAATATGACTAGTAATATTCCAAATTTATATACAGTTAGATATTAGGTATTTTATTAGTGTAGACAAGGCACAAGATTAGAGCAGTTTGTACCAGACTGATCTTTGACTGACATGACCTTACTAGTTGGGTGTCAGGACAGTCATTGAGATGAGATAGGTGAAATAAAACATAGATATAGGCAACAGAAGCACAGCAACACTTTTAATACGCAGTCTACCTCAGAGACGCGTAATTGTTTATGTAAGCCAGTGAATATCTTTTTGGGTTTTTTTTTTTTAATCTTATTTCTTTTTCACCATCGCAAATTCAACTGAAATGTTATACTAAAATGTCAGCACATAGGAAAAGCTTTCAAATTTTAGGGAGGATTTAAAGCTGTTACCCATGTCTTTATTCTATATGCCCTACTTCTTTTTTTTTAGTCTGGGTTCCTCTTTCCTGTGGATATGTGATAAGAATTGTAAATTGTTTCCCTGAAGAACCCTCACCAGGGACTCAAGTAATTTCCTGTATCACTGGAAATAGCTTTTGAAACTGATCTTTCCAAGTTTGTATCACATTGAAGCCTTATGTTTTTTATTGTTCTTGACTACTATATGCAGAGTTCATACTCCTCTTTTATCATTGCCAATTGCCAAGGGTGCAGCTTACAGCAGAAGTTCTTACCATGTGTTTCTAACTGTTGTACATTTGGATACATGTGCAGTTTATGCCAGTTCTAAGGATTAGCTAATTATTTCTGTCCATTACTCATTGTCTTATCCCTGTGCAGAACTGAGAGGAGCCTGGCCTCATCCTTCCTGACTTCCCTTAGATATTTATAAACATTTATCAGATCCCCCTGTCTTCCTCTCCCCAGGCTGAACGGACCCAGGTTACTTCAGCATTTCTTCCTGTGAGAGATACTGCCAGGACCTTGCTCCCCTTTGTAGCCCTCTGCTGGACTCCTTCTAGGAAATCCCCATGTTTTTCAAACTGACAGCCCAGAATTGAACACAAAGTTATTGGTAAGTTTGTTAGAAGAACAAGTCCAGAAATTCAGTGCTGCCTGCTTATTATATAGCTGCTTAATTATTTTTAGATAGCTCTTTTCTACCATTTTTACTATAATTCAGTATTTTTAACTTGATATAGAATATAGGTTCTGTGAATTCATACAAAAATATTAAAATTCAACATACTCAAATGTACGTAGAAAATGAACGTCTACTCTGCACTGTTTTTGGAAAACTCCAAGGCAACCACCACCTCCCAGTGTCTGACCTGTCAAACTCTCAGACATGCTCTGCAGGTGCGCAGACATTTCTGAAGGGAGCTTTCTCTCCAGCATAAACCTTTCTTAACAGCATGAGAAGACATAAGACAAAATTACTGATTAATTAGCTCTAAGCCCTTCTGTATAATATATGCCTTAGGGTTTCAGTAACATTTCCAGACTAAGTGCAGTTTCTGTAATGAAGCAATTCATATACATAGAGCCCATTGTGCTATTGCTGGTGAGTACCGAGGTCAGCTTGATGCAAAACTGACATCTTCACACATTTGTGATGCCAGGATTAATTATAATTAAATGTTATTTATTAGGCTATGATTTACAATTAGCCCCCAAATTATTTCAAAATAATGTATTTCCAAATCATGTTTGAATGCTGTGACTTCGCATTTCCACTATAGTAACTTTACTGTTGTTGCAGGATCAGTTTATCAGTTTAATATTCTCTTGACAAAAAAATCATAAAATACCAGTCTTTATACAGTTCACTGATCAGACCTGAAAACTCAAAATGTCAAATGATTAAACTATTTGCACTTACAATAGTTCAGGGTTTGCAGTGCACACGATGAATGCTCTAGAAAATATCCAGCCTGCTTTGCAGAGGTGAAACCTCAGGCACAAATCTGTATGGATATGAGTGGGAAGCTGCTGGCTACAGGGTCATCAGGGCCATGACTACTTCTACTTGAGCAGAGGAGCCAAGCAGATCCTTGCCCCACACTGGTGTCTTTTTGACTTGGCTGTAGAACTGTATGATTTTACTTCTGTGTTTAGATGCCTAAAGAGGCTGATCTGCAGCAAAGTTGAAAGAGTGCAGTGAGCGCAGCCTGAGGCTGAAGCAGTTATAGCCTGGCTGCCTACAACAGTGCTGATATGCATGTCATGCTTTGAGTAGTCCCCTGAGAACACTCTCCTGCTGAATGATGTCTGCCTGAAAGGCCTCTGCCCTCTCCTGTAAATTATGCATTACAAATCTACCACCACATTTTCAGCTCTCAGGTTTCCTTCATGGTCTTGAAAATGTCCTTTTCTATCACTTTCCCCTGTCAGAATTGGGGATCTTCTAATGAAAATTTGGATGGATCAGAGTTGCTATGACCTCAGAGCAAGAAAAGGTCTGTGCTCAGTAACTGTTATGATTCATACGGCCCTTACTCTTTTTCTTCTTTAGCAGTAGCAGAGATTTTTTCTGCACACTTTTCCTAAAGTTTTACTGAGGCCTGCAACTGAAATAGCAATGTAAAATGACTGAGTTTTGGATGCTGAAATTAACCAAATAAGTTGGTTCAAATTTCTATGTTGATGGTTTTATCCAGGTCAGTTTCTTATTGAAATTATTATTTGATACTCCAAGTTACTGCAAAGTATGCATGATCAGATTTATGGAGAAAAGCAATTTTTGTTTTTGTTTTTGTTTTTGTTTTTTGCCATAGTGTACCATCAGAGAGATAATGCAGTCATTTATTAACAATATATGTTAATGAAAAAAAAGTCGCAGGTCAAAGAATGATTCATCCTCTTTGATGTCTTACTCTGTAACTTGCATTTTATCTCATCATTTTTCCATAGGGTGGTAAAGTAGTGGAACTCATGCACTGAAACACAAATGGAACAGAATCAAATCTGTTACAATCTGCAAAATATCTTCTGCTATAATCAAATTCTTGCCTGTGAAATTTTGCAGTCACTATAAGGAATGCCTGCTGATTTACCACGCAGCATTCTCTCAGGAAAGGTGTGTCAGTTTTCTTTCCCACAAGGTTTAATCACAAAAGCCTGCAACTTGAGAATTTACGTGAGGACTTCACAAGCCTTGCAGATAACAGTTGCCAGCAAAAGCATTTGGTCTAAGGTGATGTCACAGCCACCTAACTGTATTTTTACCATAAATTAGTGAAGTACCAGCAAAAAAAAATAAAGTTTACTTCAAGAGGCAACTGTAATAATATAGTGTTCTCCCTGGTTTCTTGGGCCTGGTCCCAGGGCACATCATACATAGATTAATTACTGTTACATAGTGCATTTATTACTGGTGTAGACCAGTTATCAATAGTTCTCAAAAGAAAGAATTGAAAACAGGGATTAGTAATATCCTGGATTTTTTGGTGTGCTGTTGTATCAGCTATCCCTGCAAAAAGGACACAGTGCACTGTTTTTCAAAATCTACAAAAGAATACACTATTGGATTGCCACTCATAACAGAAATTATTTAAATGTTTAATGATTATCATGTGTTTCTAATGCATTTTTCAGTTTTCAAGTGACAACCTAGTGATATACTTCTAAATACTTCTGGAAAGAGAATACTTCTGTAGCAGAAATGCTAAGTCATGGCCTGAACCAGTGATTGAGCACCTGTAAGAAGACAGGGCTAATCCAGGGGAGCTCAGGTGCATACAATTTACCTGAGCGACTAGAAGATATGGAGCCATGATTCACCCCTTCCCAGATCTCATTTAAGAATTGGCAATGGAGGAGAGGGTATCTTGGTGGAGATCTCTGTGTACCTGAAGCCTCCTGAAGGTAAGTAGTTTCTTTTCTTTGTTTCTGTGCCTATGGCTGTTGCATTTCAGCAAATTCTTGCTTTAAGTGGCCTCTGACTTTGCTCCTCTGCTCTTTTTTGCTGCGCTTTCTATTGTGTTGTGGCTTCTAAAAAGCTACCATATTATGGGAAAGTGATTAAAATATCTTTAGGAAGAAGCTATCGGGTTAAAAGAGGCCTGTTCAGATGCTAATATATCAATGACGCTTGCCTTTACTTGTGAGCTAGGCAAAGGCTGAAGTTTGACCATGATCTTATGTCATTAGGTGAGGTAAAAATAGTGAGGTAAGAAGAGATTGAAGCTGAGAGCTTTTTTGGTGATTCACATCTGATTTTATTGTGTAGCAGAATTCAATATAGTTTTGGTTTCATATCAACAATGTGTTTTGGAGCAAGTTCTAAATTTTCCTCTCATTTATTGCATTTTAACTCGCATCATGGGATGGTTTCAAAGTCTGCAAAGGATTTTTTTCTTGGTGAAGCTGAGTAATGGACATTCCAGTAATGGATATTCAGCTGTAGCCCAAATCCAACCCTAAGTAATCCCCCTCAACCCAGAAATGTCTGAAGAATGAATAGGCTCTTAAAAGTTTGTTTTGCTGCTATCTTACATTTATCTCAAAAGCTATCCTTGCTGAGCTGTAAGACTTCTACTGATAACACCTCTTTGCCTTGTTGATTATCAAGCTTTTTTTGTTGTTGTTGTTGTTTTTTTTTCTTAACCCTACCAGCATTTAAAAAATTTCAATTTGAATGTGACTTATTTTTTTTTTTTTTCCTAGTCATCTTTGTTTTGGATAGTGTGCCAGGAGCAACTGATATGGGAGCACTAGATACAAAACTAGATGGGTTGGTTTTAAAGTTAAATCGATTAAGTTGATATGTCTATTCATCAATTACTGTAAAATAAATGATTGAGATAATTTTTCTTTGCCTTCTTGTTAATTCAATGTGGGCACTTATTTGGGTAGGGATGACCTCCAGAGATCCTCACAGAAGGCTCCAGGCAATGAAGAGCCCAAATTATGTTTCCTTCTACCCATTGTACTTATCAGCATTTGTACTCCATGACAGCCCTTATTCTTGTGTGGGGTGCTCATTTCAACAATTGCATTTTTCAACTTTGACTGCTGAGCACTGTACTGGAGAATTAAACCAGGTGGTAATTTTATACTCTTTATGTAATTTATTGGAATAAGCAAGACCTAGAAAGAAAAGATCTGCATAGTCATTTGGTATGGAAGGTGTAGTGGTTGTGTGACAATGAAACTTTTGAGAGCTTATTGAAGGTTCTAGAAAAAGAGCTGTGAAAAATTAAGCTAATTATTTATATGCGGAAGAATTAATACCTGCATAAAATTTTTTGTTTTGAATAAATAGGAAAAAGTTACCTCTTTAGAAACTCTGTTCAGAGCATGGCACTGCTTTTTTTCTTCTATTCTTATTTAAGGCTTCTCTGTTGTTTAAGTCAGTAATTCTTTTTTCCACATTGTTCTCCTGAGATCTGTCCCACTGTTTTAATGATAACTATGAAGCAGACATGGTAAATTTTTTTTGCTGCCTTTTAAACTTTTCCAAGAACTATGGATTTGAGTATTCAAATCAACCCTGAAGTTCTTAGTGTTGTCTCCTTTTTTTTTTTTTTTTTGACAGACTGAATGAGGAAAAAAAGAAGAGGCTTTCTTTCCTGGCAAGTAATACTGAAACAGTTCTAAAAGTTCTGCTAATAAGGCTCAAGAGAGTCAGGGAATGAGGAGGTTCAGATGAAAACAGGCATATGAGACACTGACACCTCAGTCTATGTGGGGGAAGATTCTCAGCTGCTCAGCCCACATCACAGAGCTTGGCATTCAGCAGAGCTACTTATGTGACATTTAAAACCAGATTCCCTAGAAAAATGGCAACAGTAGTAAGTGAAGGTGTCACTTTCCTAATAAAGAAATGAATACTTGGTTTTAGTGAGCTAGGGATTACTTCATATTTTTGGGAAAGGCAGAAAGAAAAAAAAACTGGATGAATTTTTTTCATTTCTCAAGCTAAGCTTTCGAATACTTGATTTGAAATGGACGTTACATTTTGAAATTCATTTAGTTTTAAAGGTTAAAACGAAAACAAAGGCTTTGCTTATATAGCTAACTTAAAAATATTCACTTCTAGGTTGTACAAAAATTATATTCTCAGTGCTTTTTAATACTGAACATCATGCTCTTTAGAGAGCCTGATAAGAGCACCACAACTTGTCCTTGACTGAATTTCAGTATGTTATCTTTCATAGTGTGTAAAGATACCTTTCCATAAATAAGAAAACAACAAAGTAACAAAAATAACATTGCCCAGGAAAGAAAATGTGTAATGTGGTTTGTGATCAAATACCTCTATTGTGCACTAGGTCTTCTGCAGATTGACAGATAGGGAAATAACAGTGATGGGAACTGAGTGTTGTTCTGTATGCCAAGAAGTGTTTTGCTGGTAAATACAGATCTATTTAGAGGCTAAACCATTATTTTCTTTTTCTTCGTGTCATGGGATAAGGAAAGCTTGAATGGTTCTCTGCTGGCTCCTGTCAGAGACACAGATCTTTTAAATTTATATTTCTGGGAACAGCATTAGACCATATTCTGCAATCTCTTTAATAGCCACTGGAATATTTCTGTGCTGTTGTGCATCTTGTTTCCGTTTTATAATCCATGAAGTCTGCTTTTACCAGAGAAACCAGAAATAGTTAAACTGCCTGTTTCATACAAATATCACAAAATACTGGGTGTGTGACAGAATAGCTGATCAAAATCAGGCTTACTGTATTTGGCACTTGATGGGGGTTTTTTTGAAAATTTTTACTTGGGGAAAATCCCTCCTTCATTTAAACTTGTATCATATTTATAGATATGTCATCAGTGGCTCTCCCCTGGTAAAATTAATTTTATCTAGACCAGAGACTGCGATTTGAAAAAAATCTTAGTGTGTTTGGTTTAGTAAATTCATCACTTAACATTTTCACATGTCAATCTACTCATGAGTATTGATAAATTTTCATTCAGTATAAATAAATTAGATTGTGAAATAGTTAATACCATGATAATGGTAATGTCCATTTAGTCTGGCTTGTATACATATTCTGCTAGTTAATCGCCAGTCAGCTTGAAATGAAATGTTTTAGTGTGGTATGAGTTTTATTTTCTTTCTATTGATTGAGAGACAGAAAGATATGGTGTAGTAGAGTTGAGACACTGCCCTGCTACGAGAATTAATTATGGTTTATAACTAAAACTTTTATTTTCACCCTTAAATGCAGACTTCAGATCAGTATATTATCACATTTTACTCCTCATGGCATTAAAGTGTCTTGCAAGTATGTCATGTAAGTTTTTGAAATTAATTCTAGTGGCTCCTTTGGCTGGGCGTATTTAATCTTTGTCATGGATAGCCTTTGCACAATGTTTTTCTCATCGCAATTTTTAAGGTATGCTCATTTGGTGATGAAGGCTGTCAGAACAGTGGAGACATTCAAGTTAGCTGCTAGAGACTTTTGACTATAAGTATCTTTTGTGAATTTTATTTTACTCTTTAAAAATACTAATTTTTCAGACACAGTTGAATTATGATCACTTTGTAGATTTAGCAATTATTTAATTGCCGGTGTTTTCAGCATCTGTATAGGCAGAATACTTATCTATAAGACATACCTTGGGAATCTTGTTGGGTAAACATAACAAAGGATTTTATTGCAGTGATTCTAGATATAATAAGAAAATGAATCATAAAGTGTTAGAAGGATGTCAAAAGCTGTATGCAATAAATCCTCTCATCCAGCATTATTTATACATTTATAGTATATGGATGAAGAAACTAGTGTTATGGAACTAATTAAACATAATTCACGCATCTGATTTAGCTTCTTTGTTATCTAAAGATGCTTCTGTAGATCTTAGTGAGCCTGTCCAGTGAATACTTATCTTTCTGTTTACAGTGTTGGAGACATTGCTTTTTCCCACATTTCACAAAACTCCATTGTCTATAGCCTTCATTTGTTCTAAAATGTTCACTGTTTCTAAGCTATTTCTCTTCAAAAGTCTATGTACAATGACATTAGCAGTGTAGTTATGAGTGGGTGTTTCTATCATATATACCAGGATCTCTGACTGATGATTTATTATTTAATTAAGAATCAGTATGCACAAGGCCTGAAAATATACGTAGGATTAGAAATCAAATGAAGTAGCCGTGACTTCTACAACACTCAATACTTTCAATCTCCGTGGAACTCGAAAAGCCCTTAATAAAATCAGAGCTGGTAATTTAGTTTATTGCATCCAAATGTGGAGTCCTCAAAACAGCAAGGCCTCCATATATAGAGACTATCCAGAGCAAGGCCACAAAAATGACTTAAGTGATGGAACACTTCCCCTTTGAGGACAGATTGAGAAAGCTGGGGCTGTTCAGCCTGGAGATGAGAAGGCTTCAGGTACACCTGATTGCAGTCTCTCAGTATCTAAAGGGAGCTTTAAGAAAGAAGGGGACAGACTCTTTAACAGGGTTTATGGTAACAAGACAAGGGGAAACAGTTTCAACCTAAAGGAGGGAATATTTAAGTTGGAATAAGGAAGAAGATTTTTACTGTAAGTGTGGTAAGGCCCTGGTACAGGTTGCCCAGAGAGGTAGTGGTTGCCCTGTCCCTGGAGACAGTCAATGTCAGGCTGGACAGGGCTCTGAGTAACTGTGGTGGCTGTAAAATTCCCTGTTCATTGCAAAGCAGTTGGACTTAGTTATAGGTAAGTGGAATAAATCAAGATAACTGTAATTTATTGCTTTATAGGGGCTGTCTTTATGCCTTGTTTCATTAGAACTTCTGTTGTTATCTCTTATTGCTGTTGAGATGCTAGTACTCTTAACAATGTAATTATTATTCTTATTTAATCTTTTTGTTACTGAAAAGTCTCGAGTAACCAAATGTTTGACTCTTACTTGGAACTCACTTCCAAACCCTATAGCCCAAATATTTGTCTATATGCTCAAACAAAAGAGCCTTCAGTGAAATTTATACCACTTTATATTTTTTATATATTTCTATTTTATATTAGGTAAATATTGTGCCAGCCTAATGGTTATATTTAATTCATTATTTTTTGGAACTGGAAGGCATTCAGAGATGACTGGTGAGGCATGATGTCTTCCTTCCTAACAAAAGATACTCATGCACCTTGAAGGAGAGGATAAGAAAGGGCTTTCTGATCTCACATAGGATCAGAGATGTGATGGCTGTCTGTGTGGACTCCAAGGTGTGTGGGGTATGTTGCCCTTGACTGGGTACACTGTCAGTAGATGAAAATTTTATCAGGAAACGACATAAACATTTAACTATGGTGTGTCGTATAGCTGGTAGGTGACATAATTTCTAGTTGTTCTTATGCTGTACAGAATCTGGAGGCTGCAATGGTGCAGGATGTCAAGGTCTTCAGGGGAGAATTTTTGGAGCTTTCTTTTCTTCCAGGCTGGCATTTTTAATATCAAGTTTACTGGCTTGAGATCAGGTTGTAGGACAAATCCTGGATGCCATAGCTTGAATGAATGAATGTGACCTTTTCTGGAATAGGAGACCTTGAAGTTTTCCTCTGCAGTAAGAGGATTTGTATTTATGGTTTCCCTAATTAAAGATTTATTTTTGTAAAGATTATTGTTAAGAAAGAACACAACTGCATCCTGCCTGTTGTTTTACTAACCAATTTCTATGGGCATCTGTCCTTGTTATACACTCTTGGGAATTAAAGGGAAAGGAAAAGGAAAGATTGCATTGATCCTGAATGCTGTGTGCCTGTCAATTGTTTCTGTAAGAAGTCATTTCATGTAACAGATAGGAACTAACACTAACCTTTGTAATTGGCTGCTCACTGATTGTTCTCAGGAGATGCATGTTTTTTTTAAAGGAGGAAGGGCCTTCAATTATAGTATGCAAACAAAGTTAAAGATTTATCCAAAGGAGACTGGAAAAAGTGGTGGGGGAATGTTCACAGCTTATGATCTCTTCTGAGGGAGGCTGGTCTGCTAGAGAGATTATTGATTTTTACTTAAGATTACTTAATACCTACCAATGCACAGAACATTAGAAAATGTAAGGTTGAAGACTGTGTTGCTTTTTCATGCCATTACACTGCCTAAACATAATATTTTTTCTGAATCATCAAGAGTTCAGTCTTTTTTTAAAGTGTAGGATATTCTCACCAATATTGCTGTGTGTATCCAGAAGCTCAGAAATGATTACTTTAAGTAGCTTGGAGTGAAGCAATAGCTGTGAAGTTCAGGTTTGATTGATTCAAGTGACGGTGCATTTCTTGGAGCCAGGCAACTTGGATCCACATTTCTGCTTGAACTATCCATCAGACCAAAGCTTGCAGTTCAGACTGATCTTTGTCTTGAAAACAACCATTTTAATGCATTAAACATAACAGTTTACACAAGTCAATAAATGTAGGAGTACATGTTGCTGCATTGTAGTTAATGTATATTTGAGTAGAAAATTCACTTTAAGTTAGTTTTGCATGTAGGATTTTTCTAGAATCAAAAAAGAAAACCATTTTAGATGTAAAGCTAAGAATGATAGTACTGTAATTGAAACCTTAATAAATGAAATAATTAATACAAATCTAAGCAAGAAGAATGTTACAGCATGGAAAAAAATTATAGTTGTAAGAATAAAGTTTAAATTTTTGTGTGCCTATTTTCTAATTTCTAGCCCTTTTCCTTGTGTTATGGTCACTTTTCCACCCCTTTCTGTACTAAAAGGCTTCTACCAGGGTGCAAAAGGGAGAATAAATCATTAACATCCTGAGCCCTTTCCTTCAAATAAAATAGTGTTGTTTTCCTTTTCCTCTCTCTGGATTCTGCTTAGGGTCATTTTATGTATTTGTTAATGTACATTTACAGCTTATTCTTTCCTCATTGTTCTGTAAGTTTATGATGTTTAAATTTTACTGTAAATGTTGATTTTTATGGAAATTATTTGTATTTTGTTCTATTTGCTGCTTCTATGATTGTTTTTCTTGGTCTGTAGGTCTACATTTTATCAGCTGGCCACTGAGTTTGTAGTTATGCCCCCTTAGTGCTAGCCCGTGCCTTATATTCCACCATCCTGACCCTGTACTCCTCATGTTCTCTGCTGCTTTAACCCTTGGCTGCCACACCAAGCCACTGCTTCTTCACACTAAAGTTTTTTTTCTGTTGCAAATTCATTATTACAGAATTTCTCTATGCTGCTGTCTGTACAAAGAACTATGATTCTACCCTACAAAAATTTACAAAATGAGTTATTCATAGTCAATTTTTCATGTGATGAACTGCTTTTTCAGCTAAACCGACTGACAGAAAAGCTGCAGGCAGGTCATGACAAGTGCAGAGAAAGCCAACAATCCTCAGAACAGAGGCTTTACAAACTCAATGTATGCCTGAGGCCAGCAGCTGGCACTGGCGGTGTTGCATCACTGGACTGTCTTGTCTCCGATGGGGGAACTGCTAGTGCTTAGAGATGCTGCAGGCCATATAATAGATCTGCTAGAAAAATAACAAAATCATTCATACACCTGAATACTTCAACACTGGAGGGAATAGTTCAGTATGATTCAGTACTATACACATTGGAGATATTTCTTTCTCTCACATTTTCCTGTGGAGTAACATCTAGCAGACTGTGCATCACTGTTCTAAAATGCAAACAGAAGATTAATGAAAGGAATCAATTGCTGACCTGAGACGGATACACTAAACTAGAGTTTTTTTTTTTGTGTTCTCAACAACAGAATAGATTAAAAATAATTATATCCCTGGGGAGATCAGTATTTCATGTGAGCAGTCATCATGCTAAATTTTGCCCTTAGTGGAGGACAAACTGGCATCAACAGATCAGTATGTTTTTTTCTCATTATAAATGCAATCATTTGAAAAGAACAGATTCTACTTTATTTTTGCTAGAGTACTGAAATCTTACCACTAGCTATGACACTACCAAAGCTGCTAAAGCCTTTCGTGGTCAAGAAAGAATTCACTGAAGATTAAAAAGTTTCTAGAGTACATTTGACAAACTTTGTTCAGATATTAAAGGTTTGTGAGAGTAACACAAATCATGTACCAGGGGTAGAGCTTCCTTTTTTATAATGCATTTCATCTTCATAGGGTGTATGGGAGCATACCAAAATACACTTAGACTGCTGTACCAAGGTTGCAGAGAAGTGATCCCTGGCCTGTTTGATGTAGTACCATAACATAACTTCCTTTGAAATCTTGAGGAGAAAACTCAAACTAGAGCAGTCTGAAGAAGCTGGTGCGTATCTTGATTCCTTTGTTGATAAATGTATGCACATATCATGCCATTCTTTTCAATATTGATTAATGAAGTCTGGCTATTTTATAGACACGTTTACATATGGCATCACAGATGGTTGTTTCTCAAGCTATGTTGGAAAGAGGCATCTTGTGACATTGACTATATGTGTCAAATAGAAGTGACATTGTAGATATAAGATGCGTGCTAACTGGAAAATTTCTATGGCATAAGCTGTCTGGCAGGGGTTATATTCTGAGGAGTCCTCAGAGGGGATAGTTAATGTCCCATATTTCCTTAGAAACTTCAAATAGAAAGGTGGAAATATGGTTCATGGCAAAGACAAATATTCCAAAAATACCACTGTTTTCTCATTTTTTTTCATCTCAAATAACCTTCTTTATATTCAAAAACAACTAGAGTTTCCTGCATGACCAACTGGATATGTATCTTATATTAATGTTTGATATTGATATCTGCTTGAATTGAGTATTTTTTGGGAGAGGATATTGGCAGATGGGCTTCTTTTTTAAAGGCTGATGTACAGAACAGGACCTTATTCTTTTCCTACCAGAAATGCTGATTTGCATTTTCTTCAATTTTCACCCTTTTCCTTAAGATAGTTTATGATATTTCATATGTTTTCTGAAGGTTAAAATGTTATGAATGTGGTAAACTTTGGCATGCTAATAAAATAAAGGTATGCACTGGAGTCAAATGCCAAAGACTTGTCAACTACACTCATTCTGCTGGCTGCCAGCACTTATACTGTCAAGTCTCTGCCCTTTCTTGTCCTTCGCTTTCAGTCACTGCAGCCTTTTATTGCTTCTTGAACACGTTCTCATTATGGTCTGATACACTGTGATATTTTGAACAAGCCATTTCTCTGATGTGCTCCACATGAATCGGTCTTCATATAATCTTCTTCTGGTCTTACATCTTTTGTCACATTGTTTATTCCACTGAGGATGATCTCCCTCACACAAAACAACTTCTTCCACCACATTTCTTCTTCTAGTAGTATTTATCCTTATTTGTCATCATCAGTAATTTTCTTCTATTACTGTCTTCTACTACCTTTTATTAAAGTACTATTTTTTTATACAGTTTCAGTTTACGAATTTAAAAGACAAAGGGTGTCAGTCTGATGTGTGGCCTAGCTGTATTTCAGAAAAGATTAGTTGGACTCTGACCTGTGTGTTATACCCTTAGTTCCTGTAATCTATGTGCTTCGAGTTAAGTTGGACTTCAAATCTCAGGGGATCATGGCATGGAGTCTAGCTGGAAGCCTGTAGCTAGTGGTGTTCCCCAGGAGTCAGTGCTGAGTCCAGTCTCATTCAGTGTACCTGTCAGTGATCTGGATGAAGGGGTAGAATCCACCCTTAGAAAGTTTGCTGATGGTACAAAGCTGGGAGGAGTGGCTGACACACCAGAAATCTGTGCTTCCATTCACTGAGACTTGGACAGTGAACTCCAGGGAGCTGGGTGGAGAGGAACCTGATGAACTTCAACCAGAACAAGTGTAGGGTTCTGCACCTGGGAAGGAATGACCAAACACATCAGTACTTATTAAGGCCTGATTTGCTCAAAAGGAGCTCTGAGGAGAAGGATCTGGGGCTCTGGTGATAAGTTTGGCCATGAGTCAGAAGTGTGCACCTGTGGTCAAGAAAACCAATGGGATCCTGGGGTGCATTAAAAGGAATGTGGCCAGCAGGTCAAGGGAGATGGTCTTCCCCTCTACTCTACCCTGTTGAGGCCACGTCTGAAATACTATGTCCAGTTCTGAGATCTTCAGTTTAAAAGAGATGGGGAAATTCTAGACAGAGTCCTGTGGAGAACCACAAAGATGAAAAGGGGTCTGGACTATTTCCTATATGAGGAAGGGCTGAGTGACCTAAGATTGTCCAGCCTGGAGAAGAAAAGGTGAGAAGGGACCTCCACACTGTTTATCTAAAACATGGGAGTCAAGCTGATGGAGGCAGACTCTTTTCAGTGACATGCAGCAATATGAAAAGGGGCAGCAGGCCAAACTGGAGCATAGGAAGTTCCACACAAATGCAAGGAAGAACTTTACTGTGAGAGTGACAGAACATTGGAACAGGTTTCCCAGGGTGGTTGTGGAGTCTCTTTTTCTGGAGAAGTTCAAGACCCATCTGGATTCTTTCCTGTACAACCTATTCTAGGGAACTTGTTTTAGAAGGGGGGCTGGACTCTATGATCTCTAGAGGTCAACACCAACCCCTTAGACCCTGTGATTCTGTGCAGCTGAGAATTTGCTATATCTAATATTGTTATTGTGCTCTGTGTATCTGTTGTATTTTCCATGGGAATAAATAGTAGGCATTACTTTCAGAGCAAGATACACATATTTTCTATGTGTGTGGGCATATTAGACTAAACTAATCAGTGGTAAACATCCTTGTGAGACATATAATAAAATCTGTGCATGAAATGAAACGATGCCGTTGCAGCCTTCTGTTTGGATACCCACTCTGTTTTAGCTTGGATTGAATTTACCCCTGAAGCGTCCAAAGCTTCAAACCCTTCAAGAAACCTGGTGAGACCAGACCTCTCAGCTTTGACTCAAGTCAGAGTGTACAGCAATGTTAGCTGGTACGAGCTGCCTCCATAGTGCCACTACAACATGCCTGAAGATATACACCCAGCAGGTGGTGTGCTTGGGCAAAAACGAGACATCCCTACTCCAGAAGAACTGTATTGTTTTGTTTTCGTTTTTGTTGTGGCTTTTATTTTTATTCCCCTCTCCTTAGCCCCCAAAGGTTTAGAATTAGGGCTTTTTATTTGCGTTCTCTTTTTCTTCTTCTAAGTCTTTTTAGCATCTTTCTTCCTCTTTTTTTTTTTTTCTTTCCCTCTCTTTTCTAAACTGAATAATCTGTTCAAGAAGTCAAAAGCTGTTGAGCTAAAAGAAAAAGCAAGTTATGTGTTTGAGAGTATATATCTCCAAACTCCTTAGGGACTGTCACAGAGGTAAACTGGCACATGTGAAAGAAAAGGCTTTCATAAACTTAGCTATGATTGCTGCTTATTCCTGCAGAGGCATTTCTTTTTCAGAGATAGTTGTTTGTCTTTGAACAACTTTTTTTTTTTTTTTTTTTTTTTTTTTTTTTTTTTTTTTACTACTTTGTCTAGAAAGCAAGAGGTAGAAGAGTGTGGTATAGTAATTTATTGGTTTTGAGATAGCAGTGTCATTACATTGCTTACCATATTTGCATATCTTTCAGGGGATTTTTGTACAAACTAATGAATGTCCTGTGTAAATGAGGATGCATTAAGACACTGGTGCATGGTTTTATTATATTCTGTAATATGAATTCAGTGAGCAGGTGCCAAACCATCTGTAATCCTCCTCACTTTTGGCTGTGACTGCAAAATGAATAGAGACTGGACTTACAAATCATTAACAATGTGTGTGGGTGGCCCCCACTTGAATTCATGCACTCAGAAAGGCACGTTTGCATACTTATAGATTGTATACAGAAAAACACGAGGTAGAGCCATGACTTTCTTGTTCATTATGTTTTTAGTATATGCATTGTAAGTTAGATCCAGTGCTACTGTGCTAATTGTGATGTAGTTCTTGGAGTTCGTGGAATTGCATAAGCTCTCTTGGCAGTTGGAAAATAAGGCACTCCAGTTGTATAAGGCTGTAGTGCAACCAGAGATCTTCAGACTTCAGTGGGTTACTTTGATTTTTGCTTGAGAAAATGTTGTCTATCTCTTTAGCGTGATGATCTCTCTAAGTATTCCAAGACAGTGAGGAATAGTCTCCTGGACTACCTGAGTGTCTCCAGCAGCTGAAGGAAAACCCAAGAGATGCCAGGCAGCCAGTAAATGAGAAGTGCAGGCATTTTCTTTATACCTTCACATCAAACTTTGCCTCTGGAGACTCACCTTCAGATCTCAGTCAGAATGTTAGAGTTATATTTGACCTCTTGCAGTCACTTTTATGGTCAAGTCTGGATCCAGACTAGGGCCTTACTTCTGATCAGTACTTTAAGTTTGTGTGGTATAGGTTGATAGCAAGGACAAGAGAAACTGGGTGCTTCAGCACTAAGAAATGTTGCTGAAGGATTTTTTCAGCCTTTTTTAAAATATGAGCAAGCAAAGAAGCATCCTTCTTAAGCTGGATATAATTAGGTAATAATGACTATAGCTTATGCTATACTTAGCACCGTCAGCAATGCTGAAATGCTTGTCTCTGCTTAAACTGTTATAATTTATGATGTTATGAATGGCAGCAGTAATTATTTGTCCATGGAAAAACAATTTTTCTTCAATCATATTTATTTACTTCTTTATTCTTCCTGCCTGGGGAAGGTGTGGTACTGGAAGGAGATGATGGCTCATCTCTACAGATGACAGCATCCCAGATTCCAGTCCCTGAATCTGTCCACCCTTCATATTTTGCACTTACTGAAGGTTTAACTCTCATGATGTGGATTAAGATTATAATGGTTCTTGTATGTAGGTGAGGGGAATAGGTGTTCACTGTGACCCATAAGTTATTTAATAACATTTCCTGTGCTCATGGAGGATGAAGCATGATGATGACTCACTTGGCCTTCTGCAGATCTATCTTTCCAGGTAATTTTTATGCTTTTCTTATTCTGGTCATAAATAGAAATAACAAGAAACAAATAAGACAATCTTGCCAAGGTAGTAGTGAGTCACATAGGAGATTAAACTATTTTAACATAGTAATTGTGTACTTCTCTCACTTTTATAACAGAATCACAGAACGGCCAGGGTTGGGAGGTATCTCAAGGATCATGAATTTCCAACCCCCCTGCCACATGCAGGGCCACCAACCTCCACATTTAATACCAGACCAGGCTGCCCAGGGCCCCAGACTGGATGGGGCAGTGGTGTTTTTTATTACACTTTTTTTTTTTTTTTTTTTTTTTTTTTTTGTGCCTTGGGATGAATTTGTTGGTCTCCTGTGATACTGTTACTTGTATTCTACTCCCTAAGCAAGGAAGTTCAGTTATGTACGGAAAGCTCTGGCTATTATTCTGTGGTTAATAATGGTGCTATGCTTGAACTCTGAACAGATATGGAATTAGACCTGTTTCCATATTCTATAATATGTTTTAAATGTAGACAGTAAGAAAAACTCTTCCAGCTGGTGAGCAGTAATACCCTATCTTCTCCTTTGCCAATATGCTTTTGGAGAATGTCCATCTATACAGAATCTGGATTAGCATATTTTAACTCTGAATATTCATACCATTTTGCATGCTGTCCATGTGAAAGATAACGAAGGAAAGATGACTGGAATGTCCTTCTACATCAGAAAAAGGATTTTTATTTAGGAAGGGAATCCTCTTTGGAAACATAAGAGGGCATTTAGCTACCTCTTAATTCATGTTCATGAGGTGGTACTAAGAATGATCATACTGTATTGTTATTACTAGTAGTAGTTGTTGTATTAAATACAAAGATTCTTAAATAGTCTGTCCTAAAGACAGTAGAATCTTTTGGAAAATAGCTTTCTGTGATTGAATCCTAGCCAATCTTGTAATAAGAATGTAGGACTTTTTTCACTGCCTTTTCCTCACGTGTGTAAACTTCTCGTGTTCTAAACATTGGTCTGCCTTCTGGTTCATCTCCATCTTTCCTTTAATACACCCCTGTATTTCTATGTCTCTGAAGCATTCTTCACTGACTAAATCATCCCATGCACAAAGTCCTGTGCAGGCACAATGAGGAATCAAGGGATGGAAAGGCACAACCCAAGGGTAGCATAAGGTGCTGAGAGAGCAATGTAGTGTTTTCATTTGGAGAAATACATTAAAGTGCAGTGAATATTTATGGTTATGTTGGTCCTTGAGAAATATTAGACAAGGTAATGGTATAAGAACATTTTATAGGGACAATAAATAATGTATCATAAATAAGCCTTGGAGCCATAAGCATCCCTCTTTGGCTACCTGCAAGCATCTGCATTACCACTATTTGGTAATACTCTATAAATAAGAGGTTTTTTTCTAGACCAAAGCATACGATACATATGAGGTTTTTAGATCAAAATAATCCATTTTCCTAAAGGGTAATAAAAGATAGATTATTTATTGTAAAATTCAGGTTATATAAATATTTTACTTAGCTTCTGAAAAGGAGCTCAGACCAGCCTTTAATTTCATAGCTGCAGGTATTTATAAGCTCAAAGAAACAAAGCAATGAATGAGATTTGGATGTCTGCCATCAGGTTGGTTTGTATTTCTTTAGAGAGAAAAACAAACAAATCTCTTTTCCTCTCAGGTGATATGGAGAGACTGAAAAATGCTTCAGAGCAGCATGGAGTTGACCATGAAAGCACAGTGTGTCTGTTTCTTTTTCTAGAGCAGAGCAATTGGTGCTGAACAGCATGGAAAATAGCTACTGGAAATCAGAGCCCTTTGAAGTTTAAAGATGTGACAAGCGGAAACAACCTGGTAAGTGTTATTTGTGCACGTGCACCACAACATCTTTCAGCCTCAGAAACATTATCATCGTTGTTATTTACTTATGAATACATTTACTTAGTTGTGACAGCATCAGACCACAGCTACTCCTGTTATTACTTGCAGCTATTGCCACTGAACAACTGCATAAGATAAGAGACAGTTATTAAAAGCAAATATTACTGAGCCCTCTTACTACCTGTAGTTCAGCAGTGTATAGGAACTGCATCTCCATGCTGAGAGAAAAGATAATAACAAGCCTTAAAGGATCCAGCTGTTGATCATGCAGTCTTCTTTTGGCACCCTTTATCAGGAAGAGATTCCAGGAGTTTTAGTCCTTATTTCTTTCCCAAGTAACTCTTCTTGATAAATGAAATTCTCAGCGCAATGTCTGTCCCTTTCATAATCTGGTAATATTGGGAAAGAATGTGACACACTGAATTGTGTAGTGCTTTACCAGACAAAGTTTAATGTTGTAATATTTTCTTTGCCAAATGTTTACATTCTTACTGCAGTATTCACAGAATGGAAAAATGACAGCTGTTGGTGAACTGAGTAAGTCATATCGCTACTCTTTACTACTCATATCACATTCCTAGATGATGCTTCTGGCCACCAGTATGCAGTATACACACTTGAGACTTCTGTTGGAGAAACTACCAGCAAAACTGCTGGTAGGAAAACTTTTATTCATTCCAGTCAAGTGAGTCTAAACCAGTATATTGAACAATCCCAGGACCCATTGTCTGGCTCTGAAACCAACGGGTGTGTTACACTGCCTTATCATTCAAAACAGAGTAGTTGTATCCAGATGGTCTCATAGGAAATGTCCCATGACAAATCTCTGATCACCTCCAGGAGTTGTCTGGGTGTGTGTTACTTGGCTGCTGGTTCAAAAACATGTTAATAATTTTCCAGTTGTTATGCAGTTAAAGAAACCGTGATTAAGTACAAAGATGCTGGCACTATTGAGCTTGCTGATTTAGATATAGCCAGTAGGAGTTGGATTACTCTGAAAATACAGTTTCAGGATTCTGGGCTAATTCCAACGTGAAAATCACCTGAGTGCATACATCCACTTATGCTGTCATACATGTGTCAAAAAGTGCTGAGGTCTAGGTTGTTTTTTTTAAAACTTAATTTATTATTTTATTTTTCTGGTTCGTCTACTCCCAAAGGCAAGACAAAATAGTTAAGTTTCCCAAGCTATCTTCTGGTCGCCTATCCTGATGGCTTGATTACTGCAATAGGGTTTGTTCTCTTTCCCCCACGGTCCCTTCAATTATAATGACTGGGTGGAGGGACATCTAAGCCCATTGCTCAGGCACATATAGGTGTTCCTGACAGCTCCTGTGGATAGGAACTTAAACTGCAACAACTACGGACTCTAACCTCAAATGCTCCTTTTGCCAAGAAAGCAGTCTGAATTACTTTAGCACTTGCTACAGCTTCCTGAGCTTGAACGCTCTACCTTAGTAGTACATCAGAAGGACACAGCAATAATCAGCTTAATGAAGGCTACTGGGGTGTCTTGGCAGCTTCGTCAGACACTTCTACTTTTCTTTTGGCCTCCATGGCTCCTTTCTCATTGAGGCATGTATAACTTGGTTACTTGAAAAGTTAATCTGGTGGCTTCCTTCCCAGCTCTCAGATTTCCCATTTCTGAGAGGCTCTGTAATCAGTCACTCAGTTATATAAGTCTGGGTAAATTAATTTCAATTCATATATGAGAGTTCTAGGTTGTGGGGATCCAGCTCAGTTGTGCCAGAAACAACTTTGTACTATCTCTTCAACATTACCAATACTTTCTGCTTGCCAGGAACAGCACTGCCATCCTACATAATATGCAGGCCTGGACTCCTTGACATCATCTTCAGCCAAGCTGCAGCCACAGGCTGGCTCTGAACTTCTATGATTCTCTTTGCCTAATGGTTCTAAAATGCAGACGATGTTCCATTCCCTCATTTAGATCCATCCCTCATTCTTTCCTAACTTGAGAATTGCAACATCCTGTTATCTTGGTCTGATGAAGCTCATTCTGTTCTGCTTAGAGTTATCCACTACACTGTTTAGTCCCACTATTGTCCCTCTTAAAAACTTTAGACCTCTCTAACCTTTCCAAGTATCATTCTTTCACCTTTGTATTGCCCATTACATCTGTCAGAAATGTTTTGCTTGGAGGTAATCATTGGATTTGTCCTGCGCCAGCACACAGGAGACAGTGCAGAAATCACTGTCCACATTACTTAACTGTTCGAACAGTTAAGTCCTGCATGTAGTTGGCTAGCAGTCTGCCAGGTAATTCCTGGGAGGGTTTAGGAATTAATATTGGAGAAATCACCAACGATGGCTATTTGGATGTGAGCATCCTATTTCCAGGCCGAGTCTAACAGCATAAATGTAAACAATCTATGCCAGCTGGTCTGAGGATGAGTGGTGGGGCTCTGGCATTACTTCAGAGCATGAATGTTGTCTTCAGAATTCCTAGGGATATGAAATAGTGATGGAATTCTACTGCAGAAAACAGAAGTGTAAGCTAACAAGTAACTAGTAAGTGTAATAAAATTGTCTTTGTTACATGTTTTCTCCTGGGACATAAACTCCCAGTTTTACTTAATTACTGCTGCTTAATATCCATTCTCTAAACAATCTCCTGGTTCCTCTGAGATTATTTCAGCCATCTTTACCAAAGATTAATATTGCAAGCAGTGATTTTAATTTTATTATCTGGTAATTACTCTGTAAAGTGATTGAGTATAGAGCCTTTCATAATATGGTGACATCTACCTACAAGTTGTTTTTCTCATGAAGGGAGAGAGATTATTTGAAATGATTCTACAATATATCTTCAAAATCATGCTGTTATAGTTTCTTCAGCAACAGCCTTGGACTTGCCTTTCCCACGTACGATTTGCTCTGTATATTTTTCACATGTTTTATTTTTTGGGTCTACTGTTGTACTTATTAATATTGAGTTAAAACTTGGCCTGTAAAAGGTAAGCCTCTATGGCTAGATACCTAAATCTCAAAAGAGAAATAATAAAAAATGTATGAAGATAGATGAGAGGATCTACTATGAGTAGTAAATTTTGTTACAACGTAATATAATTACGGAGATCAGCTGTTTCTCTAGCTCATTGCCATATTCTATTAATTATTTTGCAGACACTGGGAGTGTCAGACACTGTAAAGACTACTAAATGTAAATAATGTTTTCCAGAGAGCCTTTGTTTTACAGATGTATGAATGATTTGGCATACTTGTTCTCTAGTTAAAATATTCAAATAGCCCATAATTTATTACTAAGGGTGGAAAACTGGGCTGGGGTTCAGGAAACATGCATTTCATTTCTGGAGCTGTATCAGCCTTGATGGAGGATCCTGAGCAGGCACTTCTCCTTCCTGTCTTATTTTTCTCATATAGAAAACAATGTCTGACTCTTTCTTTACTATGAGAGTGATGAGGTGCTGGAACAGGTTTCCCAGAGAGGTTGTGTATGCCCCATCCCTAGAGGCATTCAAGGCCAGATTGGATGGAGTCATGGGCAGCTTAGTCTAGTATTACATGGGGAGGTTGGTGGCCCTGTGTATGGCAGGGGGATTGGAGATCTGTGATCCTTGAGGTCCCATCCAACCCTGGCGATTCTGTGATGAAAAACAAAGCATAATATATGTGATTATTATTATTTTTGTTTGTCATAAATGTTAAGCTGTACTTCATAGAACATCTTCTTTTTTTTTTTTTTTTTTCTAGGAAGCAATTTCAGATCTCTTTCATTAAATATGTGATCCCATAATGAATTAGTGTGTGTAGCTGGTTTTCTTCCATTGCTGATTCTGATTTTAGGAAAGCATGCAACTTTGAAGGCAAAGCATGTTAAGTAGAGTTTTATTACAGGTTTCAGTTGCTTGCAGCTACTTGTCAATATTCTCTAACTTTTCAAACTAGAGTTTGTTCCAGTATCTATGGACTTGTAAATTTGAAAACTAAAATAATATTTATATTCCCCATAATATTGATTAAGCAGTGAAAATGGTATGAGAAATTGTTTATTTTCTCATTCAATCACCAACACAAAGGACAATGTGATTCTTTACAGAGAGAGCGGTGAGGTGCTGGAACAGGCTGCCCGGAGATATTGTGGATGCCCTGTCCCTGGAGGTATTCAAGGTCAGATTGGATGGGAGCCTGGGCAGCCTGGTCTAGTATTAAATGTGGAGGTTGGTGGCCTGGCATGTGCCAGGGGGGTTGGAGGTCCCTTCCAACGCTGGCTATTCTGTGATTCTGGTAAGACTGCTGCTGTGTGAGTTCTCTGTGCATCCCACCCTCTGAAGCTCTAAGTCATGTGCTCTGTGGTGCAACCCCAGAAGCAAGTTGCACAGGCCAGGTGATTAGTGTTGGCTCTTACTCCTCCTTTCAGGACTGAATCCATCCCAAATGCTAAAAAGCTTCTCTGGAATGGTGGAATGGTCATTGCCTGACAAAGAGAAATCATAAGGGAGGAGAAAATGTTATCTTTCACGGCCTGATTCAAGTTTACACAGACTCAAGAGTCAGATAAGGGTCTCTCACACAAAGGCAGAAGTTTAATGTTCAATTTATTTTCTAAACATATCTTTTTTTCTCCCCCAGTTATTTTCATATTTCCACCTTAATGTTTTTCTTTTTCTTTTTAACCAGCAGCAAATTTTTAAGGCTTAGAGAGTAGAATGGTTGATGGGATTTGTCAGAGAAATTTTCAAAATGCAGAGACTTATGTGTTTCCTACATGTTACTGTTTTTCAAAGTGCTCTGACAGATACAGCTGACACAGGAAAATGAGCAACCATATCCCAGCAGATCTGTGATAACAGTGGTGCCTAAGAGCCCCTATCATTCTCCACTTGCTGTGTGGTAAGGCTTGCACAGACACAGCACTTTGTCACCCAGCCCTGACCTAACTGTTGTGTCAAATCTCTCCAAACCTTTCCTTTCCCATGCCAAGCTGAGTGTGACTGGCATGATGCCAGGATGGGCTGTTTCTTTGTTACTAGACAGGGCTGGAGAGAGATCAGTGGCATTCATTATGAATGCCCTTTAGTTGTACCTCACACTCATTTCTATTTCCTGGTGCAGAGAGGACTCTGAGTTTATCGCAGTGGCTCAGCTAATTGTAAGAGCAACACAGCAAGAGTTGGGGCTAACTCTGATTAAATACTCTGGAGATCTTTTTCTGTCCTCATTTCAACAGAGGAAGTCAAGCTGATATCTAATTCAGTGCATTAGCCATTTTCGCTCAAGTCGGTGGGGTGATTACAAACTCTCAGTAACATTTCCCAATGCATCTCTGCCAGGTGAAAAAGCAACATTTCTGCATATCACAAGGCATCCATCCTTAGGCACTCACGCAGATACATATATATAAACAGATAACTATCTAGTTGTTCCTTTAGATTCAGACAATGGCTTGTGCTTAAACTAGGTGAATACTTAATTGATCCTAAGTTCCCTAATAGTAGTAAGTTGCAAATGCACAGAACAAAATCAAAGAACTTGTGAAGTACTTTAAGTTCCTTAATCATCCGTGAAAATTAGGGCATTGTGTTTTTGGCAAGAGCAATAATCATAGTATATAAGGATAAAAGCCTGTCTGGCTGGATCTGCTTCCTTGTGAAGAAGTAGGATATAAGTTTTTGTAGCGGAGACAGGAGTTTTTTCTCTTGTCGAGGCTTCAGAGCACTGGAAATTTCCCATTACCATTTTATCCAGATTTAACTCAAGATCTCCGCATGAATTATTGAAACAAGGAAGCACAACTTCATTTAGAAAAAAATACAACAAGAAATATAGTACTGCAGTTAAATGCTATATCTTCATCTACTGAGACAAGTTATGAAAAACTTGTCTAGAACAAACTTTTATAATTGAAACTTCTGTATTTTATCGCATCTTCATGACATCTAGCTATCTGCCCTGTGTCTTTAGCTTTACGAACATAATTTATGAAAAAAAAGTCCAAACCCCTTCTTGCTTGATCATTCCAAGACAGTTGTATATGTAAACAAGACAACCAGGTAGTAGCTTTGAAGTCTAAATGAGACATCCATTGCATCATATGAGGGGAAAAAAAGTACTTAAGTGTTTTTTTTTTCCTTAATAACTTTAAATTTGGCAGAGAATTTTTTTTCACAGCATATTAACTACCTCAGGTAGATATTAGATGCAGATTTGCTACACAGTGAATTGGATGTCATATATGAAACGGCTTCTAGAGAAGGTTTGGTTGTGTTATTGGAAACTCTGGAGTATTGCTATTATTTCATCTAGGATCTTATAAGAACTGGATATATTGTGAGTCACTTTCCCTATTTTGTATTGTTTCCCATTTTCATAGCACCTCCCTTCCTGACTTCTGCAAAGCAAGTTCCGAAGTACTGTGAGAAAGATTGTGCTTCCAATGATAACACCAATGACATTTTCGAAGCTACAAAGCCATTTGAGTATACTTGTTACACAGATCCAGAAGCTCCTTCTATGTCAGTGGGATCAGGAGTGGAGCCACACTTGAATAAAAACAGTTGATATATGCTTTCAGATTTTTGAATCTGTTTTAAGCACACAAGGAGAAATTTAGCTGATGTGAAGCAAGTTAACAGAGTTCTGCCAAGATACATTTACCTAATACCCAGTACAATATTCTACTACTTGTTAGATCATAATTCAGCCCATTAAACAACTTTGCACTAACTCAGTGACTAAGTGCCTAGCTGACAACAAATATTAAGATATGTAACTTTTGCAAAAAAAGGGGTATTTGTTTCTTATATGGTATAAAGAAGTGAGAAAGAACTAATAGGCAACATGAAGGGAAAAATATATCCATTGCTTAAAAGCATAATTTAGAAATAAAATGAACAGAATTTTGTGGAATTCACCTCTGAGTTTTTGTTGTATCAGATAGCAGTCTATCTTGTAGCTATATATAGCTAGCAATTTTTGTATAGCACTCACTTACAAAGGGCAACACAATTCTTGGAACAATGCTTTCTTGCCTAAGTGCTGTTAAATGTTAGTGATCTTTTCAGTACTTTCAAAATCAGAAGTTGTAAAATTAAAAGCTACAGTCTCTGCTACTACTTAACTTTTTTAGACCGAATACTTTCAGTGTGTCAAGCCATTAATTTTCTCTGTTAATGTGCTTTTCAATAGACATCATATGAAGTCAGTATTTGGAGAAAATGTCTTTACCACCTGAACAATTTCTGTTCTTTACATATTTAGTCTTTTCTAATGCAGTATATACATAACTTACACGTTAGTAAACATAGCAGATTTCTTACTTCTTATGGTAGCCTATTGGATTAAAGGGAGATCTAGTTTCTGGTAGACACTATGCAATGCCAACAAGATGCAATGGCAAGATCTCTGCGTGCCCTGATACCCTGGCATGAAAGGTATGTTTAGGTCCCAGATTCGTTCCTCTGTTGAAATAACTGAGGAAGCACTGGTGGAGTAAAGCAAATCTACCTCTGCTTTACAGCTGTATTTATCTGTAATTTATACAGTTGTTTTCATAATACTATCATAACTTCAACAAAACACCTTTAGAAATGTCCATACACATGGTTGTACTGCTCATTTTACTTGGCAGCAGTCAAGTGAGAAGAACATCAGATATAGGCAGTTTCTATAGTGTAAAGCAATCAAAATAAATTTCTATTGTTAATGAAAGGTCTGCAGATACGGTCCAGAGTGTAATAGGAACTGAAATCTTAAATGCAGATAGTTTTATTTCTTTTAAATTACCATGCAGTTCCTGTGTTGTCCTCATTTTGTTGCTGTGCTCTGTGCTTTTTTTTTGTCTCTTTAGCAGTTAGATTAATGATTATTCTACACCAGCTATAATATAGAGATTAAAAATACTGTGTAGAAGTTTTTTTTTTTTTTTTTTTTTTTTTTCTAGTCAGAAAAGCTAGTAAGAGCTTTGCAACTGTTCATCAAATCTGCAGGTTGTTTCGTAATTTGAAATGTCATCCGAAAACACTTATTTTTAGAAATGTGATAGTTTTGGGGAAAACTCAGTTACTTTCCACTGTCATATATAAGAAATTGAAAGTTACAGAGGAGTAAAAGTTGCTTTGTTCATTTTAAATTTAATGATTTGACTGCCTTCTCTACCTGGCAATGTACATTTTGATTTAAAATAAATATAAGGTAGAAATAATTAAAATGTAAAAAATACTTGAAGTAATTTCATAAAACATAATATTTGTTAAGAGAACAAGTTATTTAAAGTTACTTATTTGTATTACTTATGTAAGAAATGAGTGTCAATAAGAGTTTGCAGCAGAGGAATTTAAAATAGCTGAACCATAAATATAACTATTTGATGACATTGGTTACATTTTACTGCAGCATCGCCAGCTAAGAAACGGGGGCAATTTAATCCATCTATAATTTGAAAAGAACAGGGATCTAAAAACAAGAATGCTTAAATAAGTAAAGGGTATGTGTGTTACTACTTATCTGTATAATTTGTATTTTGAAGTGAGAACATACCATGAAATGCTTCCATATTCATCCATTAAAGCTAGTTTTATCTGAAAGGTCAGTGTTATCAAAAGATGGTTCTGATCTAGAATGTCTGGTTTATGTTAATATATATATTACTAGGTAACGAAAAATGACTAAATAGAAAGATCTTCTGTTCTATTTCGTGTTGCTTGTTGTTATTCATTTTCCTCAGTGTCAAAAACTGGATCAACCTCTGTAACAGCATGACCTTTGCAGAGCAGTATATTCCATTTTCACCATTTGTGGAAATAAGTAGCATCACTTACCGGTATGCAGAATTGTTTGCTGCTTGATGGTAGCAGTCTCACTGAAATTAAGACGGATAATCATAGCTTGTGCAGAATGCAGAAATAGTTGCAGCTTCATGGAACCTCTATCTGACATCTTTTCTTTTACTGAATAATACCTAAAGTAAATCTTTTAAGCCTTTGGAGAGCTGATATGCTTACATGTCTGCTGAAGACACCAACAATATTCTCAGCTAGGAGTACTCAAGTTTGTTTTAAGGTATACTGACCAGAGAGCATAAACACAGCAAGATGTGTTGCTTTAGAAAATTAAAACTGCTTTAAATGTACCTGCCAACGTGGCACATTAAAAATGAGGAAACCTGATAACACTTAAATGATCTATTGAAGAACTGTATAAGCAGCTGATCTCTCTATGTGCCATAAATATGACCAGTAATGGATCTTTGACTTACCCTGTGTACTCCATGAACCTAACATGTTCTGAGCCTGCAATAACTGATGAAGAAGAGAAAAAACAATTGCTTTATATACCTAGATCAACAGCATTATTAGGACAGATCAGTCACGGAAGAGCAGTTCTCATTGCAACTCATCAGTAAGTCACCTGTAAATGCAAGGTTGGTGAAGTTATAGAATCATAGAATCACCAAGGTTGGAAAAGACCTAAGAGATCATCCAGTCCAACCTTTCACCTATTCCCAATAGCTCCCACTAAACCATGTCCCTCAACACAACATCCAGCCTTTCCTTGAACACCCCCAGGCTCGGTGACTCCACCACCTCCCTTGGCAGTCCATTCCAGTGCCTGACCACCCTTTCTGAAAAGTAATACTTCCTAAATTTACTTATGTGAAAAGCAGTACCCTGGCAAGAAAAATACGTGCACTACAGTAAAGGAACTGATTCCCTCAAATAAATATATGGACTGCCAGGTGCTATACACTGTCATTTCTTAGAACAGAGCAGTGACTTAGCACTGTCATCATCTGAGTTATCTGCTTTAATTCAAAAGCAAGCAGATCCCAACTCTAATTGTGCTAAATCTGCTGAGAAAGGCATTCTTTTTAAATTGTTCTGATTAGCTTTGAGCAGAGTTCATATTGAAGCATTGAAATAAATACACGTTTTCTTAATTATGTCTTTTACTCATTGCCATATTGTATTGGTTATTGTCATGTGCACAAGCACTTTTCTTAAGTGCTTCAAAAGTCCAGACTGTTGTGTAAAATGACAACTTCTTTAGGCAGAAATGACTGGAATGAGCAGTGCTCTGCAAAAAATATTTAGACGTTGTACAATAGCTTGAAATCCTCTTTTTGGTTTTTTTTTTTCCTGTAGGAAAAAATAAGCCTTTTTATATGTGCTCAGCTTTCATGGTGGAGACTTATTGCCATTCCATTCTTGGGACACATTTTATTCTGTGTAAGGATGTTAATATCACTTGCAGTGTTGATGAGTATGATGCAGACAATTTCTCAATGGATACTGGTATGTAACTGGACCCTACCAATTAATTTCCCATATATCACAAGATTTTTACAGAGGGGGAAAATAACTCTGCTCTGTTTGAATTATTGATCTACAGTGTCCATAAAAGGCACTGAAGGCCAAATCTTAGTCTTAAAAAAAAAAAAAAAAAAAACTAAACACAAAAAAAACAAACACAAAAACCGGAAAACTGTTTCTGCTCACAAAACAAGATAGAATTTGTAGACTCAGAGGCAAAAGAACAAAATACTTTAAGATTATCTGTAAAATATAGAATTGTGCTCTGAAAATGTTTAATGGAAGTAACTAGCTTAAAGAGTCAGTTTTTCCGCTGTGCCACTTGAAGGACACTCTATATGAAATTAAATGTTTGACTGGCTTTGCTTTTTCATTGCACTTATTTAAGATAACATAGTGGAAAAATAAAGGACCATCTACTCATCTTGAGATACTCAGTATGGTTCTACTCCTCATAATATTATTTAATGTTCAAATATAAGTGGGAAGGAGGTAGAGATGGTTATTCTGTCTCAAAACAAACAAACAAAAAGCAGTTTCCTGAAGTTTTAGCTTTTATGTTGAGAAAATAAAACCAGAATGTTTTGTTTCAAACTCAGATCTAAGGGCTTCGAATTGATTAGTTAACTGAGTATACTTAACACTGGATGATATTTCCTAGCCGTGCCCAGGGTGTTGTTTGGGAGCGCACTTGTCTGTGTGAGCAGAATTCTAAGGAGGATTATACACAGTGAAAACTCCCCTGTAAATAAAATTGTATGAAATGCTCTGAGATGAGAACAATTATGAAGATATAGCTTGATGAGGTGATTTGCATTTTAAGTCATGTTATGTACTGCATTTTAATACCGTTAAAATGACATGTTGTACATCAGCCCTGAACTGAACATTTTTGTTTGCTCAACACTTTTAAAATGAAGCATTTCAGCATAATTCAAACAATTGTCTTACCGTATGAAAAGATTCTAAATTTTGTCTAAGCAAAGAACTATGTATGAGATATACATCTTACCATGGGCTGGAAATTTGAAGTTTGATTAACATTAGATTGAGAAAAACTTCTTGTTGGGATAGTCTGAGTTTTAGTGATTAGGGTATCTGATTAAAATGCCTGTTGCAACATGCTTGTGTTTATACTTCTCGTTGGCATACAGGGGGAAGAAAAGTGCTGTTTAACACTGAGACTAAGTGATGCATTTCTTTAGGCCCATGCATGAAAGGAGAAAATTTGTATGTTATGATGTTATGCTGATGCTGAAAGTTCCCAGAAGTACATGGGACTTTACTCAGATCTGTCCTTTGGAGTAATCTTAGGGGGATAAAAAGTTATTTCAATATAGAACCAATAGTCAAATTAGCCAGTTTAAATTATAGAATGTCCCCAAGATAATCACTTGGATACCTCAAGTTACTATGCAGTTCCCATTGGATAATCGCTAGTGGTAAACTGTACACATCTTGTTAGAAGACTGTGAAGTACCTTTCAGCATGCACTGTTCAACCATGTAGCGCAACAGACACGTACTCAGACCAGTAAAGTCTGAAAAGAGCAGAGACAGTGATAATTACTTAACATTATTAGTCACAGGTATTAGATCAACTACAGTTATAATTTCTTGCCTTTCTAAGCTGGAACAACTATATTTGAAATTGTCTAGAAAAGTAGCCTTGTTTAATTTGTCCCTGTTTTAATCACTAACTTAACGTGATCCATACAACAAGAATGAATATTCTGATTTGTAAATGTCACAACAAATGTATATTTTAAAAATAATGCTTTTTAATGAGAGCATAGCTTGTTCCAATGCATTGCTAAATGTCCGCTACTCCAATCTCAAATGATGCAAATGAGCATTAGGCCAGTGATTTCAGTGATGTTATGCTAATTGACATGGGCTTAGTAGTTTCATCCCATATATTCCATAACCAGAGGAAGAACACAGATCTGTGAATTTATTTTATTAACAGTGTCTTCTAATTTGCTTTTCTTGCCAGATTTATGGGTAATAAGCTCATAAACCAGTATGAATTAAAATAAATGTAATTACTGAATACTACCTATGCATCTGCTGCTCAGAAGTTGTTTTAATTAATTACTCTGCTGCTTGCTCAGTGTGAATCTACCAGATGCATTGTCATCTGTGAGCTTCCCTGTTTCTTGAATGAACAGCTTTGTGAGTGTTAAGTTTTAATAACAGTGTCCTGCAGCTCTATCCTAAATGAGTTTCAGCATATGAGCCAAGAAAAAGCTTCAGGCTCTGTACAACCTGGTTGGTGCCAGTAAATGATAATAGCACAAGCTCCAAGAACTGGGGATTTTACATGGTAATCACTAGTTTTGAAAACGCAGTGTGTCGTTCTTTATTTTGGTTGACAAAATATTGTGTTTTAATGGTGTTTTTCATATTTTCCTCTTTAGTTATCTTTCTGATGTGCACGTCTGGCACTTTTATGCAGCTGAATTCAAATCTGTGAAACACTGGTCATGTGGAGAGTTTAGTATCCTTGATGAGATTAAAATCAAGGATGGATCATAAGAAGTGAAAAAAGCTACTCATCTGGAAAGATCAAAACGTTCTCCAGGGAACACCCTTGCTCTCCGTCAAGAACTAGTGCCCAAAATTCTAGCCTGGAAGGCAATGACAGCCAGGTACATTGCACACCAAGAAAATTACTGGAATGTGCTATTGCTTACAGAGAGAAAACCGCACAAATGAATAGGAGGAATAATCCTACTTTAGAAAATACCAACTTTAAATACAATAACTACTGTTTACATGGGGTAATTACATTTTTTTTTTCTTCTATAAATATGAGAACTTTGCATACAGAAATTGAATACTGGATATATGCTGAAACATTTTTTTATCATCTGTTTGCTGTAAAAATACTGTAATTAGAGAATTGAACACCATAAATCTTTGCAGAGGTGGTGTTTTTTTCTTTTTTCATGAATTTTGTATTCACAGAATCACAGAATTGTAGGGGCTGGAAAGGATCTCCAGAGATAGAATCCAACTTCCCTGCAAGGCTCCCTACAGCAGGCTGCTCAGGTAGGCATCCAGGTGGGTCTTGAATATATCCATAGGAGAATCCACAACCCCACTGGCATGTATATTATTATTACAAAAATTTATGAATAGTCTTAGTGCTTACCATCATGTCTAAGTTAAAATGTGCCAGAAGATAATCCTGCCTACATTTCACCTGGGGAAAAAATAATTCCATTCATTCAGAGAGTTTACTATAAATCCTATAGATTTTCCTCTAAGGATTCAACCTACATGAGCCTTCTCCAAGCATCTTCCCAATTATTTGGGTCAGAATTGTCATCATAGCTTGTTTAAATGTTCAATTCCAAGTCAAATTTTGAAACAAAAAAGAATCTGAACTATAACTGAAACTGAAATTAGCAGGTACTAAAAATGTTCGTGATTAGATCTTAGATATTCAGCACTCAAAACCAGGCTTCGTTTCTAAAGGCTTTTGCTTTATTTTTGTTATCAGCTGGTCATAAAGCAAATGTGACAGTTTCACCTGCCTTTGCTTCTGAGGAACTTATTCTGCAGTATGAAATATTCTTAAAACATATTGTAATAGTGTTAATTACTACTTTACACCTAGTATGGGCAACTACTGGTCTGATAATGTATCTTCAGTTTCTCACTGTCCATTGTGCTAATGCTTTATATCACATCAGTAGATAGCAGATTTAGGCTTTAGGCTCAGGAATTAGTTCACTTGCGATCAGAGTGACAAGGTTAAAGATAGGCATGTTTTCAAGATCTGATCAGAGGTCTCAGGGGATTATAGAGTCCTCTGTACAGGTAATTTAGTGTATAAAATATTCACTGATATCACTATTGATATTCACTTATGTCACTATTGATTGATTGCATTTTACATAACATTATCATGCATTACAGACTGACTTTCTGTGTCATGGATGTTTTCAGTGAGACTATGTGCTCTTTGATCTCTAATCATGTAAGTGAGGAAGGACATCCTAGACATCTTACTATTAGGGTAACATGGGAAAATTTCTCTTATATTCAAGTCTATGAAAACACAACATTGAAATATTTTTAATAAATATGCTAGTGTATATCTTAGAGGTAAATGGGGTCTAGGCTTACTTTTATCTTTGCATTAGGAGCTGAAGAGGATTGCTCTGTTCAGAGGCAATCAACTACATACCAGCTCATACTCAGGCTGCCTTGCATTGAAAGCCTTTTATTTTGCAGTTTTTTGTTTATTAAAATAAAGATCATATGATGTGGGTAATAACGCACATAGATTTTAGTCATAGAACACACTATTTGGGATCACAGGCATTACCAGGATTTGCTACCAATCTAGTGTTATTTAATACCTTTGAAAATCCATGAAGAAGAGTTTACACACTCTGGCTTGTTGATTTTTTTTCTATTAGTACTTTTTTGAATATAATTAAAAAATGGAGTATATCTGTAATGCTTTCAGAGAAGAAAGGTTCTGTGAGAAGCTTGCTGTCTGCAGGTCCAGTATAATAGTTGGAACAAGCTGTCATTGTAAAACCCTCTTTGTAAGGAAAAACTGCAGAGGACTTCAATTTTAAGTAGTATGGATTCAAACTTATTGTGAAGCACGTTAGAACACCTACAAAATAACTTTTTGTGCTTTGGCTCCTTGTTTGCACAAATATTTGGTGATATACTTAGTTCTTCCCACTAGTTTAGTTCTTTCTACTTTTCATTTTGAAACTGTCTTTCATAATGCATCCTGACTTACTGAGGATGCACTTTTGCAAGGTGTTTTCTGTCAAAGTAAGTTGAAGATATAACTGGAGTCCTCTTTGCCATTCCTTTCCCAAAACCTTTAAAGGAAATAACAGGTCGTTTCTGCTTAATTGCAGCTGTAGCACTCTGCTTATAGGGAAAAACAACAAAACAAACAAACAAAATCCAATTGTGTATGTACAAAAGAATTAGGATATAAATATGCACTTGAAGATTCATTTTGATCAATTCAGTTGCATGAGAAAAATTGCAAATGTAAAACAGTCACTCAAAAATGTTTCTCATGCATTAGCCTAATGAGAAAACTATGAATACCTTAAATCTCCTGAAGCAGGACTGTGAATCACAGCCTGTAATAGACCAGAGAGCAGAAATTATGGAAAGCACTTTTGCCTAGGATTTGCTGTGAAGATGGTTGTGCTTGGAGACCATTGTCTTAAAGAAATTCAAAGCTTCTATCTTCTCAAGGGCCATTTCTTTCCGTCCCTGAGTTTTCTTATTCTGGCATTCTAATTCCACTTAATTGCCTTTCATTTACCCAGCAGAGAAAGAAGAGGTGATGCAGGCTTTTTGAATTATCTGTCAGACGCAGAACTGAACAGAGTGTCTGAACTGGAAATGGAGGGTTTTTTGCCCATTCCAAGTTCAACTATATGGACATGAAACCAGATTTGGAGCCATGTTAATATTTGTTACTAGAGCAGGATTGGATCCTTGAAGAACCGGCGAAATACCATTCCAGTTTAAGTTAGGGAAGCTTAACGGCTGCAGTGCCAAATGCTGCCATGGAACTGTTTTCAAGAGATTATCCTGGTTGGAGCTTGTACAGGAAGAGAAGCGTGCCCAGTGGTATTCCTTTTTGGTGGCAATTAAGGAAAACAAGACTGGTCTGAAGTAGATCTAAAGGCAACTGCTTCGCATAAGTCTTTTTGGCATGCCGAAGAACTGAGCACTCTCAAGCACATGATGATTACCAGTAACTGTGAATTTCCATGGTCTTGTAGCCTCCATCCTCTGGTATTTTCTGGGAGTAGGAAGGGCAGTCATTTACTATAACTGGGCATGAAAGATTCTGAGGAAGAGGTGTGCCCAGAAGGATTAATGGGACTCAGCGATTGGGAATGTTCAACAAAGAAGTGAAGCAGCCTTGCAGGGAGCAAGGAAGATGCAAAAACTGTGGTACAGCAGACAAGATGTAGTCCTGTCTCGTAACCTCAGATAGGCTGGGTGGCAGACCGTACAGGAATTGCTACTGCTGAGCAAGTTCTTGAGGGGTTATTGTACTGGTAGCATGCAGCAAGGACACGGAAGTAGGAATGCAGCTGATTCTGAGCAAATTAATTTTTAATTTGGCCAAACATTCATTTTTAATTCAGTTACTGTGACCTGGAGCACAGGCTATCCCTGAAAAGCAAACAACGCAGATAAACAGGAGAAAAGTCACTTTGGGGTAGGAATTAATAGAAAAAAGGCTGAGAGAACTATAAAATGAAAATTTGAGAATAAGATAGTTTCAAGCCATGAGTTGCTGAAGAGAATGTAAAAATTACCTTTTAAAAGCACTTGGGTTTTGTTAAGTACTTGTGTTTAAGTACTTATTTGTGTTTTATGCTTTTTGCTTTTGGTGCAATTATGCCATCAAATATTAGTTTATTAAGTCTTTTTTATTTCTGGGATGCACTGCCAGCACTTTGTTAATTCAGGCAGGCTGCTTCCAATGCCTGTTCTTTGTCAGAATGTTTAGGGAGAGACAGCTTCTCTTAAACTCTGTATTTCACATTCTCTTAAATCCTCAGGACACTGGCTTTTCTGTCTGTCGCATTCCCCAAATATGATCCACCTGGTGATGAGATATTCACTGGCAGACATAAGAGACTTATCTGCGGTAATTGGAGAAAATATTTTATGATGATTCTTTGATGTTTGTAGACAGTTCAAAGTTACTCCCATTTTAAACATGAATAAATGGAGAAAAGAGTGAGGGAAGTGTCATGGGTATGAAAAGATGTATCAGTTGAACAGCTGCTACTATATGCTAAATCTGCTCTTTCCGTATCCTACTGCTTCCTTCCAATCAGCATGCTTATCGGCTTCTTGCTGAAGTTGAGCATTTGTCAGAATTTCATAAGTAAATGTCGCTGTTGGATGCAGAAAGGTATGAACCGGAGTGCAGTCAAAGGAATCCATGAGTAAGTAGTGTCTGGTCTTAATCTGCTGAGGTATGCCCATTAATTTATCTGAGCTGAAATTCCGTCTCTGTGAGCAGAAAAATATTGCAACACTCTTTTATTAATTGCAAGTGTGTGAGATAAATGTCTTTCTGATGATTTTCCTTACCCTCTGCACATTAAAGGTCTTGTTTTCATCCTTTTCATGAGGACCCCATCCCACCTGACACTTCTAGTGTGTATCTAAGGGAAAAAGTTGAGTCAAAAATTTGTGAAGATATCCAGAGATCTGAGCTGCCCTCTCATGTGGATGATCTTTTGCATGATGACTATGTGGAAGGAAGGAATCACTTAAGTGAGTCACTGCACATATAATCCAGGCATGGTAGAGCAAAATGAGGTTACCAGTTATGGTTTTCAGATAGCAGATACAACATGGAAGACCCACTCTGATATATAATTAAGAAATAAAAAGACTTTGGTGTGAAGCTTATTAAGTTAGTAATTGAAACTCGCATAGGAAATTGAGAGAAAGAACTGGGTATGCATTACTCATGCATACTGGATACACAAAGGACTGAAACATACCAGATTGTTATGTAGTAAGTGGTAAATAAATTTCATTTAGTGCAATGTCTTTGATTTGAAATCCAGGCCATTGAAGTTAGGTTGTCATTTATAAGAAAGTTCCTGTGCTTGGAGGACTGGTAAATTTTTATCAAGCAATGTTTGTTATTGTTTATCAGACTTTTCCTTACTTTTGCACTAATATTTGTTTTCATTAACTTTATTCTATCTTTTCTAGCTTTCCACTCTACTAGTAATTGTGAACGTATTTCTTTCTTCTACATATTTGCTATTGGTATAATGATGACATGATCTGGAATGACTCTTGGAATATGGCCACTCACTATTTCTGTGAATATGATGGTCTCAAATGAGAAGAAATCTGGGGGTGGGGGGTGGGGAGGACACAAAAACCTAGCTACTTCATCTCGCTGCTCATAGAGATCAGATAGCCTGATGTCTTAGCCAGTGCTGGGCATTTATTTTGAGTCAATGACCCACTGAGCTATATCTAAGTAGGATTTAATACCCTTGCTTCTGCGGAGGAAAAACAATCTGTGTCTGCCTCTCATCTCTTCCATGTGTGCTGGTGCCTGTTAGAGGAAGACATATGGCTGGGAACTGATTTGGGAACTGATTTGCTTTGGTATCATAAGTTTAAACAAAACAAACAAACAAACAAAAACAGAAAAGTAATGGTTTTGGACAGTGACTTACATCAACTGTGAGGACACATCCACAAAATGGAGAACCCTGTGAAGAGAAACTTTCTGAGAAAATTTCTGTTGCCTACTGCACATCATGGCTGTGCTATCTATAGATTCAGGCTGGTTAGTTCAAATGGTCTGAGTGTCCCCACAATTGCATGGCTTATTTACCTCAGGAATAGTGCAAATTAGTCATTATTTTTAGTTGTGCTTGGCCTCCTTTGTGATTTATGTCTGTTTTGCAGAAAGCTAGGGTGGAATGCTGCTGCTGCATGGCCTGGCTGTCGGACGGCTGGCAGCACAGACCACCCTGGGCTGCGCCAGTAAAGAAAACTTTTGGCTATTGTGACCTCTTTTTGGTAAATTCTCCCCCATTATCCTGGCAGAGTGTGCTTTTAGGTTTCAGTAAGTTCAAGATCTTAAAATATTTATTTGACTGCTTTCCTATTAGAAAATAAGGAGGCAGTTTGTTTTCTAATATCTGTAAGGATCTCTTTATGTTGCAAGATCAACCTTCCTAAAATTAAGCACCATCTTTGCAAAGGGGGATGTGGAAAAAATCAAAATGTTGTAAAACTGTACTGGAACACAGATTCAAACAACTTTGAGTTTGTGTTCATGCTACAGGGCTGTCCCAAGGCTGTAATTTAAAAGTGGCTCTGAGTTATATTTCTGTAATTAACAGCTCATCTTTGCTTGTTATTTTCCTTTTTGTAGGAAAGCCAAGTCTGGTAGGATGCTAACAATACAGAATGAGAAGGAGATGGCCAGCAGAATTAAAAATGAAATCCTGCCCACTGAAAGACACTTTCTGGTTCTGGAAAGGAATAACGCATCCTGAAGCCAAAGGAAGAGGATGAGCCCAGGAACAACTCTGAAGAAGGGACAGGGATAAATAAAGCAAGTGAGGTTGGTAACTGAAATTATAGAAAGCAGGTGAGAAGAATGGCAGAGGTATCTAAAACACTGCATTTCAGCCTTGGATAAGCAAAGAACTAACATATACAAATTTCCTCTGAAATACATATATATAATCATTATGTATATCTGCTAGATGTTTACACTTCAGCAACAGGATCAAATGACAGAACAACAGATCTCTTTGCCCCCAATAATTAAAAAGTGTTCTAAAGTATGATTTTGAATCTTTGCTCATTATATATGTGCCAAATTCTTCAGTAACCACAAAATTGTGTAGGAGATAAAGAAATTCAAATTCCCAAGAAGATAATAGTTTGCAGGTGTGGTCAAAGAGTAAAATGTGCAACAGCATATGCAAAATGATAACGTATGATATTCATAACTGGGTTAGTGTGACAAATTTGAAATAATACTGAAAACAGACTGATATGGTAAAATAGTGTGGATAGGACTTATTGGCATGCTCTGTCTGCTTGGTGCTTCATTGGAGTTTACGTCTTCATGCTATTGAAATGGAAAGCAGCTAGAAGTTAAAAGGGGAATGTGGACTACCTTGGTTTTTCTATTTTTTTCTCTTTTTTTTTTTTTTATGAAGTATTGGAAACTTTAAATCAAATACAACAGCACAGATTACAAAGCTTACATCTTCCCTATAGTCAATTTGATATGACAGACTGAATTTTCACAGAAACCCCTACAGTTATTTAAAACCAATCTACTGTTGAACATAATTAATACAACAAACACCATCCACAGACTGTCACTCACCCTTTCTGTGTAAGCAGCCAGAGACAAAGAAAGCATGATTTACAGCCAGGAAGCAAGCTGATTGATTGCTGGAATGGGTATGCTTGTGGGCCGGAACCTCTGCTGTCATCCTGCCTTTTTCTGTTCTATTTGAGGGAGTTCCCCTAATTTGGAGAATTCAGGTGTTGCATGGAATTTGTGTGACAGGCACCGTGAAGGGTTACAGTGAAGTTCTATGCTGTGTTTTTCTTGGTGGAGCACCTTCTGTATGCTGTACGAGGGAGCTGGAGAAGCTGCTTCTTAAGTGTCCCAGTTGAGAAGGGCCCTCTATTTCAGCCTTAGCTAACTCCACATAGGTGCAGCTCAGATGCAACAGGGAGATCCCAATGATTTCTGATTTTAGAACACAACCACCACTTTAAAAGTTTTATGTATTTACTAGGATTACTAGATGGATTAGCAGCTGATCTTTACTAATCTCAAGGACACACTGGGGTAAGGGTGATGCTTTAGTCATATTTCCAGTCTCCTGAACCCCACATGTGTGTTCTAAGGGTAATGAATTTTCTTATTTGCGATTATTTGCAGCTGATTGTATACATGAAAACTCATTGCATCAATATAATTGATGTTACTGCCTTAACTGCTCAGTACAAGTGTTCTTTCAGAAATCATTTTTGCTTTGCATGCCAGTGAAATTTTGGTTGTTTTCAGACTTGCTCCAATTCAATGGACTTTGCTTATATAAATACTGTGTTTTGACTACTTAAACCAACATAACTCATTTTGAGTAAAACAAATTGTAGAGTGATTGCCTCAGAAAGGCTGATTAGCAGATGGAACTGAGAAGTGTCTTCCAACTGATGTCATCTGGGAGTGTTAAGGTTTTTAACTGGTGCATGTGCCAAAAGAATGTGTGTACACTAGCTTGGTAAGCCTTCTGGAGCACCATGGCCCTCTGGTTGGGATTCAAAGCCTTTCTCTAACAGAAATAAAGGTAAACAATGTGGTTCCAATCATCAAGGGAAAGACTGTATGTGGTTATTTATTTCATTGTCTCCCCTTTTATGTTAATTTCCATTTACACAGAAGAGAAAGAGGTCATTGTCAAATTATGCAGAAAAACATTCAGTGGATCAGTTGGTACCTATTAACTAGAACTGGAAGAAAGTGAGAGAGCTAAATAACATGGAACAGTTGCAAAACAAGTACATAGAAAAGGAATTTTAGTTTAAACAAAGCAGGAATATGTATTTAAGAGATGTTATGATTTTTTGTTTCTTTTTAGTTAGTTGGATTTTGTTCTTGTATTTTCAGGGAGGGCTATGTGCTTAAGAACCTCACTTTCAAAGCTATTAATCCCTTTCAACTTAATAAAACTGCTTCACTAATCAATGAAAGCAAAAGGAAAAAAAAAGGGGGGGGGGGATCTAACATTCACAATATTACACATAATGAATGAGTGGATTATAAAACCAGTAGTCAGCACCATCTTACTGTGATAAGACCTACCATGGACACTGAAAAAGTGATCACACTGTAAGTGAGACACTGCTAAACTGGATTACTGAGAAAATGTTGTTCTGTCTTGTAGCTGACACTAGGATAACAAGTATACAGATAAGGGTTAATTTATTTAGATAACATGCAGACCAGAATGTCAGACCTTCTGTTTTATCTTTATTTTAACGGAACTGGAATAAGACATTTCTTTGGAAAACGAAGAAAGACATTAAATTTCTTTCAGAAGTTGAAAGCAGGGAGGGAGATTGCATGTCACTCTTGTAAATAGTTGTTTGAATGAGTGTCTTGACCATGGGGGGAGGGAGGGGAAGTGAGGGGAAGGGACAGTAAAGGGTAACTGATCTTGCTTATTATTAATTTAACAGAGTGGAGTTATTATTGGTGTTACTACGCAAGATAGGGCACGTAAATGAAATTAGCCTTTTGATATACAAAATTCAAGAGAAATTTTGTTGGTATTTTGATTCGCTTTTCTAGTACCAATGCATACAAAGTTGTGCCTAAGAGATGACCATTTATTTTATATTGTTTTCTTTTGATTTTAATTCTTTTTCTTTGTGTAACAAAGCTGAGATGTGAGGTTTCACACCAAGCCATAGTGAAAATGTTGACAGTTTGTTTACCCTTTGATAAATTTCAAAGAAACATCAACAGGAGCATTCTACTCAGGAAGAGTATCAGAGCTCCTGCAAAGCAAGTGTTACAGTTCTTAATAAACAGTTAAACAGAGGACATTAATCTCTTTCAGAAACAGAGAGCAGTTGATGGCCTGTTGCCTCTGAGCTGAAAAAAATCTGTCAGTTCATTACTGCAGCTTTTTCTCCATTAGTTATCTCAAGTAACAAAACAAGTCCTTTCAGTAGATGCATTTGTACTGAGAGGGTTAGAAATTCAGTTGTGTTGGCAAACTGAAACACAAAACAGTCGCTTGAGGTGACAAAACAGACTTTTTGGTAAGCAGACAGAGGTCTTCCAAGCCATCAAGAATGTGAAGCTGGAGGAAAAGTGAACTGATCTATCTAGGTCTCATGATGGAGTGAACCTATGTGAAAAAGGATTGAATTCACAGATCCTCAATACAAATGCTAATCTCTACCAACCATGGAAGACAGTGTATTAATACTACTTTTTTTGTTTCCCCTGGGATTAGTAGAGAAAGCATTGATATTAGAATATTTTTATTTAGTATTCTCTCTTCTCTTTGGCTTTTGTTCCTTAATATGTCAGAATTTGTGTCTATATAACTTGATTCATAGTAGGAGAAGCAAACTGTTTCTATGTATAGTTGTTTCTATTTCCCCAACATTCAGATTTTCTTCCCTTCCTTGCACTACAAACCAAATGAGCATCATAATTGCAGTGACTTCCAGAAATGATAAGTTCTCCTACTGCATTACATCAGGTTATAAGAGTTTAAAAAGAAATATAGAAGACAGATTAATCTTATTGCACGAGATTCATATGACTGCTTTAAGATACAGAAACAGAACCAAGACCTTAACGACACTGGTCCTAATAATATCTTCATTCTAACAGACCTTAGAGAGCTACTGCTGAGGAGGGTCTGTGAGAGATGCACTTGTGTAAAGTTTTGCATTGTACATATTCATTAAAATTCTTATTACATTACCTCTCTGTGTTGAGGCAGTGACCCAGGCTTTATACTGTAGAAGAGGCTGGAGAGTGAAAGACAAATATAGCACAGATATTGGGTTGAGTGGTCAATCATATCACTCTTGGTTTACATTTGGCATCAACATATCATTCTAGTTCATGGTATAGCACTACTACCTTCATAGGTTAGGTATTATACATGTTAGGAAGTTTATCTACAAGCAGGTAATCATGCAAGTGAGAATTTGAGGTAGGTTCTGAACCACAAAATTCTACTGCCACAGGTAAATCGGGTTGTTGAAAGTGTTCATCAGACTTAGTTACTGGTCCTGGAGAGGATTTCATAGCTCAGCTGAAAGTAAATTGAAACAATAACGAAGTGAAAGAGAATGAAGCTGCAGGTAGAAGTGTGAGGAGGAGAAGAAAGTTATTTGTCTGCATCCTTAAATCTGTAGGCAAAAAGCTGCTATCATCCTGAATTGTCTAGGCCATTTCTATGAATTGCTCAGACAAACCTAATGATACATTTGGGATATGTATTTGCAACAGGTAACTGATAGTTTCAGAATATGGTGGACATAGTGAGTTAAGGATGCTTTAAAGCAAAGCTTTGCATCATTTAACAGTGGAAGTCCCTCTAAGTTTCTATTTGCTCCTCCTCTAGTATATCTCTTCCACCTAATTGCATAAATCCTGATCCTTCTGCTTGTCTAAAGGCCAGGAAGCTTTAAGATTTCAGAGCACAGCATGGAGCACACCATATATTCCCATTTCACATTTGTGTATTAGAATAGTATTTGAAGTTAATTTAGCATTTGATAAAATCTAATGTCTTTAGGGCTTAGCTTATTTACCTTTCTTTTTTTATAGAACATTTTTCCTTTCTGAAATTCATTTAAATATGTTTAACTCATCTGAAAATAGAGTTTGTATACAAACTCTACATACAAACATAAATTGCAGATTTAAACAATTCCTGTTTAATGTCTTGAATTCAAGTTTTGTTTTTAACTTCATAAGCTACAATTTGATATATCAAATATTAATGTATTGATCGATTCTGTAAGTTTACAAAAACATCCTCTGAATTTTCACATATGTTATTTCCTTGCAGTGTGAAGTGGGTCACATTGTGAAGTTGACTGCATTTGTACAGATGGTTTTGTACTTTGATTGCAAAACCATGCTTGCTGCTGTTTCTGCACATTTTTAACATTTCTGGACACAGTTATGAACAAAGATCTTATATCTAAGTCTCAGACCTTATACCCGAATTTATACACATTATTAAGGCATCTGAGTTCAGACTAAATTACCCTACGCTTATTGCATTTCCACAGGAGAGAGGCATTTATTTCCGGGTGTAACTGTTACCAGGTAACTGTTACAGTTTACTCTGGTACCAGTCTTGGCATGTGGCAATGTGGCACTGTGTCCTTTCTCTCCTTTCAAATGGAATTTCTTGCACTTCTGATTAATGATAAACATTTTCAAATAGTAAGTGATTCGTCTTATCATATTACTACAGACTACATTTAAAAATACTGCCTTGTTGATAGTCTTGTCTGTTTGGCTGTAGTCCAGAAGATACAGCAGTACACTGAACAGGTATGAAATTTTTGTTGAGTTTATTCCTGCGTTATTTTTGAAGTACTGGATAGTTGATTGAAAAATCAGTGAATGTTGTGTAAAATTTCTTGTGTAATCATTTGTGCACAGATCTGTGGAGTTCTCCAAGAGCCATTTGTGAAGATAAAAGCATCTGTGGATAGCTATATTAGCAATGTATCCATTGCAACTATGGCAGATGATGTAATAAAGGCCATCCCTTCTCCAAACTGAGTGTAGAGTTAAAACATCATGTAATAGAGAAAAAGCAATATCAGACTCAAGTAGAGAAGATAAGGCAGCAAAACTGTATCTGAACAGGAGAACTAGTATGGTAGTAGAACAATAACCCAGAACTGCTTTATCTATTGTTTCCAATTAATGAAAGACAATCTTGTTTCCAATTAATGAAAGACAATCTTTTACTCAGTTTGTGTTGTCTCGGATACCCTCCAGCTATGATGAAGTCAAGTATGCTTGTTACTGAGGTTTGTTAAAGCTCAGAAGCTGCTGATAGATTTCTTACTTGAAGATTTAGAGAATGTGTGGCACTCGACTGTAACTTTTCTTGCTTACCTTAGCAGTGTTACACCACAAAATAAACAAACGCAGCTAGAAGTGTATCTGACAGCAAGTACAATGCTTGACTGCTACAGAAGTTATTTGGAGACATGTTGGCATAAATAAAACTTGAAAGGCTATTCCCCAAAGACATTCGTTTCTGGTTTTTTTTTTTTTTTTTTTTTTTTTTTTTGTTTGTTTGTTTGTTTGTTTTGGAATGCAGAGTGATTTGTGATCCAGTCTAAAATGCAGGAGATCTTACACAGGCAAAGAGTACTCCAAAGGTCTTGAAGATCTTAAAAAAATAATAATAAAAAAAATCTTAAAAAAATCTTAAAGATAAAAAGTGGAAGCAAACTGTGGCACACCTTTTTTTTTTTTCTCCCAAATAATCTTTATCTCCCACTAGTATTTAAAGTTGTAGTTGCTCACCACTACAGATAATGTGTTTTCTGAAATGTAGAGTTTTTTTTTTCTGTTATGTAATGTCTCAGAAATCCTGATGGTCAGTTTTACAGTCATGAACTGGGGAAGTATGTTGTCTCCTGGATGCTACAGACACTTTTACTTTCTTCTTCATTTTGACTTAATGATATCTATTTCAAAATCTTTCTTCTGTCTCTAGATTTTTTCATATCTTCAAGTTTGCTAACAGTTCTATAAAGTGTTGCAAGTTAAGAGAGTGAACTGAATGAGAAGTTTGGCTTAGAGTGTTCTGATGGGATGGATTGGTAACACAAGATGCTTTTTTGAGCTATAGCCATCTGTGACACCACTGCCACTGAAAGAGATTCTTAGTCTTCTGCTCCACCTGATGTGGGAAAAGAACATGAGACCAACTGCAGATGCATCTCTGTCTGTCTAATCTTTTTGCCTACAAGTCTTTTGTCACTTGTACGACATAAAAAGAAAGTAAATAGCATACAGTCAAAACTCTGTAGTTATTAGATGAGAAAGTGAACTGTCTTCTTTTTAAATTTTTTAATTATTACTTATTAATTGGTGTTTTTATCATTCAGGTGTATAATTTTTTTATAAAATATTTTTACCTTGAAAATAATTTAAAGTTTCAGATAAGTGAAGGAGAATTTACTTAAAAATGGAGAGGTCTAGTGTGTTTATTAATTCATTGTAGTTGTGTGACAGACTTGGTTGTTTTGAATATTCATCTTGGATTTAAATCATATTATAAAGTGTACCTAACTTTTGGGCTGTAGAATAGCATCAGTGGGGCTATTAATAAGTGTGAAATTGTTATTGAGCAGAAAGTTTTATATGACCAATAAAATTGGAAACATAGCTGTATGACTTTTTAACAAGCCATCTGCTGTCGTACTGACAGCAGAATATAATCCTGCTTTCCACAGTCAGTGTGGGAAGCAGAACAACTTGAAGGAGGATACTGTAGTGGAAACACAGCAGCCTGACTCTGAGAGGGAATGAACTGAGAAAATAGTTGACCAAATATCTCCAAACTGGAATTCTGTTTCCATGGGAAGCAGGAAGAAGGGTCATAAAGGATAGAATTGCTAGGAAATTCAAGTATTACCTTTGTAAAAGTAAGATTTCCAAGCACGTGTTATTTCTTTTGTCATGTCTACTGTCTTAAAACACTTTAAAAAAAAAAAAAAAAATGGCACTTCCAGAAATCTGTATAAGACATTTGTTTCATGGTATACAAAAAGTAAGAAAGTTTTGTTGTTGTTTTTTTTTAAAGTGCATTTGGGTGAGGCGGGGGATGAGAATGTCCTTTTTGTTTTATAAACTGTGTTTTATAGTGGGCACAGCTTGTGGTTAAAGATAACACAGTATCCAGAAGCCAAACTGTTTTCATTGGATAAAGAAAGTGTTACTTTTGCACCCTCAATGATAGAAGTATTTACATTTGTTTGTATCAAAAAGGAGTTTAGTTTACTCACCTAAATGGTAAGTAAATGGTGAAGTTTTCCAGACTCTGATGTTTAAAGGAAAATGTCAGCAAATTTAGAACAGTAGCTTGTACACTGAAAAATTGCATATATTTTTTAAAACCTCTATAGTTCCTTAAGTCAGAGTTTATATAGGTTTGCATGTATAGCATGTAAATAACCTCACAAAACAAAACAAAACAAAACAAAAAAAAAAAGTCTTTTTGCAGTATAAATGTATTCAGAAACAAGATAAAGCAGTTTTCTTTGTATCATCTATCACTTTCTTAAAAAATTCTTTTTTCTTCCTTTTTTACCTATTTATTAAATGGCCATTTCAGGAAGAAAGGGGTCCATGGGAAAAATGCATCAACATGAAAGAGTGGCCTCATCAATGATGTCTCTTGGGTAGAATTTATTATATTATTATATATAATATAATATATTTATAATTATATATTATATATTATATTATTGAATACAAAGAATCCTCTTTCTGAAGTTAGCACGCAATTATTTTGATACTGTAAACTAACAGAATAACTGTGTTTATCAAATTCTTTTGATATTTGAAAGTACACGTACTTGCTCTACCAAGTGGATCTGCTGACAAATATGAAGATACTACTTTAAAGAGAGGTTTTCAATGAAGTAACTATAAGAACAGGAATTTGTTTCCATTATTAAGGAAACACAAACCATGTCGTTTGCCACAGCATTATTTTCTGTGCAGTCTCTATCCTGAATGTTTTCAGGCAAATGAATTTTCTTAGTATAAACTATTACACATTTCACCATATGCAGTTTTCTATTACAAGTCTGTCACCACTTACTTTCTAAAATAGTCTTTCAAAGACTTTTAGAACACATTATTTGGACCTACAGGACTATATATTTTCTATTCTAGCACTCATTTATTTGAAGAACTGATGATTTATAACAAAATGATTTGGATTCTAATGGAATGGGTGATTTCTCTGGAATTGTAATATTTTACTGTGAAATATAAATATTAAGATTAGGAGTTATTTCTCTATGTGCATCTAGATTCTCTAGCATATTGTCATTATTATTAATAAAAATTTACATTCATATTATTTTGTAATTGGAAAGAGACTTCTCTGAGAATTTCTGGGTTAACTAATATTTTCAATTCTTAAAATCAAAAATTAAAAATTAAATTTTAAAACAAATTTTCCGATGTGGTCTCTGAAAGCTGGTGATTTATATTTAGAAACTGATGGTGGAAACAATCAACGATGCTTTTTCTTTAAAAACTAATTAACTTTTAATTAGAAAAAAAATGACAATTTGCAGTGCTTAAGATGAATAACAAAGTCTTATCAATGGCACCATTTGTTTAACATTTAACATTCTTTAATTTCTTTCAGGAAAAAATCAGTGTATGCCATAGGCAAATCTGAATTCAGGAGCCAACCCACTGAAAATTTGACAAGTTTACAGAGTTGAAGATTACTGCGAAGTTCCTGTGAATATTTGACCGAACCATCTCTGTGAGTGACAATTACTACTGATACTCCTAGAAAATATTTATACAGTAAAATGATCTTCTCCTTGTGTAACAAGTTTGTCTAAGACATGTCTATTTTTCAAGATAGAACTTTCATTCTTAGTTTCAAACTTAGTGGAAATGCTTTCCTGCTCAGAAGACAGAGTTTTGTCTGCACAACATTACAACCAGTAATAGCAATTCATCCTTGCAAATAATTACAATAGATTTTTAACATAATTTGTTGGACTAGACTTTACTGAAGTTGTGGACAGTTTCAGTTGGTTTAGAACACAGTCCATGAAACATTTGCAATTCATTTGTTGTCTAGCAATAAGCCATGCACTTGCACAAACCAATTCTCTATTCAGCTGAATGTTGAATGAAGGATGGGATAATGGAAAAGCAACATTTTTTCCAGTCAGATCTTTGTGATATATTCTCTGACTTTTTTGGTAGGTAGACAAAATCAAAGCTCCAAAATCAGAAGGGAAGATTTCATTAATTTCCAGGGGAAAGAATTGACATAAGATAACTAGTGGAAAAAAGTATGTTCTTCAAGGAAATAGCATGTTTTATGAAAACAAAGAAAGATGGAACTGTGTATTTTAAATTTTATTGCAAACATTTTATAGTGTCTTTACATATACATAGACTCATTAATTCAGTAGGTTGTCTCCAATGCTAAATCTAGTCCTCTTCAAGTTGCATGAGAACATTTACTGCTTTGTCAAGTAAAGCTCTGGAGTATTTAGCCAAGCTCAGAGACCTCTACAAGTTGTGTACAAGTTTTGTGGATATAGTTTAATGAATTTTAATCTCTTTGACATAGATGTAGTTTCTTTTCCTTTAACTGCTGGTCTTTGATAAATTTCTGTGCAAGAAATATTGTATTCACTCCAATTCCCTATTATTCTTCATTTCTGGTAATAATTAGATTCACATCTGTGCATGTGTCTGTGTGCGTAAGGAGCCAGTCATAAGTATAATAATTCCATGTAGGAGAGAAGATTATATTGCTTATCCCCAACATGTAACTACCAAAGTTTTGGTAGTTATCAAAATATGCCAGCGTATGAAGTATGTCAGCAGTGGCATTTAACATTAGAAGGTATGCAGATGAGGAATGATCATTCAATTTAACTTAAAAGCTCAGTCATCTTGCCATTATTCTCTGAAAATGATCAAAGACGTGATTAAATCACTGAGATGCTCTTGCCTGGGCAGGAGGAGGTATTAAGAATAGCTATTTAAGGCTGTGTGGATAAGGTGAAAAAAGTGCTGTGAGGCTAATCCTGTTTCTATCTGTGACACTGCTGAACCTGTGTTTTTTTCAGTCACAGCAGATATCACCATGATTTTTTAATATCCTCTCTAACACTCCTGAAAGACAACTGAGGAGACATGGTCGAAGTAGAAAGACAATTCACCTTGATGGGTGAAAAACTAATGAAATAACTGTATCTACACCATAAGAAGATGGGATAAAACACTGCTCTGACCTTTATATAGGGCTCTTCAAGACGACTTCACTGTCTTCTCTACTGGAGAGCTAAAAATGAATAACTTACTTTCAGGATTGACAGACGTGTCAGTAGATAGTGGATAGATAGGATTAGGATAAGAAATGAAAACAGATGCCTTGCCTTTCATGAACCTAAGAATATAAGTGTCAAAAAGAATTCTGATGAACAAAAAGTGTGAGCTTTTTGTTAAGGAAAACAAAATTATCCAAATATGGTCATTACTAATGAAATATTTTAAAGTAATTTTAAAGATTTCATTTGGTACAAATAGTTTTTTCTAACTCTAATCCTACACTACTTATTTTTCTTTTCTCTTGGCTTATAATTGCTAAAGATAGACTTGGATTTGAAAAGTCTTTAACAAGTAGAGAAGAAGAAATTCCTTAGCGTCTTGTGACTAAAATATAGCTTATTTGAGGCATGTCCAGTCAAAGTCTGCTATTTTTAAAGATAAATATTCTCACTTACTATGAAAGCTTCAGATCTAATTCTGACCTGACCTGGAGCAACCCTCTTGCTGGTTGAAGGTCTAAATTCAATCTCATATTTCAGTCTCAGCTGTAAAAGTTGTTCTATGTCTGTACTGCCCTTGAAGAGAACAGATACTGGGGCATATATTAATAAATAGCCCAAAAAGAAAAGGAAGGAATTCCAGGTGTAAGTCAATTAATAATAACATGACAGTTCCATTGGCATAGATAATATGATGTCCTGGCCAAGCTGACAAAAAACAAATATTTAAAATGAAATAAACTATATTAATGTCACCCTTACGTGATTATAGTTTATGAAAAACATCTGGAACAGTAAGTGGCAACTGAAAATATGATCCTGATTTTTTTTTTTTCTTCTAGATAAATTCAGAGATGAAATGGAGTGTAGGTTGTTTCTTGTTTAGTTTTGCTTTTTAGAAGAAAAATTTAGATTGGAAACCAACTCTTCAGGAGTAAAACCTATTTCTGTTAGGCACATAGATCCTGAGCTTTTCTACAAATACATGGCATTAAATATCTGAGAACATTATAATCTACTAACACTTAATGTTTTCTGCATACACAGAAAGTAGATTCCAGAGAACTGGTCAAATAGTGTTCAATACATACTCACTGAAAGGCAGTGGAAATCAGACCTTTTCTGTGCTAGAAAATATTATACAGTTTTATTTTTGCTTGGTTTTAAGTTCAAGGACTGCTTTGTATTGATACAGTTATTTGCTGTTCCACTTTGGAAAGAGAAAATATCTTACCAATATATATCTGGTTTTACAGGGACTGTGCTGAGACCTTTACTGGTGTAATAAATTCAAGCATAGTTGAATTTATTATAAACAAAACTTAAAGCAGAAGAAAACTTTTCTAATGATTTCATTCTTTTATGACGCTTGAAAAAGTGTTAATGCATAATTTGTTCCGATAAGAAAGAGCTGTATAGAGGATATATCTGAAGGAGAAACTTTAAATAAAACAAAATAAAACCTAGATATTTTGGCATTAAATTAACTACTGCTCTTATGAATGTGTACTTAAGCAGCAAAGCATTTAGTTTAAATTCTTTAAGATCATTTTCTATTCTGGGTGGAAACTGGAAATAGTTTTCATGGTAGTTTAAAGCTCTGTCAAGAACCTGAAGAACAACATTAAACTTAAACTATCTTAAGATTTATCTGAAAAATGATTTTCAGTCAATTTGACTTTAATTGAAAAACTTTAGAAAGAAAAAGCAATATCTTCATAGGACATGACTTTTCTGATGCAGCACATCTGAAGTTTAAATGTAACTTTAGACATCCTCACTTACAGCCTCAAAGTCAGAAATACTCTCCGTCAGTCAGAAGTGTTTTCAAGTTCTATTTTTATCTGTAGCAATAGAATAGGCTTGTTCTTTGCAGATGCTGAATTCTTCTGCAAGATGAACACACAAATTCAGAGAGTTTGAGAATACACCTTGTGATGTATTCTTCTATTTTACCTGCTCAACTCAAATATACAAAGATGAGAAGGTGATTATCCAGTTACTTAATCAGACTTGGATTAAGGCAATGGAAAAATGGAAGAATAACAGGGGAGAATACTCTAAGGAATATAAGTTTATCTCTTTTTTTTTTTTCTTTTTTTTTTGGCTTTGAATATTTTTTTGATCAGAAAAAACTTTTAGCTCATGACAAATAAGGCAGTTTATCTTCATATGACAGCAGGCTTCCAGAGAGTTTCAGATCAGACATAGTGGAATAGTGCAGGTACTTTTTATTTCTTATTTTAGATTCAAAGGTAATTTTTCTACAAGAGATCTAGGGAAAAGGTAGCATACTGTATTTTTTTGTTGCTCCTACAAAACAGTTTTATCAGTAGTCAAAGCTACAGGTGTTCAATTTTGGCATCTTCTAATCTTCCATTTGTGATACATTGTGCTGAGAGTACTCATTCAGAACCAGAGTGTGTCTAAAGGGACTGTATAGAGCAGATGATATGAATTAATAGTTTTTTGTGGCTCCTAGGTAATAGGAAGAGAGTGATAATGCTGAAGAGGAGTAGCAGTAAAGGAGATATCATCCTTTTAACAGTATATATAAGTTACTCCTCTACTGCATTCCTCATGTATGGGAAGTTCTTCACCCCTGTTGTTTACACTTGTTTCTAGTAGGTAATCTCTTTTCTAACACTTCAAACATTGGCTATGCAAGACTGGGAGACCCTGGTAAAAGGTGAGAAGAGGTAAGAAGAGGTGAGAAAGGTAAAGGTGAGAAGAGCTCTAGAAAAGTGACAGGCTAAAGTAGCTTCTAGGATGCAATAATTTTCTTTTGGTTTACAATACTGTCAAGAAGGTCCTTTTTGAATACATACTGAAGTCAAATGTCTGATTTCTTAAGGATAAGTAAGTCATCATTCAAGGTGAGCGTAGCAAGATGAAAGTTTAAGCTGTGCAGATGAAATGTTGTAGCCCTGCTGTGCTGAAGTCTTACTCAGCTGTAGATCAGCATACAACTGAGAGTTTCTGTCAAATATGAGAGTGTTATTACAAATGAAGACAAAACTTAGATATATATATATAGCTGAGGCTGTATCAGGGCATGGTATCTTAGGCTGCAATATTGATGAAAACAAGAAAAGAGGAAAGTTTCATAATTCTTTAATTTACCCTTCATTATTCTCAAGCATACTTAAGGGTATTGGTTATAGTACTGTCCAAACAGTGACATTATTGTGTCATTGAATTGTCAGAGCTTTTATGACATATTCTCACACTGTCAGTATTATGTGAGACATTACAAAGCCATAGAATTGCTCAGGTTAGAAAAGATCTTAAACATCATCAAGTCCAATCACAACCTAATCATACTACCCTAACTCTAAAAACCCACCACTAAAATATGTCCCTGAGAACCAGATCCAAATGGTCTTTAAACACATTCAAGGTGGTGACTCAGCCACCTCACTGGGGAGCCTATTCTAGTGCTTAACCACCCTTTCTAGTTGCTGCATAGAGTTCAGTTTTTAGTTTTAAATTCCTATATACATCTTCAGTAGTTTTCATCTTATTTAAAAATACCTTCCTGAACTGTTTTTTAAAAAGGAAGAACTGAAAGCTAATTTAGAAAGCTGCCCCTCTAGAAAACTCTTTGCCATAAGATTTGCAGCTCTATGCACAGAGTGCATACTACACACTACATACTACAAAGCAATAGCCAGCCCTTTTTGTTTGAGTGGAATCTCAACTATGTTATTCCTCTTTCTTAAAGTAACATATCTATGTTTATTCTATAGCAAACCTATTTGTTTGCTTATCATTTGTTAACAAAAACCACAGTAACACAATGAAAAAAAACTAACAAACCATAAAAATACCATTCATACATGAGGATAAGTGAGCCTATTTATTCAACTGTGCTACCCTGCTGGTCACAGAGCCGCCAGACAGTTTAATATTAATTATGCACCTGTGATGTTTCTACTAATCTTCCTTACAATTACTGGACTTTTTCTAAGTTCTATGTTCTTCCAGCACAATTGATCAAAAGATCTCTGGTTGGAATGCAAGGAGATACAAATGCTCCTTTGACTTGAATTATGCAGAATTCTATGCATTTTTTTTCGTATACTTTTTTGCCTATGCAAAAAGGTGCTGAAACGCTTGCATAACCAAACCTGAACAACAAAGAATAAAATGGTTGTTACACTCTTAACCACTTCAGTCTTAAATTTTTTTACATAACCTTATACCTATATTATATATATTGGCCCTCACAAAAATTACTTCTATTTGCATGTATATACTTGTTGACTTAAAAAAGAAAAAAAAAAAAAAAAAAGCACTCAAAAGTAGAGAATAAAGTATTGTGATGAATTAACCTCTCATAAACATCTGAACAAGAAATTGAAGGCTATCTTCCTGACAAATGCTCAGCTGAGCATAGTGCCTCCTGATTGTCAAGATCAATTGCTTAGAGATTAGTAAAAAGCAGATTAGAGTGGATAGCTCTGTAGTGAATAGACTAAACCTGCATTCTTCCTTCAGCACTTATGAAAAGATGTTGCAAGTCTACCCACTGCGACCTGCTCTTACATGAAAGCTTTCCATTGGCCCTATTTACATCTTCAGTAATGTACAGTACCGTTTTTTTCCAAAACAGACACTTAAGGTTTCACAAGCGTCCTTCATATTTCCACACTCTTTTACACAGTTGTGGAAACAACTTTGAACTCCAAAGGTACCAATATTGGTTGTAGTACCTTATGTTCAACACCTGACATTTTCTAAGTACATCTGCTGTTTGAGACATTCAAATGCCAGTTGGCGCAATCTAACTTTCTTATTTGCAAGTTCATAAGATGAAGGAAATAAAATCTAACTCATGATCTGTAGTTGACTTTTTTGGGCTGTAGATTGTAATGATGATGTTCAGTTTTAGAAGCACAACCAAGTATTAATCAATCCAAACAACTCAAAAATAAAAACGTTTCACACGGTGTATTTGGACAATATTGACATGATCATTGTTGTTCTAATGGTTACATAATTGGTAATATCTTACAATAACATATTACAATGCCTGAATTAAATATTAATCAGAAATTAGGGATATTTTATCTACCAGATTGCAGTTTTCTCTTGGCAGTCTTTGTTACAAATTTCACAAAGCTTTTATTATTATTTTTTTTTTTTGTAGGCAATCTTTTTTTAAATTGCTTTCTATTGTTATCAGCATTTAAGGAAGCTCACCAACAAATATTTGGGTTTCAATTTGTTAGTTTTTCCTCTGGTACAATTGGAATGCCAGTTGGAGCTCCAAAATCTTGGTGATTGGTTTCTGTCTTTATGAATATTTAAATTTCATGATTACAAGTACTTCATCAAAACAACCTCTTCTTTTCTCAATGAGTTGACCAAAAAGTAAATAAATAAATAAGTAGAAAAAGCAGACACCACAAGTATTGAATGTGCTTCCAAATTTCAAAATGATTCCTTTTTAAGTTGTGAATTTGGGAAAGAGTCAGGAATTTATTTTATTATGTGATTTCAACTCTATCCCAGAACTTTGCCTGAAACTTGCCTATGTTGTACAATAGATTCCCATCCACCATTTACAATCTTTGCTGTGTGCTAAGAAACTGTCTTAAATAACTTCATCTGGCAGAACCAGTGTAAATGATATTTAGCAGTTTCTAGGCAATGATGATGTCTCAGGATGATTTGCAGGGAAAAGGATTGTAATTTGTCAGAATGTTTTCATCTCGATGATAGATAAACATAAAAACTGATTGAGTAGCTGTTAATTAAAAGCAATCAAAGCTCATGTGCTTTGTCAACAAAACATTTTGTGTTTTTCAACAAGAAACTTAGAATGACAGCTTGGTTGTTTACTTGATTCCTTAGTTTTTCATTAATAATGTTGTACTATATTTTGCCATTTTTACCGGAGCAAATGTATAAGGAAATATCTTTCAATGTTTCTGAGGCATCGCAGGTTAGATTGTATAAAAGTTAAATGGCTGCTAAGCATTCCTTATGCAAAACAGTCAGTATAGCTCTTTGTAATGTTTCTTCATCAAAACAGATTTCTCTGAAAATTAAACACAGTGGATTGTACGCATATCTAGGGATAAAATCTCTTTAGTTCGGTCATCAGGGGAAATGTAAAAGCAGTATAAATATTTCCTTCCATCATTTATCAAAAAGCTTTTGAACTTAAAAATACTTTCCTTTGCACTGACAGTTAAATTATTTATTTTCCTAATTACAACAGTTAAAATCCCAAACAAAACTAAAAAAAAATTCAAAGTTCCAGAAGTCATGCCGAATGCAGGTTATTGTTTACTTTGAGTTATTAAATTCAGAATTTGAACTGAATTATCTGTTTGGGGAGCTATGTAAAATGAGGGAAGTGCCGTGTGATACAAATAGAATGAACCATAAATGGAACACTTCACTTTCTCAAAATGACACACTTAGGGAAAGAGAGCAGAAATACTGTTGAAAATCAGCACCAACTCTACATTTCCCTTTACAGATACGTTGCTTGCCTTTATCTGTGCAGCAATGGCTTGCTTCCTCCAACACAACGTGAAAGGGTAGCAATTGAAAGCCTCTGATAACAGCCCTTTTTTTTTTTTTTTTTTTTTTTATGCAGTCTGATTTGCTTATTTCATCGGCGTAAATGAAGGGTTAGTCAGGCCAACAAATTTTTATCCATGCCTGTTTTTCACACTCAGGTATTTTTTACTCATCTTTGTGATCACTTTTTTTAGAAGCCTCAATCCAAGGTCTTCCAAGCCATCAATCTGTATCTGCTCTGGGATTCTTAAGTCCTTTTGCTTTCCCTATACTTGTCCACTAGTCTCTCTCATACTCTTGCACTGCTGTCTGGAAAGCCTATGATTTCTCATCAGCCTACAAAGACAACAAGGTACACCTACCAGACTCAACCAAGAAGAGTTTGTCTTAACTGTGCCATTTTCGTATCTTCTATGGCTAGTGTGAGTGGCAGAAATAGGAGGAGTATCTGACTGGGAACTTGAGATAAATAAGTTTGGAGGCAGAAATCTTGAGTGGAAACTATTTAATTTATAATGGGTTAATTAACTGTTGAGCCACAGAAAAAAAACTGCTGAATAACGTCCTGAGGAAATTGTGTAAAAAAGAAATACTTGTGGTGGGTGTTTAATTACTTTGCGCCATCAGGAGATAGATAAGAGGCTGAATCTGTTTCCTTTATGTTTTTCTGAGCGCCACTATCCTTCTTCCTCTTTCCTTTCCTTACTGAATGGTTAATGAAAACAGACAGCTAAATAATTATATCAGGCAGGGAGAAGCTTGCTCTGTACCAGAATTTTTTAGCATAAGTGTCCAAGAACTTCTTAAACTGTTGTCTCTTTGCTCTTCTGTGGGTGTGTAGATGAGCTTTCATCATGTAATGTGACAAGAATTACTCAAGAAATGGATTTCATTCCATGAAATTACTCATGTCTCCTAGTCTAGGGAGTAAAGGACATTGCTATGCAACAGAATTTGGTATTGCTTCTGTGCCTCACTGGATAGATCTGTTTCTGTGCTTATGTTCTCCTCTTTGAAATTTAGACATGCAAAAATTAACCTTTCATCTGGAATTACTCTTTGCCAAGAACAGAACTGCTTTAATAGACAAATAACGAATTTCACAGTAATAAGCACTAATGACTGCAAACACACAAAGAAATTAGGTTTAATTAGTGCTCTGAGCAAGTCATTACCATTTTAAAGTAGTGTAAAATATACAACTTAAATAGTTAGTTTATGTACTAATAGCCTAGTGATGACCACATCTTGTATCTGTTTGTTCAGGGGAGGCTGTCAGCATATCACTGTACATTGTAACTCAGGCAGTGTGCAGATTCATCTGGGTCATCCCAGGTCAGATGACACCACATACACTCAAAACAGATGCAGAGAGTGCTGTGTCTTGCAAAGTCAAATATTTTTGTTTACAGATATTTTGGAAGGGAGAGGAGAAGAAAATGTGTGTACATACCTTTCCTGTTGCAGTTTAGTACAACAGACTGTTGTACTTCTGTGATCCTAGTGTTGCTGGTGGCTAAAGATCAATTGTAAACTGGAAAATGCACTCTCTCCTTTTTCTGCTGCTGTTGTAACAGCAGTGTTTGGCAGAAGGACAGGGTGGACAGATGGGAGAGTAACCTCCTATATTGTCTTGCCCAAATTCATAAGATTCATCTGACAGAACCCTCCACAACTCTGATTATTAATACAATATGGGGTTTGAAATCACTCAGAAATTCAAAATATTCTGCTCAGTATGTCCATTTATTATTTTTCCATTTATTCCCTTTTCTGGTAGTCATCAATGTGTTGCAACAAGATAAAAATTGTTGAAGTTTCTAAACTAATTAATTTGAACTGTTTAAATCAAAACTCTGGGAGAGTCAAGCTTGCCTATTTCTCATAGATATATCCTAATAATTCTTTTTATTTATTTATTTATTTATTTTTATTTTGGAGACTGTCAAATTGAAGAATTCCTGTAGTACACAGTTTGATGGGGACAGGTCTGTTTTTCTGGTTACCTGTCTGAAGTAATAAATAAGCAATAGGATATGTCAGAGACAGAATGCTTTGTTTATTTTGTGATTTAACTTTACCAAGAATTAAAATACTGAAGTAGAAGAGAGAACCAGGAGTTGTCAATGAAAATGACAAGACAAAGGAGGATTTCTAAAGGTGACAGCAAGGAAACAGTTTTCATGAGAGAAAAAAAGCAAATGAAAATCGGGCAATGATTGTATTGTGCACACCATAGAGAACAGTTTTTAAGGAAAGTACATTTCTGAAAATACTAAGACAACTGACAGTCCATACAGACTAACTTGAGTAGATTCTGTGGTTTGGAGGAGAAGAATTCTTACAGATTTCAAGAACAAAAGTGGGACTTTGAATCCCATTGGTAAATGCCTAAAATAAAACTGGAGATATCTCCAGGGGAAGTAATGCAGAATTAGCAGTGAAAGATAAAAGATGAGATGACACTTTTATAGGCAAATTGGAGCTGTACTGATACAAGTTACTAAAGGTAAAAAATAACCTGTGACAGAGTAAGGGCCAAAAGTATAAGACTGTATGAATGGCTTAACCTACAGTAAGACAAACTGGTCTAATTGAAGCAACCCTTGCAGCAGAGCCTTCTGAGTGAAAAATGTACTCATCAATGAATAAGGGAAACTTGTCAGATTTCTAAATATGTGCCAGACAGCTTTCTTTTTTTCTCCTTCAGATCCTAATAGTCTGTGAGAGATTTTCCCTGGTGTTACATATAGAGCCTGCTATGCCTGTTCATACATCCCTATGTGGAGAAGATGCTGAGGAGAGAAAACAAATGTGGGTGGAAGAGAAATCAGGAGAGAAAACATTTCTCTGAGGTAAGAAAATAACATTCCAAGGTGATGAAAAAAAAAAAAAAAAAGAAAGAAAGAAAGAAAAGAAAGAAAATATAGTAAAGCTGAAGAGATACAGTATGTCAGGTAACACTAATGAAATGCTCTGCAACAAAATCTATTTGGCCTGGTGATTTGGTCCAAGGTAGCAGAGATGCAGGTGCCATCATGTATTGCTCAATACTGCTGGGGTGACCTGTGGGGATGAGAGATTTCCTGTTCAAAGCAGGCTGGATGTGGGATTTCAGCCTCAGATACATGATATTTGAAAGACCTAAATGTTTACATAGGTATTTATGGGTGTACATTACAATTACTGAAAAACATTAAACACAACATTGGGAGATGTTACATTTCAGTGAAACTCAATTTCGGCTTTACAAATAGAACTAAAGGACCGTTGAAAATATAGTAGATGTTCAGAAATGACCCTTCATTGACCTTCTATTCACTGATCAGAAATGGTGATAAAATACAAAACTGTAGATGAGTTGGGTTCAGGTCTCTCATTGTAGGGACGCAAAATTGAGACAGAATCATCTCAATCAAGTAACTAAGGGAAAATATTTTTCACTATAATAGGAGAATTTCAAAGCCAAGGAGTTTGTAGATTGCAAACTACATCTGACCCTAAAGTTTACAAGCCGTACCATCTGAATATAAATGTAGATAAGTCTAGGTCCAAGAAAAACAGGACAGAGTTTTCAGCGGTTAGATTAGCTAGATGATAAAACTGGTTTAGCTCGGAAAGTAAATGGTATCCTGGGCTCCATCAGAAGAGGGGTGGACAGCAGGGTCAGGAGGGTGATTGTTCCCCTCTACTCTGCTCTTTTGAGGCCCCATCTGGAGTATTGTGCCCAGGTCTGGAGCCCCCAGTACAAGAAAGACAGAGAGCTGATGGAGAGGGTCCAGAGAAGAGCCACAGAGATGATCAGGGGACTGAAGTGCCTCCCCTATGAACACAGGCTGAGGGAGCTGGGCTTGTTCAGCCTGGAGAAAAGAAGGCTGCAGGGTGACCTATCTGCAGCCTTTCAGTACCTAAAAGGAGCCTACAAACAGGAGGAGAATCAACTCTTTAAAAGGGTAGGACAAGGGGAAATAGTTTTAAGTTGAGGGAGGGAAGATTTAGGTTGGATGTCAGGGGGAAGTTCTTTACAGAGAGAGTGGTGAGGTGCTGGAACAGGCTACCCGGAGAGGTTGTGGATGCATCATCCCTGGAGGTGTTCAAGGCCAGACTGGGTGGGGCCCTGGGCAGCCTGGTCTAGTATTAAATGTAGAGGTTGGTGGCCCTCCATGTGGCAGGGGAGTTGAAGATTCATGGTCCTTGAGGTCCTTTCCAACCGGGGCCATTCTGTGGTTACTGTCCTGCAAGTAATGCAACTTTCAGTACAGCATCCTTCGTGTGGTCCTGGATGTTTCCAACTGCATAAGGTAACATTTGTTTACTTAGTTCTCTTTTTTATGTAATGCATTGTTTCCAATGCAAAGGAGCAGATCCACCCTATTCTTGAGTGTTTTTCTGTTATGTTACTTTCAGTAACTTGTCTCCTGTTTTCATTTATTTCTTTTCATCTCCAAAATTAATTCAATCCATGCTGGAAATTTTCCAAACTGCTCTGCCATTTGTTTTTGCAAGTGATTATATGAACCAGTCAATTTTGGCAGAGAAAACATGAATGTTTAAAAAAAGAATGTTTTGGAGCACTGCAGTTCATCTGAGTGTTTGCCTGGAACTTACTAGAAATAAAAATCTGATCCAGAATTTTTACATTCAGAAATCTGTGAAATTTATCAAACTCTTTGGCCAAGAGAATGTGACTCCAGTCCAATAAGGCTAGAGTAGCATATATGAAAATCAAAACAAAACATGGAGGAAAACAGCACTTGCATAAACATGTTAATGTATTTATATTCCTAGAACTAGCTCAGCGTGAATGCAAACAAAAGACAAAGTGCTAATTTTCAGACAGGGAAAAACTGATTCTCGTCTCTTGCACAAGAGGTATCTAATAGCCTAGAGGTCTTGGATCATGTTAACAGGTACTGCTTTTTGATTTGAATAAGATAATGTTTTATTTTAAATTACTTGATTTATCAGGGATCTTGATGAGGGAATTGAGTGCATCCTCAGTAAGATTGCAGATGACACCAAGTTGGAAGGGACCTTAGTGTACTGATGGGCAGTCAGCTGAATATGAGCAAGCAGTGTGCCCAGGTGGCCAAGAAGGCCAATGGCATCCTGGCTTGTACCAGGAATTATGTGGTGAGCAGAAAAGGGGAAGTCACTCTGCCCCTGTACTCAGCACTGCTGAGGCCCCACCTTGAGTACTGTGATCAGTTTTAGGCACCTCAATACAGAAAGGACACTGAGGTGCTGGAGCAGGTCCAAAGAAGGGCAGCAAGGCTTGTGAAGGGCTTGGAGAATATGCCCTACAAGGAGAGACTGGAGGAACTGAGACTGTTTGGGCTGGGGAAGAGGAGGCTGAGGGGAAACGTTATTGCTCTCTTCCAATACCTGAAAGGTGCTGGGGGAGTCTCTTCTCACAGGTGACAGGACAAGGAGAAATGGCCTTAAGTTGTGCCAGGGAAGGTTTAGGTTGGATATGGGGAAGAACTTATTTACAGAAAGGGCTGTTAAGCACTGGAATAGGCTCCCCAGGGAGGTGGTTGAGTCATTCCTGAATGTGTTTAATAATCATCTGGAGGAGGTGCTTTAGGGACATGATTTGGCAGTGAGTTGTTAGTGTTAAGGTAGTGTGGTTAGGTTATGGTTGGGCTTGATGATCTTGAAGGTCTTTTCCAACATGAGTGATTCTATGATTTATACTAAATACTTGCTTTACTGTATTCCAGCACATCAACACTATAGAAATAATCTCTAAAATCTTATAGATATTATAAATAACGATCAGAAACCTTGATCAGGAGGCAACTAGGAAAACTTCATATTTTGTGATTTTGCATTTACTGAGCTGAGTTATAACTAATACAGTCCTGATTGCTCCTTATTTCAGAAAAGCATAAAGGCTGGATTCATTTATCCTTTACTGCACCACCAGATACTAAATCTAGGATTTGTTGGAGATCAGAGGATGATGGATCATTTTGAGAGCTAACATCAATTAAATAGAAATTTATCCTTTTTTCCTATCTCTGCCCCCTGTGTGTTTTATGTCTACAACCTACATATATGAAAACCAAAAAAGTGATGCAGAAGCTGATGGTTTCCTGAGTGATTGCTCTATTTAATTATCCCTGTGATTGCACTCCTACAAGATTCGTAAGCTTGTTAAATATTAAAATTTGAGAGTAATATTCATATCTTAACATGATTTACAAATAGTAAATTCCATATAAGTATTGAATTCAGAATACTTAGCCAAGTACTTCAATGAAGATATAGTTGCTAAATTTAGTTATGAAATTTATTCCTGGTAAAGTCAATTGGCAAATTTAATCAGAACTTTAATCAACTTTTTAGTGATTTTGCACTTGTCTTGCACTTGGCAGAGCAAAGACAGTCTGACAAATTGTATAATACTGTAATTAATGACTTTACTAGAAGAAAAGGTAACATGAAAAATTAAACATGCATCTTTAATCCTGATTTTCTTAACTTTTTTTATCTGCTTTTGCATACTTGTGGTGTTCTCCCACTACACACTCTAGTATGCACGCATGAGACAGATACTTATAGCTGGTCTGTTAAGCTGCAGAATGTGAGTAGTCTGTGCAGCCTATAGGAGGAACCATTGGAGATGTGATCACAAGGCAGCAAAACAAAAATAGTTTGGTCAGTTCAAATGGCAGATAGTGAGGAAGTTGTTGAAAATGAATAGTCTCATTTTTATACAGAATATTTGGCAAGAAGTATTATACAAACTATTTTTTCAGCACTTAATATATGTAGAGTACCATGAATGAAGTGTAAATTACTGCCAGACAATCAAAAGAATGAACATATAGTAATGCCATATGTAAATAAAGCAGATTGTAAGTTGTTCTTAAAGATACACTGAGAGTAGCGGGAAATAAGTTCTTGTATTGCTTGCTGTATCTGATGTCATTTAAATATGTCTGAGATTTCTTTTCAGTTGATATGCATGTATACTTCAGAGCTGCCACAGAGATTGACTCTTGGCAAAAAATGGAACAGATCATCAGGTGCTAAAGAACAGTAAATTCTGAATAGCTATTTGTCTATAAGAATCTTTTTGCAGTTGCAGACATCACAATTAAAGTATTGTTGAAGAAAAGTGTGTGTGATTAAGATAGCCAAATGTAATCATAGAATCATAGAATGGTTTTGTTGGAAGGGACCTAGAAGATCACCGAGTTCCAACACCCCTGCTATAGAGGGTCCCTCTAGACTTGGTTACTCACAGCCCCATCCAGCCTGGCCTTGAATGCTTCCCGGGAGGGGGCATCCACAACCTCGCTGGGCAACATGTTCCAGTGTCTCAGCACCCTCACAATAAAGAATTTCTTCCTAATATCTAATCTAAATCTATCATCTATAATATTCATTTTCTTTTCCAAAACTGTAGCTACATCAAGTGTGAGAATCAGTATGCATTGCTATCTGTAGTAAGGTGTTAGCTTATTATCTTTAATAATAGTAATAATAATTATTATTAATAATTTATAACTGCACAATACACTAGTCTAAGTAATTTAAAATTAGCATTTATATATACTGGATTTTCATTAATATGTTGATATGACAAAAATTTCTACATGAACCCAGAGCTGAACTCAGTCGTATAGAAAACCGAGTTATAGTAGTAGCAGGATCATATATATGTGTATCAAATACTGTAGTAAGTTCCATGATTTATAAAAGTGCAGGAGATTCACACCATTAAAACATGATTTTTAAACCTAGAAGATAATAACAGATGGAGTTAATTTGAGGGATTTGAATTCAAGTTTAAATTAGTAAATTTATTAATCATAGTCAAGCTCGTTGCTGTTCTGTATTGGAGACTTTAGGGAAAGAATTTTTCCACCTACATTGGTTCTAAACTAATGGCTGTGTTGATTCTGCCTGTTCATAATTTTCATTGCCAAAAGGCTCACTCCTTTTTTGTCAGACTTTCTGGAAGGCAAGAAAATTTTTTAGCTGTTTTTCAAGGGTATCTACCACTACAGAGCTGAGTAGGAGGACAGAATTACTAGATCACAGTAACTTTTTTTAAAAAATTTTTTTCTTGATTTGTAACCTTTAATCACAGGAGAAATACTGATTGCGAGATAGTGTTAATATTAGGACAACTTCAGATAGTACTTTATACTCAAAATGCATTTAATCTTTCACAGAAAATTCAACCTGGTTATAAATCTGCTATGATAGCAACATTTCCCTGAAAATTATTTCACTTTTTCCTTTATCTGAACGTGCTGAGATTACTACCTTGTCAACTACTTCTGTCTCATAAGAAGTAATGTCACTAGTAATTATTGCATACCTTGTGCCAACAAATGTCTCAGAAAAGAAAATAGTTATGTAAAATGCAGATGACCTAGCAGCAGTAAGCAAGAAGTAAAATAACAAGGCTGTGTGTGTGAAATAGCATTATAGACTATCGGTTTTGTATGTACTCTTTGAATTCTAGGAATATCTTTTCCATTTCATTCTAGATATCAAAGGTAAATTTGATGAAAGGAATCTTCTTCAAGACAGGAAGAGCCAATTGCTGTCATAGAGACCATTAAACACCACCTGTGAGCATTCTATTTACCAGGCATGCTTCAAGGGTTTTCTGCATTGTGAAGTGGTAGAAGTGCTTAGGGGATAGTGTTGGGGTTTAATGGACTGATTCATTAGCTTTCCATGGTTTGAAGGTTTGACTGTAAAGGTACATTACTAAACAGAACTCCTGAACACAGGAAGGTGATGACCATAAAAAACAGTAATTTGCTCTGAGTAACCAGGAAAAACTATTCATTCTTCCTGAAAAACTGAACGTATGATTTAGCACAGTGAAGTACAAATAGATCTAAATTTCATTTGTGTATCTAAATCCTATAAAGCAAGATTTGCATGAATTCACAAGGAATACTCTGCTTAAGACATTGTATGGCATAATGATTATTTTTCTTTCCAAGAGTCAGAAAAAGATCTGAAGAAGATTCTAAGGTTATCAAACCAGAGCTTTCTTTACTTTCAGATCTTGTTAGCAAGGAAAAGCTTACACTAAACTATATGAAATAACAACAGGGCTTAAATGTTGAAGGAAAATCAAACTTACAGCAATTCTTCTCTCGTACACTCTTTTCATTTATGACACCAAAAACTTTGTGTCTTGAACTGTGAAAGAGTGAATTCAGGTGTCATAAATGCAGGCAAGATCCAGTGCATAGGGAAAAAATATAGGGAAAGAAAAAATCAGAGTCTTCTGTGGTAAATCCACAGTTACAGAATCCATAACAGCTTGGATTTACCTCAACAAAGTCATGAACTGGAGTGTCAGAGATTATTATCTCATGCTGGCATCTTTGCAATTCCAGCAACTGACTTCTGAGATTTGTAATTTGAAGATCAAACAGAAAATTGTTCATCTGCTGTGAGGATACAGCTAAGCCACAGAATGAAAACTTTCCTCAGCTTGCTTTCTGTGAGCTTAAATTTTTCCATAAGAATTGTACATGCAACTATTGTAATTACTCTAAAATATAATTTTTTCCAGCAAATGTGAAAAGTGAATCATAAAGAAGGGAATGTATGAGGGCAGCTCTGAAAAGATTTTATTATGTTGGCCCAGAGCATCAGATGTGGCTGATGATGGTTTTTCAATAGGCTGAATCTTCCTGCCAATATCCTCTAACACTTTGTTGCTGGGTGACAGATGGCAGCAGAGGAGCAGACTGACAGAATGGCGTCTGACATGGAAGTATGTATGCAGCGAAAGTATGGAATTTAATTCTTCCATGTAGAAAAAAATTGCACATTTTGACATTCACTGACACTTGCTGAATGCTTCTGGAGACTGAAGAGTGAATGTGAATACAGTGAGATGTTGTGTGTGGTCATTTCAGCAATGGTAACAGCGGGTCACCTCTGCTGATGCTGATTTTTCAACTATGGCATAAGGAGTCTTGTTCACTGCTCACAAAAACACATAGCTACTGATGGTGAATATGTTGAAAAACAGTGTTTTGTAGATGATAATTTGCTCTAACAACTAGTATTATCTTGCTCTTTATGTCTGTTATAATTTCCGTGGAAATAAGTAAGAGGCATTACTTTCAGAGCAAATGGCACATACATAGTTTTAGAAACATAACTTTTGATATTGCTGCTATTTAGTTTTTTTTTATTCCTAAATGCATGTGCATGAAAATTTTAAATTATGTCAGTCCAGGCTGAGTGGAATCATGCCTGGAGACTAAACAAGCATTATAGTTACCACAGAATGCAGCTTCTTCCTTACCTAGACATGATTGTTCAAAAAGAAACACAATTTTTGGATGGTTGCTGGGTTTTATTTAATTTCAAGGTGCCTTGTAGAGTTTTGCAGTACTTGATCCCAAAGTTTGAAAAGCTGAGGTTTAAAATATAAATGATGGCCTTCTCTCTTAATATTTCCTTCAAGAACCATAAGGATGTAATTGGCTCACTTATTTCTACAAGTAATGCTTATTTTAGGTCTTGGAAACTGAGCTAGCCACTGAATCTTTTCCTTCCAGCCTCTGTGGTTTCAAGAATAATGAAAAATAACTGAAAAGAAAAACTGAAAGAACTCAGTGAAACCGTTTTTGCAGTTGTTGAGCTCTGCTCCATGAATGAGGCTGTCAATAACCTGAATGAGCTTACATCAAAAATAGGTTAGAGAACAATTTGAGCAGGGTAAGTCTTGCAGAGGAATCTGCTGAACAAAGGGAACTTTGTGTATTCTATTAGACTGTATCTTCATTTCTTGGTATTGAGGAGACATAAACCTGTTAGTGTGCATCCAGAGGAGGGCCACTAAAATGATCCAAGGGATGGAATAAGATGGAATGACTCTCCAATGAGACAGGCTGAGAGAGCTGGGGCTGTTCTGCTTGAAGAAGAGAAGGCTCTGAGGTGAGATGTAGTGGCCTTTCAGTTTTTAAAGGGGAGCTACAGGAAAGAAGGGGACAGACCCTTTAGAAGGTTCTGTGGTGATGAAACAAGGGAAAATGGTTTCAAGCTCAAAGAGGGTAGATTTAAGTTAGATAGAAGGAAAAAGTCTTTTACAATGAGGGTGGTGAGGCAGGTTGCCTGGAGATGTGGTGGATGCCCCATTCCTGGACATTTTCTAGGTGAGACTGGATCAAGCCGTGGGCAACCTGATCTAGCTGTGCATGTCCCTGTTCATTGCAGGGAAGTGGGACTAGATATCCTCTAAAGGTTCTTTCCAACTCTAAGGATTCTGTGATTTAAAATAACAAGTGAACAAACCTGAAGTATTAACGTGAGATAAATGTAAGAACAGAAAATATTAAGATTTGCACTTTCAGAAAATGTATTTATTTAAACATTTTATATTGTTGCCCTTATTTTTTGAAATAAGGGCACTTTACTTATGCTGTCTTTTATACTTGTGGAGAAAGAAGAACAGAGAAAGGACAATGAAACTTTGAACTTTTGAGCGACTTAAATTTTTAGTTTTATGGATATATTTTTTAAGTTACATAAAATCTTTGTTATAAAAGTAAATGATATAAAACTTTTCCTTAAAATTATGTAGCCACTACCAAATAGGAGTCGAGTACCCTTGTGTTAGGGATGTGTAATCCAAAGTGGATAGGGCTGTCTGCCATGCCCAAAAAACGACTTCCTTTTTGCTAAAAATCTGTGCCAACTCCAGGAGTTTTCTTAATAAATTTTTAACAAGCTTTCTAGCTAGACAGAAACAAGGTTAACAAACTTTATGTAAAAACTTAAAGACACCTTCTTGTTGTGGTAGCTCTGTCATAGCTGCAGCTGTTTTCATGAAAACAAATTCTCCCTGGGTTGCTTGTTGAGAACAAGGGAATATGTCCTTATGTTTGTTATTTCTCTGTTTAAATGTCATGTTTAGTGTCTCAGTGTTCTGGAAAAAAAAAAAGACTTTTGGACACCAATTCTGTAGATTATTTTTTTAAGTGATTGTTCACAGTATGCTGACAGGAGGTCATTAACAACCTTGTGTAAAGTTCCTTTCCTTAGTAATCCAGCCTAACCTGCAGCAGGTTTCTCTCTTAGCACCTATGCCCAGAGGATTTCTTACAACTCTGCACCCCAGAGTTTTTATTCTTCCTCAGGGAACTTGTTTTGATTGCTCCCACAAGCATCATCCTATTTGAAGTCCTCCTGCAGTCTGACTTACTGACTACTGCTTTCTGTTAATTTAGTCAATCCTTTCACCGAACTTCCAATTACATGTCATGCAATGTTTCTTATACTTCCTGGATTGATGGCTTGCTCTCGTTCACTTAAGGAGACTTCCTTGTTCAAAGTAATAGATTACTGCCTCTTTTTATCAGTTTTTCTATTTTGTTTAGTGAGTGGATCGTTCATTGTTCACTACTGCTAGCTCTTGACCACTTTCTGCCATTACAAATGAGCCTGTGAAAATATTGATTTTTAATTTCTGCTGTAAAACTAACATAACTATTAAAAAACTACTCCAATCAAAAAATATTTTCTTCTGTTTGAGGAGAGATCATGATAAGGCATTTAGTTTAATATGAAAACTTTTCAACTTGAAAAGCAAAGTTAATGTGTCTTGATTTGTCAGCCTTCTAAAAGGAGAGAGTTATAGTTCTTCCTTGTTCTAAAAGCTTAATAAGTCACATTGTGAAACATTGTGTGCACAGAATCATGGTGAAGATAATTTTGGTTTGCACTGCAGCAAATATTTATTTTTAGACTGTGTGTATATGTAAGTATGCATGTATGCATAAGTCTATATCTATGTATATATGCATACATAGATATAGACATATGAACTTACAGTTACTTATGTATTATATTATAAGTACCGTTTCATTGCTTATTCGTGTGACGTCAAAGCAGGAAGGTTCAGATCACTTCTCTCTCCAGAACAGAATCTCTGTCAACTCAGGAATGCTACCCAAAGCCTTTCCAATTTGGGAAGTGAAGGAGCTGACATCTGCACTTGCACTTGAGTGCTTTGACAAAGGATCCTTAGTAAACGTGGAAGTGTCATTCTTCTGCTTTATAATGTCAGTCAGAAATATTCTCAACTAATGTCATGTATTGAACTGAATTTATTTGTCAATGCTAAGCCCAATACTGCTGCATTGAAACATATCCTCAGCTACTTAAGGTAGAAGTAAGAAGAACCGCCATATTCTGTTATTTATTATTGAACCTTATTAATATGTCCTACTGCTTATTTTGGGAATCCTTTGCTGACCAGTCTTATGCACTCCATATGCTTTCACCCAGTAAACTACCCTTTCTCCTGATTGTGACTATTCCTGTCTGAGTTTTAAGGGTCTTTTCTGGTGGTTAAATCCTAGGTCCACTATTTTATTTGAGCTTTCCCTGTTGTCCATGGTGTTTCTGACTTTGAAGCATCACCCCTTTCAATTTCCTTCTAACTTTTTTTTCAGTGGTTTCTTCCTCCCTCTATCCTTAAAACTTTGAGAGTTCTTTCTCAACTTCTCATTTTACCTTCTTCTAAAATGAGTCATTAAACATTGAGATGATTGCTTACTTTTTAATGTACCAAATGCAATATTTTGTTTAAATGTGAAGATCCTTATGTGCAATGATACTAGAAAATGAGTCATTAGTTTATCTATTATGTTATACTATTCCTTCAACAGGTTTTTCTCTTTTGATATGGAATCCTTAGACTTCTGTTATAAATATTGTAAGTGCCTCTCATGTAGTGAGAACTAACAGAATGGCATTTGTAGTTCACAGCCATCAAATCTGTGTATTTCATTTCAGTTTATTATCGTTGTTAAATGAAACTGTTGAGAAGACTGGGAAATCTGAAAATCAGTGTTTGCGCTTATATCTAGAAATGTCACTCAAAATATTCCTGTAAATGAGTTTATATAACTTTGGTGACAAATAGTTCTTAAAAAAAAAAAAAAAAAAAAAAAGTACTTAATGAGAAGGGAATAGTTTTCATTTTTGGTTTGCTTCTTGAGTCAGCAGCACTTGTTGTATTCATCCAAGGATAAATTCCTTGTTTTCTGTAAAAATTATTCACAATTGGTGCTATTATATAAACAGCCCTGTGAGATAATTTGAGGATATCTTCTATTTCATTTATCACTTAGTAGAACAATAAATTTTTCCAAACTATCAGTCTTCAGACCTTGGAAGTTATAGTTCTGCATGTAATTCTTAACACCCCATTCGTGAATGTAATGACTGCCTTTTATTCATTTTAAATGACAAGATTAACATCTGTCAGCTACCATTCTTTCTTCTTTTTCCCTTACCTTAAACATGTCTCTTAAACGGTTTAATTGAGATCAGTTGGAACAATGGCAGAATGAGGTGCAATTCAGTACAGTGTGAGAACTGGAGTTGATAGAATAAAGGATAATGAGACAATTGACTTCTCTGAACACCTGTGCACCAGAGAGTAAAAAGTGTCAAAGAGCCCTCCCTTCTTCCTCTTCTATGGCTGCTAATCAAATTGTACAGAACTGTGTATAAATGCAGTTAATACCTGGTGTACCTGGTGTAGAGAACCTGCTTTGGCAGGGGAGTTGGACTCTATGATCTCTGGAGGTCCCTTCCAACCCCTACAATTCTGTGATTCTGTGATTCTGTAAAACAAGTTGACAATTATACAGTATGGAATGCTTTCTCTGCGGCAGCCTGGATTGTGTTCAACACATAATTTGGCTGTATCCTGTGTGGTAGAAGAGAGGAAAAGTCTCACTCTTTTTCCTAAGAAAATATAAATGACCTTGACCTTATATTGTTTAGGTTTTCCAGCGTTCCTGTAATGCTGATCTGTGCTCTGTAAGAGCCAAGACAGTATTCTATGCTGTGCTTAGCCTTTTTGTATTATAGATATATTTCCCTGTTTTTATGTTCCTTGCTGCTTACCCTTTCTTAAGAAAAAATTGTATTAACAAAAAAAATCTGCAGTAACCAAAGTTTTACACAAGCTGTGTTACAGTGTCAGAAGAAATGTTGTTTGGATATAAACATTGATTGTATATTATATAAATACATTTACATTTTGCAAGTGTGTTTTCGTAGGAAATAACAATTACATATTCACAGATGAAAGGAGTGAAGTATAGCAGTGAGTCTGGAGTAGGGCACTATTAGAGGTAAGAAGAGTAGATTTGTGTCCTTGGCACTTGCTCAAAATAATTTCTTTAAAACCTCACCTGCTATTTGTCAGGGTGTTTACTATTAATAAGCTAAGGCAATATTTTTCCTTCCAATAGTCACTGAATTTTAACATGAAGCAGTACTGTGTCAAAAAGTCTCCTTGTTGAGGAAAGTTGCTTTCTTTTAGGTCCCAAGTAGAGGCATCCACACATGCAGAGAACCACTGCATGGAGGGAGGGAGGAGCAGCACCACTGCATTAACTTCAAAGGCTGTCCTGAGTGCACAGTGTGCAACTCACCCTTTTACAGGTGACCTTGTCCACATTATGTATCCTGGACTGCAGTCATAAAAAGACAACTGTTAAGATCAAGTCCTTATCAGCATCACATTCTGTATATAAAGGTAACAAATCAGACATAAAAAGTGTCTTGGGCATTCAGATATTCCTTAGTTATCTCTCTGTGCAATCTAAGCCCCGCGAACAGAATTTTTTAATGTTAAACAAGTGTTTGTCTAGTGTCTTAGTACTTGGAGATCTTAAACAAGGCACAAATTTTTTAGTGTTCCTATAGATCACATCTAATTTACTAAACTTTTTGGAGCAGATTCTTTGGCTTGCACCATAGACAAATCACAAACTTACTTTGCTACAGCACCTGCTTTAAATAGTGACCTGTGCTTCGGCATATTATCTATACAATTTTGAATCAAAGTCAGAAATGTAACACTTAAAATATTTTAATATTATTGAGACATCTGGGTACAGACCAAGGGAACAAAGAAGATTAAAGCAAAGTTACAAGTCAGTCTTTCTTTTGTAAACCCGAATAATCTGTTGCTTGGATTTTTGCAAATGAAGAGCCTATTGAACTTGAATTTATGTAATGTAAGGAGAATGTGTCCTAAACTATATAGGTATAGAAAACTAGAGAGGCAAGTGTGCCTAGTGAAAGAAGCTGCTCACTTTCAGTAGTTAAAAATACATATTTTAACAGTCATTTGTACCAATTTTAGACCACCTTGAGTGGGCTCTGAGTAATTAATGTGTTGGAGTGTGCAAGTCAGAAAGAGAGCTATTGTGTTCTCAGTGCTGATCTGTGAAGAATTATATCATTGAGTACTTAGATTAGCTCTCTTACCTAGAAGTCTGCCTGAAGTTCCAAACTCACCTTTTCTGCACTTTTATTTCATTATAATGGCTTAATCCATTTACTTGAGATCTGAATAAATGAACTGCTCAAGCATCTATTTTGAGCCCACTTCATTTATTATTTATAGATTCCCTACTGAACAAGTTATGAGCATAGTATTTTCCAGTTCTGTTTCTTTAAATTAGTGAAAATGTGGTTGTTCCATCTTATTTTTACCATTAGAAAAATGTTTTCCAAAGTATAACACAGTAGAAAATGTCATTTCTTTCCACTGAAACATTTCTCAGAGGGTAGCATTCATTTTATCCACCCAGAAGAATATGTAATAGGACTTTTCAAAGTTTTGACAGTTTGGGAATTTATCCACAGTACATTTTAAATGTCATTTTGTTCTGAGAATAACATCCCATCATGTTCACCTTTAATTATAACCTTCATTGTGAGGAAGAAATAGTATCAATCCACAATGAGAGCAGTGATTCCAGAATTTATTTTTCTATTTTCAATTTGTTTGCTTTTATGCAGAAACCTCTAAAGTAAAACATTTACATGAAGGATTATTCTGTGAGAAGATATGAAATCCGCCACAGTATCAGCTCTAAGACATAAAGCCTCCAAAACAAATTTGATTTTTGTTATGCCAAGGAATGTCTGTGTTCACTTCTGTTCTGAGTAATTGAACAAGATGATGAAACAAAAGCCAGGATTTCTCATGGAAGTGCATGCAGAATGGGAAAGAAAACTCTTGGTCATACAGGTAATATTAGAAAAATGCTCTCAAAAGAAGTGCAATAATCATATCATGCCACAGCTCTTCAGAGAAACCTCAGCATTTCTGTTAGGCTGATTAAATTTCATACAGTGGCTGCTCCTAAGGCAATGCCTCCCATTTTACGATGTTTGACCATGACAGCAGAGGCAGATGTTGGTAGTATGGCAGGAGAGGCTGAACCTTCCCACCAATATTCCATCACATGTTGTTGCCATGCAACAGAGGGGGATAGTCTGACAAAATTGTGTCTGGCATGAAAGTGCATACGAAGCAAAATTGTGGAACTGAATTCCTCTAAGTGGAAATAATTGCACCCGCTGACAGTCATTAACAGTTGTTGAATGTTTATGGAGACCAAAGAGTGGATGTGTGCACAGTGAGGTGGTGGTGGTACATTACAGTAGTGGTAACAGTGGGTCACCTCTGCTGCTACAGATTATTACGAGAGCAGCATACAGTTTCTTGTTCGCTGCTTGTGAAAATGCACAGCTAGTGGTAGTGACTATGTTAAAAAATAGCTCTTTGTAGTTGAGGATTTGCTCTATCAAGTAGTGTTGTGCTTTTATATTTGTTGTAGCTTCCATGGAGATAAATAAGAGCATTACTTTTGGCTGGTTTAGAAGGAAGGGTTTGTAGTTTAACTGCTGCATGAGATTGAGAGTCTAAACCCGGCTGCTGTGTAATATGCCAAACAGATAACCGGAAAGAAAGAAAATAATTGAAAACAATTCCTGTGCCACTTGGTAAGTAATTAAAAAAGACTAATGTTGCTCAATTTCAATTGCCATTCCTTCAGGAGAAAATAAAGTAAGATATCAACGTTGCAACAGCTGGTTTTCATCAACAATTGCTCATTTATATAAGTAATGGATATAGAATCATAATTTAATTTCCGGTAGCATCTATCTACTTCCAACAGCTTATACTAACACAATTTTCAATTTACAGAGTAAAGAATTTGTACTGATAATGTCTCTTTTGTAACTAATATACTGATAACCTAGACCTTAGTGCAATGGTTATTCAGTGACCACTTTCTTTTTCAGCATCTCAAATGTGGATTCATGTTTAGATCCACAAGAGGTGTTTCCTTGGTCTCTTTCTGCTTTCTCAGAGAAGTCAGTAAGATTTATTATTGCCTTCAGGAACCAAGAGCTTGCTTTTACTTCATTCAAGTTGTGTGTACAATTCCAGTATTTTCTTGATTGCTTCACTGAATTTTAAGTAATTGAATCATCTGATCTGAGAAATAAATATTACTAGGGAATAAAATCTGCAGATTTTAAACAGCTGAGTAAAAATATATAGCATGTTGAATACAGAATGGATAGTTTACTTGTTTGAAGTAGTTTTATTTATTTCACGTATTCCGAAATTTGCAAGAGGAGAATATAAAGGATTATGTCTATAATTGCAGGTACCACAACTGATCAATACTCCAGCCCTCCTTTTTTCTCTAGGGCAGAATGTGTGTTAGCTCTGTAGCTGACTGTCAAATGGCCCTTATGTCTGGAACAAAGAATATAAACAAATAGGAAAGAAATCTGCTGTTCCTGGTATATTTCTACATTCTTAAAATGTGTTTCTTAACTTAGACCTATTGATCTTCAATGTGAGCTGAAATTTTAATGGGGCCCATTAAATCAATGAATTAGGCATACTGCACAATACCTGAATGTGAGAAGAACGAAAGTGCAGCTGCAAAATTAATACTGAAAGTATTTAGAAAAAACAGCTATTTAAGAAAGGAAAAATTTGCAAAAATCTTTGTTTGTTTGTTTGTCACGTTAGTTAATATTTTTTTTTTAGTGGAAAAAAAAATATCCAAATCTAGAAGGTACATAATTTTCTTATCTTACGGGCCAGAAGATACTGAACAGTACCTGATATCATAAGGACCTGTGAAGAGAAAGATTGCAGAAGGGTTACAGCAGTAGTGTGATACTAAAGTACTATGGGTTCTGGAGAAAAATATGAACTTTCAGTTGTTTTCTGATGGTAAATCAACATTTTCTATGGAATGAAAAAAAAAATAGGACACATTTTCCAAGTCATTCTAACAGGATTGTTTACTGTTACAAAGATATTGAATGATCTGAAAATGGGAAGCTAGGAACTTTCCTTGAGATTAGCTGAGAATATGAAGAATAAAAAAAATTGTCCTGGGACTACTTCAAAAATAAGCTGTCACATCACAGTGATGAGAGCTACGTTCTCACTTTTGAAGATTATATAAATGTAGCAGATGTGCTTTCTTTTTTGCCTTATTTTAGGAAGAGGCCAATCTAACTTGTCCTTCTGGGACCAAGACATTCATTCTCACTCTTTCTAATTAAGTTATTACATTCAGCTGAAAGAGAGAGTAAAGAAATGGATGTTGATAGCAGTATCTTATAATAGCACTGAATATCTTACATCTAATGACACAATAGAAGAGAGAGACTACACCCAGAGGGACCTGGATATGCTGGATAAGTGGATGCATGAGAATCTAATGAGGTTTAACAAGGCCAAGTAGTAGATATTGCACTTGGGTCACAGCAATCCCACATATGAGTATAGACTGGGAAAAGAAGCCTTCGCAAGCAGTCCTGCAGATAACGACTTGGGGGTCCCAGCGGATGAGAAGCTGACATTAGCCAGCAGTTTGTGCTTGCAGCCCGCAAGGCCAAATGTACCCTGAGCTGCATCTAATGGGAGCGGTGGCCCCTTCTATTCTCTGCCCTAGTGAGACTCCATCTTGATTACTGTATCCAAGCCTAGGGCTCACAGTACAAGCGAGATGTAGATGTGTTGGAGTGGGTTCAGAGGAGGGCCATGAAGATGATCGGATGGATGGAGCACCTCTCCTATTAAGAATGGTTGAGGAGGTTGGACTAGTTTAGCCTGTAGACAAGAAGGCTCTGGAGAGATCTCACTGTGGCCTTCCAGTACTTGAAGGGAGCATAGAAGTAGGAGGGTGTCTGAAAGAGATAGGATAAGGTAGAATGGCTTTAAACTAAAAGAGGGGAGACTTAATCCGAATGCTAAGAAGAATTATTATTTTTTTTTTATTCAGAGGATCTTTAGGCACTGGAATAAGTGGTCCTGTTGTGATAGTGTCCTATATGAAATATTGTGAATGCCCCATCTATGGAGGCATTCAAGGCTAGGCTGAATAGGGCTCTGGGCTGCCTAATCCAGTGGGTGGCAACTCTGTTCATGGCAGGGGAGATTGAACTAGGTGATCTTTAATTTCTCCTCCAAAGCCGTTCTATGAGTCTATGTTTCTATTATCTCTGGGGATTCTTTTTCAATCACTTTTGTAGACTGTTAATGCTATTAATGAGACAGTTGTTAGTATTTGAGTTGGATTGCTTATTTTCTACTAAGCATGTAAATTGCATTGTTGGTTTCCATTCTGTTACTGCCCTGCAGTGTAAATATCCATGATAATGACTGCAAATTTCATATTATGATCAGTCGAATAAGTGATTGAAACACTGCTTCTGCATGTGTTCCTGTTGTCTCTCATTTCCTAAAATACTCACAGGAAGGAAACAAGAAGAAAGACAACAGTAGTTGTCTTGTGGATTTGTTTACAACTTGCAATTTTACTATCTGTGGAATCTAACTGCTGTGCTTTTTTCTTTGTTGACAGTGTGCACTTTTTTTTATAAAGCCAAAGTGGTTGAATTAATAGCGGCAGGCTTGGTGGAGCCCTGAGGACCTGAAACTGATGCCAGCTTGTATCAGCAGTGCTACCTTTTAGGAAAGTTTACTAACAAACATAGCAATGAAGAAAATTGTCTAAGACAAAGAACTCTATGAATACGTTATGGTGAAGCTAAAAATAATCAGCAAAGATCTGTGGAAAGTTCTTCTTAGCATCAGATAAGTCACAGAAGATTTTCATGTTTATGTTAGGTCAGGCTGGGTATGTGTTACATTTTGTTTAAATACTATATCATAGAATATTGTCTTTCAGATATTGTAACAGTTGTAACTGCATGAAATAGCCTAGGCAAAGACAAAAGCAGCTTAGTGAACATTTGAATCATTTTTGGTATATACTGAAATTGTTAGAAAACAGTAACAAACTTATGTAGTCTGGAGGTTTTCCTCCACCTGGAAAGTTCCAATTCAACATGGATTCTAGTGAGGAAAAGGTGATAAGGAAATCATGGGTTATTTTTTTTCTATTCCCCCCCTCCTAATTTAAACAGCTAAGTATCATTATACAACAAATGCTATCTGAGAAGAAAATCAGGTTTCAACCAGTTCTATGAAGAGCAAAGTAAATTACATCCACCAAATTAGGGTACAAGCCAGAATTAGTAAGGAAATTGTATATAAATAAAAAAGCTGAGGAAGGGATATCTATCATTATTACTGTAGAAGTCAAAATAAATGAAGTGCTCTTACAGTATTTGCCCTTCAGGTATCAGGTTATACCTGCAGTGTTACAAAAGGCTACGTTTGTCATTTGTCTGCATTAGGAAAGATCTCTATTTTAAAGAACACATTCATATTTTAAATTTTAAAATGTCTGCTTTTTATTTCACAGGTAAAGGAAATCATTTTGCATAACAAATATTCTCATTTTCTTTTACTTGTTATTGTATCTATCTCTCTTCAGCAAATTCCTGTCAATGTGTCATTGAGTGATGAATGATTAAAAAAAAAAACAAAAAAAAAACCACAGTGACAGCAGAACGATAGCCAGGAGCCCATCATTATATAGTTGCATAATTTACAGAAACATCTATGCTGTTTAAATAGCATAGATGATATATCTATAATCTATGATATATCTATAATAGATGATAGAATAGCTGATTAAATAGCAAGCACAAACATCTATGATTCATAGTAATTAGGTCATCCTCTGTCTCAGATTGTTGCAACCAGCTCTCTCCATCATGGGAGAGAGCCCAGAGAAATATGGTTGTAACTTAGACATTATACTTAGCCTAATGTCTATGAACCTAGGAATCTCTGCATGTTGACCTGAAAAAGAGCTGAGAAAACATAGCAAGCCCGATTTGGAAAGTCCACTGTATGTGATTATATCCTACATCCTTTAGCTGAGGGACTGAAGCATTGCTGAGCTGGCAATAGTCAGATATATTTTGGGACGGAGGTGGGGGGCGGAAAGGAAGAGACAACAATGGAGCCATTAGAGAGCTTTAGAACCCTATGCTTCCAAAACTGTTATTACTAAAATCTAATCATAGGCTATACCTGAAAAATGTGTAGGTTCTTGCTTTAAAAGGAGTTCACACTGTTCTAACATTAGTTAATACTGAGAGACAAAACACATTGTCCTTCATTTTGATTGCATTGCATCACTCAAAATTAAAGATCCTGTTCATTTTTTAACATGAATTGGCATGGTCAAGGAATGTCTAAATTCTAGTTAAAAAGTCAGCCAAGGTTCAGAATATAATCTGTTTTCAGAAGTCACATGACATTCTGTGTGTGAATGTAGTTGATATTTTACAGAGAGTTTTCCAATTGCTATGCAGTAATCCAGAAGAATTTGTGAAGTTATAGGAATAGCTTTTTAAAAAACGTTCGTCCTCTCATCTTTAATCCAAGACCTGTTCTAGAAGGTACATATTGTAAATACCTTTATGTTATAACACAGTCAAGAATTTCTATAAGGCTCTATTTTCTGGGATTCATCTTGTGACTAAAGATGTTACATACGGCAGTGTCTGACCTTGCAGGGAAAGCCTTAAAATGGTATTCTGAATATAAAAAGCCACAAAAAGTGCTGTCCTTCTCACTAATGTAGGATCCAGCATGTTCTGCTTACTGAAGTGGAGTCATTCAGCATTTAACAAGTAAGAGCAAGACCCAGTTTGGTATTATGTGTAAATACAGTGTTGTTTGTGTTTTTCTTTTGGTTTTTTTTTTGGTTTTTTTTTTTTTTTTGTCTGTCCAATTGAAGAAAACCTATCCAAACTCATATCTGTAATAGTTTCCTTCCCAAAATGCTCATGAGAAATTGAGGGGTCATGGCCAAATGCTTTCTCAAATGAAAAAAATACACATCAAAACTAGTATCTGCGTAGTCATTCTGTATGCCATCCAAAGGAACGACATTTTAGCTGAGTCTTATTGGGGTTTCTCCTTCACTTCAGGATTTCCAGAGGACATTGAACCAAAGCTGCCTACTGATTTCTGTATGATAGCATCTTTGCAAAACTCAGTGCACGGAACCAAACTTTCAGGAGCAAAATGAATATTCCAGGATTCTAGAAAGAGTGGCTAATTAAGAAGAAAAAAAAAAAAAAGAGAAAAAGAAACTAGTGAGTAAATGGATAAGGCTTTAATCAACTATAAACACTCACCAGATCGCAATTAAGATAATGCTTGCATGCTTGCTATTGCTGAACTTCTACTACTACTCAACTCAGTAGTCAGGTCAGTTTTGAAGGGAAGAGGATTTAGGGGTAGAGCAGCAGGATAAATAAATTTGCACTGACTTAATGCTAAAAACACAAACTACTATTTTTGTCTGTAGTATTTCTTTTCTCTCCCTCTGAACACTTGAAAGCACATATTATTGCTGCAGTCCTTCTATTCATGACTGTAGTTCTTCCCCAGTGTAGAAGAAAAGCATGTACAACATGGCATATTTTCAACAAATTAGATGAAACGTGACAATATCATCATTTGAGTGACTTTACCTTTTTTCCACTGAAAACATTTCTTAGTTTCCACTTTGAAAGAAGCCTGCCCTCTCCATTCTCCTTTACTTAGTTATTGATGTCTTTTGTGGTCTCCTGTTGATTGTACTCGGAGTTGCATGTTTTTTCTCATACATATGCCAACAGATTTCCATGCTTTGAAGTGCGTGCCAATTTACACAGGGTGAAATGAGTGTGCCCTGATGAGATTGTATCCCAGTTATCTCAGCTAACACCTTTTCCATTGTTGTGTACTACCACGTGACAGAAAAACTCTATTTTCATGTATCAAAGTGGGAATTTCAAGGCTCAGGGAAGAGAATATTAAAAATGAAGGGTCAAGCCCAAAGTTTTCTTTTTATTAGTGTTGCATCAAGTGAAATTTTAGGTCTTTTGCTTCTGAGTCAGTAGTAAGAGGTTAGCGAACCTAATCATCTAGTTATGGAAACTTTATGCTGGTGCATAGTATCAAATGCTTTAAAAATGTTTTTCTTCCAGAATCAGTAACACTGAACAACTGTATATTCACTTCTTTTCATCACTTTCTATTTTGCACATTGCTTCAATTAATCTCCAGATTTTCATGGGTTAGCATTTATTGTTATGGCATTGATTACTTTCTAGTTTACCTCCTACAGCAGTGATAATAGGCACGACACAGTGGTTTCTCCTTGGCATCAGTTCAAAAGAAGCTCAAAAACAAACAAATGAAAGAAAATACTAGTTCCATGATTGAAGTCAGGAGATTAAGGGATACTGGACAACTCATCTCTGAAGAAACTTCAGAGAGATTTATTTTTGGCAGGTAAGACTTATTAACTTGCTTTCGAAATATACCTTTTAAATACCAGAACATATGAATCATTACTCCCATCTGGCTTATGGCAAAAGGCTAGGGTGGAATATCTTATGAAACATCAAAAACAAAGAGAAAGAAAATAACATATGGTTAGTGCATTTACTAAAACAGCAGCATGCAGAGCGTTACTTCAGTAGCATATAGCATTGTCAACTTCTTGGATGCTTTAATTTCTTCTTTCTTCTTCAGAAACTTAATGGGAGGAAAAAAATGCAGAAGAAAAAAAAAGGAAAAAAAGAAAAACTCTGCTTTTATTCAGCTGTGATTTATTGCATTTGCAGAAGTACCATTCCACCTTGGCAGTGTGTGGCAGTAGCAGTTTGGTCTCTCAAAGAAGTAATGTTAAAGCTTATTTCTTTTTCCTGGACTTTAAAGAATATTAGATCAGAGGTTTTTTTTGTTTGTTTTCTTTTTTCCTATCAGTTCTTCAAATTCAGATACAACTCTAAGGTGTTTTTTAAAATATTTGTGTCAGTTTATACCTATAGTTTTTTGAAAGAGCCAGAATTTCTTCCCTGAAAATCAGCAGGAGAGATCCTACTGAATATCCTAAGGATTTTAATGTTAACTTAAATGCTTGGTATTAGATATTTGTGTTAACTTAGCCATAGACTGAAGTGGGTAAGAGAGATGTTTAACTTAAGTGGAAAAGTCATGTTTTATTTCTCCCTTCTGTGTTATGAAAATAAGATTTAAATTTAAGTTTTAATACAGCTATGTATTAATTCTGATCTTGAGTCTGTATTAGAAAGCCTGCAACTGGGGGGGGGAAAAAAAGTGACACACATCACCTGGTATCCAACATAGTCAAAGAAATATTTTAGGGATCTTCAGAGGCATTCAGAAAACTACACACTTTCTCTCTTGTTCTGAGTCCTGACCACATGCTGCTCTCTGATTCTTATCATACGGCACATCTTTGGTATAAGGCACACAGAATTGTTGCAGTTTGCTGTCTCTGATGATCTAACTAAAAGAGTAAGTTAATGTTCCAACATATAATAAATAAAATAAAGTATAGGATTTTCTGGGTATTGTCGCAAGTGAAAAGAGCTGTTTTGGCTTACAGTATCTGCCCTGGCTTGAAACAAGTGTGCTTCTCCTCAGTTCATTCATTCACCTTGTGAACTGCAAGAATTGACATATGGTTTGCTTACTCCACTAGAAAGAAGCTGAACTCTACAAATACCTATTCTCTGACAAAAGCTGATCTGACTTGCATCAAGTTCAGTGCCCAGTGACGTTGCAGTGATTTATTCTTTTTTCAGGTCTGACAGTCCTATCAATCATAACTAAACATCTGGGATGACTGAGTGCCACTTTCCAGAAATCTTCCTTGAGATCCAGCTATGCTGTTATCGCTCTTGTTAGCATTTGTATTCCATTATTAGTGTTCTCTGCTTTCACAAATTTAGTTTGTGAAAAAATCTGAATGTCTGTATATAAAACTCCTTGCTGGTCTGGTAACTGATATTTCTAGCTGCTAAAGCCATATACCACTTAGTATAGTCATCAAAAACAAAACCAAAAAACCTATTTTTATTGTGGTTGTGTGGGAGAGCTTGTGACATTCGAAGATGAAGACAATTAAAATTCACACAAAATAGAAAAAAAAATATTTACATTTTTTAATTTGTATGTGGTTTAAGTTACTTTTCATTGAACATGCATGTCTATGTGCAAGTTTAGAAAAAGAACAGAATCTTTGAGTGTCCCAAGAAGAAAACTTTTTGTATTGTCTTCAGCTGGAACTGCACCAGTTAAGTAACTTCTGCAAAATGTAAAGGCGTCATGCCGTTAAATGGTTTGGGTTGTTACCTGTTCTCGCCCAAATTTGCCCAACTGTACCACACTTGTCTGAATTTGCTGCTTCTGCTTGGTTGGATCTCTGAGCAGACACTTATTGGCTCTAAGTAACTAATTTAATAAGTGACAGATTTATTTGAGAGCTACTAGTGGGTAGAAATGTTACCTTTACTGTCTCCATAGTCTGAATGAAGTCTCCCAGGTTACAAGCACCAAAAAGTACAATATTTATCATGCTCATTGTCTCAGTGAAACAGCAAAGAAAACTGGAGTTACAAATGGAAGAATATATTAAATTGCCTTCTGCTTTTTCTCTTCCAGCTGGATGGTTGTTCCAATAGTGTCGTGCAGCTTGCTGGATCGAGGAGGCTTTTGACTGATGTGACATCTGCTTTTTGTGTGTGTGACAAGGGGGTTAGCCAAGGCTGGCAAAAGGAAAGCTTATTCTTGGCCCATGCACTGTCACCTCAGCTTTAGGAGTCAGCCAAGTGAAGATTAATTCAAATGATGGATGCTGCCTATGTATTTTCAAATGATGGATGCTGCCTATGTATTCTGTGTTCAAAATGTCCTTCAGTTACTTGAAATTAGAACTGTGCTGCTGTAGTATGTGCAGGCTCTTTCACCAAGGACTCCTGTCCTGGTCTAAGAAGTAAGTCTCCTCTGGATGCCACCACTGTTGATCACCCACAGTTGTGTCCTTCCATGCTGCATGGGTGGCGCATTCACATATAGCATTGTCACAGTTCACTGCCTTCTCTTACAGAGGAAATGAATTCGTGCGATAAAATGGTTTTTTGAAACAAACTAACTATTATCTTCTTTTGCATTTGTTTCTTTTAGTAAATGTTTGTTAGGACTAATTATAAATATGCAAAGATCGCTCAACTTCAATGTTAATATTACTTCTGTATGACTGCTTCATGTATGAAAAATGAGTGGGTGTTAGCATAATAACAAAAAAATATATGATCTTTCTCAAATAAGTGTAAGGTCTTCAGGAGAGAGCTTTAAATCCAGTGTTAAAATGGCAGCTAAATTAGGAGTCTAGGTAGATACTAGAAATGTTGCACTTTGTTCCTTTTATGTGATTCACATTCATTTATCACAAAATATGTCCTGAATATTACTGACTCTGAATGTCAAATATACTGTTAATGAATTTGATGAAATTGAAATACGTGCAGGAAGTATTTAAAAAAGGTACTAACTACTTATATCCGCATGCAAGTACTGTGATTTTAGAAAGATAAGCTTGGAAAACTTACTTCAAAATTTATCTTTGCATCAAGTAGGTTATTTCTAAAACTGGGGTAATGCTGCATTAGAAAAATATTAGGGAGATTATTCAAATAGTGTTGAAGAAGTTTTAATCAAATGATTGGTAAAAAGTGTTAAAGAGAAAATAGATATCTATGATAATGATAATCTAGTTTCTTACTAATTTTAAGATGTCCTGTAAATTAAATTGGGTTATGGAGTATGATTATTTTGCAAGGAGTAGGTAATTGTACAAATAAAACTGAAAAATTCACAAATTTTTCTGCTTCAAATATCTTACATCACGTAATTCTCAAGTTATTTTAGTGCAGATGAGCATCTGTTACTATTTGTTGGGCAAAGAACATCCAAGCTGTTCTGTCCCAGCAATTTTGTTATTTGCCAATTCAAATCTCAAGACAAATAATGCCTGAGTCAGATATGCAGAATATATCCTGTAAATAGAAGAGTATGGCAAAAAAAAAAAAAACCCAAAAACAAAGCACAATCCAAACATACTCTTAGCTGATTGCAGAGTGAGAACAGCATATAGCAAGGAATTAATGACTGTCCTTGTCCCTGGAGCTCTTTCTTGCTGCATGGGTTGAAAACGCATGGTTTTCAGGTGCCACTCATCCATGTGCCTCTCTTTGTTGTGACAGCCCTCTGCCCTGTTGGGACAAGGTTAGTCCTAAGGGATATTTCCTTACTTCTATCCAACCTTCATTGAAATTGGCAATCAGAAGTTGTAATAAATAGATTTATCTCAATTTCTTTTGTCAGATGTTACTTCAGGTTTCACTGGGGCCAATAACACTGCATGGGCTTTTATAAGCCTGAGTTTAATTCATGCTGTTTTCTATTTTAAATGGAGCTTCAGTATATAGTGGACCTTATAAAGTTTTTATTTTGTTTCGGCCTGTATTCTGACATCTTTGTAGCTTTATTTTTTGTCTCAAGAGTCTTACTCTCGTTCCTCTGCAACTTCTCTATAATGTTGTAAAATAATATTGATGGCACAGGACCTCAGTTTCAAAGTTAACGTTTGGCACCTGGGAGATCCCAAAATTCAAGAGCTGAACTTTTGGGGATGAAAATCTTCTGAGGAAATCAGGCATTGATGTATTATTTTCTTGGTAAGGACTTCCACCATGAGGTTGTCAAAGAAATAAATGTCACCTTCTCCACCTTTTTCAGATGCAGTTTTTGGAAGTGACAACTGGAACAGCAGTCTGTGATATATAAAATGTAAGTGTACTTTGGATTGAGCTCCAGAAAAGGCTTTTGGTAATGGGATGATGGAATGTCCTGTTTCTGGATCCTGTTTAGGTAATGGGATTTAGGATGCTCTCCCTATTAAGACAAATACTGTTGCAAAGCATATACAAAAATAAAATTTTATGATTTAGTTCTGAAAAACATTGAGGCATTGATGGATAATCAGCTAGTAATAGCATTCTTCAGAATAACAGATTTGTATTCAAATGTATGAATTCTAACCCCCTCCTGCTTTGAATGGTTTGCTATCTGAGTGAGCAGCAGGAAATCATGTAGATATTTCACTGCAGGATCCTGAGGAAGCTCATAGTATTTTTTTGTTTTGTTTTCTTCTTAGTTTTACAGACATTTTACATTCCCTGTAAATTTCTCTAGCAGAACTACAGATGTTTCCCATTATGGTTCTACAGTAACGTAGGTCAGAGCTTTCTCTATATGAAAAAAAAAAAGCTATAAGCCACATTTTCACAATGGTTATAATGATTGTCTTGACTTCAATAGGGCAATCCTTGCTGCAAGCATTTCATGACAGTCTCAATGAACACAAAACAAAGTCTTCATATTCTATGTAATGCCTCATCTCCAGGGTGTGGTAAGACAATAGGTATTATGTGATGCCCTAGAAGGAAGTAACCAATTTTGACCATTGGGAAGGAAGTAAACACAAATATTTTTCTGTTTTTTTTAAAAAAAATAATAATAATCTGAAAGTATGGTTGTGTAAAATCAGAAATTTTGTTCAAAGAAAGATCTCCTTTGAGCAAAATGTACAATTTTAAGAAATAAATCTGACCATTTTTAGTAACTTACCAGAAAGAAAGAAGAGCTACAGTGAACAGGAATTCTGAATTTTTATGAATGGCAATGTTACTGCTACATTAAATTTTTTTGAGTTTTTCCCTTAGTTGGATCAAATGTGTTTAAATTTATAAATTAGTAAGCAATTATTTACAGACAACAATTTGAAAATAAGTCAAAGAAAACTGGAGCGTTTGACTCAGTACTACTAGAAAGACTGAATTATACTCAGTCACATTAAGAAAACAGTTACAAGGACCTACAAAATTCATGCCGACATTTAGACAGAAAGCACATAAGCATCTTCAGGCAAACAAATTAATAAGCCTAACTATGAATGGTAAAGCCCACAGTATCTCTGAACCAGTTTCCCACTTGCCTAGTACGTATCTGATGGGCAACCAAATGGGATATTACAGAATGTGCAACAAACTCTTGAACAATAAATGGCTCTCTAAGGTGCCATTTTAAGTAGTATGTATCTGTTAAGCTAGATTGAGCTTCTTTCCTCTCTTAGCTGATATAACATCAGAGAAAGAAGTCTTTGACTTGACCAGAAATCCTTGTCTTGATTCTTAGAAATCTGAGGAACACTAGAATCAAGATACATTTGCAGGGGGTTAGGCTGAAGATATGAATTTTTTTGTGCGTGAAAAACTAGTACTATTCCATTAGAACTTAGCAGAAATTCATTTTGTTGTGTTGAGTGCTGAAATGTATTGTCCTAAATCATACAGGTCATGGAAAGCCATAAAGAAGAAACTTCACTCAACCCAGCTTGCTCCATCAGTCTAGGAAAAAACTGTTTCTGTGAAAAGAAATTCCAAAAGTTTTAGGAGTTGAGAATCATCTAAAAACCTGCCAAATATAGTGAAAATTTGAGGAGGTTCATAACTGAAAAGCAGGAAGGCAAATAAATAATATGCCTGGAGAAGTTCATGGGATTTTTGCTTGCATTGAAGTCCAAAAGAGTCTATAGAATATTGCCAGTACATTCAGAATAAAATAGGAATTTTAGAAAAATAAAAGGATTTGGCAGTGTTACGTCCAGGAACGAAGAACAAGCAGAATAAATTAAGTAAGTCATGGGATGGACAGACTCATATCATTACAATGAAATCATAACGTAAATCATTGGAAACCCAGCAGTGGTAAACATTGTTAGTTATTTTTTTGTTGTTTTTTTCGTATTTTGTTTTTGTGGGTTTTTTTTTTTTTTTTTTTTTTTTTTTTTTTTCACTGAGGTGCTATATTGTAAGCAGGAAGCATGAATTACTTTATTGAACATCCAAAGATCTTTTGGATGTCTTGTAACCTCTTATGAGATTATCAACCACCATTTTCAGATGTACCTTTGATCACTAGAATGATACACAGGACATCATTATGCTTCTTAATGTTCTCAGTACAGTGATTTCAATACAGCAGTTTGATAACCAATTAAGTGGTATTCTAAACATTTTATGTTCTTCATATTTTCAAAAAATATCTATATGTGGTCAATTTCTGACTTTCATGAGTAATGATTGGTAAAGGAAGATGATTAAAACCAACCTGGAATGGTTTGAATATGCAAAAGTGTCAAAGCATTATGTGATTACGTACAGCCTCTAACCACTGGACCAGTAATCTGTAGTGAGAGTCATGAGGCTTTTTGTTGTACAGACCTTTTGTTGATTTGTCAGAAGAAAACTTTCTTCAGTGCTATTCTTGTATGATATTAAAAACCCTCACAGGTAGCAGTAGTTAGCATAGTTCTTGGCTCCAGTTACCTAAATGAACTTTCTGATACTTACTGAAACATCTGTAACAACACTCAGCAGCACTTGCAAAGAAATTTTGTGCAGTAGTAGCAATTGGAAACAGCAATATTTAGTCTGACAAGTTTTAACTCCGGTCACTGCCAGCCTGTTTCCAAAGGAAAAAATTGCAGCCTGACTCAGGATAAATATTATAAGGACCACTTTGGAGTAAAGCATTCATAAAGGAAGACTGTTCACCAAGATTATCTTTCTGATTCAAATGTAGCAAAAAGTTTTTAAATGGGCTCATTTGTTTTCTTGAAAGACATTTGAATAAGCAAAAACCTGTAGATCTCTCTTTTTTGGTCCCTTTGTTCAGGCAATAACTACCACACACAAAGGCAGAGTAAGGGCAGCTTTAATACCCTGCGCAGTTCCCAACAGCTGGATGTAATGTGCAGCTCTGTCAACAGGTCTGTGTAAGCCCAGCAGCACAAATGAGGTAGTGACAGATCAGCAACAACTGCTCTTCAGAATGTGCTCACCATCAGTGTTGCTGACAACATCTTCCAGATCCACAGCTCTCCCTTCATTTTTTGGATATTTTCCCATTGCCTTTCTATTTAACCCTTGAATCCTTGAGCTGCAGACATCTTACATTGACTGGCTTTCCTTTGATTGCAGTTTAACTTTTCTTATCTCACCAGATTTCCTTCCGTATCTTTTCTTATAGTTTCCACAGCACAAATGCACCTTTCTCAGATGTTTGTGCTGAGTTTACACAGTTATGCCAGGTCAGTGCTTGGCTGTGGATCAGAGAGAATTGATCGTTCAGGAGGGAGGTTGCCAATCTGGCAGGTGATAGGTAGGCAGTGTGTTTCCATTGCTCACTCTGTGTAGCTTTCTCACCTGTCTTTCAACAAAACATAAATCCTTGCTGAGTTAATTATGTCATTTTCTTAGAATATTCTGAGATAACATACTACCCGATAAAGACATGGTAATATTTATCTAGAGGAGTTTTCTTATCTTGGGACTGTATCTTTAAAGAAAAGAAAAAAAAGCAATTAAAAAAAGTATTCACAATATTTATTTCATTATAAGAGAATCAAAACAAGATCCAGAGCGTACAACCATATGCCAGAGGTCTATAATTTTCTGTTAATTGTCTTCGAGGATGTAGTAATTTGTTTTCCTCTGGTTTTAATTCCAGAGTGGGATGCAAGGAGAAGGAAGAACAGCCTTTTCTGTGCTTGCTGACTTCAGCGCCTGAAATGATATCTCTACTGATCTTCTAGCCCCCACAGCTGAACTTCCAGGCAAATAGAGAACGTCTTTTATTGCTTCTATGTGCTGTTAGCAAAATCACTGACTTCTCTCCTTCTGTTCTTTCTTTCTAGTACAGCAGGAAGTTGTATTATTTCTCGTTGAATTTTTCTGGAGAAATATGGAACAAATATATCTTTCATCATTGTGTATCAGTATGATGCTGGATAGCTACAAAAATATATATACATACAATGATGTGACAAGCAACAATACAGCTTAAATTGCCTCATAATTACACATAAAAGTGTAAGGACTTGCATGTGATATGTGTTCCAAAGCATGTTCATTCACATTATGATTAATATTTTCAAGTAGAATATGATTGATTACTCACATAGCCATTCACACAGCTCAGTACAAACCATCCTTTTAAATTCATAGTTTCTTACACATGATGTTTTGTTTTGTTTTCAACCCCTATGCTATTATCTAACTGTACATTGGTTGCTCATGTCAGATTCTTAAAGGTACTCTATTTCTCTTTTAGATAAATGGATTCAGCTGTGTAGACATCATAGAATAAGTCAGGATGCAAAATCAGTGAAATAAATGTTAAGAATTCTGGTGCTTTAAGTATGTTGAGAAACATTGTCTCTAAAACACAGTCATCAGAGAGCTCAACTTTACCAGGTTGTTTAAAAAAGTCAAAAGACTTTTTTTTTCACTTTATTTATTTTAACTTATTTAATGATACTAATATTGTCAGGGTTACACTGGCAAAGAATGATTTTAGTCTGGAGGTTTATAATTCGTCAGTTCACCTTTCTATCCTGTGGGAATTATACTAAGGAACTATAAAAACCAAGCCAACACACACACAGACGAAATCTTACAGTTTGTTTTACCTTTTTGTGGTTTTGTTTGTTGTGGTGTTTTTTGTTTTGTTTTGTTTTTGTTTTTTGTTTTTTTGTTTTTAATCATAATGGAAGAATATTGGACATAAGGAGAATTACTTTAAAATGTAATGTCAGAAAAAACTGAAAAACTGCTGCTGCTTCATACTGGCAACTCGTCATTAAATAATCCACTGAGAAGACTATGCCAATGAGGTCTTTAGAGTAATGCTAATAGAAAACTGGTCAGTGTGATAAACTTGTCCTTGACATTTACAGTAGTTCTATTTTATTATTTCAGCTGATATTAGGACTGATTTATATTTTATTTAAACTTGCAGTGGTAAATACTCAATTGTTTAATATGAGGCATTGATACAGACTCTTAATATAGACAAGCCTATTAAATATCTATCTACAGGTTCATCTTTTCAAATGGATTTCTGAAGCTGTTAAAATCATTATGAAAGAAAGTTTACACTTTCGAAATGTATTGGATTTTTTTTTTTTTAATTGATATCTAGAACACCAAGTAAACACCTAATGGTTAATATAAACTTTCTGTCTTAGCAAGAACAAGGCAAAGACAGATAGCAAATAATCTCATCTTATGGAATTAGCTTCTTCTTTAATGGATATGTAAATGTATACAAATAGCTCATTTTTCCCTTCTGACATCCATTTTACATGCATACTTCTTTCCAATAGTTAGACAATCTGTGGTATACTCTGAAATGCTTTTGCTCTTCATTACCATCATTTGTATGCTAGAATATCACCAAGCACAGTTACCACACTTAAGCTATACAAGTAAAAGCAGAGTCTGACCTCACTGGGCTCTTTCAAGGACTCTTTAAGAGCCATTAAGATGCTTGTTGGCTTGTATACAAATAATTCTCACTAAGCCAGTAATTTAGTATGAAGTTATTTATATCGTTTTGCTAAAATTATCATATCTTACCCTACAATAATGATCTATCCAAGGTGCTCACCCCTCACTGCAAGAAAGACATTGTGGCCCTGGAGCGGGTTCAAGAAGGGCAACAAAGCTGGTGAGGGGTCTGGAGCACAGGTCTTATGAGGAGGGCTGAAGGAGCTGGGATTGTTCAGTCTGGAGAAGAGGAGGCTCAGGGGAGACCTTATTGCTCTCTATAACTACCTGAAGGGAGGTTGTAGTGAGGTGAGGGTCAGCCTCTTCTCTCGTGTAACTAGTGATAGAACTAGAGGGAATGGCTTCAAGCTGCGCCAAGGGAGATTCAGGCTGGATGTTAGGAAATACTACTTTTCTGAAAGAGTGCTCAGGCAGTGGAATGGGCTGCCCAGGGAGGTGGTGGAGTCACCAACTGTGGAAGTGTTCAAGGAGCATTTGGATTTTGTGTTGGGCAATATTTTTTAGTGAGAACTATTGGTGATAGGTGGATGGATGGACTTGTAGGTCTTTTGGTATTTCTGTGATTCTGCTCTATGATGCTTCTTACCTGTGCTCTTCTTTGACAGTCAATGGAATGTGTACAAAATTTTGTTAGTATGTCTCAAAAATCTTACTATCAACATTTTTTTTTATTATTTTTATTTTCTCAAAGGCTGAAGACAGGCAGGGACAACGTTGCTTTTATTAAGATGGTTTTTAAATGGTGATCAGTTTTCTTGGAACTGAACAGAGTCCAGGAAAGCTGAAAAATAGCAAACCTCTTTCTCCATAACAAAGCAAAAATCAACAAAGCTGTACCAAGTCTGGTACCTAATTTTTTTTTATGTTCCAATATTTTCCCTTTCTCTCATTAATTTCTGCCACTGTTCCCCTCTTACTAATATGACAAAGAATACCATGGGAGGAAAAAAAACCAAGAAAAGTAAAAAACTAAAAATTATTCTGAACATCTCATATTTAAAAATATTTTAAAGTTCTGGCCTCTAAATTATTTTAATGAACATACATGCCATTTTCAGATTTGCTGTTAGAAAAAATAAATTTCTAATTAATATTATTTCTGGACTTCACTATAGTATCAGTTGATCTCAATCTGAAAGCAGACTGAAGCCATTCATAATAAAATTTCTTGAGATTTGAAGCCATTTGGGCCAGTTAGCTTTCACGTTAAATAGTAGAGACCCTAAAATTACTATTTCAGATACAACAGCAGGTAATGAATAATTCATGATTGAGGCTTGAGTGCCTTGAATAAATAAAAAATTACTCCTTTCAAGAGGCTGAGAGTGAATAATAAAATAAATACAGTTTGAGATCACTTCATCGGTTATACTTTAATGAACATTACTGATAAAATTATCTTCCTTATTTGAAAGGAAAGAGGAAAATATGTGTATCGAACTCAAACATGCCATGGGAATAAAAAATAATTTTATAACATAAAATAAAGACATTAAAAATAAACCTTCAAACATAGATGTTCTTCAATAAAATATTATATATATTTCAAGATATATATGATATTTCATAAAATAATGATTAATGTTGTGTATATTTCTTCTACACAACGCAGATACCACATGCATCATGCCACATGTAATACTGTTTGTTGTGCTTTGAAATGCAGAACAAGAGAAGAGAGAAAAAAAGCCTAGTAGGGAAGATGAAACAGTTTTACAGGAAAACTGAAAATGCAGGAGACCAGTGATCTACTGATCTACTGTGTTTACAATATATTAAAAAGCAAAAACAAAAACAAAGAACAGCTGAAGGGCTTTCTGAAGAGAATGCTCTGCATTTATTTTTTTTAAAATCTTTTTGTAAGTGGAATAATGCAATTATTGAGATTAAGAAAACTATGCTAAAACAAAGAAAAAGGAAGAAGACTAAAAAGAAGAGAGGATTTTAACACAGCATGAAACCTTTACAGTGTTCTCTTTCAATGCAAAACATCTGTATGAGCAGAATATGATTGTAATACAAACTGATTAAAAAACAAATAACAACCCTTTTGAATAACTCCAAATTTAAGGAGACAGACTTTTTGAATTGTATCTACTCATCCTCTAACATAAAATATGAATTACAAAGCTTTAATGAAAATATTCTTAAAATTGAATTAATCAGTCTAATATAGGTAGATTAGGAAATCATACATTTACTTTAATTGTAAAGTACTAATACTATTTTTTTAATTTATCTTAAAGAACAAGTTCACTTAAAAGAACTAATTTCCTGTGCCACAAGAATGTCACTGATATAAACATGAGTCAGCGTAGTCAATGAATCCTCTCTGAATCTTCTTTATTTTTTCTTGTTGCCAAGATTGTACTTTATTTTACTTTTATATTTAATCTTTCAGTAAATCTTCAATGATTTCCAGTATCAATAGGAGTGATAAACAGCAATTTTTCCATATTTAAGGCAAAAACTGGAATGTGATATATGCTGAAAATTTTTCCCCTTCAGAAAAAAGTTTGAATTCTAAATATGCTGTCATGATTTTGCCTTTTTTGTGGACTTCTTTCTGCTGATAATTTTTCTGATGAAGTCTTTTAATTACTGTGAAAGCACAAAGAAGGATGAAGTGAGCCAAAAAACTCTAGTTTTTCATTCCTTGTTCATTCAGTTTGAGGCACCTGACAATTAAAACTGACGTCAAATGCCTACAAATGTACTGAGGCACCTACTTGCAATGGGAATTTTGTAAAAATTTTGAGAAAGTAGAGACAGTGTTCCATACCTCCAAGTGATTTACTCATTTACTTCTTTCTTCCACACCCTTAGAAAGAAACTCCTGTTTTCACTTTCAAAGTCTTACTGGTCCTAGCACACCTGGCGCATCTATGCATGTTGTTACTGCTTCTGTATGATACAGCTGCATCATTTGTACCTCTTGTTCCTGTTTAACAATTCTCTGCAGTTTAACTATGAATTTTTAGCATTTAAATTTCTCATTTTACTCTTCTTGGGTTAAGATAGTGTCGCTATCCACCTTGCTGATGGAGTTAGCATTTGTTAGAGTCAAATGCAGTGTGAGCAGTAAGAAAATGTGCGTGCCTGTCTGAGGAAACTGGAGTTTCCTTTTAAGTGGAGGTTTTCTAGGTCAGAACATGTATGAAGAATGATTTAGGAGTACTCAATCCAGAGGACTGATGGAAAATAACTCAAGGCACAGGCTTCATGTTCTAAGATTTCCTCTCACCCTATGCTTCTCTGAGCTATGTGTTCTCTTTAAGCCAGTAATTTCACAGATGCTTGTTAATAATTTATCTACAGAATTGGTCAGTGTGGCAAACACATGTCTTATTGAGCAATCCCTATATCAGGCAGATTATATAACTGATAAAAATGGCAGCTGTCTGGACTAGTTCCATTATATTCTAAGTATTTACTCACCATTACTCAATATAACTGCAGTGTTAGCCATTCAGATATCAGGCATGCATAGGTGCACAAAGCTGTATCCTAATGTGAACGTATTATCCTTACAAGAAAGCCTTCAAGAAAACATTAGCCACTTACTTTTGACATATTTTGCATTTCCGTTTTCATTTCCAGCACTGTCAATCTTACAGTCAGCCGAACCCAGTAGAGCAGGAAAAATCTCTCCTTTTCCCCTTCTCTTTGAGCATTGTAATTCAGATGAACTCAGCAGAAAAGACAGTTTCTACTGTACACTAAGCTGTCCAAGGCATCAGCAAAGGGAAGAAAACTGCTTTCTTGACAACACGATTTTTTTTCCTACCCAAGTGCTTGTTCCATTGTTATGCTCTTCTTTTTTCTTCACAGATCTGCCAGCTCTTCCCAGAAAGAAACTGAGAACCGGAAAGAGGAAATCGAATGCACTTTAAATCTGAAATCTGTTATCAGAGTAGCAGTCTTCACAAACTCAACTTTTCAAAGCAGGAAATGTATATTTACACATGTTTTTATAATACCTAGTGTAACGGGCCCTTAATTTTCACTGAGGCCTCTGAAGTGTTCTGTTATAAATATTTCATAATCATGTAGCCGTGTCTCCATCTCTGCACACATCATCTTCAAATACACAGGAAATATTGCTGTTTATCATGCCCAGCAGCCACTTAATGTTTATCAGGATGGGCTTTAGTGCTGCAGGACCATTGATCAACGCTGTGGATAATTTATTGCTGTTTTTGTTCACTCAGCCATTCTCTTAACTGAAAAGTGGTGCAAGGGAGACCTCTTCCACTGTAAGGAGAGGATCTGTATTAGTTACATGAAGTCTTGTTTAAACTTGCAGAAGAGCACTGACGCTATCAAGTCAGATGCCTGGATATCGAGTATAAGTCTCTTATATAATGACTGAAGCATCCAGAATGTAATTCAGTACATTTCAAAAAATGTCAGTGCTTTAGATTTATGTTGTACTGAGGATTTTAGCTATACAAGCTGCATACAGAAGCTCTCTCATCAACACTTTTCTTCCTTCTGCTCTTCTCCAGCTTATGGTTTTGGAAGTTTCTTAACTCTCTTTGAAAATGCTTCAGGAAAGTTATTTAGTGAGTCTGCTGCACCAGTGAATATTTGGGCTTTCAGCACACAAGGGCACATGTGGTAGAATGCAAAGGATCGCAGCTAAGGCTGGAACAGATCTCTAGAGATGGTCTAATCCTTCTGCTAGGATTAGGGTGACCCAGAGCAGACTTCCCAGGGCCATGTCCACTCATCTTTTAAAGGCCTCCAAGGAGGGAGTCTCCACAGCTTCTCTGGGCAACGTGTCACTGTTCATTTATAAGTGAAATTATTGAAGGTAATTTCATGTAACTATTAAGTCTATCTCCTCCAGAATAAAACCAAACATCCAACACGTGTCTTACATAATCTGTCTTAAAAAAAAAAAAAAAAAAAAAATTCTGATGGAAGTGCTCAGTTTGAAACAAACAAAGAGGAAATACAAGTCCTTTGATGTGGATTCATTGGATGCTCCAGCACAAGCATAAAAATATTTTATGTCAAATCAATAGCAGCTGCAGAGGTTATTATTTAGAGGATAATTTTGGTAATCAAATAAGGTTTTTCCTATTCAAAGTAAAGTTTGAATTCTCATTTTTACTTTTACACTTTGGCAGTTATTGGTGAGCTTTGAATGGCCATATGCTACATTTAAATAAAATCAGTTCATAAGCATCATATAAGGGTTCTGTAAAAATAAGAATGAAGGCCTAAATGTGCCTCGCAAAGTTACTTCTCTGGCAAATTTTTGAGCTGTACATAAGAAACAAAGGAAAAAATTGATATAGAACTGCAACAGTACCAGAGCCTTGGACTGCAAGGCAAAGGAGCCAGGGTTTTCCCCTTTTATTCTGCTGATGTATCTATAACACTGACATGACCTTTCCTTCTGTAGGTAAGCAGATAAATGTAAAACAAAAAGGATGAAAACAGGATTCAATTGTAAAGCAATTAGCTCTTTGATGGAAAATAATATAGAGATTATGATAAATAACTTTTTTACATGTATATATTATTTATTATCTATATTTCTGATACAAAGATTTTATTTACAGTGCAAATTTGTAGACTGAGTATAGATTTTGCTAAATTAGTAGATTAAAAATATAAGCCTTTTAAATCACGATGACTAAGTGAAACACCAGTTAAAATGATTTCAGTTTTTCTCTCTTCATCCGTTTACTGTGAGACCTGCTTTGAAGCTAAAAACTATGAGCACACAACTGATTAGTTATATTTTATTACAGTAACTAGAATGAAATATCTGAAAAATGCTGGTCATATCCACTTTTCTACTGATGATGATGATACATAACATGTAGCTAAGAATTCCAAGAATACCGATATACACAAATGCTTGCTTAGATATATATATAGAGAGAGAGAGAGAGAGTACTACCCTAAACTGTAGAAGGTGTACTGTCAGTTTTTGATAGCCCACAGGAAGATTACACATTATATATTGCAGAGAGACACAGTTATTTCATGAGTCATTTGAAATCAGATGGTGTCTGTAAAACACTGAACTATGTATGTATGGATATTATACACATGTAATATATACTCGTACAAATACTTAAATGTATCAATATGTAGATGCATTCCATATAAATTATTTATATACATATATATATACACATTCTGATGTGATTACTGCTGCCACAGGGATTGCTACATTCTCTAGGAAAGCAAATGATCTCTAATACAACTTACCTATTAGTTAATTACAGTATTTGCATACCTGATTATAAAATGTATGAAGTATTTCTAGATTTGAGAATTCATAGTCTTTGAGTAGCTTAGTTTATAAGTGCTTCACATTACCTATGTTATGTTAGAATAGTACATGGAATGGGAAGAGGGCAAATGAAACTGAAACATTAAATTTAATAGAGTTATAAAAATATGTACTCAACAAATAATTAGACAGTAAAACTCCTTGTTGAAAGATTATGGGTAATTGCCTAGTAGGATGAAAACAACTGAATATAAGTAAGTAATTATTATACCCTGCGGAATTGCATTAACTGATCTGACAATTTATAATGGATATCAATACTCATTCCGTAGGATCAAATATAAGCTTACCTGTTCAAAAAGTAGAAGAAGCATTCCCTACATACAAGTGTTTGCATAATCATCAATTATGTATTTGGAGAGGCATAAATTTTAAGCCCAAGAGAGATTGTTAAGATCATGTCAGCTGACCTTTGAATAAGCGTGTGCATCAGAATGCCTTTAAGTCATTCCTGACTCAACCCTTGGTTACTAGCTTTATTTTAGGAAGAAGCATTTTAAACAGTTTTTTTCTAGTTTCAGACTCTAACTCCTTATTGAAAAACTGCTGGAGACCTTTTCTTGCTATGCTGTTATTTGGAGAGAATAAAGAATCTTTTCTACTTCCAGCTCAGGTAATTTTTATGAATACCAGCTCAGGTAATTTTTATGAATATAATGTAGACACCTTTTTACATCCTCTTTGTTAAGCTGTAAATCTGTCATGGTTGGATTACTTTGTCCCAAGAAAATGATCATAGTTAAATATATTTGTATGTAAATCTAAGATTCAGGTTTGAATATTTTGAAAATAAGAAGATTTTAAACTGTGAGTTGATAAAAAATTATTTTGATTTTGATAAATCTAAAAGTTGCTTAAATTATTTTGAGACATTTTTATTCAATACTGACTTTTTTCAATTTTTGAATATTAGTTGCTTAGCACTAGGGAAAAATCATTGCACTAGAAGATGATTTCAACAATTTTATTCTTCACAAAAGCATATGAAATTCAAGTTTCCACATGACATATTCAACTTTTCAAAAAAAAAAAGGTTTTGAATATTTTATTTTTTTTCTGATTCAAAAAAAAGGAAATTTGCAATCCAATATTAGAGATTTAAATATTTGTTTCTCCCTATGCTACATATTCTTTGTCATCACATCAGTTTTTCAGCTCTTTTTAAAATGTCTTTCTATTTTTCACTATCTTTTAAGAATTTACACATTGAACTCACTATTATCAACTGATAATTTTACTGGTTCCTCCTAACACCCTAGGTTCTACTTCTCCATTTCTATCTAGGGTTTTAAAATACATTTTTTTTTTTTTCCTTCCTCTATTGATATTTATTTTCTATCTTGAAGATAATTTTTTGTTACGAACGTTCAGTACTGGCACACAGTTTTCTATCAGCAAATAGGGATCACAAATTATACATTTTTATATGAACTGTAGGTTTGATACGTTTGTATAACGTATTCATGCTTGCGGAAGGTATGTTGCAAATAGTAACAAAAGTGTGTTTACTTTCTGGCAGAGACTCATAAAGGTCCTAAAACTGTGACAGATCTAGTTTTAATCCAGATAATTCAATCTTTCAAAGAAATAAATTATCCTTGGTTTCCAACTTAACGTTATAAGATACATTCAAAGGATTTTCAGGAGGATATTTTTTCCATCAACATCCTTTCTTCTTTTTATGTAATGTGAAATGAGACTTTCGTTATGACAGGAAGTGATATGAAATCATTGAGAGTTATCTATCCTTAAAGGTCTATTTCTTTCTCTAAAGGAACTTAGGTATTTCTTTATGGGTCTTAAGGAAAGCATACTATTTTCACACCATCAGCATTTGTTCAGCTGTAATCAAGACTGTGTCAGAATTTAGTGGCTTATAAAGTGACAAAGATCTACTTCTCAACAGAAATTTGACAAGCAGTATTTTAATCAATATATTTTAAAAGCTACTTCCCCCAAATAAGAAAGCAGATTTATTTTTTTTTTTTTAATTGTGCACTATTTCATTGTCAAATATTTCAGGCTAGAAGCCACCAAGCTAAAAATGAAATACAGCACTTTCTAGAATAGCACTGAATCTCAAGGCCAGCTGAGAGCTGTTTTATTAGTATTAAATATCTTCAGACATAAATTAAGAAGTATCTTTAAAAATCCACCTAAATAGACATTTACCTTGTTATAAACAGGAAGTAGATACAAGCTTTTGAAAATTTAGTGCTAGGTATTCATGTGTCCTCGCCTCCTTGTTTGGCTCTCTGCTCTCAGCTATTCAAGGATATCTCAAAAAAATTCATTCAAAGAAAATGAGCTGTTAAGTTTCTTAGAATACTTTCTGCCAATTTTTACCTGCTTCTGACAAATACATTCAAGGATCGCTATCACATTTAGAACTATCTAGCTTCATCTACTCGTATCACTGATAACCGCTGTATTTCCTTCTCACATTTTTTATGCTTTTGACAAAGTCTGAAAACTCCTTGCCTGCTGTCCCTGCCTTTTGGAATCAGGAAGGATTTTGTCAAAATTCCTGCTTCTTAAAGATTTCTGTCACCTCCTTCTCACTGACTGTCTTGAACTTCTTTCATTACCCCTATGTGATGGGCAGGATTATTTATGTTATTACAAAGGAGCGAGTTACCAGCTGCCTAGGCATGGCACACTTTGGTGCAAGGATGACAGGCAGCATGACATGAGAGTACAGAGATGAAAAGTTTTCTGGTATTCTAGGAGCTAGAGAAAGCTTTGATGGCTGACCAGGATATAGCAAGAGAAGGAATCTCTTTGGATGCCCCAGTTGGCAGATTTTAAGACATTGAGGGTGGATTATGAAAATTGGCTCCAGTGCTTAGATGTGACCTTACCTCAGATCAATTGGATACTTATTTTAGCTGTATCTAAGATGGGATATTTCTCCCTCCCTATAGATTTTCTTTTATATTGCCTCCAATGAGACTTTTTTTTCTTCTTTCTCTCCCGTCTGTCCTCCTGCTTTCTTTCTTTCTTTTTATTTTCCCATTCCTTTTTCTAGATTCAGGATATTTTCCAAAATCTTCTGTGTCATTCTTCTTTAGCCAGTCTCTAATTTGCCTCTCTTTCTTATAGGACTGAAATGTGGCATCTGCTGAGTTTTTTGAGTTTAATGTAGTCCAAAACTAGTTTTTCTTTAAATAATAGTGGGAAAATTCTTATCTAAAGCTGCTTACATTTGATTCAACTGATCTGAAAGTCATTCCTTTAAATTTATCCTTATTAAAATGAAGTCAACAGTGTGTTGAACAGCATGTACTTGCAGCATTTGATTTTCTGTTTCAAATGCTCTTAAAACAGATTAAATAACACGACTGATTCTGGTAACCCTTGTCACATTACACAAAAGAATACACAGGTTGATAATTTTTTGGGGGGGCTCTTACTGAGACTAACTTTAGTTCCTACACTTCAGTGATCAGAGTCCCAACATTTATTTATCCATCACATCAGATATTGTCCAATATGAAGACTTCGCTTTCACAGCAATATCAGTAGTTATGTATTCTGTTTTACTGTTTTATCACAAAAGCAGCAATAACTACTGTATTTCAGTTCCATAATTTTAACGCTGCTGGTTTGATCACCTATACGTTTGTCTAGAAAGACATATTTTGCTCATAAACTTTATTCTCTTCTGGCAAACTTAATTTTGGATTTTCTGTTCACATGGTGTTAGTTAGGGATTCAGGCTTTGAACATCTCTACTTTCTTGGGGAATTTCTTTGAGTTTTATTGTTGGATTTATATTTGAAGTCTTCCACAGCACCTAGATCAATTTTATCTTTTGTCCTGAAACACAGACCATTCTTTCCCTAAGGCGAATTAGGGCTCATTCTCTCCTAGCAATATGAAAATGTGTCTTTGCTGAGAGCCTCCTCAACTAATCTGCATAATAAGAAGCTCTTTAATACATACTCTTTTCTCTCTCTGAACTTCTTCAGTGCACCTTATATATTTTATTTAAGTGTGGATTTTAAACAGACTTGACACATACTTTAGCATTTAGTTTCATTGGATGCAATTGCATGTGCATCTTTTCACAGAGAAACTGCCCAATAGTAATCAATCATTTTGAACTGACAACAGGTTTGAGGTACCCACATTCTTGAGCAGATCAAAATTGTGCTTTGCAAAACCTGCAAGGCAAGTTAATGAGTTTCAGATAGCTTTCAATTTGAACAAAAGCACTCTATATGCAAAATAATTGAATTGGAATGGAGCTCCTTTCAGCGATCTTAGCATTCATGATGCAATCATTTGAATTTATTTCTTCTGACAGAATAGATAAACATTTAGTATGGATGTTTATGAGGAGTTCTTAAGTAGATATCGCAATGATTTTCATTATAATAGCTATGAAGATAATGATGTTATTACATATTAAAAATGATGTGATGGTGAAAATACACTTCAGGGACAAAGCTGGGATTACATCAACATTACACTTGTTTTCACGAAAATTCCTGTTGTATGTCACAGACGGCTGTCTTAACAAGAGAAAAGGATGTACCACATATGAATATTTCACTGGTTTTCTTTCAGAGACTATTGATTCAAACAGAGGTAAAAAAAAAAGAAGAAAAGAACAATGAAAAGCAGGTAGGAGTTATAGTAGGGTTTGTTTTTTTTTTTGTTTTTTTTTTTTTCATTTGCTCCTCCTGCTGTCAGCATATACTTTTTTCGCAGAGTTTTTGCCAAATTAGATTATAAGGCCTAACACTTCTCAAGTCACAGAATCACAGAATCACAGAATTGTAGGGGTTGGAAGGGACCTCCAGAGATCATCGAGTCCAACCCCCTGCCAAAGCAGGTTCCCTACACCAGGTCGCACAGTAGGCATCCAGGCAGGTCTTGAACATCTCCAGAGAAGGAGACTCCACCACCTCCCTGGGCAGCCTGTTCCAGTGCTCCGTCACCCTCACTGTAAAGAAGTTCTTGCACAGGTTTGTGCGAACTTCCTCGCTGCAGTTTCCAGCCATTTCCCCTTGTCCTGTCTCCACTCACCACTGAAAACAGCCTGGCCTCGCCATTCTGCCCCCCACACCTTAGATATTTATAGACCTGTGGATCAGGTCCCCTCTCAGTCTTCTCTTCCCAAGGCTGAACAGACCCAGTTCACTCAGCCTTTCCTCATAGGAGAGATGCTCCAGGCCCTTCACCATCTTCGTGGCCCTCCGCTGGACTCTTTCCAAGAGATCCTTGTCTTTTTTGTACTGGGGAGCCCAGAACTGAACGCAGTACTCCGCTGACTAGTACTCTACTGACCAGAAGTCCCTCCAAAAAGGCACAATGAATGAACAGGAGATATAATTGTTAATATTAAATTTAAAATATTAACATATTAAATTAATTAATTTTCAAATAAATAATCCTAATACCTGAAGGCTTAGATTCAGCTCTATTATTACTAGAAAGAAATACAATGTTATGAGCATATTTTTATGCACATTTGGTTATTTAGAATATCAAGAAATAGGATATTGGACTGGATAAAGTGTGAGCTGGAAATCCTGTGATCTTTTCTTAATTTATGGCCATACTATTGCTGCTGTCTAGGTTTGAATTTGTTGCACTACTTGGAATAAGAACAGAATTATCGGTGACCGAAAATTGTGTGCATGTTTGAACTTGAGACAAATTTCCTGTCTCTACTGACCAGAAGCAATTTGTAGTTTCATTTACAAGTAACTTTTTTTTAATGAAACACGATTTAGCTAAACAACAAGATGCTCCCCATCCTACTCAGATTGTTAGCTATGTTGGAAGAGGAAAATGAAATTTTACTTATCAGGATAAGTTTCCAGTAAATCTATAAACC